>NC_142874.1:5505000-6120000 GCF_051225735.1 Oryctolagus cuniculus | reverse complement strand
TGCCCGTTCTCTCATGCAGGTGCAGGGACCCAAGAACTTGGGCCATCTTCTTCTGCCTTCCCAGGCCATAGCAGAGAGCTGAATCAGAAGAGGAGCAGCCAGGACTAGGACTGGCGCCCATATGGGATGCCGACGCTGCAGGCAGAGGTTTAATCAACTGCGCCAAAGCGCCTGTCCCTAGAACCTGTTTTAAGAAAAACCCAGGCTTCATCTTGCCAGAGTCAAGGTGTCAATGGCAGTGTCCTTCAGTGCTGGCTGCGAATCATGTCAACGCCTTGTCTAGGCACAAGGACCTCAAACAGAGCTTACTATTATGTAATACTTTACATAATAGATGTAAAGAATTATCTGCATTTCTAACTTGCCATGTGATTACTGCGTTGCACAAGCAGGAGCAACTGTTAGCAATCCCTCTGCTTCAAACAAAAACAGGAAATGATGCATCACAAATTGGAATATAAATTAGCTGAGGTCAGGGACTACGTAACATTTTATTAATCTGATATTATGCTAATTAATGCCTCGTGCTTAGTACCTGAAACAAGGTAATTGTGCAAAGAAAGAAAGAACACGTAAGGGATTCCACTTCAACTTCAAAACTAACCCGTGAAGGGGCAAGTCTTTGACCTAGCAACCAGGACATCCACATCGAAGTTTGGAATCCATGGGTTTCACACCCCAGTTCCTGCTCCTGACTCCATATTCCTGCTAATGCATATGCAGAGGGCTGGAAGGTGATGGCCCAATGTGGGAGACTTACAATGAACTCCCAGCCCAGCCAGGGACCACTGCAGGCATCTGAAGAATGAGCCAGAGGATGGGAACCCCCCCCCCCACCGCCCACCTCTCAAATAAATAAAGACTCTTTTTAAAAAGTAAATAAATGAACCTTACTTTAGAGTATTATCACACAGTCTTTAAGACAAGGAAACACAATGGCTAAGTACATAGAATGTCTAATTTGTTTACTGACAAAATAAGGCATTTAAAATAACTTACTAGGTACAAAGAGTTGACTAACCCAGTGAGTTTAAATTTAACAGGGACAAATACATAAAGACTTGCATGTGTGTTCTCAAAATGTCACTTGTACAAGGGCAGGGCAGGGGAGATGAGGCTTGAGCAGCAGTTCTCAGGAGGAGTGGGAGGAGGCAAGGTGGTCAGTAAAGCAGAGCTAATCAGAAGCTCTACGTGAGCCACTGCATGGTTCCTACACATCTTAATACAATTTCAGGCTGCGTTACCAGATACACGACGTCCACCGCAAGGAAGACAGGAAGTTCTGCGGTAATGGACACGCAGTATTCCAGGACCTTACACAAATGACAGCAACCAGCTGTCCCACAGCACGGGAGAGATCAGGAGTGATAGGGTATGTAAAGGACAGAGGCCCCGATGATGGCTGTTAAGGAAGCTACAAGGCGCTGGGAATGTTTAATGCAGAGGAGAGGCTTACAGCGGCAAGGTCTCTCTCAGAGATGGATACGAGTGTCGATCTGCACCGCTTTGGGAGAGCTTCCTTCTCACAACAGGCACCCACGATTTACCAAGTTCCTTGTGCCAGGCACCTGGCGTCCAAGCCTGCTACTCATGTAAAAGGCTCTCTCTTAGATATTAGTGCTCATTTAATTAAAACTCTTAAATCAGAGGCGAAATGCCAGAGATTACAACAGGGAGAAAAAACGTAGTAGAACCAGGAAATTCTTGAAATCCTTTCACATTTAAGGTGGTGCAGGCTCACATGGCTGACGCCAAACATCAGCAGGTAAAAGGAAGAGAAGGCAAAGGAAGACGCGACAGAGTGATGGAAAAAGAAAGACTACACGAATGGATAAGATGTCCCGCACCAACTCCCTGTATTTTGAGCTTTCTTTCTTGGCATTAGCATGGGCAATATTAAAATGTCCTACTTTAAAAAAAAAAGATAATGGTAACTAGACAGTAACTTAAAAGGTTCTTGTAGCCGGCTCCGCGATTCACTAGGCTAATCCTCCACCTGCGGCGCCGGCACACCGGGTTCTAGTCCCGGTCGGGGCGCCGGATTCTGTCCCGGTTGCCCCTTTTCCAGGCCAGCTCTCTGCTGTGGCCAGGGAGTGCAGTGGAGGATGGCCCAAGTGCTTGGGCCCTGCACCCCATGGGAGACCAGGAGAAGCACCTGGCTCCTGCCATCGGATCAGTGCAGTGCACCGGCCGCAGAGTGCTGGCCGTGGCGGCCATTGGAGGGTGAACCAACGGCAAAAGGAAGACCTTCTCTCTGTCTCTCTCTCTCACTGTCCACTCTGCCTGTCAAAAAAAAAAAAAAAAGGTTCTTGTAATGCCTTTTACTTAAAAAATTAAAAGTTGTGAAACTTAGAAAAAGGTTAAAAGGAAAGTGATTTGCTTAATGGAAATAATAATTTGAGTACTAGAGTGTATATAATTGGAAAGAAAGTTTTATAACATTTTTTTGAAACTGCTTAAAATTACTTAATATACTTTTTCAAAATTCTTAAATACTTCCAAAATATTTTCAATACTTTCTGATGTATAAGGCAAGCAATGGTATGAGTGAGTTTTTTCTTTTTTGTGCTTGTTTTTGGTCTCTAAAAACTGAACAGTTTTAGACAACTGTAAGTTGGGTTTTCTTTGGGGGGGGATGATTATTTATTTATTTGAGAGAATTACACACACACACACACACACACACACACACTTTGTGCGCGTACAGAGAACTATGCCACAGTTCCGGCCCCTCTAAGTAACTTGGTTTTAGTTCAGTAAAGAACATACCCACAAAAGATCTTTTGGTAAAAATTTGGCTTTCCTCATTACAATATCAGTGAGACTAACTTTTCAGACACACTATGCACACAGTCATCTCATTGTTACTAAATGTTACTACTTACCAGTAAAAAATGAAGTTAGAAAGAATAAATGGGGGGAAAAATGGCTGTAACAGCCAGGACTGGAGCCAGGAGCTTCTCCCTTGTGTGTGCAGGGGCCCAAGGACTTGGGCCATCTTCTGCTGCTTTCCCAGGCACATTAGCAGGGAGCCGATTGGAAATGGAGCAGCCAGGATACTGCAGGCAGTGGGTTTACCAGCTGCGCCACAGCACTGGCCTCTATTAATTAATATCGTACAGATGGCTGAAACTAATATTTTTGTGATGACACCCTTTTATGGAATTATTAATGCTGATGAATCCATAATGCCATGTTAGATATATTAATTAATGCTAATCCTGTGAGATTGATCCAAAGAATCAACCTAGAACCATGATACTGCTGAGGTAGCTTACCTGTTATGCCGAAGGAATATACAATGGCACTCAAGATACTATATGCTTTCAAAGACTACCGAATTTAGATTTTCACACATTTTCATTCTAAAAAAATCTAATGTCTGAAAACAAATAGTAAAATGTGAAAGTTTTCAAAATGGTTCATTTTCATTCTAAAAGGAAATGATAGTAATCTAAAATGTAATCATTAATCAGTGGACTTTACTACCAGGAATAGAACTGTGCCTGCCTCCTGTTGGAATCAAATATATTCCAGACAGGAAACACTTCCAAGTAACCTAGCCTGGAAAACATTAAATATAGAAGACTGTCTCAATATAGAAAATATTTTAAATGCCACAGAAATTTTTTAAATGTTTTCTTAAAAACGAATTCGGCCTAATGATACGGCCATAGAAGTTGAAGATGAGAGCATTCAAACTTCTTTCTCACATAAGTGAACAAACAGGCAAGTACCCAAACCATAGGTAGATTTAATTCACAGAACAAGAGAAGGCAGGGACATTACTTTCAACAATGCAAATATTTAAAAACCAAGGATAGGCCGGCGCCGCGGCTCACTAGGCTAATCCTCCGCCTAGCAGTGCCGGCACACCGGGTTCTAGTCCCGGTTGGGGCGCCGGATTCTGTCCCGGTTGCCCCTCTTCCAGGCCAGCTCTCTGCTGTGGCCAGGGAATGCAGTGGAGGATGGCCCAAGTGCTTGGGCCCTGCACCCCATGGGAGACCAGGAAAAGCACCTGGCTCCTGGCTCCTGCCATCAGATCAGCGCGGTGCGCCGGCCGCAGCGCGCCGGCCATGGCAGCCATTGGAGGGTGAACCAACGGCAAAGGAAGACCTTTCTCTCTGTCTCTCTCTCACTGTCCACTCTGCCTTTAAAAAAATAAAAAATAAAAAATAAAAAATAAATAAAAATAAAAATAAAATAAAATAAAATAAAACAAGGATAATGCTAGAGTATTTATTGTGTATATCAGTCAATTAAAATTGTTCGAATTGCTCACGACTGGCCAGATGGATCATACCATGGAAGATTACAACTCCTGGGTGTGCGACAAAGTGGTACTCCGCAGTGTTCAGGAATATAAATCCACAATGAGGCGTTCACTCACCCACTCAACAAAGGGTCATCAAGACATTCAATAGGACGGGACAAGAATCAAGAGATCACGAGTGAAGTTAAGAAAACACTTTTTGTTCAGGGCAACAGGGTGTTCTATATAAGCAAACTATACTGTCGCCATGTATCAAGTGCTCAGTGAAAGAGGAGATGCATAGCGAGACATGTTTTTGATGGCTTCTGTTTCAGAGGAACTATGTTTCCTCCAGAACATAATGTAGTATGAAAATATGTTGGATCAAAACTTTAAAAAACACCACTCATACTGTAGGCTTTTAAGGTTAAAAACAAAGACAAAAATGCATAAAATCTTAATAGTGGGACTGGCATTGTGGTGTAGAGGTAAAGCCGCTAACATAGGCATCACATCCCATACGGGCACTGGTTCACTTCCCAGCTTCAACTGCTAATAGCCTGGGAAAACAACCACTGGGCCCAAATGGCTGGGTCCCTGCCACCCACCTGGAAGACCAGGATGAAGCTCTTGGATCCTGGTTTCGGCCTGGCCTAGCTCTGGCCACTGAGGCTAACTGAGGAATGAACCAGAGGAAGATCTCTGTTTCTCCCTCTCACTCTATAACTCTTTCAAATAAAAGAATAATTTTTTTTTTTTTTTGACAGGCAGAGTTAGACAGTGAGAAATAGAGAGACAAAGAGAGAGGTCTTCCTTTTTCCGTTGGTTCACCCCCAAATGGCTGCGCCGATCTGAAGCCAGGAGCCAGGTGCTTCCTCCTGGTCTCCCATGGGGTGCAGGGCCCAAGCACTTGGGCCATCCTCCACTGCCTTCCCAGGCCACAGCAGAGAGCTGGACTGGAAGAGGAGCAACTGGGACAGAATCCGGCACCCCAACTGGGGCTAGAACCTGGGGTGCTGGCGCCACAGGCGGAAGATTAGCCAAGTGAGCTGTGACACCGGCCAAAAGAATAAATTAAAAAAAAAAAGTTTTATTTACTTTTCTAGGTCATTTAATTTATCTATTATATCATTTACCATTATTCTTTATTCTAGAATGTTGGACAAATAATGAAAAAATCATGGTTATTCAGACTTGGGTATCTGTAGATAGCTGCTTGAAAATGAGTGTGTCATTTGAAGAAAAGCAGCTGAAAGTACTTTGCCAATGATAAAATTTGAGGGTGCAATTAAAAAAAAAAATGGAAAAACACAGAAAACACAATAAGCTCCTAAAAATTATGGCCTACTCTTAGAACTGTGTGGATATTAATACATGCAACTTTTCTGATATTGTATAATGTGCCAAAAGAACACTGCTTAATTCAGTGATGACCAAAGCCTCATGTTACAAAACCATGCATGATTAGAATGACCCATTCAATATGCAACAGAAATGGATTCTACTAAAAAAAAAAAAAAAGAAAGAAAAAACTTTAGTTCACTGGCATGGTCTTGTATCTTTTATGTAACTGATGCTTAAGAAACCACCACTTTGGGTAGGTGTTTGGCATAGCAGTTAAGGCACTGCTTGGGCTGCCGCATCCCACAAAGGAGTGCCTGGTTGGAGTTCAAGTCCAGCTTCCCCCTAAGGCTTTCCCTGGGAGGCAGCAGGGTTCCCACCACCCTAGCCTTCAGCCTGGCTCAGCCCCACCAGTGGCGGAAACTGGGGATGAGCCAGTTGATAACAGATCACTTGCTGACTCTATCTTTCAAACAAATAAATTTATTAATTAGAGAAAGAAACCACTATGTGTCACATGCGAGTGTAATATATCCAAGAATATCCAGAATTATTTTTAAAAGTAATAAAAACATTCTTCTCTTTTTTAGTTACCTGAATGGTTGTATTTTCTTTATATACTATATACTTAAATAACAGGTTGGAGTCAGAAGTAAACAGGACAATCTAGTAGTCTTCTATAAGGCCAAATGTTGAATATACTTGCAAAAGTATAGAACACTACCATACATATTGTAATTTTTTTGTTTTATATATTAGTTATTTTTCCCCTGAAAGACCCTTTATGTTAATGTGGAATGAGGCTATTACTATTTATAAATTTATGAACAAATACATTGTGAAAATGTTTTCTGTCTCAATTTCTTTTTTAGCTTTTACTTATTCATATTTATTTGAAAGACAAGAATGAAAGAGTGACAGAGGGGAGAAACAGAGAGAAAGTGCCCACAACAGCCAGGGCTGGACCAGGCCAAAGCCAGGAACCGAGAACTCCAGGTCTCCCACGGAGGTAGCAGGGGCCCAAGGACTTGGGCCATCATCTGCTACCTCCCAGGCACATCAGCAGGAAGACAGATCTGAAGCAGAGGCAGGACTCGACCCCAGGCACTCCAGTACACGATGTGAGGATCCCGAGCTTAACCCACAATACCTGACCCTCGGTTGTCTAATACTCCCAAACTGTACCGAAACCACAAGTGATTATCACGGCTGTCACCACAGGCAACTGAGTTTAATAACCAAGACAATGTGAATACTTTCCTTTTCACCCTCAAATCTCTCCCGTCTCAACTATGCTATTATTAATCCAAATCAGTAAAACCGTATTACTGATGTGGCTGCCCCCTCTACTTCCATATCATTTTTTTTCCAGGCTAGCTATTCCAAATTCCACACTACGTACAGCCAACTAACACCTGGTTGCTACTTGAAGGAGAGGAAAATTTAAGAAAAAAAAAAAAAAAAAAAAAAAAGGCTGTCTGGTCCCGTACTGAGCCCACAAGGAATTGCTCTAAGACAAGCAATTCTTTAGTGTGAGGCTTTTTCCAATAAATTCTACAATTAATTTTTCCAATATATTTTAAAGTTATTTTTAGTCCATATATAATTTTAATTATTAAAAAGAGAATTCTAGGTATGTCTGTGAAATGGATATGAACAAGTCTATCAAAAGGCTACTACTGACAAATACTTAACATCACCCAGATATATACATGACAAAAAATGGTTAAGAAAATTTAATGTTACAGAGAGAGGCTTTTATACCCAAAAAAATGAAAAACCATATAATTATACACTTTAAGTAGGTGAATTTTATGAAATGTAAATTGTATCTCATTAAATATGTCATTTTTAAAAACAGTGGAAGTTTTCTCCTGATCAGTTTAAATTTAAAAAAAAAAAAAAACTTTGGATAATGATTATTTTTTTGGAGAGAAAAGAGGAAAATTTTATATGCATAAATATGCATAGCTTTTAGGAGGTACTTTTAAATTGTTTAAAAACATATAATACTACCTTTTACAAATATATTCCTTTGACCAATGACTTGCAACCTAACGTGTACATTCTATAATGCTAGAGTTTTGTTTGGAGGCCAACACTACGTTCTAGCTAACAGAGAAGCAATCCAAGTTAATGATGCTTTAAAACTGGATTCAAAACCAAAGGAGAACATTTCTAATCATACAAACTTTCTAGTAGTGAAACCAGGTACCTTACAACTGATAGCTTAATTGTAAAATGATCAAGCACCAGTAGGAAACAGCTCTGAATATCAAAGCGGATTTCTCCAAAGAAAACAGACATTTTCAAAACAGCATGTAGCTCCAGAAAATCTCATTACCAAAAAGGGGGGGGAAAAGAGGAAGAAGAAATCACATGATAAGAAATGAAACAGGGAGAGATGAAAAGGATCTTTGCTGTTGTGAGTAAAAGCTAAATTTTAGCCAAGTATATTTAAAACATGTACAGGCACAGAGAGCTGCCAGTGTTCACAATGAAAAAGAGGACAAAGTGGCAGTGATCTTTTTGACAAATAAATCGCTTGAAATATTGCATGACTAGCGCTACACAACACTCTTATTGCTTTCAATTTCCAAGTGCAACCAAAAGATGGGTCCAATTATGACATCAATACAAGCTTTCTTTCAAAATGCACTGAAAGAACAGTAAATCCCAGTGGATCCCGGAGTTCTGTAGCAGGGATGATGTAATATATAAAAATAGACATCCTCCAACAGAAGCTGAACTTGGGTAAACAGCACACTGCACACTATTCTCAACTGCCTGGCATGAATTTGCAATGCATGCTGTTAATAGCGTGAGAGAGATCATTTCATGTTTCAAATCATGTTCTGATCTGCATTTCAACTTCTATACATGCTCTGTGGTGTAATTTCCTAATGCAGATAAATTAAATCAACGTAGACACCTGATTAGCACTGCAAGAAAGAAACACGGTCCCCCCAAAGCTAGGAGGCTGAGACCACTGCAGCAGCTTTCGCAGGCTGCATTTTGCAGAAACTGCCGCACATATGGCAGGGTATGGTTACGTCCACCTATTGTTATAATGAGCAGGAAGAGCAAAGAATCCTTCTGACACCTCTCTCAGAAGACGGATGCAAGTATACAAAGCACCAAGCATGCACACGATAAACGGCATAGGCAAAACGCGTGGGGCTTTTTTGTGTGTTTCCTTCTCCAACACACTCTCCACACATCCTTTTCCATTCGTTGCTACCTAATTCAGTTTTCATATTTCTATTGGGCATTCTTGATTAAAGAATTAACTACTTCAAATTAATCTACCTCAAACTACCACTTAAGTATTATGCTACTGTCACCGGAAGTACTGCCCACAATGTAAATAAGAAATCAAGGAATTAGAGGAAATTAAGATTTTCTTTTGAAACATAATTATTTTTACTTTTCTTACCCCTGAATATCATTTAAATCTTCCCACCCTTAATTCTTGCCCCAATTACCAAGTTCCAGTCACCACTGTCATTTGTAAACAAGGTTTTAAAGTCCCATTTTGTCAACCCCACCTCCAAAATCTACTCCATCTGGAAGCCAGATCAGTTTATCTAAATGTGGATCCCAGCATGTCTCATCCTGGCTTCAGCTCCCTGGTGTTAGTTACAGCCCTAATGAAACAGTTCACCTTTCAACATGACTTCCACATATTCCAAGCATGTTACTCTCCTCTTTGAAAAAACAGGTGCTTTGGGCACACATTATTTTTCTTTGAGCCAATACATCATTCAGGAAGCCCTCTCTGATTCTTAGGGCGCTTTGTGTATACATCGCCACAGTACCTGTACCTCCCTACATGGTAGCTGTCTGTCTATTTATATATGCGGGGGGTGGGGACAGACCCTCTGTGAGGGCTATAAGGTCATGACACCAAGATTCTGCCTGCCTTACAGATCTTTATATTCCTAAAATATGGCACAAATCTAAAACTTTCTGGACACTCAAAAAATATTTGCTGGGGCTAGCACTGTGGCATGGCGAGTAAAGCTGCCATCTGCCATGCTGGCATCCCATTTGGGTGCCAGTTCAAGCCCAGGCTGCTCCATTTCCAATCCAGCTGTATGCTATGGCCTGGGAAAGCAGTGGAAGATGGCCCGCGTCCTTGGGCCCTTGCACTCGCATGGAAGACCCTGAAGAAGCTCCTGTTTCCAGGCTTTGGATTGGCTCGGCTCTGGCCATTGCGGCCATTTGGGGATTGAACTGGCAGATGGAAGACTTCTCTTTCTCTCTCTGCCTCTATGTAACTCTGCCTTTCAAATAAATATATCTTAAAAAAAAAAAAAAATTGCTGGCTGGCGCCCCGGCTCACTAGGCTAATCCTCCGCCTTGCAGCGCCGGCACACCGGGTTCTAGTCCAGGTCGGGGCACAGGTCAGCTCTCTGCTGTGGCCAGGGAGTGCAGTGGAGGATGGCCCAAGTGCTTGGGCCCTGCACCCCACGGGAGACCAGGATAAGTACCTGGCTCCTGCCTTCGGATCAGCGCGGTGCGCCGGCCGCAGCGCACCGGCCGAGGCGGCCATTGGAGGGTGAACCAACGGCAAAGGAAGACCTTTCTCTCTCTGTCTCTCTCTCTCACTGTCCACTCTACCTGTCCAAAAAAAAAAAAAATTGCTAAATGATTGAAAATATTGAGCTAATCTCTTTATGATACAAGAAATAAAATATTTATATTCTCTGAAACTATCCTATTCGAATTCAGAGAGATACTAGTGACACTAGTGAAAACAAAGACTTAGGTTCTATTAAGCTAAAGTCTATTGCTGACTTTAGATTGGAAAAGAATCAACACATTAAAATAACCAAGGCACTTTCCCTGTATTTCAATAATTTCTCATTTGCATAAAAGACTTTAAAAATATTATAAGAATTGATATAGACAGGATATGATATGAACTGAAAGTAAAATATGAAGTCATTAATATTCTAGAAAATTTACCAAATATACAAGTAACTGATATATTACTCAAAACATCCTCTTACTGTTAAGAGGCAAATATGGAATTAAATTAATGAGACCAGACTCAAAAATTACAGAAAACACTAAGTGGCCAAGCAAAGGCATGGCATGAGGGAAAATGTTGCCTATCTCCACTGAATTCCAGCCAATAACTTTAATGTCAAATTAATGTGCATAATCACACAGATTAAATACTGTAATTTTTTCATCTGTTTCAAAAGCAATTTTTGAAACTAACCAAACCTACCAAGAAATTCTTAACTGAAGAAGAAACCAACCAGAATCAAGTCTGTCTTGGGGAGGAGGGGAGGGGGAGAGACAAGCTACTTCAGAGACATAAGATATATCCTAGGAACAGTTTTATCTTATATATCTATCATAAGAAATAGGACCTGTCTTATATCATTATGAAGGTTAACCTAATTTTTAAAAATGGGACTGTTTTTTTTTTTTTGTTTGTTTGTTTGTTTTTTTGACAGGCAGAGTGGATAGTGAGAGAGAGAGACAGAGAGAAAGGTCTTCCTTTGCCGTTGGTTCACCCTCCAATGGCTGCCGCGGCCAGCGCGCTGCAGCCAGCGCACCGCGCTGATCCGATGGCAGGAGCCAGGAGCTTTTCCTGGTCTCCCATGGGGTGCAGGGCCCAAGCACCTGGGCCATCCTCCACTGCACTCCCTGGCCACAGCAGAGAGCTGGCCTGGAAGAGGGGCAACCGGGACAGAATCCGGCGCCCCGACCGGGACTAGAACCCGGTGTGCCGGCGCTGCTAGGCGGAGGATTAGCCTAGTGAGCCGCGGCGCCAGCCGGGACTGGTTTTCAAAAGCCTCATACAAGAACTGGTCTTATTAAATCAACATCACATTTTATAGACACTGATGATTAAAATTAAAAAATTTTATAATCTTATATGATATTTTATCCAACTGGGATTATTTTTATGTAGTATTTTCTATTATTTTTGTATAGCTCCACCAAGAACCTCAGATCTAATCAACTGAAAAACCCAATACGTAGCTATTCAATGGTACTCTGAAATATATTTTTACACTGTAGAAAAAGCAAAAGGGTTACTAATAAAATACATGCAAGAGGGGATGGTGCTATGTCGTAGTGGGTTAAGCCACCTTTTGCAGTGCCGGAATCCCATATGGGCAGTGGATGGTTTGAGTCCTGGCTGCTCTACTTCGAATCCAGCTCCCAGCCGAAGTACCTGGGAAAGCAGCAGAGGATAGGCCAAGTCCTTGGGCCCCTGCCACCCATGTAAGAGACCCAGAAGAAGCTCCTGGCTCCTGACTTCGGCCTGGCCCAGCCCTGGCTGTTGCAGCCATTTGGGGAGTCAACCAGCAGATGGAAGAACACCTCCTCTGTCTCTCCCTCCCTTTCTCTCTATAATGCTGCCTTTCAAATAAATTAAATAAATACATACATAAAATGCATGTGAGGTATCTTTTTATATGACCAAGTGTTGTTATTTCAAAAATTCTGCACTACTTGAACTTTAATGAGTGTATTCAACCCTTCCCATTTCAAATTTGTATGAAGTAGAGTCTTATCTTTTTTGGCAAGTAGGGTTAGGGGTGGAGAGTCAATATGAACTTCAAAGCATAAGACAGCTTTTTTAATTTTGCAGGTAGGCTGGAAGGTTGGAAAGTTGGCCCACATAACCTCCATAAGATAAGTTTTGTCAGTCTTCACTCTGTTATCTCTGTACAATTTTCGCTCTTTCCACACCAGGAAGAGGGAAGAGTTGTTTTCCCATTAAAATAAAAGATGCCAGAAGAGGTTTGCACTCGCTTCCCATGTCACTTCATCAGGTAAAGGTTAAGATGTGCCACTCTCCCCTCCTGTCCCTGCAACCTCTCCTCTCCACTTTTACTGTGGAACTCAGATGTCCCTTCCCATGCAAACTGCTAGAAATTACCGCGTATGCAAAGACGGTCCGAAATTACAGATAAACAAAGCTTTCCTTGTCATACTGTACTGTGAACCTGCAGAAAACGTACACTGCTGCCTATCCAGCATCCCAGCTGACTCCAGACCTCGCAGCCTGTCTGGACCTGAACTCCTACCACTCGCTCTAACACTGAAGACTTAGGGCCGCATCTCTTTCCTCTGGCAGTCTTAATCACAACCTTAATCCTTCAACATGTAAGAAAATGATAATAAAAGCAATCTCCAACCTTCCCTTCTCACTGCATTTCAAAATGTTTGTTCTTTCTGCACACTCCACATGCTCGTCTTGAAGAAAAATGACTGAAAACTATACATGGACTACATTGGCATTCATGTTTTTGAAGAAAATCATTATGATCTGTTTTAAACCACAACAACATACCTAGTTTTCCAAAGTGTAGATAACGTTTATACATAGCCCAGTGCACATTTCAAATTCAATACCAAGTTCTAAATGAGAATTAGATGGGCAATTCTCCATGCAAAAAGAGAGCGATCAATTATGTAATTATTTCTCTTTTAAAATATTAAGTTTATATATTTCAAAGTATATTCTTCCCATATAAAATTTCAAAACACTGATGTAATCAAGATTGTAATGCAATCTATAAATTGTAAAATTATAAACTTTAAAAATTAGTTAAAGTTTTTAGATTCATCACATCATTTAAGAATTACCAATGTGTCTAAAAATAATACAGCAGCCATGCCCCTGTGGCATGTCAATATGTATTCTCTTGCATATAACATTTTAATCTGAAAAATTAAAAATAGATCATGCTTTTAGGAAAGCTTACGATAATAGCCAAAGATAATCATGGTAGACTCTGTATGACATGAATTAAATCATTCACACTTTTAAAAATCTATAATTATAAAACAAAAACCATAAAACGCTCCTAGTTACTTAACCAATTGGTTTCCAGACATCAAAGAATTTCTCTTCCTTAACTCCAGATTCCTCAGTAACAATCCCCAATTTGATGCACAATTTCAAAAGATTAATAATGAAATTTACCAACTGGTCACTTATTAGAATGAAAGAAGTGAGCAAGGATGTTATAATAGGCCTCTTGATTAAAATGTAGAATGGAATAAAAACATGAAATCTGGTTAAAAATAAAGTGCAAATAAGAAAATACAAGAGACTTAAAACTCTCATTTCCTTTTTTGACGAAATCCCTTTTCTATCTGTTTAAAATTTTAACAGCACCCTCCCCAAATGCTTTCACATTGGATTTCTGGAAAGTTTTCATCTGTGGCATTTAAATGTAAATTTCTAATGAATTTCCTATAAGCTTTCACACAAAAAGCAATAAAACCTCACTGTGTCTTCATCTGCAAAGCAGGTTAGTACAGAACAGTGACCCATTCAATCTTAAAAACAAGTAGGTTACACTTGTATTTCTTCAAAGAAGGTGGACAATCCACTCCTAGCTCTGAATAAATAAAGCAGCCTATGCCACCACACACATCACCGATAGTCTCAACATCTTAAAAGCTTTTACTCAGTCAGGACAAAATACAAAAGTACAAGACCAAGCAAAACACATCAAAATTATAAACTCATTAGTTACAATGCAAATTCACAAGTAAACTTGGGTTAGTGTAGGAGACCACACACAGATTACAATACCTGAGATTTAGTGCATTCCTTTGAGCCAAAATGAAATGAGTGCCATAAAGGAGGAAAGGAAAAGATGAACATTATCAGACATGCTATATTATATCTGCCAAAATGAAGATAATGTTAAATTAGGTTACGAATGACCACATAGAATTGGCTGTGTGCATAATGTTCTCAATGTTCTTTAGCCATGCACTTGAAATGCACTTGCAGTCATTTAAAATCACCCATGAAGTATACTCATGCAATTCCTTTAAATGTTTTTATTCATAGTTCCACTCAGTTAGCCAATTTCTTTCTAATTGGAATATTTCCATTAACAATAGGCAAATATGGCTTAAATCTAATGAAGATGAATAATTTTGCTATTTTCCTATATTGCAATTACACATTTAGGCAAAATAATAAATATAATTAAAACACTCCTGGCACACAAAAAATGATCCAGTACTTTTAATTATGACCATGTTGCTGCCAATCTCAATACATTTAGTAAAATTAATAACATGTCATATATTAGTAATCTAGTATATGATCCATTAGTAATCAAGTTAAATTTTTTTATCCCAGTTGAATTTTTCCCTAAAAGTGCCTATTGGCTAGCTAAGACATTCTTAAAAACCCAAAACTATAAGAATAAAATTTACACTTTTTTTTTTTTCAACCAGAGCAAGAAAGAGGAATCATGTAGAAAACTTGAATTGAAAAGTTCCGTAAAAGTGAGAAAGTTAGGGATGGGAGAAAGAAAGTTATGAAATGACACTCTAACTTAAGTGTGACAAGTACCAGGGTATAGCAAAAAGTCCACAGAAAGTAGACTGCAAAGGTGAGTTCATTTTGGTGCCAAAAATTGTGAACTGCATGCATGGCTTTCTCATAATCCACATTTCCCATGAGCCTTTTAAAGACCCTTATATGCGTGAATTTCAAAACTTTCTACACCAAAATAAACTCAATCCTTTCAATTACATTCTCCATGAACTTCCTGGAAGCCCTTCATCTGACTATGAATTAAACAATCAACCTGATGCTACATTTTAAGAAATTCACACTCCTGCCTTCTTAGTTCAGAAACTAATTTGGAAAAGCAAAGCAGAAAGAATACTAATACTATCCCTACTGGGCTAGAATATTATAATCAAGGTTACACTCCTAATATGCACCACTATTTCTAATATGTATTTCCTTTCTCCATGAGTCTGCATCAACACTAAAAATATTACCTTCCTCATGGACACTGCTAACAAAAAACCTTTCATGAGTTGTTTCTTTTTTTTTTAAATACCAAGTCTCTCCAACAGACAGACAAAGCTGTCTTTGTGATGAGCAAAAAGCAACCCTTCCACATGAGCTCAATGAAATGATTCAACTATGAAATTCATGCTAAATTAAAATAGTGCATGGGTAGTGAGAGGAGTAGGCGGGTTGCTGGTGGTCAAAACCACATTAAATATGTAAATACAAAGAGTTCTCAGAAATGGAATATTTGAAGTGTGGGGATAAAATATATTATTTAAAGTAACTAAAAACTGAGTAAAAACATTTAAGTCTATAAACATTCTCCCATGCATTTGCCATTGATACTAATTTGCAGAAAGAAAAGGCAAGCAAGAAAAACTGAGAAATGTAAAACAGTCATCTATTACCTACTTTTTTTTTTAAATTGATTTTATGTATAATGATTGCCCCTTTAACAGTGCTATATGCATAAATTCTTTCACCTTACTATGACATGTTCAAGAATTCAAGTTACTTTGAACCAAGCAGTCAGAAAAAACAAGGCTCTAAAGTCACTCTATTGAGGTCTTACACAAAGCACTCATTATCCGGTCATGGCTTTCTCAAACATAAAAAGTAGCTTATTTATCAAATTATTTATTAGATAAATGACAATCACGTGGATTACTGCATTTAAGAGGAAAACTGAATGAACCTATTAGAAATATTTCAGGATATCTTCAAATTGATAATTTAAAGAGCATCATTTCAAATTATTCTCTCTTTTCACTGAATCTTTTTTAAATTTCAGATAGTATTCTCACAACTGTATGAGAAACAATATCTATTTTTTGCATGTCTACTTTTTAAATTACAAATAGATATGATACCAGTCATATGGACAAAGAGGTGAAACGCACAGGAGTTAGCTAAAATTTTAGATCCAGGAAAGATGACGTAAAAGACATCAAATACAAGTGCATTACACGGATCACAAAGCCGAGCTTCCAAGAACATTCTAAGTCACCAATGAGCTAGACAATGTCTCGTGACATCTTATGCAAGTGCGGTATTCTGTGCTTCGTGCAGAATCTACTCTTTGAACAGTATGGCTAGCTATCATAGAAAAGGATCATTAACCAAAAATAGGAAAGCCAAAGGTCTTTCCACAAAACTTGAAACAAAAAAGTAGGTGAAATAAAAATTCTACTCAGAAAACTTACCGTGTGGTAGCCCCTCGGCAAAGGGGGTTTGCCCACAGGATAAGGATCCACGGTGTCGATGATCGTTTGCCTTTCCCCTTTCTGGTTGATTTTCCTAAATCGCCTCCGAGACTGTCTGTGGGAAGCTTGTCGTTGAAAGTACTCTTCATTTTCATCCATATAGTCCACCTGAAAGGAAGCCCGGAACAACTTCATTTCCTCAGGCTCTCATACCACAGTCATATGAGACATGGAAAGAAACGTACGGATAGCTCATATCTACTCATTTTGCAAAGACTTTTGTAGACAAACTAGACAAACCTCAAGTGTGTTTGAGCTTCCCTGGAGCTAAATGCTTTTGAGTAACTTTTAATTTATGAAGAGGCATTTTTCTGTTCCATTTAGGACATTATGGGTAACTCTTGAATGTCCTGCAGCTTCAAAGAGAAGGATATTTTCGGTAGTCTTTGTACTGGCTTATTAGCGAAAGATCTCACAGGATACATCACTGCACATAATGAAAGCAACTTCTGTATTGTCTTAACCAAAGCACAAAAATATCTGACATGTATGAATACATCTCAAAAAAACCCAAATCCCAGAAGGCTCAAACTGGATTGCCAGCAGAATGGCTTGGCTGGATTACCTAAGCGTTTCTCTTCCTGCTTGCTCTCTGTGGCTTCAGCTTTTATTTTTTTAGAATGTTGTACAAAAATCAGTCCACACTTCAGGAACTCTGAAGAGTGGATCGACAGAGAACAAAAGTGGTACTAGGTTGTTCTTCATCAGAGTTATATGTTGAAAATATGACTGCTCACATCAGAGGCATGTTCACATGCAAGTCTGTTCGAAGACAGGCAAACTAAATAGTCTTATTGGCAATAAGGTCCATCGGCCTCTCCCTCAAATAAAATCAAAAAAATAACTAAATACTCAAGGAAGTTTTTTAAAATTCTTCAGAGAAATTTAAAAAATGGCATTAACAGGACAAAAAATCTCAAGGAAATGTTTACGATGCTTTACAAAGTCTTACGCATCTGCCTACGCTTTTCCCAGTCCTAAATCTTGACTCACCACCAATGCATTTTCTCACCTAAGAGTACATTTCTTGAAATTTTACCAAAAGTTCGCAACAGTTTTGACAAGGAACTTCTCATCTCTGATGGGATCTCTCTCTTACATCATATGGAAAAACCCTAAGGCTTTTCTGAAAACAGACCTAGAGTTGTAACGAAATACTTAAGTTAAGTGTTGATAAAAAAAATTCCAGTAGGGGCAGGTATTTGCCCAGCAGTCAAGCCCCTGCGGGGATGCCTGCGTTCTGTATCACAGGGTATGTTTCAAGTCCCAGCTCTGCTTCCTATGTCGCTTCCTGTTGACTTACACCCTGGGAGGCTGCAGTGATGGCTCCAAGTATTTGGGTCCCTGCTACCTAGGTGAGAGCCCGGATGGAGTCTCATCAGGCCCATCCCTGGCTGTACCAGGAATCTGAGGGGTGAACCAGCAGATGGCAGATCTCTCTGTGTTTGTCTCTGTCTTTCTGCCTTTCAAATAAAATGAAAAAAAAAATTGAAAAGCCTCCATCTTAATTTCTATTGGTTATGCTTTACAAGCTCCTCCCTGCCAGACAGGGTGCTGGCTGGGGACAATAAGAATATCAATATCAATTAAATGTCTGCACTGGGAGCCCCCTCCCACCTCATTTTGTTACTGATGTTTTTTTAAAAAAAGCATATTACCCTATCTTAAATAATTTTTATAAATTAAGGAAGACGGGGTTTTGTTCTTTGGAGCTTCAGTGAGATTAATTAAGTTGTTAATATCTATTTTAATAGTATGTTTGATATGTAATCTGTCAATATATTTTCAAATACACAGTGTCACTTAAAAGAGAGATACAGAGATGTCAATAGAGTGTTTAATCAGTATAGTAGTCCCCTAATTTTCTTTCAATTACTTAAAGGAAATAGGAACCTTGGCATTAACAGGTCCTTGAATACATATCATTGTGATTCATTTAAGTAACTCATTCATTCTAATCAACAAAGACCTAGGATTCAAAATTTTCTCCATATTTCAATTAAATGTGGTTAACATAAATTGAATGACAAAGTTAAAAACAAACCTTTAGGTGTCTGCCTCCTTTAACCTTTAACTGAATCCTGTAAGTAATTATAATAGTATGATTGTGATTCAAATTCACAATAAAAAGTTATGAGATACCTATCCTAATGTTAGGAAGAGTACAATACCTTACGACAAGTAGCTTGTGAAAATGTCTTTACTCCCTAGAAAGCGCTAGGAAAACAAACAGTCCTCAGAGAAATATTCTTACCACAATCATTTCAGAAGGCTCTAAGACAATGCACTCGCAGCCACGCCTAAAGCTCCCTGCAGAACGTTTGCCGAAACTGCAAAGGAAGAACAGGAAGCAGGCAGTGAGGACAACCTCAGGGATCGGCAGGAATACGGACTGTGAAGTGAAGCCAACCCTCCAGGTAACTGAGAACTACAGACAATTACAAGAAGCACACGCGGAGGAGAGAGAAGTACCCGTAGTTGCTATTTACAGAGAATGACCACCGAGGAGTCAAATGCTTCAGTTTCAGTTTTCTCTTTTTGCAGAACAACATAATGTGCTTTCAAATTAAGAATGGGAGCGCAACATGAACATTTAGCATGAATGTGTGCTGTGCTGTGGTTTCCATCATTCTGTTAGGTGACGCTTCTAGAAAACCCCAAGCTGGGTGGGAAATGTCTCAGGGGCAAACTAAAAGCCCATTCAGGAGAGGGGGTTGTGGCTCTAAGGAGGCACTGGGGGCACCTGCATCCCACATCAGAATGCCTGGTTTGAGTCCTGGCTACAGCACTTCAGAGCAAGCTGCCTGCCCGTGTGCACCCTGGTAGACAGCAGCTGGAAGCTCAAGTACTGTGGCCCCTGCTGTCTACAGGGAGACCCAGACTGTGTCCCCGGCTCCTGCCTTCAGCCGCAGCCCTAGCTGTTGCAGGCATCTGGGGGACCAGCAGGTGGAAGATCTCTCTCTCTTTAATAAAATGAGTAATTTTTAATATCCAAAAAAGTACAAAAGGCATATAATTCTCTTCTATAACTGAATTTGCTCACTTTAAACATTTCTTTCACCTACAAGGTGTATCTACTTTTTGTACTGTACTCTAAATTCTTTAAGTAAAAGATGCTCATTAAGACTGTTTTTCCTTAACTGTGAAGTGACTTAAGAGGATATGCATATTAAAAAAGAAAGAAAGAAAGCCACTCCTGAAAACTGTCCCTCTGCTGTATGAGTGGCAGCCTTCTACCCAACACTGGAGGACAATGATTCTTTCTGGCCTAGACACATGAAAACTAGGGTCAAGGACAGGGAATCCCTGGGAAGCTGGGTCAGCCCAATTTGCTCCATCAATCTCATCCCTTTCTCATTCACTACTCGAAAAATTCGCCTTTTCCTCCAGTCGACACTAACATTTTAAGTACTCTTTTCTAGCAAACTTAGCTCTCAGGGAAAGAAATGTGATATACTGAGCAATCTTTTCTCCCAAGTTAACTAGGCATTTTGAGTGATTCCTATGGAAATTCTTGTTTCTTTCATAACCCTATTTATTTCACAATGATACACAACATTCATGCACAAAGCATCAAACAATGATGAAAAAAGTCATGGAAAACAAAGAGAACAGGACAGTCAGCATTTGTCTCCTCATCATTTGTGATCTCTGGCAAACCACACTGAACACTTACATTAAGGCTATCAGATTAGGTCATCACGTAAGTTCTTCCCCACCAAAAAAAAAATCCATTTTAATTCAATCAAGAACAGAATGCATGCACAGATAGGTAAACATATACATATGAGGACTTTGCTAAAGGAGAAAACATGTTGCTAAATAAAATATATAAAAGTATCTTCTTAGTCACCTTGTTTCTTGTGTATGTAAAATGATTCAAATTTTTAAATCTTTTTTTTTAGTTTGCAACTAAAATTCCCTAATTCTTCAATACACACAGAAATTTTTTTCTGAATCTGTGGCTGCAATTTAGCTTTTTCCCCAAAGAATCTTATAATTTAAAGATATACCACTAATTGTTCGTAAAATGCATGCAGCTTTCAAACTATCATTATCTATTTAACCCTGTTAGATGAGTAGGTGAAAATACATTTTATGTTTAAGATTTATCTCTAAATAACATTAAAATCTAAAAATCCATGACTGTGAGATTCTAAATCTGATCCTATTTCATTGTGGCAGACCTGAGTAAGTTTTAAAAAAACATAATGAACAAATGGTTATTCTTTTTAAGCATACTATATGTAATAAAACAAAACCATAAATGAGACACATACAACAGGAGTTATAAAATACTTGAGAAAAACCTGAAACACGCTAGGATTGAAATTTTCACAAATTTTAGTAACAAAAAGATGTTAATGTTCACATATATAAGTTAATGTTCACATATAAAAACTATTGGTAGTCATTTATTTTATGCCTAGCTATTTTTATCGACTCCCAACACAGAATTTAGTCTGTAAATCCTCTTAACAATTAGTCACTAGTTCAACAGAAATTTATGGCTAAGAAGTCACACCTCCAATTGCATTAGCACTATCACTTTGGGTATAAAGAGCTTACATTCCCTAAAACGTGCTATGCTATGAGAAACCTTTCCATGAGCACACTGGAAAGTGAGCTGCACCGGAACTGGACAAAACTCTGCAGCCACAAACGACTCACAAAGGCAGCAAGGCAGAATCAATTACTTCATTTGTCCGAAAAGCTATGTTTTCAAACACAGCCTGGAACCCAGAGGAAAGAGCCACACTGTAGGTCCTACGTGCCCGTGCCAGGCCTGACCAACGACCAGGCCTCTGGGCTCTTGCAGAGGTGACTTATCCTTAGCTTATAAACCCACTAGTCAAAGCAGCAAAAAGCATGAGCCAGAAACTCATTAAGTCCACAAAACACATTGGGCTCTTGCCTAACTGATTCTTTGAAACAACAGACACACACGCCAAAGTGAAAACACATAATTAATGACAAAATGCTATGGGTGGGAGATAGTTCATGTGTTGGAAACATGGTCCTCGTTGTGATGATGTTGGCAAGAGACGGGCTTCACACAAGGTGTTAGATCATTGCGAACAGTGGCCTCAGAAGGCATTAATTGGGGCAGGCCCTGTGGCCAAGTGGGTAAAGCCACCGCCTGAAGTGCTGGCATCCCATAAGGGCACCAGTTTGAGTCCCAGCTGCTCCACTTCCGATCCAGCTCTCTGCTGGCCTGGGAAAGCAGCAGAAGATGGCCCAAGTCCTTGGGCCCCTGCACCCATGTGGAAGAACTCCAAGAAGCTCCTGGCTCCTGGCTTTAGATCAGCACAGCTCTGGCCATTGCAGCCAACTGGGGAGTGAACCAGCAGGTAAAAGACCTCTCGCTTGCTCGCGCCCTCGCTCTCTCTCTTCTCTCTCTGTGTAGCCCAAATAAATAAATAAATCTTTTTTTTTTTTAAAGGACATTAATGTAGTTCTTATGAGAACCTGGATAATTCTTGTGAGATGGTTGTTGTAAAAGAGAAAAACTGGCCCCTGCCTGCTCTCTGGCTTCCTGTCTCACCTTTGGATGCCTTACAGATACAACTACCACCATGATGTCTACAGCCACAGGCCCTCACCAGAGGCCAAACTGATGTGGCTGCTTGATCTTGGAATTTCAGGCTCCCAAATTCTGAGCTAAACAAACTTCTTACCATTATAAAGTATTCAGCCTTAAGTTACAGAAAATGGATTAATACACCAATATTCCAAAATCTTTGACCAAGCTCTATACAAATGCACTGTTTAAAAACTTCAGTTTTTTTCAAAATATGCATAGAGAGTAAAGAAAACCAGGCAGCCAGATGGAGACACAAAGGAGACAAAGCTCCCCATAGATTAAATCTTTGAAATATTTTAGGATGACTTAGTAGAAAGAAGTAGAGCAAAATTTGCAGGTTTGCAAATGGCACATTTTTAGATACTAAAGCACAAACAAAACTAGTAAAAACAAAGTTTTATGGGTGTGGCAAAGCAGAGGATTCAATGTGTACAAAAAAATTTCATCACAAAAAGTGATCAAATGCAAATGTTTAATGACATCTAACAATGGGTCCTCATCTTTTAGTTAAAAGTGAGAAATGAAAACTAGAAGTTTTGGAGGCCTCAGCACAGAAAGTCACTTACTCAGTAAACCAAATGATAAAGACAAAACTTAAAATGATGGACATGCCAGAAAGGAATCAATAAACCAAAATCCGCGGTGGGCACCTGCAGCAGTGGTTAGACAGTGCTGATGAGCGCTGGGTTTGAGTCCAGGCTCTGAGCTTCCGCTTCTGCTTCTTGCTAAGACACATGCTGAGAGGCACCAGATGATGGCTCAAGCACTTAGCACTGGCCATCACACAGGAGTCCCAGGTGCTGTGCGCATTTGTGCAGTAAACCAGCAAAGGAAAGCTCTTTCTTGCTCTTGCTCTCTTTCCATTTCAAGTAAATAAAAATAAACTTTTAAAAGCTTGGAGTTTTTTTTTTTTAACATTACTCAGATTCTTATAGGAAATAGTTTGAGTCTATGATAGAATCTCGCTACATGTTTCCCACAATAAAACCAAGAGCATCTGAAAGACCAGGGGTACTTAATGAACATTTAATGCAGTCTTAGTAACAGCAACTGAAAGTTAGTTAATATCACTTCAGTTTCCAAAATAATGACTTACGAAAGTTTAGAAATGATACAATTAAAGAAAAACTTGGATGATTTAAAAAACGTCTATCACCCTTGAGGATTTTAAGAGATATCAAACAAGGAAGGATTGTTCCAAGGTTGAGTGACCATTTTCTGTTCCATACTGCCACTGTCAGAAAGGACCATTCGTCCTATCACAAGCAGCATTCTTTCTTATTATAGAACCTTAAAACAGACTGCATAAAGACACCTGCAGAGTTACTCCGTAACAAAATCTCAGCAGCCTTTTGACAGAAGTAACGAACTGGTCCCCATACTCACCTGGAATGCCAAGGCACCCTAAAGCCAGACCACCTTGAGAAGAAGAAGTCAGAGGAGTCACATTTCCCCAACTTCAAAACTTACGACAAAGCTGCAGTAACCTAAAAGCTACGGCTGAGGACAGGCAGGTAAACCAACAGAAAAAAATGAGGCTCAGCAGAAAGAAAATCACCTTCTACAGCCAACCGATTCTAACGAGGGTGTCAGCTTTGATCAGTGGAGGACTCCACATGATAATGAATGACGCTGAACCCACACCTCATACCCTTTACAAAATATAAATTCAAAATGGATCAGCATCTTTTCTTTTTTTTTTTTTTTTTTTTTTTTTTTGGACAGGCAGAGTTAGACAGTGAGAGAGAGAGACAGAGAGAAAGGTCTCTCTACTGTTGGTTCACTCCCCAAATTGCTGCTATGGCCAGCGTGCTGCACCGATCTGAAGTCAGGAACCAGGCAGAGAGCTGGCCTGGAGGAGGAGCAACCGGGACAGAATCTGGCACCCCGACCGGGACTAGAACCCGGGGTGCCAGTGCCGCAGGTGGAGGATTAGCCTAGTGAGCCGCGGCACAGGCCGATCAACATCTTAAATATCAGAACATAAACTCTGAAGTTCATAGAAGAATGAGTAAATGGATTTGGCAACGCATTCTCTTTAATATTTTTGTAAGTTTGTTTATTTATTTGAAAGACAATGAAAGCTGGAGGTTGGGGGCGGGGGTCTCCCATCTACTGGTTCACTCTTCAAATGCCTGCACCTGCAACAGCTAAGGCGAGGCCAGGCCAAAGCAGAAGCCTGGGGACTTGTCGGTCCCCACATCAGAGGCAGGAACCAAGCACTCAGGTAACTATCTGCTGCCTCCCAGGATGCCTTGCAGGAAGATGGATCAGGACCAGAGAAGCTACAACTCGAAACAGCAGCTGATAAGTGATAAGTGATACTGGGACCCCAAGCAGCAGCTTCATCTGCCGCAGCACGGTGCCCACCTTAACACTGGACTCTCAGTAAAAGCATGAGCAGCAGCAGAGGAAAAATGATCAGTCAGGCTTCACCAAATGCATGGACTTCTGTGCATCAAAAGACATTATTAAGAAACCACCTACAGGCCGACGCCGCAGCTCACTAGGGTAATCCTCCACCTTGCGGCGCCGGCACACCGGGTTCTAGTCCCGGTTGGGGTGCCGGATTCTGTCCCGGTTGCCCCTCTTCCAGGCCGGCTCTCTGCTGTGGCCAGGGAGTGCAGTGGAGGATGGCCCAAGTGCTTGGGCCCTGCACCCCATGGGAGACCAGGAGAAGCACCTGGCTCCTGCCATGGGATCAGCGTGGTGTGCCGGCCGCAGCGCGCCGGACGCAGTGGCCATTGGAGGGTGAACCAACAGCAAAGGAAGGCCTTTCTCTCTGTCTCTCTCTCTCACTGTCCACTCTGCCTGTCAAAAAAAAAAAAAAAGAAAAAGAAAAAGAAAAAGATAAAAAAAAAAGAAAGAAAGAAAAGAAGCCATCTACAGAACAGGAGAAAATATTTGTGAATCACATGTCTGAAAAGGACTTACTATCAAAAATATATGCCAAATTCCTACACTGAACAACAAAAAGTGAATCCAATTTAAAAATGGCAAAGAACTTAAATAGTCATTTCTCCAACAAAGATACACAAATAGCTAAAAAGCACATGAAAATTTGATGAACAGCTTTAGTTATTGCGGAAAAACGTATCAAAATCCCAGTAAGATATGATTTCACACCTGAGCCTAGATGTAAATGAGATATTAGGATGGCTATAATTTAAAAGGAGAAACGTTGAAGCCTTGTAAACTGCTGATGGGTATATAAAATGGTATACCATCATAGAAAACCATTTAGCATTTCCTCAAAAAGCTAGATATAGAATTACCAGCAATTCTAATCCTAGATTAAAAGCCAAAGACAAACCTTAAGGACAAAGAGAGCTAGTTTGATAACTAACTATGCCACTGATAAACAGGAAACAGACCTCTTTTCTTTGATAATTTAGCAAAGATGTGATGGAGGTTGTGGGTAAAAAGGGAGAAGGTAAACAAATATTTTAAATCACAGTTCTGAAGAGTCAATTATACCTACATTTTTCATTCATCCAGAGCTAATCTCATTTTTCTTCATCCATAGTCCCATATTTAAGTGCCAGCATCCTATATAGGCGGTGGTTCAAGCCCTGGCTGCTCCACTTCCAACACAGCTCTCTGCTAATGGCCTGGGAAAGCAGTGGAAAATGGCCTAAGTCCTTGGGTCCCTGCACCAACATGGGAGACCCAGAAAAAGCTCCTGGCTCCTGGCTTCAGATTGGCCCAGCTCCAGCCATTACAGCCATCTGGGGAGTGAACCAGCGGATGGAAGACCTACCTCTCCCTCTCCCTCTCCCCCTCTCTCTCCCTCTCCCTCTCTCCCTCTCTCCCTCTCCTTCTCTCCCTCTCTCCCTCTCCTTCTCTCCCTCTCTCCCTCTCTCCCTCACTCCCTCTCTCCCTCTCCTTCTCTCCCTCTCACCCTCTCACCCTCTCTCCTTCTCTCCCTCTCTCCCTCTCTCCCTCTCTCTCTGTCTCTGCCTCTCTGTAACTCTGCCTTTCAAATAAATATTTAAAAAAGAAAGAGAGAAAGACCACTTGGGACACTCGCCTATCAGAGTACCTGGGTTTAAGTCTATGTGTTATTAATTTGTTAGCAGTTCCTCTACCCAATGTTCACTGGACATACAATATAGGATCAATATTAGCAATATAAACTCTATAATAAAGATCTTACAAAACACTGGGTTTAAGCAATTTATATTCTTAGGAGGATGACTACACAAACAGCTGTAACTCAACAACAAAGTGGATAAGTGAGTTTCATTAAGAGGTGATGTCTCAATGGCTGGGATCACTCACTAGCTAGTTGAATGGAAAAAGACTGATCAGCATTTGCAATTCAGACAGCAATTCAAATTCAGCAGAATTACAAATGACCATCCAGAGCTTTAGGGTTACCCCGAATAACCAAAGATTTGAATGTCAAATCTATCAAGACCAAGTCTCTTCAGCTAGCTGCTGCCAGGACTTCAACTATTAGGGAATCTGCATCTCCAAAATGCCACACATGGTACCATGTATACACACAGATACTTAAGACTGCTAGACTGCTCAGTTTTTTAAGATTCTTAACTTTTTTTTAATGTAGAATTAAAATCTTTTAAAAGTCATTCAGTCTTTTATTATCTTGTGTATGTATTGCATATGTATTTAAAACTGAAATATTACCGTACACATATACGAATAGCCATCTTTCAAAAGCCAAGACAGATATAGGCAAAAGTTATCAGTGAGACTTGGCCTGAATCTCTAATAATTTTGAATTCAGTAATTTTTAATAGCCAGCCCATGCTAGAGTTGAGTCTAGCCTTTGACAAGAGGTTAGAAAGCCAGATGAGGAATGGAAGTTGTGGGGGTGGGGGAGTGCTGGAGAGTACAGTTATATATGTTTTAAGAATGCTGAAAGTCTCCTGGCTCTACACAGTCTGAAAATTTAATCATTGTGATCTATTTTAAACCCTTCTGTATAAGTACATTGTACAGCTTAGCTTTCAACTATTCAATCTCAACGTAATTTTCAAATGTCCTTATAATCTCATATTAAAGAACCACAAGATGACAACTAAGTGCAGGGTAGGTTCACTTTTGGTCAATCTAATGGTTGTCTGCCCTATCAAAAAAATAAAAAGCCCATAAAAAGTGATTGCTAAAAAAAAAAAAAAAAAAATGCACTCCCTCAGCATGACTGAGGAATGGTTGCTCCAAAAACAGTATGACCACCCGGATTTTCATTCCCATTAAATGAAGTTCTTGCTCAAGTTTTTTAAAGACCAACTTAAAAATTAACAATCACCAATTAATTCAGCTTTTAATATTAAAATAAAATAAGCTAACTATTTTCACAAGTACAAATGCCATATCTCTGTACTATCAAAAAATACATAGACAAAAAAAATTACTAATATGCTTGCCACGTTACATAAAAAATCCTAGCAATCAGCCAAACTGCCCTTCACATTGAAGACTGTCGACCAGAAAGCACGAACGTCTGAGAGCTGTCTTACCTAGTCCCCGTAAATGCCCACAGATAATGAAGCACTGCACGGGGTGCCCTGGCTTTCGTAGGGCCCACGGGCCCCGAGTTTCAGTGACCACATCTGCCCCAACCAAGTGGAGCCAAGGGCACCTTCTGCTAGTGTGTTTTCCACGGAAGGCAGTGGCCAGCAGGGACGCCTCTTCCGTCAGCGTCCCTGGTCTTGCCCTCTGTGTGGGCCTCCACATTCTTGTGTGCGTCAGAACTTCTCAGTGGGATGCACTCTCTCAGGACTGGAATGTGCAGGAGAGGCAGATTATACTGGGGCAAACCCTGACTTACAACATGATGAACAGTGTACCACTCCAATCTCGATGTTTCGCACCTT
This sequence comes from Oryctolagus cuniculus, assembly GCF_051225735.1. Classification (NCBI taxonomy): domain Eukaryota; kingdom Metazoa; phylum Chordata; class Mammalia; order Lagomorpha; family Leporidae; genus Oryctolagus; species Oryctolagus cuniculus. Next base: position 6,091,910 of record NC_142874.1, on the reverse strand, counting down.
CATTTCTAGACAGTGACAGGCACTCACTAAGTCTTACTTCTTCCTTGAAAAAAACCTAACTTAACTGACTAGATGGTCTGCTCCTCAACTAAAATCGATTTATTTGTTTAGGATGTACCAACAAATGCACATAACAGCTTTAGATAGCACAGCAGCAATTAAGCTGAGGGGAAAAACAATGAACAAGTAACGGCTGATGCCATCAATTCCATTCTTAAAAATTAGCGAAATAGATGGGAATACATTTTCAATAGAAGAGGAAAACAAAGGAGATTGTAAAGATTTGCCATAAAAATACATTTAAACTTTTCAAATAGGCCTCAATTATTCATCAGTTTCATCTCTCTTCGCCAAAAAGAAACAGCTACTTAAAAGCCAGTAACGCACACATCAAGTACATATGTAAACGCAGGTACCTGTATAAATTACAAACCAAAGCATGAACTTGAACTGACTCATATTCCAGAAGTATATGGAAAACTAAACGCACGTTTAAGCGTCTCTCAGGTTTTTTTCCAAGGCTCATTTTAGGCATATTCTATCAATCATCACCTGCACATATTCATGGAGGTTTGTCTTCCGCATAGACTTGCTTATAAAAATAGAACACAAGATTACAAGTGAAGGCCTCACAGCCGCATGTCCCCCCCGCAGAAGTCTGTTGTAACTACACGAGAAGCACAAAACATCTGATATTTGTGACGGACACTTAAATTCCTTTAAAACAAAAATCTAACCTGCACTGTCTTCAATATCTGTGCAGCACCAGTAACGGCAGTAGTGCTGCCACCTCCTACAGGAGCTCCTGGCTCTGCAGCGCTGGGCGCTCCCCATCTCCCCGCGTGTTTGCTCCCAGTGAGTCCATGCGGCTGTGGCTTGTGCAGAGAAGCCAGCATTCCTTCTGCCGGCCAATTTCCTGCTTTGGTGACCCGCCCACCTCTCCTGGCCGCAGTTATGTGTTACGCATGTTGCATGGGCACTCCTTCCGCATACCAGCACCATGACCTCAGTGGCTGCCTCACAGACTCTCTTTATCAATTTCTACTAATGCATTATCTCATCTCGTGTCAGTCAAGGGCAAGGAGGGAAGCCTGCAAGGTCTGCCCTCCTGTGAGTCTTCAAGGTCACGTGCTTCAATGTGCTGGCAGTTATGCAGAAGTGCGCAGGCTGTGTTGTGACCTAGCTGCTCTCCACTAAAGGGGATGCTGGACTGCATACCTGGCTGGAGGGCTTATCATGGAAAAAGCTAGCATAGATTTAAATCAAAACCGTGCGGGCAGAGTTTGCCCTTGCATTTCCCTCCAAGAGAAGGAAGGAGGCGCTTACCTCAGCTGGTCTGGGGTGAAGAGGAAGCAGACTTTCCCTCTTGCCACAACCTACACCAGCGAAGGACAGGGGTGCGTGACGGCTGCACTGGTGGTGTCTGTGTCCTCGTGACTGAGCGGTTGGAGAACAGCTCAGCTAAGCTGATCTGCTGCACGCAGTCCACACAGAGGCACAGACAGGTCTCTGCTGATCACAGTGCTTTACATACAGATGGCAGCTGATGGGTCTGCGTCAAAGTTATGGCCCATGACAGCTTCTGCCTCCCGCACGTAGACACGTGCCTCATCTAAAATTTCTTGTGAAACGCTCACCACTTCAGTGTGCAAAGCTAGCCACGCGTGCGTTGAACAGACACGGAAGCTTACTTATAAACGGACTACTTTAAACAAATTCATTGAAAGAAGCAAAATAAACTATCACATTATTAAGAAACAACCTAACAGATCTATGTAATTTATTTTTAAAAAAACAGTACATGAATTAATAATGATGATTCCAGACTGGTCTTCAGTAAGGACCTGAATTGATCTCAAAAATCAAATAATCAGGGGCCAGTGTTGTGGCTTAGTGGACAAAGCCGCCGCCTGCAACACCCGCATCCCATAGGGGCGCCAGTTAGAGCCCAGGCTGCTCCACTTCCGATCCAGCTCTCTGCTGTGGCCTGGGAAAGCAGTAGAAGATGGCCCAAGTCCTTGGGCCCCTGTACCCACGTGGGAAACCCAGAAGAAGCTCCTGGCTCCTGGCTTCAGATTGGCCCAGCTCCAGTCATTGCAGCCATTTGCGGAGTGAACCAGTAGATGGAAGATCTCTCTCTCTCTTTCCCACCCTCCCTCCCTCCCTCTTTCAAATAAATAAATAAATCTTTAAAAATTGCTATAAAACTTGAAAAAAGGGGCCGGCTCTGTGGCTCAGTAGGTTAATGCCCTGGCCTGAAGTGCTGGCATCCCATATGGGCACCTGTTTGAGACCTGGTTGCTCCACTTCCAATCCAGCTCTCTGTTATGGCCTGGGAAAGCAGTGGGGAATGGCCCAGGTCCTTGGGCTCCTACACCTGCAGGGAGACCAGGAAGAAGCTCATGGCTCCTGGCTTCGGATTTGCGCAGCTCCAGCTGCTACAGCCAATTGGGGAGTGGGCCAGCGGATGGAGGACCCCCCCACCCCGTAACTCTGAGTTTCAAATAAATAAATAAATGTTTAAAAAAAAAAACTTGAAAAAATAAAATAATCAACAATGACAATCGAGTATCTTTAAGGGTGTATAAAAATAGCATTAAATCCCAGCAACTAGAGCTGTAGACTGAGTATAAAGCTGCATAATACTTTTCCGTCATCTTCAGTCTTCTGTAATTTCCACTGTAATAATGTAACTAAGGGCCTTCCACAATAAACAGTTCACTTTCTTCCCCGAGTGTTCTATATAAACAGCTTTCGAGATATGATCTGGCTATATAATTACTTACAAAAACACCAAGTAATACAATACTAAATTAACTCATGTGAGTGAAGTAAGGACTTTCCTCATGAGCCATACTTTGTTTTGTAGATAGAAAGCTGTTCCTTATTTTACCAGTAAGTAATACTGGAAATACTGCTTAACCTCTGTTTCAGAGTTTCATCGACTGAAGTAGTAAAATCTATTATTTATCATGAAAACATAAAATACTTGGAATAAATTTAATAGAAGATACACCTGACCTTAACCTTGCGAGGGGAAATTCTAGAAGATTTAAATGAAGAGATATGCCATGTTCATGGCTGACAAAGCTCAATATCATTAAGATAGTAGCTTCAATCTTGCTGGCATAAGCTACAAAGCCTTTCACTCAGCCCACCTTCCAAAGTGACCACTGCTGCTGCGGGGACGGCCAAGCAGGGTCAGCAACACTGCAGGCAGAACTGTAAATTTCCTGTTAGAGATGCCACCTGCCTTTACCTGGCCAGCTCTCCTCCCAGGCCAGCTGGGTAATGGAAGTCAACAGGGTGCCTTCCCCAAGGAGGTTCACACCTCCCTTAGGATGTACCCCATGTGACAAGACAGATAGGTCTGGGCCTCCTAACTGACAAGGCCTTAAAGCCCACCAGATTATTATCAGACCCCTTCTGTCAGGTTCTATTTGCCTCTCAATCAGAGAACTTCTTGATGCCTTAGACAGCACCTTTCTTAGGTCCTCTACTAATGACTCTGTCCTTTGTTGTAGACCCTGTCTAGCCCACTTGGGGCCTCATTCCTTTGTAATCACAGCCTCTACTCCAACAACAATGGCTCTACTACCGACCTGTGTGTATGGATGGTCCTTTCCCTCACTTAATGTTGTGTGATTGTTCAGGATTTTTTCCACAGACAAACCCATCTACCCGCAAGAGACAAGTGGTCCTTTCTCCCAGTCTTGGTTGGGATCAGCTTTAAACCACATCCATCAAACAGTCTTCAGAAGAGCCCAGAGACCACCCCCCATTCCCTCTCCTCTATGAAATCCTCTCATTACTTGGTTAATGCCACTACTAGGACCATTCGTTGCTGTACTCACTCTGTCTTTTATACTACCATGTCTAAGTGTTTACAGGAGAGGATAACGGAACGAACCAAGGCCTTCACCAGCCAGGCAGTCAACCAAATGCTGTTACAGGAGTAGACTCGGCTCCACACCAGGAGTTTGAGCCACCACCCCATGACAGCACAGAGTACCTTCTCACCCCATATCAGCAGCAAGTAGCTCTAAAGACATGTCATCGTCCCTCTACCCCTCTTGGACTTTTGGAGCTAATGTAATCCCATACAACTCTTGCTTTATAAAAAACAAAAGGGGGGAATGTTAGTAAAATGGCACAGTCTTATCTGTGGTGCTACCTACGCCCTGATGCTCCAGCCCCTGCCGCCATGACTGGAAGCCAGGTGACCCCGTGGCCCAACCGCTGGTGTCAGCTCCACCTCCATACTAACGGGATTTGCTGTTCCTACTTCCTTGCCTGCCACCCGGCGAAGTTTCAAGAGGACCTGTTCCTGAACATGTGACTCTCAATCTCTCTCTCTCTTGATCTCTCTTTCCTTAGCTCTCTCATTCCCTCTCTGGATCTCTCCTGGGCTCTGCTTTTCTCTTTTCCTTCTTCGTCCTTTCCCTACAGTCTGTTAGGCTCCTGGCTTTGGATTGGCGCAGCTCCAGCCTTTGTGGCCATCTGGGGAGTGAAGCAGCGGATGGAAGACCTCTCTCTCTCTCATCTGGGGAGTGAAGCAGCAGATGGAAGACCTCTCTCTCTCTCTCTCTCTCTCTCTCTCTCTCTCTCTCTCTGCCTCTCCTTCTCTCTGTGTAACTCTGACTTAAAAAGTCAATCTTTAAAAAAATTACTTCCACTTAAAAGATAGTGGCTTCAGTGTAGTGCCAATCAAATTCAAGGAATCATTCTTGGCACTGACAAGCCAACTTTAAAATGTATATGGAAATACAAAGACATAGAAGAGAATCAACTTTGATAAAGACCACAACTGAGTATCTTTGCTATAGGATTTCAAAAGTTACCAGGAATCCAAACAAATGAAGACAGTGTGATATGGGTTCAGGGCAATGGAACAGAAGACAGACTCCAGAAATAGATACAATGAAATAGTTACATAAATACTTTGATGATTAATTGACTTTTAATAAATGTGTCAAAGACATTGCATGGATGAAAAATTTCCTTTTCAGCAAACTGTTCTAGAACAACTCAATATCCATATGCAAAAATGTAATCTTAACCCTTACATCATATCACACACAAAACACAAAAATTAAACCAAAATGGATCTTACACCTAATTAGAAGAGCTAAATTTTTTTTAATTTCTAGAAGAAAAACATAAGACATCAGGTTAAAAAATAATTTCTTAAATAGGACACTAAAAGCACACAGTATGAAATATGTTGACAAAATAAACTTCATCAAGATCAAAAGTTTTAGGTTTTAGAAAGAAAATATTAAGAAAAAAGGAAGCCATGGAGTGGGAGAAAACTTTTGCAAAGCATATCCATTAAAGGGGTTGTATCCAAAGTACATAAAGAAGGTTCACAACTCAAAAATAAGACAATCTAATAGATTTTCATGGGCAAAAGATTTGGACTGACACTTTGCCAAAGGAAATATATAAATGGCTAAGAAACGTAAGAAAAAATTCTCAACATCAGTCTTCAGAGACATGAACACTACCACATAACTACCAAAATGAATAAGATGAGGAGAAAAGGACTGACAATGCCAAACGTTGGAAAAGATGTAAAGACAATTAGAAATCTTATAAATTGTTCTTGTGGATACAAAATATTACAGCCACCCTGGAAAACTGTGAGGCAGTTCCTTCTACAATTAAAACATACGCCTACTATGTAATCTACCAAACTCACTCCTAGGAGTTTCTCCAAGAAGTAATGAAAACGTAACGTTCACATAAACAAACGTTCATGAATGTTCACAGGAGCCAAAAGCTAGAAGCAGTTAAAACCATCATTTTCAAATTAATGCTTTATGAAAGATTAAAACCATCTCATTGGCAAAAATTAATGAGATTTTTGAAATTTAACATCTACCTTATATAAGGGATGATAACGCACTGTATGGCTTGACAAGATGGGCCATGAGACAATTTTTGCATCCGACGAGCAGTAAAACAAAACTTCAGAGTTATTAGTCTGCTCCTATTACTTTCTGATAAACCTGCATCACTGTTTTCCTTCTGTACTCCCCCTACTTACCCAATCCTCCACCTACCCAGCCCTCTGTCTCTACTTTTTTTAGGACACTCATTCTGTATATCCCCTATAACTCCCACCTGTGTATCAGTGCACCTAACTCAACATGCCTAAAATCAAAGACCTCCATTTCCATTTGGGTACCACCCAGTTCCTTCCAGTTCTGGTAACACCTGCCACAGGCATCCAAGTTCAAAGCACTGACACTGTATTTGACTCCTTCCTGACCCTTTGTCTGTAATCTTCAGTCACTGAATTTCATCACTTAGTCTTCCTAAATTGCTCTCCTTTTTGTCTCATCAATTTTTATTTCCTTGAAAATACCAGTCAGGCCCTTAGCGTGATGCTCCAAGAACACTGAATAAGCTTCCCGCCTCTCATCTCCACTCTACCCAAACTTTCAGGGACCTCCTCAGTCCTACTGACCTGCTTCTGAAGTCCCACATGGTTTCAGTGTCATTAGTCCAGCCTCTCCATTCAAATTCGACTGACCATGTGCTTCCAAGCTTCTAACATGGTTTATAGTGTGACCCAGATGTAGTGAAACAAGACGGCTGGGGCCCAGGACTCAGTATTTCACTCATCCTAAGCCATTTGAACCTAATGATTAGTCTGGGTTGGAAAACTCTACCTTGGGCAATCACCTTTCAGAGCCTGGCCCTACTTCATCTTCTAAACATCTTTTCTGCCACACACAAGGACTGTAACTGAATGTTTTTTTACATGCATATTCTTAGAAAAATTAAAATTCAGACTTCCTGGGCTGGAGTGGTAATCAAGCAGCTCTTCTCTACTATATTTGAAAGGCTATAAATAAAGGTCTTTAAAAGTTCACTTAAAATGGGATAATGGTCATGAAGCATGAATGCCTTATTCATAGACAAATATTTACTGTGTTTCCAAGATTCTATATATAGTAGGTTAAAATTCTAGATCCAATGACAACGTGGTAACCTGAAATGGTCTCAAGATTCTGAGTAAGCAATTAATTATTATTTTAGACTATTTGAATCATAATAGCAAGAAAAGAAGGGAAAAATCACATCTTAAATATATATGCAGGAATATATACAATGTAAACGAATGAAATGGAATACTATCTATCTGAGGTTTTTCTATTTGTATTAATTAAGTTTGAATATGCAACAGTTATTTTCTAAATTCACCTTAATGAACATTAAAATAATAATAAAACACAGGAAAGTGACAGATTTGATCACTGCCCTATTTGAAAGTGTTTATTTCAGAAATACCAAAGTTATCTTAACCAAGTCATATACTAAAACACGAGGCCGTTTGTAAGCATACATCACAGGTGGGGAACCACTTTCCTGCCAGTGGCCATTTGGATACTTGGAACATCATCTGCAGGCCACATGGATTTACTGTGTAAAGCCCTACCTGCGGTCGCCTTGGCAGGACCAGACCAAATGATTTTGTAGGTCGCATACAACCTACAAGCCAGATGTCCACCACCCCTGCTTAAATCATGAATATGGTAAGTCGTCAGAGAGAACTATCTTGAAATATCCCACTCAAAAAACATGATGAAGGTATCACCTAGAGAAGCTATTTATGTAATTACCTAATTACATGAAGTTCTATTTTGGACTTAATTGCAAAAATATGTAACTACTATAAAGCCATACATGGGTTGGCCAAAGGAAGAAAATAAGGAAAAAAATATTCTTAGTATTATGAACTCATCCTTCAATATTCAAATTGGTAATAAACATCAAACGGATAGTTTCAAAACTCTAATTTATTTATTTAAATCCCTGCATACAAAGCAACTGTCTGCATAACTGAGACATTATTTCATCTCATTTCTTTCAGCTAGTGCTTTTCAACAATTTACAGCACAGCAAAAATATTAAGTTGAGCACATAATAGACAATAAGGTCCTTTATCATTCAAATATACTTTTTTTTTTTTTTTTTTTGACAGGCAGAGTGGATAGTGTGAGAGAGAGACAGAGAGAAAGGTCTTCCTTTTTGCCGTTGGTTCACCCTCTAATGGCCGCTGCGGCTGGCACAAGGCGTTGATGCAAAGGCAGGAGCCAGGTGCTTCTCCTGGTCTCCCATGAGGGTGCAGGGTCCAAGGTTTTAGGCCATCCTCCACTGCATTCCCGGGATATAGCAGAGAGCTGGCCTGGAAGAGGGGCAACCGGGACAGAATCCGGCGCCCCAACCAGGACTAGAACCCGGTGTGCCGGCGCCGCAAGGCGGAGGATTAGCCTAGTGAGCCGCGGCGCCAGCCCTCAAATATACTTTTATTATCTCTAAAATGTATGTGTTACTCAGTTCATAAGAAAATAAGTGTCCCTGAACTATAATTAATTAGAAATTCTTATTTTAGTAAAGACATTCCATTTTCACTGAATATAATTTGCTTCATATGGCAATTGCTCTTTAACAATATCCCTACTCGTTATTTTGTCAGCGTCCCCACTACAGAAAGTAAACTTGCTTCATCCAAACCAAACTGATGGCTATACAAGTATGTTAAGGCACATACTGCATCATATAACTTACACATCCCTCCTCCCCAGCTCTGAAACCACAAGTCACTATGGCACAAACAAGGGTCCTGAGCTCGGCAGTAGACAATTCAGACGTTTCACTGAGAAGAACAATATGGTATTTCACTGACACACACATCAGACTTCAAAACTTTATAAAATATAATAATGCCTATTTCCAAAAAAGAAATCCAACCACCCCTGCAAAGTAGAACTTTCAGGGTGAACTATCATGAGCTCAGTTATACCAAGGGGCATAAATGCCAACTTCAGCATCACATGACTGAGATACTGCATCAACTAAACACAAAAAACATTAGGATCACTCCCTCTAAGGCTACGTACCTCGTGGAGACACTACCGATGCCAGCACTCCCAAGACCACAGGAGCCTGCCTTCATGTGTACAGCACATCTGGGATGTCGTAGTTATAGCAACCCAATTCCCAACTTGGTCCAGCAATTGAACTCCCTCTCTAGAGAATAGTTTTGCTCTGTGCACCAGGTATCACCTCAGAACATGATGTAAAAGCGCAAAGACTACTCTAAATAATGCTAAAAAACTCATGTGAGCTTTCCAGGATGAAGCCATTTCATGCTGAAGCAAAAAGTACAGTGAGTACCCAAGGGGGCAGCATCTTCATATATCCCACTGGCTTCATTTATCGATTTTACATGACTCCTTTGATTTACATACCTGCTTTAATTCAAATGTAAAACAGGCTACATTTATATCAAATGCAACTAAATGTTCCCTTCAACATCCTCAACTCCAGTCAAACCACGTTTATGCTTGTTTCATGATTTTCTTTTCCTTATTCTGAACTCTCTCCCGGCAATTCCTTAAAATCTTGAGCATACAGGTTTGCATTAGGTGTTGTGGGACGACCAGAACTTGGTGAACTTTAAGTAGGGCAAGAAGGAATTACAGATGATGTAAGACCTGGTGGGATATGGCTAAGCATTAGCACAGGGCTGAGGAGAGGAAGGATGTAGCAAAGAGAATTGACAAGACTAGAGAATGGGAGAGTAAGTATAGTGGAGTCTGCTGGGTGCCTACTCTGATGTCCGTTCTCTCTTTCCTTAGAAGGATATTTTTATACGATTATTTTTAGCAGAGCACATCACACTGCAGAATAAAAGCCTGTATGTCCCTGGATCCTGTGGCCTGAGGTGGCCACAGGACCACATTCTGGACAATGAAGTATAAATAGAAATGCCGTTCCAAGGAACCTGAGTTGGACAGAAAGGGTGACTTGTTTGCTCCTGTGGTTCCCTTCTGCTTCTGGCTTCCAGTGCAGACCTGACAGCCGGAGCGCCCCTCCACCTGGGGTAGGAACTGATCCTGCAAACAGTAGGCAAGTGCTAGCGTCAGGAGGGGGAGACAGAGGCCAGTAACCCTTTCACACTGTGAGCCAGAACTTAGTTCCTGCTGTGTTTATGCAGCCAACACTAACTGCATGAACGCAGTGAGCACACGGACACCTGGCAAGACACCGTCTCACGTCCTCCCTCTCCCAAACACCTGCACAGGTCAGGCAGTATCGACTTCTTACTGGTTCCCCCTGGACTCTGTCTTCCAGGACCGGCAACCTCCTCTCCTCCTCCATAGTACCCTGACATTAAATAAACTGTAGGCAGTTGAAAAGTTATTTCTGAAAGGGATTGTTGTCGTAATACTGGTAGACACTTTCAGTGACTTTTTACAAGGACAAGTTCAAAACACAATGCTGAACAAACACTTGTTAACGCCTGCTGGGTCCTGGGCCCTAGGGAAGCGAGGATGAAGCGTACGGTCCATGCCCTTGGAAAGGTTATGGTTTTGCAACAAACCTGGAGTGTTTGAGCCTGGCAGGAATGGGAGGAAGGCGTCCCACAGAACGAAACCAGGGTTTCCACAGGTGAGTGAGTGGAGGCAGAGTGAACGCGGCCACAGTGAGGGAGCTCAGACCACAGAGACCTGACTGGTGTCACTGCAGCGAGTGTATGAGCAGTACTGTGGGCGGGGCACAGCACTGTGGCTGCTCTACAGAGTCCAGATTTTATGTCTGGCAGTGCGAAGCCACTGAGGCACACTTTACAACAGACCACCACCACCACCACCACCACGACACTCTGCGCTTTTCAGCAGTGATTCCGGTGGCTTAATGGAAGGGCTGCAGCATGGCGACATCTGAACAAGGGCAGCAGCAGTGGGGACAGAGGCATCCAAGCTGACAGACTGTCATTTCTAACTGTCAAGGAAGGAACAACAGCAACAAGAGGACAGAAGGAAGACACAGAAATTCCTAAAGGATGAGTGACCAGCAGCTTACCAAAGCAGACTCACAGCTGTGTGTTATGTGCCAGAAATGCAACCTAGAGTCCCAGGGCTTGGAGAAAATGCACACAGAGACAGGGGCATCAACCTGCAGCCCAGTTCCTGCATGCCTCTCTCACTGCACTGCACGAGCTGGCAAAAGAGCAAGCCCTAGCAAAGTCCAACCTCCCACTCCTCCATGCCTGTCTCCAAACAGCTGACAGTTGCTAGAAAAAGAAGGAAAACCCACAAATCTATGACAGCAAATAGAGAGTGTGAGCTCGGCACTCACTCTGCTTCTTTCTTTGATTTGTTTTTTATTTGAAAGTCAGAGTTACACAGAGAGAGAAAGAGAGGCAGAGAGAGAGAGAGGTCTTCCATCCGCTAGTTCACTCCCCAGTTAGCCACGATGGCTGGAGCTGTGCTGATCCAAAGCCAGGAGCCAGGAGCTTCCTCTGGGTCTCCATCATATGTGCAGGGGCCCAAGGATTTGGGTCACCTTCTACTGCTTTCCCAGGCCACAGCAGAAAGCTGGATTGGAAGTGGAGAAGCTGGGACTCGAACCAGCACCGATATGGGATGCTGGCACTGCAGCCAGTGGCTTTATCCAATACACCACAGCGCCAGACCCCTCCCTGTGTTTCACAACCTCGCTTTTCTAATCTTCCCATACCATCACTGAACTCCCCAATCTGCCAACTGATCTGTCTCACTCTCAGCCTACGAAACAGCGTGACGTGCTTTCACTCTTTGAAAAGCTAACATCCGGGCCAGCGTTGTGGTGTAGCAGGTTTAGCTGCCACCTGTGACACCCGCATCCCACACGGACACTGGTTTGCCTCCCAGCTGCTCCACTTCCAGTCCAGCTCCCTGTTAATGCATCTGGGAAAGCAGCAGAAGATGGTCCAAGTGCTTGGGCCCTCGCCACCCACGTGGAAGACCTGAATGGAGTTCCTAACTCCTGGCCCAGCCCTAGCACTGCAGCCATTTGGGGAGTGGACCAGTGGATGGAAGATTTCTCTCTCTTTCTCTCTCGCTCTTTCTCTGTAACACACCTTTAAAATAATGAACTAAATAAATCTTCAAAAAGAAAGAAAAGCTATAACCTATCACCACCGTCTGTAGATTTCATCTACTTCTGCAAGCACTTCTATTCTTTCCTGTGCCGTCTATTCACCCCTCTCTGCTGGTGCATTCCATCAATACACACACACACACACACACAACTACCCTTTCATCTCCTAATTTCAAAGAAACAAGTCCCTCTTGACTTCACAACAACTGCTACCACCAGCCCCTTGCCCTGTTCCTCATCACCATGAAACCTCTGGACATGACACAAGATTCACCTTCCACCAGCTTGGCCACTCCGCCGATCCTGGTTCCGTTAGGTCACCTGTGACTTCAACGCTGCAAAATCCCCAGGTGGTATCTCTGTTCCCACATTACTGAATCTCGCTGCAGCGCGGACAAACTGTCCCCTCTTCCTTCTTGAGATGCTGTTTCTTGCTTGGCTTTGATGAGTTTGTAGAGTTTGACATAATATTCCAAGCAGGCACATAAGAGGCACTCACCCACTCCTACACTTACAGGATGAAAGTGTTATGGGAGAAGTCTGAGGACATAGGAAATACAGGTGAGCCGTCTAGGACATGGGTCAGGACAGAAGAGCTCATTAATCCTGAGCAAGCATCAAGGTGAGGCATCTCAAAGACCCCCTAATAACCTAGCGTAATGATTGATTTTAGAAGTCAGTTCTGTACCCCTTGTTTCTACTGCTGAAGAACAGGGTTTTGTTTTGGTTTGGTTTGGTTGTTTTTTTTTTTTTTTTTCATGCAAATTGTTGAACTCGTTACTTAGTATAGAGTTGGTCTTCTGTGTTTAAAGTTAATCAAAAATGTATCTTAGTGGAGAATGGGACTGGGAGTGAGAATGGGAAAGGGAGGAGAAGGAGGGGCGGGAGGGTGGGAGGGTGGGAAGAAGGACTCTGTTCCTAAAGTTGTACTTAGGAAGTGCATGACGTCTGTATGCCTTAGATAAAGGTGTCTTTGGGGGGAAAAATCAGTTCTGGTCTTAGTGCTCACCACTTCTGATAAGGCTTTTGATAAACAATTCTAAGACAAGAAGTTACTGGGATGCTCTTTTGTAGTGATTACGTTTCTTACAAGTTAATACTTTCAAAAGAATAATAGAGATATCACACACTCTTGATAACTATCTTTGAACTTAACAAATACTTAGCCTATGAAGTAGAAGGCTTTGCAGCTTTCAGTCCAAGTATGCCAGTTCCTACCTGCTGCTGGATTAGGTGGCGGGTAAATAGCAGCAGAAGAATGGACAACAGCCAAGTCCCAGAGGAATGAATCAATCACTCTCTCTCTCACACACACCTGTGGATTTCAATTTCTTTTTGCAAAAATTCTATTTCCTATGAACCATTTAAAGTCCCCTCATATTTTTTAAAACCCACTGAGGACAGTTTTATGAGGATTCATAACTTTGCTTTTTCCTGTGTGTTCTCCAATAACTCTCCTCTTCCTCCCATGTTCAATTCCATGTTTCCATCGGTGTGCTTTTTTTTCCCTAATACTTGAAAGTAAATAATACCTCAATGTACAACTTCCAAACTCCACTCCTCACTTCTCTTTATACGTTTGTCCTTCTAGCGTTCAAAAACTTACCCTTCTGGAAATTATTCATTGGTGAACTATTTTTCAAATGCCATATTCCATCTGTGATAAGGTATAAAATGACTTACGACAAACTTGTATTCTTTGAAGAATATAATTTTCTAATACTATACTGTACTTCACATGAAATAGGAAAATTAAAATTTGTCTTCAGCCCCTACCACATAAATACAGACTCGTTCAGCCATGGATTTATGCTCTTTCAGTACTTTAAAAAAAAAAAAAAAAAAAAAACTAGCCACATTCTCACAGCAATCAATTAACTTATCACGTAGCACCAGCAAGAAGAAAGTAGGCTTGTGATTTTTACAATCAAGTAGCTCATTGTTTGTCATGCTAATCATAATGAGAATAGTATTTCAACCTCTCAGAATTGATTAGCTAAATGTCTTGTTTCTCCACTTATCCTCATTAGAGCTGCCAGCTCTAATTTAAAACATGACTATTAAGAGTACTATGGCACAATTTTACCTTTTAAAATTGTGAATATATTTGGTGTCAATGAAAAGCGCTAACTGTAAGTGGACACAGTCAACAAGGTCCAAACCGAAAATGTGCACATTTCTTCCAGCCTTCTGCCAATGTTACTTGAGACTGAATTCACTAATAGTTCTAGCTTTCCACCAAGTTACACGGCTTTGTATACCAGATCACTGCCTAACGCCACCATTACCGATGCCTTTACAACTACTTCACTCCCTAAACTGCACTTCTGTTCTACATCAACTGATCCCTTTCTTTTGTCTTTAATCAAGCTTTTGGTCGCAAATAATGTGCTCTCCCTCTGTGCCTTCACTCATGTTCTGTACTGGATTTTCTTTCCAACAATCAAATCCTAAACCCCAATTCAAAGTTGACCTCTTTAAATGTCACCTTTGATTTAAAGTCACAGACATTAAAATACCCCATATCTTCCAAAGGAAAGATTTTTATTTGCATTTTGTATGGTCTTTGCTAAATTGATTTACAGTATACTATCTGTTTAACAAAACATCAGCAACGTTTCTTATGTTTCACATACAACTTGCCTGATCTTCCCAACTAGATACTAAGTTATATGATAGCAGAGGTAGATCATTTTATTTCCTTTGTATACCCCACACAGTGACACTGGATCAAAGTTTCAATTCATCTTTGAAATAATATGCAAATATGACTCAAACTTTGAAATCTACCAAACCTGTGCTGCAGTGACAAAGAATACTTCATAAACACGAGACAAATCCATGAACAAACGCTCAATTTTAACGGCACTTTGGTGGACAGCAGTTGCCGCGGGCAGTGCAATGCCAGTTAGGGACTAGCTTGTCATGGAACTTGTGGGGTGGAGGTTAGTGCGCTTCCTGGGTCTGCTACCCCACACACCCTGGTAAACCACACCCTGCAGTCCACGCACTGGACACCTGCATCCTCTGACTCCCCTGATTCCCAGCCTTAACCCCACCCCAACAGCCATCCTTCTCTTAGCACCCCCCAAATTCCTGGCTCACACCTTGCCTGGGCTTATCCTTCCCCCCAGTCTTACAGGCTCCCTACACTGTCCACCTGCACAAATAGGAAGACAGAGTTTATCAGTCACTCTGCATCAAAGATAAAGTGTTACAGTATCAGAGCAATAAAAATGCTATTTATGATTAAACATGGTATACATGACTGTATCTATTAAACGGCTCTTTCCTGGGGACTACTATGATAAAAAAAAATCAATTCTACTGAGAAGATCAGATGTAGTACTTCTAATACATTATTTTTTTTCCTAGACTGTGATCAACATAAATTCAAAGAGTCTGTATACCAATAACGGTTCATGTCTTAAAACATCTAGCTTACTATTGCTTTTTTTGGCAAATAATTTTCAATGACTGTTAAGTCACTAGAAAAAAATTCAAACTGTGAGTTAAAAGACAACTGAGTAAATTATCTTCCTTTTTAACAAATAATTTAGGCATTAAGTTATAAATTTAAAGACACAGTGTAAGCCTATCTTAATAATCAAATTTGAATTTTTAGTTTTTCAAAGATGTCAGTGGCCAAAAAGTAAAATTGATTCAATTCATACAGCGATGCAATTTTAGAACTAAGAAATGTTGGGGCCGGCGCCATGGCTCACTTGGTTAATCCTCCACCTGCAGCACCAGCATCCCATATGGGCACCAGGTTCTAGTCCTGGTTGCTCCTCTTCCAGGCCAGCTCTCTGCTGTGGCCCGGGAAGACAGTGGAGGATGGCCCAAGTGCTTGGGCCCTGCACCCTATGGGAGACCAGGAAGAAGTACATGGCTCCTGGCTTCAGATTGGTGTAGCTCCAGCCGTAGCGGCCATTTGGGGGGTGAACCAATGGAAGGAAGACCTGTCTCATTCCCTCACTGTCTAACTCTATCTGTCAAATAAATAATAAAAAAAAAATTTTAAAAATAACTAAAAAATGTTAAAGAACATAATAACTTCTATTCCAGTTCTTTAAATGCACTGACTCAGGGCACTTCAGGACAATTAGCATTATTAATGTCTTCCTATTCACTATGTCTCATCCACCAAAGGTACAGTGGGAAACCATTTCTGAACCTTCAAGTTTATAATTTTCATCTCTTGGTTTCCAGCCCAACAGCTAATGCAAATGATGCCTTTGGAACAATGAAGGGCAAAACATTTCCTTCCCTACTGCCCTCTGTCTGTCAATTACCCCGAGGTATGCACCTACAACCACCACAGGTGTAAGCAGCTCACAGCCTGCACAATGCAGTGGCCACAGGTTCGCTCACAGGTTGGTAAAACACATGTGCTTTACCAGGTTTCTGTATCATCTCTGGCAAATATTCCCTCTGACCCCGGCCCAACACCATAATCCTCATCACCTTTGCTCATAACCTTCTGTTGATAGGAAGAAACTGAATTCATTTAAATAAAACTTTAAGAAAACACCTAACTATGAATTACACATTGCTTCGAGAATACAAACTGCACGACAATAACTGTTTAGCCCTATCTTAGGGCATTATCATATTTAACAACATAAAAATAGAAAACATCCAAGCCACTGGTATGAATGTCAGCATTCCAAGATGTGACAGATTCCTAACAAACAATAAAACTCAGAAAAACAACATTTTTTGTCACTGAAACTGCTGTAAGTTGGACAGAGGAAGTTAACAGTCACTTAGAGTCACAGAGGAATTCAGCAGGTCTACACATTTTATAAATATTGCCACGGAACAATATTCACCTCTCAACAAAACCACACTCATGCAGAAAAATAAAACAAATGAAAAAAAGAGAGAAACAAGATAAACACAAAATACTAACAAATACCAACTGGGGATTTAATAAGCCTAATGAAATCTTGAAGCCAAATGACATTTTCTGCAAAAACATAACCTCCCCACCCCACCTGATGAAATCAGGGGTCAAGACAACGCCTGAGAACTAAAAACATGGAAATGATACTCAAAATGCTTTGACATGAAATTCATAAGGTGAATTACCTATCAGAAGGAACTGGCAGCTTCAAGAGAATGCTCAGTCTACTTATTCTATACACCAATAACCAATTTCCATGCTTACATGATAGAAGTCATAGGTGATGAGGAGAATCATCTGTGCACTAGCTGTTTCATAAAACTGGACTATTACTGACACCTAATCCATATCAAACCCCAAGATTCTCTAGAGAGAGAAATAAATGTGAACCATTCATGTCGACCTTTGGTGAAGAACCAGTAGACTCTTTATTAAAACAATCTCAGAACTATTCCTAAGGCAACGCCCCCAAAGGAAACAAACAACTTGGACAGAGCAAATGCCACCAGGTGCAACGTGAAGGAATGGCCTATATATAGTGCTAGCTTGTCACTCAGTCCCAAACACCATTCCTTCCTTTATCCCTTTACAGTGGTGGCTTGCAAGCATTTGACACCCAGCCAGAGAAAGAGTAACTTAGGTCATCTTTTAAAATAATTAGGCAAAGTCTCACGTGCTCATGCAGGAGGTCGGAACTGCAAGTCCTTTTTCTTCCAGAACAGCAGCCTTCTGAACACGGGTTCCCCTTCCACAAGTCAGAACAAGCTGCTACCTGAAAGGCCGAGGAGGCCAGCTGAGGGGCCCGTCCCAGGCCCCCACACTGTGCACGGGCGCTGGTGCGCATTAACAGACTCTACGTCAGGATGGGTAGGAAGTCCCTAGCCAGTCTTCCCTTTCAGATACAAACATTTCAAGTCATATTCTTCATTGCCTTATTTATTTTAAAAAGTATAAAAAATTTACCCATATAGCTGGCGCTGTGGCATAGCGAGTTAAGTCTCTGCCTGTGGCACCCCATATGGGCATCGGTTCAAGTCCCAGCTGCTCCACTTGCGATCCAGCTCTCTGCTGTGGCCTGGGAAAGCAGGAGAAGATGGCCCAAGTCCTTGGGCCCCTGCACCCACGTGGGAGACCTAGAGAGGGCTTCTGGCTCCTGATCAGTGTAGCTCTGGCCATTGTGACCATTTGGGGAGTGAACCAGTGGATGGAAGACCTTTCTCTCTCTCTCTTTCCCTCTCTCTCTCTGTAGCTCTGTCTCTCAAGTCAATAAATAAATCTTTTTTAAAAATTGACCCTTTATTATTATTCACTAAACTGTACAAAGTTTTAAAAAACTGAGCAATAAATGGGCATTAAAAGTTAAAATTGTTAGAGTTTAATATTAAGAGGAAATGCATATATATGTACACATGGTGTCTAAATGAAAAAAAGATGAAATTATATATAAAATATGATCTTAAACATGTGGCACACACATGTAAAAACAGACTGGTGGGAAAAACACTGAAATATTAAAGAATGATTGTCCTGGATAAGAAGGTTTTATCTTTAAAAATTTACATAGTGGGGCCAGCACTGTGGTGTAGTGGATAAAGCTGCCACCTGCAGTGCTGGCATCCCATGGGTGCCAGTTCAAGTCCCAGCTGCTCCACTTCCCGTCCAGCTCTCTGCTATGGCGTAGGAAAGCAGTAGAAGATGGCCAAGTTCTCAGGAGCTCTGTACCTACATGGGAGACCTGGAAGAAGCTCCTGGCTCCTGGCTTTGGATTGGCACAGCTCCAGCCACTGTGGCCATCTGGGGAGATGAACCAACAGGTGGAAGACCTTTCTCTCCCTGCCTCTGCCTCTCTGTAACTCTGCCTTTCAAATAAATATACAAATCTTTTTTAAAAATTTACATAGTTACTATTTTTATGTTAAACCTATAATAAATTTTTAAAAATATGTTAGTGCCTAAATACTATTATCCTCTGTTTCCAAGTTCAGAAAACAGAGTCATACAGAACCTTTAAAAAGGGACCCCGAGAGCAGGTTCTGTGTGTGCAGGAGAGGCAGGGTTTTGCTATTCCATTCTGCATCCCTCTAGGAAAACAGAATCCCTGGAATCAGTTATGGATTCACAGTCACTCCAGGCTCTCCAGAAAGACTTCCAGGGGATACAAGGACCCCTATCCTGGTCCACCAGAGTTTCTGCATCTGTAAAACACAGGTCAGAACTAAAAATACCTCAAAAGGAACACTTGTAAACCTAAATGATCTCACGTAAACGGTGTAGACAGCAGAGGACAGGACGGAAAGCCTTAACCATCTTGTGATCATCATGTTAGTACAATGATCACCCTGTTACTCCACCTCCATCCAAGGCTGTCACCATCTCCAGAACCACCGCTACAATGAGGACAGGACAGGCAGCAACACTTCCCTCGCTCACGGGACCACTTTCCAAAGGGGACGGCGCTTGCTGATCCGACCCCGGAAACGTAGAGGGACGCAGAGGGGCACAAAGGCATGAGGACTGCACCAGAGATTATTTTTATCACTTGCCTCTGGCACGCCTTCCCCGCCCCAATCCCAGCCAGCCAGGGCCCACCCTGTTCCCCTAGGCTGCCACGCCCCGGCCAATCGCTCTCTGCGGTATAAAATTACCACTCCCTGTCCTACTGGCTCGTTATAAAAATCAACCACATTTTTAAAATAGATTCTGAACATGACCCTTGGCCCACTCACAATTATTTATCAAGACCATATCTGAATATTTTTATAAAGGAGTCAAGTGACAAGGGGATTGTTAGCCTATTAAAATAAGTATTTAGTAATTTAGGATACAAATACTTTGCTTAAAAGCTCTTTATTCAAAATACAAATATTTACCTGTTTTAAAAAAAAGTGCAATTAAGAGGCAAAAACAAAAACAAACAAAAAAAAAAAACACACACCAAAACTCAGTAGCTGACAGCTTTGAGAATCTGAATGCAGGCAGTCACATAAACAATTAATGAGCCCAACCCTTTCTGGCCACAGCTAATGGGGACAGACATGCTCGTCTACCGAGAACCAGGCCAATCAGATCTTATCCTGAAAGATCCAAAGGCCTGCCACAGGCACCACAGTCAAATGCCACAAACGTTAGGCACCTAAGGTCATAAACCAGCGGTCAGCAGGTCTAAGCCAAAGTCAAGGGGAAACAGAAAACCACAGCCGTGGAGAGTGGGAAGCCAGTCCAAGGACAGACGCGAAAATGAGAGCCCAGATGGTCCTGAAAGGCAGCAAAGTGCAGACGGGGCCTGACGGGGCCTCAATTTTGCGTGGACTGTGAGTCAGTACTGGCTTTCCGTTCCCAGCCCCCAGCCTCCTTAGCGATCTCCGCCTGCCCGTCTCTGCATGTTTGAGAGACTGACCGCCACGCCGCAAGTCAGCTCCCCATCACATACCGCCATCCGAGGCCCATTCCACTCCCCAGGAGCAAATGTGCACAGAGCACAGCTGATGATCACGCGACACACACACTCCCCTGCAGGTTTTCCATTCCCGCCACTTGTTAAAGGGTTTACAACATAGAACAGTCATCCCCTAAAAGATTTATGTGTCAACAGCCCCCAGCATACTGCCTTGCTTTGTGTCAGTAGAAGAGGAAGCAGAGAACGAATTGTACAAAAGAACTCCTTCCCACAAAAGAACTCCAGGCCTCAAGGATCGTCTAGTATAGAGCGTCTGTACAATACCTGCTTCTTGGAAGAAACATGGACTCCTTGATGAACACGGAACCAGAGAGGAGAATATACCAGCAGGTCCCAATGTCGTCAGGACTGAAAAGAAAATGTAACAGAATCAGATGATTGTCCGTAACAACAACAACAAAATCAGAACATATACAGCATCGAATCCAACGGTCACATCACTTGTAGAATGGCAAAGAACGGCGGCACTACACGTGGACCAAAAAAATCACTGTTCTTATCTCTGGAATAAACTGAAGACGCTCATCAGTATATTCAAATGTCTTAGATGCTCCTTAAACTTACGGCATCTACAATTTCAAGTTCCACTTGTTGGATAGAAAATATTTTCACTTGCTTCATACAAAAAAAATAGAAAAAGCATCCGTGAAACTCTAGTCTCCCCAACACTTTGCACTGTCTACCATGTTCCCCAATTTTTTTTTAAGATTTTATTTATTTGTTTGAGAGGTGGAGTTACAGACAGAGAGAGCAAGAATGAGAGACAGAGATGAAAGTCTTCCATCTGCTGGTTCACTCCCCACATAGCCACAACAGCCGGAGCTGGGCAGATCAGAAGCCAGGAGCTTCTTCCGCATCTGCCATGTGGGTGCAGGTGCCCAAGCACTTGGGCCTTCATCCACTGCCTTCCCTAGTCATTAACAGGGAGCTGGACAGGAAGTGGAGCAGCCAGGACACAAACCTATGCCTATACAGGATGCTGGCACCACAGGTGGAGGCTCAACCTATAACGCCACAGCGCCAGCCCCTAGCCCCCATTTCTCCACACTCCACACATTGTTCTTTCTGTTGTGGTAACTGAGAGCTCTTCTCATGCATTCTTACGGCTGTACAATGTTCCATTCCACAGAACGCATGTGCCGTACTTGACCTAAGCAACCCCACGCTTCAGTTGTTTTCAATCATACACGACTATATAAAAACAAAAACTGTAGCAACTAGAAGGTAATGAAAAGCAACTTTTAGGTCAAAAGGCACATATGGTGAGGCCGGTGCTGTGGTGCAGCAGGTAAAGCCGCCACCTGCAGTGCTGGCATCCCGTATGCTCCACGTCCAATCCAGCTCTCTGCTGTGGCCTGGGAAAGCAGCAGAAGATGGCCCAAATCCTTGGGACCCTGCACCCGTGTGGGAGACCTGGAAGAAACTCCTGGCTCCTGGCTTCCGATCAGCACAGCTCCGTCCGTTGTGGACTACTGGGGAGTGAACCAGCGGACAGAAAACCTCTCTCTCTCCCTCTTTCTCTCTCTGTACCTCTCCTTCTCTATGTAACTCGGACTTTCAAATAAATAAATAAACCTTAAAAAAACAAAAAACAAAAAAGGCACATATGGGACAGGCATTTGGTGCAGTGATGAAGAGGGTGCCTGGGAAGCCAGTACCCCATACTGGAGTGCCCGGCTCTGCCTGCAAGTCTGCCTTCCCGTAATGTGCACCCCAGGGGGTAGCAAGTGACGGCTCACAGACCTGGGTCCCTGCCATCTACACGGGAGACCCAGATGGGAGTTTGAGGCTTCTGGCTTCAGCCGGCCCTGGTTATTGTGGGCATGTGGGGAGTGAACCAACAAATGGAAGATGGCTCTGACCTTCAAGTGGATAAAAATCTTAGAAATAAAAAGGCATACAACACTGTACTTTTTTTTTTTTTTTTTTTGACAGACAGAGTGGACAGTGAGAGAGAGAGGAAGGAAAGGTCTTCCTTTTCTGTTGGTTCACCCCCCAATAGCCGCTGTGGCCAGCACGCTGCGGCCGGCGCACCGTACTGATCCAAAGGCAGGAGCCAGGTGCTTCTCCTGGTCTCCCATGCGGGTGCAGGGACCAAGCACTTGGGCCATCCTCCACTGCCTTCCTGGGCTACAGCAGAGAGCTGGCCTGGAAGAGGGGCAACCGGGACAGAATCCGGCGCCCCAACCGGGACTAGAACCAGGAATGCCGGCGCCGCAGGTGGAGGATTAGCCTAGTGAGCTGCAGCGCCGGCCAACACTGTACTTTTGAAAGGCACTATCCAAAGGCACTCTATAGGCTATTAGCAATGTGGAAGCCCACCTACTTCCCCGTAACCTTACAAGCCATTTGTTACACTTATCTAACCAATGTTGACAGTTTTACATTGAGGGCTTGCTAAGTTGATGAGGATACTCCAAAAAACAATGAAAAGATCCCTGCAATTCTCGGCAGAAGGCAGGAGGCCCAGGGTGAACGCAAGGGGCCTGGCAGGCCAGGCAGCGGGGCTGAAGCAGACGGGGCACAGGGCGAGGCCTGGGGAAGCAGAGCACATGGTCCTGGGGTCCCCGAGGCTTTTATCAGACTTGTGGATTTCTACCAGTGTGCGTCGTGAAGATGAGTAACTGAGCTTACTGTGTGTGTACATTTGTGTTTCTTCTTAATCTACGAGCATCTATTTCCTTACGTTTGTGAAACCAGTTCACAACCTTTCACTGACTTTCCATTGGCTGTGAGACTTTTATCTAGGAACATTTAAAAAAATACCTTTTGAAAACATATGCTGTGAGTATCTTTTTCCTGACCTGCTGCTTACCCTCTGACATTGTTTATGGCGCATTTGACCATAGATGATACGTTTTGTAAGATTTCATATACTTATTTGAGAGGTACAGTTACAGACAGAGAGGGAGAGACAACAGAGAGGTCTTCCATCGGCGGTTCACTCCCCAGACAGCCATAACGACCAGAGCTGAGCTGATCTGAAGCCAGGAGGCAGGAGCTCTGTCCAGGTCTCCCACACGGGTACAGGAGCCCAAGGACTTGGGCCATCCTCCACTGCTTTCCCAGGCCACAGCAGAGAGCCGGATCAGATGTGGAGCAGCCGGGATGCCGGCACTGCGAGTGGTGGCTCAACCTACCATGCCGCAGCACCAGCCCCAGTCAGTTATTTCCTAAAGACAAGTTTATCGAACGGGTTAGTTGGGACACAGGCCTAAGCACCTACTCAGTAGAACAATAATCTATTCTTAAGCAACGCCTGACTAAAGGAAGGAGCTCACTTCTGTTCACACACCGAGCTCTGGGCCCCAGCAATGCAAGATGATATGGAGCTCCCAGGCCTGGGAAGCCAGGCTCTTGCTGTGGCAGGGCGGTGCCGGCCTCAACCTGTCACTTCTGTGTCCTGCTCTAAGGAGCCAGCTCCATCTCTCGCCACCACAAACACAGTCCAATGGGAGAGAGGGGCACCAAGGCATCATGGTGGATACCCCATCCCTTCCCAGAGTTAACACAAAAGCTGCCCGCAACACTCACATCCCATTCTGGAGTGCCTGTTCCAGTCCTGGCTGCCCTACTTCCAATCCAGCTCCCCGCTAAGGCACCTGTGAAAGCAGTGGAAGATGGCGCAAATACTTGGGCCCTGGCACCCACATGGCAGATCCAGATGGAGTTACAGGGTCCTGGGTTCAGCTTAGACCAGCCCTAGCCATTGGAGCCACTTGGGAAGTGAACCAGCAGGTAGAAAATCCCGCTGGCTCTTTTTCTGTCACTCTGCCTTTCAAATAAAGTAACTAAAAACAAAAACAAAAACACCCTGTGCTTCCCTAGAGCCCAGCGGATGACAGGTAAACCGCAAGGAGTAAACCACAAGGAAGTGCGCGTCGATTTTCCGGCAAGTCCTTTGTTACGTTTGTTTACTTACGATTGGTACATGGCTTCATTCCAAAAGTTTTCGAAGAACAATATGTTCTATGCATAGTTATGAAAGATTAGGCTTTTTAGTAATACCTCTGACCATCATCTAATAACTTTTTTCACTTTTATTTATTAGAAAGGCAGAGAGACAGAGAGAATGCACCCATCTGTTGGTTCACCCCAACCAAATGGCCAAACACGGGAGGCAGGAATTCCACTTGGGTCTCGCATGTGAGTGGCAGGCACCGGGTTCCTTGAGCCACCACTGCTGCCTGCCAAGGTCTGGATTAGCGGGAGAGCGGAGTCAGGAGCCCGAGGAGGTACTGAACCAGGGCAGTCTTGCACAGGACGTGTGCAGTCTTAACCAGCAGCCCAAATGCCTGCCTGCCCCTCACCAGATCACCTCGTCCCGCTGCCTGCTTCTAGAGTGGCTCAAGGGCTGATCATCCACACACCCACATCACACACTTCTACCCTTCACCA
Source organism: Oryctolagus cuniculus (assembly GCF_051225735.1). Classification (NCBI taxonomy): domain Eukaryota; kingdom Metazoa; phylum Chordata; class Mammalia; order Lagomorpha; family Leporidae; genus Oryctolagus; species Oryctolagus cuniculus. Next base: position 6,067,206 of record NC_142874.1, on the reverse strand, counting down.
AATTCCTGACTCTTAACAGTCCTCAATAGCATGGCCTCAAGAAAACATGGAGGGAAAACGTTGACAAGCTGACCTCAGTTCCAAAGAGGAACCACTTTGTAAATAATAATGTGAGATACTTAAAAACAAGTGATGTGGCCGGTGCTGTGGCGTAGCGGGTAAAGCAGCTGCCTGCAGTGCCGGCATCCCACATGGGTGCCGGTTCTAGACCCGGCTCTCCACTTCCGATCCAGCTCTCTGCTGTGGCCTGGGAAGGCAGTAGAAGATAGCCCAAGTCCTTGGGCCCCTGCACCCACATGGGAGACCCCGAGGAAGTTCCTGGTCTTGGCTTTGGATCGGCGCAGCTCCAACCATTGCAGCCATCTGGGGAGTGAACCAGCAGATGGAAGACCTCTCTCTCTCTCTGCCTCTCCTTCTCTTTGTGTATAATTCTGACTTTCAAATAAATAAAATAAATCTTTAAAAAATAAAAACACAAGTGATATCATCCTTTCCTCCCCTGTCTTTTAGGTTTTGCAACCGGCATTCATTTACCTAGCAATTGAAAAAAAAAAAGTACTTGTCTTTCTTAATATGACAGTGTTATTAAATTTTAATTTATGCCAAGTAAAAATGATATATTCTGCCAGACTCAAACCCAGTTCAGCCTTTTAAAAACAAATGATAACCACTAAAAAAGAAAGAAAAAAAGACAGGGTATTCTGTAACCTTATTTTAATCTGTTCTTACAAAAGTTCCCTTTAGCACAAAAAGGTCAGTGTTGGCCAAGGAAATCTAGAGACTGTGGGAAATCACAGCAGAGCACCACTTAGCAACTTTGTGGCCTGTGGCGAATCCCAAGAGCTGCCCCAGGGCGGAACTGAACCATGGACGTTTCATGCAAATAATCATTCTCTGACGACTAATGGCTTCACCACGTTGGGAAGAGTAATGAACGGCACCATGGCCCAGACTAACAGTGCTGCGCACAACACTGCAAGTGGTATCCACCTCTCCAGGTACTTCCCGTCACCTCCGCAGGCGGTTAGCAAGAACAAAAGCAGCCCAAGGTTTACAAGCCCAGCCTGTGTGGCATGAGTTGTGAAACACACTTGCAGTGACTGGCAAGCGCGGTTCCAGCAGGCAGAGCGCACAGTGAGAGGGGTCGCTCCAACACCTGGGAATCAGGGCCGAGGCTGCGTATCAGGAAAGCATGGGAAGGCGGTGAGGAAGGAAGGTACGGGCTTTTTAAGAGGTTTATTTAGTTATATGAAAGGCAGAGAAGGAGACAGAGTAGGAGAGAGATCTTCCATCTGCTGGTTCCTTCCCCAAATGGGTAAAACAGCTACGTCTGGACCAAGCGAAAGCCAGGAGCCTGGAACGCCACCCTCGGTCTCCCACATGGGTGGCAGAGGCTCAAGGACTTGGGCCATCATCTGCTGCCTTCCCAAGTGCATTGGCAGGGAGCAGACTTGGAGGGAGGGAAGTGGCCAGACTAGAACCAGTGCTCAGATCCGGGATGCGGCATCAAAAGCAGCAGCTTGACCTGCGGTCCCACGACGCCAGCAGCTCCACAAACCTTCCGTGGTGGCCCACGACACACTCCGATCCCACTCCTCCTCCTCCTCCTCATTCCCTCCTCTCAACCTGCCCCCCTGCACCCAGCCCCGCCTAGGATCTCACAGGATCTGCCACTCCACACCTTCTGAACCGTGCTGTGCCTTAAGCGATGGATCAAACCGTGTTTTTCCCTTTCTCCTTTTCATTCTTCGAGAGGTGGGAAGGGGGTGGAGGGAGAAAGGGAGGAGGGGGGCTCCCTCCCTCTATCTGCTGGTTCATTCCCCAAATGCCCACAACAGCCAGGGCTGGGGCCAAAGTCAACAGACAGAAACTCCATCCAGTTCTCCCATGTGGGCGGCTGGAGCCCAATCCCTTGAGCCCTCAGCTGCTGTCCCCCAGGGTCTGCACGAGCAGGAAGCTGGAGCCTGGAGCTGGAACCAGGAATTGAGCTCCAGCTCTGATGCAGGACATGGGCACCTTAACCCAATACTAAATGCACGCATCCAAGTCACACCCAAAAGCTGTTTACTTCTATCTCCTTATTCACTGTTTAGCAAACTCCAGAATACTTATCCCATCTAATTTCACCCTGTTTTGCATTGTCTCCTATGATTTCTTGCTCTTCCTCCTTCTGCACTGAATCCCACTGCAGGCAGGGACTAGGCAATATTTCAGCTAGCATGTATCAGCTCCATCAGGCTGGAACTCGCTTCTGCTTACAACTCATGGTTCCTCGTCAGGATCAAGGGCAAACCCAGGAAGGGAGCAGTGTGGTGCAGAGCACAGGTGTGGAACACGCGCGCTTTCATGCTGGCCACGTGACCCCCATGAACACAGTCCTGAGGGCTAGGTTGTCAACTGTGGAACGGGAGACTTGAGCCTTCTTCACAATGTTAATAAAGAAACAGTATCCGTAAAAGGTACACAGAAAATACAACTCTCTGTTCTCCTTCTTCTCTTTACACTCATGCAAAAGAGGGACCGACCTAACCCTACGGCTCCCCATGCTGCAAGCTTCAGTGTGCAGCTGCACCACACTTCTGTTCCGCCTATGCCCCAGGGCCTTTGAACAGACTTACCACTCAAGCTCCTAAACAGCCCTTTTATCTGGTGAGGTTGTTGCTCACCCTTCAGAGTTCCAGCTTCACTTCTTTATTTTTATTTTTTATTTATTTATTTATTTTGACAGGCAGAGTGGACAGTGAGAGAGAGAGACAGAGAGAAAGGTCTTCCTTTTGCCATTGGTTCACCCTCCAATGGCCACTGCAGCCGGCGCATTGCGCTGATCCAATGGCAGGAGCCAGGTACTTCTCCTGGTCTCCCATGGGGTGCAGGGCCCAAGCACTTGAGCCATCCTCCACTGCACTCCCTGGCCACAGCAGAGAGCTGGCCTGGAAGAGGGGCAACCGGGACAGAATCCGGCACCCCGACCGGGACTAGAACCCGGTGTGCCGGCGCCACAAGGCGGAGGATTAGCCTAGTGAGCCGCGGTGCCAGCCCAGGTTCACTTCTACCAACATCCTCACAGTGGTTTAGAATCTGCAGGTACACTGAGTCCTTTCCCTCCCAGCTTCCCAGGGCACAGGAAGCAGCTGCTGGAGTGTCAGAATTATTCTAGGAGTTTTCCCCTGGCTTTTACACCTTTCTTAATCACGAATACTCCCAAACACTGCGCAGTGCTTGACTGGTACTCGGGTATTTTCTTAATGAATAAACATCAACTCAAATATTTGTGAGAGCCAAAGATGTTAGTTCCAATCCATCAGCAACTGAGAAAATGAAGCCGGGCTGGAAGAACTTAAATATCCCACGGGTCCACAAGGTGGCGCTGCCTCCACACGAAAAAGTCGTGTGTGTGCTGTTCATAAAGGAAGCTAATGCGAGTGATCAGGTTTAAGTTGACAAGAGGATTGGAAGAGCAGAGAGCTAATGAAGACAAAACTGACTGTATGAGCAAGGACAATTAACGGGGACACGAAAATAACCTGTCTTGTGAAAAGGCTACTTTTTTCAGTAGTTAGCACAGTATAAAAATTCTGCGGGAACTCACCCTCGTAATTAAGATACTGGTTAAGATCCCTGCATCCCGTCTCAGAGTGCCTGGGTTCAATTCCCAGCTCTGGCTCCTGACTCCAGCTTCCTGCTACTGCAGTCACCAGGAGGCAGCCTGGTGGCTCACTGACTGGGTTCCTGCCACCCACGTGGGCACCTGGCCAGGACTGCCTTCTGGCTCCCAGCTATTGCAGGCATTCATGGGGAGCTCTCTCTGTCCACCCATCACTCAGACAGGAAAACTTACATAGAAAAGGCTGCGTACGTCAGTGGAGCATGGTGGACAAGAGAGAAGCACATGAGACCGGCAAACGTGACTGGGCAAAGGACCCTGGACCCAGCACAACCTCCAGCTCACAGCGGGACTCCTGCCCACCACAGACACAGACTTCTCGGTCTTTGGGGGCATGGAGGACAACTCAAGGCTGCCCAGGCAAAATCCAAATGACTCCAGACCAACCAGGACGTCGGTGCTTTCCAAGATGATGCTGACGCTATGTGGACCGCTGAGGGTACAGCCGCAGGTGAGCATAACAGGTGCAATATGGCGTTGGCCTGAGCCTGAGGCCCAGGGGAGAGACAGCGTCTCTCAGTGCCTCACACGAGCACCATTAACAAGGGCACTAAGACAGAGAAGGGGGGGGGGGAGGGGCGCGATGTGGCAGTGGGTTAGGCCGCCACGTGTGACGCTGGCATCCCATCCCATATGGGTGCTGAAGTCCACACACTGTTCCACTTCCGAGCCAGCTCCTGGCTAATGGCCTGGGAAAAACAGCAGAAGATAGCCCAAGTACTCGGGCCCCTGCCACTCACATGGGAGACCAAGAAGCTCCTGGCTCCTGGCTTCAGCCTGGCCCAACTCCAGCCATTGTGGACATCCCGGGAGTGAACCAGTAGACGGAAACACTCTCTCTCTCTCCCCCTCCCTCTCTCCCTTTCTCCCTCCCTCCCTCTTTCTCTCCCCCTACCTCCCTCCCTTCCTCTCTCTCCCTCTTCTCTCCCTCTCCCTCCCTCCCTCTCCCTCCCTCTCCCCCTCTCCCTCCTTCCCTTCCTCTCTCTCTCCCCCCCCTCCCCTTCCCTCCTTCCCTCTCTCCCCCTCCCTCTCTCCCTCCTTCCCTCCCTCCCTCTCTCCCTCCTTCCCTTCCTCTCTCTCTCTCCCCCTCTCTCCCCTTCCCTCCTTCCCTCTCTCCCCCTACCTCTCTTTCTCCCTCCTTCCCTCCCTCCCTCTCTCTCTCCCCCTCCCTCCCTACCTCTCTCTCCCCCTCCCTCCCTTACCTCTCCCTTCCTCCCTCTCCCCCTCCCTCTCTCCCTCACTTTCTCTCTCTCTCTCTCTCTCAGCAGGACATAACCGCAACACTATGGCACACAGCACCAGGCTCAAAGGGAAAGCTGCCAGCCTCTGGAGACAAGAGGAGACGGGAATGTTATCCCCTACAGCTACTGGTCCTGCATCTTGGGCTAGTAAAGACCAGAAAAGGAAGCGAAACGGAGACTAACAAAGGCGCCAACAGCCAAACAGAGACAAGCGGGGAGGAATCCCAGTGGGCTCGCCCCCACGAGTGGAGACCACCAGTAACACACCTGCTTCCTCTCTTGTCCACCTGTGGCAGCAGCAGCTCCCAGCCAGGACATGCCTGGGAATGGGCGTCTGCCCAAGCTTCCCCACAACCCAGCTCCATGCTCTCCGGGCTCCCTGCCCCAGCCCCCGCGTGGGGAAGCCCTGGATGGGGCTCAGGGCCTGGCTCCTGCTCACCTAAGCTGTTACTTCAGTCGCCGCCCGCTCGGACGTGCCGTCTCAGGTATGTAGGGGATGGCGCCCCAAGGCTCAGTGGAGGTAAGTATTTCCAAGTCATCCTCTTGGTGCTCTCACAGGGCTCCAGGGGACACCTCAGACCAGAGCTGTTCAATGTCTGGTCCCTGGACTGTCTCTTTCAGCCCTGACAGCTCCCAGCATCAGGCGAGGAGGGCTCCCTGTGAGCACAGTGCTCCTCGGCTTAAAACCAGAGTTCGAGCCCGGCCACCTTCCAGCGTGCACTTGGCCTCTCGGGTACACGGTGATTTCCCTGTATCCCACAAACAGGACATCACTTCCAGCCCTCCTGACTGCCCGCAGGCCGGGCTCCTTCCTCTACCAGCGCAGACACTGCTGCGTTGTTGATTTCGGCACGGCCAGCGTTTACAACGGAAGCTGACCGGATACATTAGTACAACACAGCTCAGTAAGGGTCAGTTTGTTTGTCTGTTTGTTTTGACAGGCAGAGTTAGACAGTGAGAGAGACAGAGAGAAAGGTCTTCCTTCTGTTGGTTCACCCCCAAATGGCCACTACAGCCGGCACGCAGCACCAATCCGAAGCCAGGAGCCAGGTACTTCTCCTGGTCTCCCATGGGGTGCAGGGCCCAAGTACTTGGGCCATCCTCCACTGCCTTCCTGGGCCACAGCAGAGAGCTGGCCTGGAAGAGGGGCAACCGGGACAGAATCTGGCGCCCCGACTGGGACTAGAACCCGGTGTGCCGGCACCGCAGGCGGAGGATTAGCCTAGTGAGCTGCGGCGCTGGCCCAGTAAGGGTTCTAATGATAGCATCAGGTTCAAAACCATAAGGGCATACACCACTTTTACCAAAGTGAAGGCTGCTGCATTTATGTTTTCCTTCCTCAGAACAGCAACATTTTCTTGTATAATTAATTGCATTTAATTATATACAATTTCTCACAATATAAAAAACAAGCACATTTTTAAAAGTCAAGGTAAAGGCGCCACCTGCAGTGCCGGCATCCCATATGAGCACCGGTTTGAGTCCTGGGTGCTGACTGCGATTCTAGCTCTCTGCTACGGCCTGGGAAAGCAGTGGAAGATGGCCCAAGTGCCTGGGCTCCTGCACCTGCATGGGCTCGGGGCTCCTGGCCTGGGATCGCCCCAGCTCAGTTGTGGCCATTTGGGGAGTGAACAGCAGATGGAAGACCTCTCAGTTTCTCTCTCTGCCTCTGCCTCTCTTTAATTCTGACTTTCAAATAAAATTTTAAAAACTGTTTTTAAAAAGAATAAAAAAAAACCTGAACTTCAACAAAAGTCAAGGGTAAATTCTCCCCCCTTCTTCCTAACAGTTCTAAATTGGAAAGAACCTGAGTAGGCATTTGGCTCAGCAGTTAGGATGCTACTTGGGGTGTGTACACTCCTCTAGTGGAGTGCCTGGATTTCAGTCTCAACTCCACTCCCAGTTCTAGCTTCCTGGGAGACAGAAGGTGATGGCTTGGTGCTGCGGTCCTTGCTACCCACGTGGGAGGCCTGGACAGAGTTCCTGGCTCCTGGCCCAGCCCTGCCAGGTGCAGCGATTTGGGGATGGGTGGTCTGTCTCTGTCCCTATGTGTCTGCCCTTCAAAGAAAGATAAAGCTGGCAATGGAATGTTTTTAAAAGTTGTATTTATAACACATCATAAGGCACTGACTTCACTTTCAAAATTTTAAACTGAAGGAAAAAAAGAGGCATTATTTGAACACGGAGCTTTTCAGAAAATCCCTTCTGTCAGTTCAGTAACGCAAGCAGAGACCTCGCATCCTCACAGGGCAGTCAGCAGCTGACCTCTGAGGACTGAGGGAATGTTGAGGACATTTCAGAGTGGACATCCAAATGGTTTTTTAATCATTATCATGCATTTCACCAGCTGTGTGAACAACACAAACAAATGGAGAACTAATAAAGCCAGAAACTCTGTAGGCTCATTAACGCGGTCATTCTTACATTTACAGACTTCGTTCTAAAAATGAAATGAAGGAGCGGGGCCCTGGGAATTGGGACATTATTCAATAAACTCTTCTGCAATGAAAAATGTCCATGCAAACTACACACTGATTATAATCTATCAAATCAATGATCCAGCTCTTCTGAGGGTAGAGAAAGGGATGTGACAATGCTTCAAAATGCTCATAGAAAATGGAATTAAAGTATTGTTTGATTTTGCACAAAAATGAATTTTTAATTCTATTTTCTAGGGGCTTTTTACTCCATGTGTGTATCCAAGGACTCAAGGAATACCATCAAATATAAAAAAGCAGGCAAACTTGGAAACTCCTAATGGGTCATAAGGTCAATTCACAAATTTGTCTTCCAGACTTTATTCCAATTTGCGCTCCACGAGATACCTGCTCGCACCTGGTATGAACTGGGTCCCCATGAGGCTGAAGAGAGCACACGCCCGGGAGAGAGCACCACAGAACCAGGTCTGCCCGATCGCAGTGACAGAGGTGTCCCCACGGTGGAGGAGGCGCACCACAGAGCAGGGCACAGCACCCTGGACCAGCACGTGTCAGAAAGCACACAGCAGGCCATTCTACCTAGCTAGGCACTGCTTGAAACAGGGGGCTTGTGCTCAGTGGTTTCATGGGAAACTGATACAAAGATTCCAACGCCTAATGACATGTGATCAGCCATTGTGTGAGGAAGTTTCACAATGAAGGTCTTCACTGACATATCACGGGGGATCCCTCCCCTCCAATTAAACTGTTCAAAAACTGACAGACAACACTACGTGCAAACTCCTAAGCTATGTACGGCAAATCCAAGATAAACAGAGAGGGTGCTGTGGCACAGCTTAAGCCACCACTTGGGATACTCGCATGCCACTTGGGACAGCCCACAACAGAGTGCTGGGTTCAAGTCTGGCTTCCTGGTAGTGCACATTAAAGAGGCGGCAGACCATGGCTCAACGGCTTGAGCCCCTGCCACCCACAAGGGGAACCCAGATGGAGTGCTGATCTGCTAGCTCTGGCCCACCCAGCCCTAGCTTTTGCAGGCATTTGAGGAGTAAACCAGCAGGTGGAAAATCTCTGTTTGAGTCTCTCTGCCTCGTAAATAAATTTTTCAATTGTTTATAAAAAAGGGAAAGAAATGGCTTGAAGCATAAACACGGTCCCAACATTCTCAGGATTCACAAACTATATTTGGATGTTTTCATTTAAATACTCTTCTGCTCACCATGAAAATGAAACATCTTCACTTAAAAGTTAGCACAAATTTTAAAATGTCACGGGGCCAGCACTGTCATGTGGTGGGTAAAGCCACCAACTGCAGTGCCAGAAAAAAGATAAATTTCTTCTGTTTTTCCCTTGTTGTCCTTCAGAGAAACACAATGTTCCTTACGAATCCTATGACTCAAGATACAATACGGGGCCAGCACTGTAGCATATTGGGTAGAGCCGCCACCTGCAGTGCCCGCATCCCATATGGGTGCCAGTTCAAGTCCCAGCTGCTGCCTTCAGATCCAGCTCTCTGCTATGGCCTGGGAAAGCAGTAGAAAATGGCTCAAGCCCTTGGGCTCCTGCACCAGTGTGGCAGACCCAGAAGAATCTCCTGGCTCCGGATCAGCCCAGCTCCAGCCGTTGCAGTTATTTAGTTATTTGGGGAGTGAACCAGCAGATGGAAGATCTCTCTCTCTGCTCTCTGTAACTCTGCCTTTCACATAAATAAACGAGCATTTTTAAAAATTGCTGACAGAAATTAAAGATATAAAGAATAGTTAGCTATAACTTGTTTATCAAATAAAAATGTCACTATTTTCAGGAAGCCTGAAATATCACAAAATATACATAAAACAATCCTGTGAGGGCTGGTGCTGTGGTACAGTAAAGCCACCGTCTGCAGTACCAGCATCCCAAATGGGCGGCGGTTCAAGTCCTGGCTGCTCCACTTCCAATCCAGCTCTCTGCTATGGCCTGGGAGAGCAGTGGAAGATGGCCCAAGTCCCTGCACCCACATAGGAGACCAGAGAGAAGCTACTGGTCCTGGCTTTGGACAGGACCAACTCCAGCTACTGTGGCCATCTGGGGTGTGAACCTGCAGATGGAAGACCTCTTTGCCTCTGCCTCTCAAATAAACAAACAAATGTTAAAAAAAAAAAAAATCCTGTGGAAGTACACATGTGTGTGGGCACACTTATGTGCGTGCTTGTATTTCCACACTGTCATACCGTACACGTGTACACCAGAACATGCCCAGCAGGTGGTGGGCCACCCTTGTCCTATACTTCTATGCAAAGCCCAATTCTTTAGACATATTTTTTCAAATAAATTGAAACATCAAATTTCACTCTTCATATGCACAAAAGTACAGAAAAAATATGAAAACACTTCAATAAAATAAACAAATTTTTAATTATGGAAATGCGGACAGGAAAGATACTTCAAAACCACGGCTAGGTGTCACTCGGTAAGAAAGGAAAGAAGATCTGAAGTAGTTAGCTTCACAGCGGGGAGAGAAGAAAGAAGCAATTCAAATGGCCTAAGTAGTCCACGAGTGCTCCGCAATCACTTAAGAAATCAAGACTGCAATGTAAAATAAAACAAAAGCCTGCCAGATCAGACGGGAAAAACAGCAGTGCAACCACGTGAGATGGCTGTGAGACGCATTCTGGACGGAGGAGCTCGCGGCACAGAGAGCCTGTGGGAAAGCGGGCAGAAAACAGCACCGCCCAAGGACCACCGTGTGCTGCTCATGAGTGAGACACGAGGCACATGCAGACAGGGATACGGAAAGCGGGGCACCTAGAACAGAGGGTAAGGTACTGCCGGGGCGGGGGCTGGGGTAGGGGGATGAAGCAGACAGTGTCGGATGACCCACCCTGCAGAGAAGCGGGGTGTCTGCCCCAAATCAGAAACCCAAATCTTGGGGGGCCGGCACCATGGATCACTTGGTTAATCCTCTGCCTGCAGCGCTGGCATCCCATATGGGCGCCGGGTTCTAGTCCTGGTTGCCCCTCTTCCAGGCCAGCTCTCTGCTGTGGCCAGGGAGTGCAGTGGAGGATGGCCCAAGTGCTTGGGCCCTGCACCCCATGGGAGACCAGGAGAAGCACCTGGCTCCTGGCTTCGGATTGGTGTAGTTCCGGCCATTGCGACCATTTGGGGAGTGAACCTACGGACGGAAGACCTTTCTCTCTGTCTCTCCCTCTCACTGTCTATAACTCTGTCAAATAAATAAATAAAATTTAAAAAAAAAAAGGGGGGGGAAGAAAGAAAGAACCCAAATCAGCACCAAGACTGCTGAGAGCAAGAGGGCCCAGGTGAGGGCTGACACTGTGGCGTAGCAGGTAAAGCCGCCGCCTGCAGTGCTGGCATCTCTTATTGGCACTGGTTTTAGACCCGGCTGCTCCTCTTCTGATCCAGCACTCTGCTCTGGCTTGGGAAAACAGTGGAAGATGGCCCAAGTCCTTGGGTCCCTGCACCAACGTGGGAGACCTGTAAGAAGCTCCTGGCTCCTGGCTTTGGATTGGCGCAGCTCTGGCCGTTGCAGCCAATTGGGGAGTGGACCAGAGGTTGGAAGACCTCTCTCTCTGCCTCTCCTCTCTCTGTGTAACTCTGACTTTCAAGTAAATAAATAAATCTTCTAAATAAAAAGAGAAAGAGAGAGAGAGAACACAGGTTTAAGTTGGGCGCTTCTGGATTTAGTGCAGCTCTTTTATGGATGAACAATTTCCTCTCCTGGATTAAAACAAGATACCCCTCTTAACCAAGTACTGTGAAAATAGGAGGGGGTTCCAGTATATATGAGGGTACGTCAAAAGGTTCATGGAAAAAATGAAATGGAAAGACAGCTTTGGGGCAGAAAACTGGCCTCGTGGTTAAGATGCCCACAAGAAAGCTTGTGCTCCATTTCAACAGCAGCTGGGTTGGGTGCCCAGCTCCAGGTCCTGACTCCAGGTCCCAGACAGTGCAGAACCCGGGAGGCAGTGACCGTGTTTCTGCACCCACCTGAGAGACCTGGACTGAGTTTCTGGCTACAGGCTTTTGCCTGGCCCAGCCCGTGCTGTCAGCACTTGGAGAGAAAAGCATTAGATGGGGGAGCATGTTCTCTCTCTCTCTCTCTCTCTCTCTCACATATATACACACATTCTGTCTCTTACTCTGTCTCTCAAATTTCAAAAAAGGTAAGTTTATTTTGTTGAAATCCATGTCTTATTTATTTGTAACATGCCTTTTCCATGAACTTTTTGAAGACCCCTTGTATACATGCAAAATAGACACTGAGCTATGGAGTTACACACACATTTGCATATTTGTATGCATATATGTATACATTTAAAATTTTTTTTCCAATGTTTGAATTCCTCTTGCAAAGGTTTTGAGTTCTTTAAATGTCACACTGTTACATAGAAAGAGTAAGGATGGCTGGTCATTAACCTAAAAACTAAAGCAGAAAAGACAGCTTCGAAAATTCAGTTTTTGAAGATAACTCCAGGTACTAAGAGAGTAAAAAAAAAATAATTTCCCAACTAATGATTCCTTTACTAACAGGTGGTACTCGGAGATTCTCACTGCTATTTGTTGAGTGCTTTTACATCCATTTTTGTCATCTTGCCTATGTTAAAACAGTAACAGCATGAGCATTATAGCCTCACTACTATTATGCCTTCCTAACAAACGTTTTTCTTTTTTTCTTTGGGAGACACATTTCCAATGTTTTTTGTTTGCTTGTTTTAGTATGAATTTTATCTGCTTGAAAGCAAAGTGGCAAAGAGGCAGAGATCTTCAATCCACTGGCTCATTCCTCAAATGGCCAAAGCTGAGCCAGGCCAGAGCCAAGAGCCTGGAATCTCCTCTGGGTCCTGCACGTGGGTGGCAGGGACCGAAGCACTTGGGTCATCTGCTGCTGCTTTTGCAGGCGCATTAATAGGGAGCTGGCTCAGAAGTGGAGCAGCTGGGACTTGAATTAGAACCCCTACAGGATGAGGGCATTGCATGCTGTGGCTTACCCCAATGCATCACTGCCCCCCCTAAACAAAGGTTTTAAAAGCAACTAAAAACATGGGAGGCCAAACGCAAGTGTTCAAACGCACACGGGAAGGACAGCACGTCGGTGGCGAAGGTTTCCGGCACTTCTCCTGGAGGCACTACTCTCAGAATTGTGCACATGACTGCAGGTTATCCTTCGCCAGCCCTCACAGCAGGAGCTATTGCTACTGTTTCCATTTTATGGAGGAGGAAAATGAGGCACACAGGTAGATCAAAAGACCACCACAGTCAACTGGTGAAAGTATTAAAGCCAGAGACTCGAAGTCACCAGCACACAACCATGATCAGGGAGATGACTGCTCACCTCTTGGCCACAAAACCAAAGTCTGAAAGTCTTTGATATTCTGACTACATTACGAGCTCCAGGGAGAACATGAAAAAAACAAGTTGTTTCCTCACGAGATCCTAACAACAGGTGCCCCAAAAGGGGTACTATTAATAAGTTATCACTTAATAATATCACAGATTTTTATACACCACCCATACAGGGCCACAGAAGAATATAATTCATTATACTAAGATTGGCCAAATACAAAGTATCTGATTATGTGAATTAGTCTCTGAATTTCTGGTCTTGTGAAGAGATGATTTACCGGATACCCACGCTTTTTCCTTGCTTGCCAACACTGTTACTTAATTGTAACCAAACATGAGCAGTGGCTACAATCACCTCTGGCTACCAAGTCTAATGCATCTGACTGAGGATTATCTAAGATATGACCTTGTTCCAAGGTACTTCAAAAGGCTTGTGGGGGGCAGTCAGGAGGTTTGCAGAAAAGCAGAGTTTAAAGTTAAGTTTATTTTGATTTAAAAAATTGAAATCCACTCTTTTTTTCATGCTACCTATTTTTCATGAATGTTTTGAAAATCCCTTTATGTATGGATCTTTTATACCATAATAAACATTATCTTTTTATGGTTTGCTTTATTGAAGAGGCAAAGAGACAGACAGAGAGTACTTGCATCGGCTGGTCCACACCCCCCATGGCCATGATGGCTGGGCTGGGGCTGGAGCCAGGAGCCAGGAACCCATCGGCTGGTCCACACCCCCCATGGCCATGATGGCTGGGCTGGGGCTGGAGCCAGTAGCCAGGAACTCACATCAGGCCTCTCACAGAAGTGGCAGGGAATCAACCACTTGAGCCACCAGCACGTGCCTCCCAGGACTTACATTAGCAGGAAGCTGGCATCAGGAGCAGGAGTCAGGTATTGAACTCAGGTACTCCAAAGTGGGACATGGGCATCTATATGTTTACTTGAAAGGCAGAGTGAAGGGGCATGGCTTAAGGGGGAGGAAAGAAAACAGATCTCCATCTACTGCTACACTCCCCCAAATGGCTGCAATGGCAGGGGCTGGGCCAGGCTGAAGCCAGGAGCCAAGAACTCCATCCAGGTTCTGCACATGGCGGGGCAGGGACCCAAGCACTTGCGCCAGGTTCCACTGCTTTCCCAAGGAACATCAGCGGGGAGCTGAACTGGAAGTGGAGCAGCAGGGACCTCCCAATGGTGCTCCAACATGCATTACAAACAGCAGCTTAACCCAGCACACCACAGGCCAGCTTGGGGCACGGGCATCTTAACACCAGGCAGCCCACAAGCGTCTCCAAAAAACATGATCGCTTCCATCTTGCATGAGCCTTTTGGAGCTCGGTGCACATGCACTATAGAAACTGACTTGAGGCCGGCGCCACGGCTCACTAGGCTAATCCTCCGCCTACGGCGCCGGCACACTGGGTTCTAGTCCCGGTGGGGGCACTGGATTCTGTCCCGGTTGCCCCTCTTCCAGGCCAGCTCTCTGCTGTGGCCAGGGAGTGCAGTGGAGGATGGCCCAAGTGCTTGGGCCCTGCACCCCATGGGAGACCAGGAGAAGCACCTGGCTCCTGCCATCGGATCAGCGCGGCACGCCAGCCGCGGTGGCCATTGGAGGGTGAACCAACGGCAAAGGAAGACCTTTCTCTCTGTCTCTCTCTCTTACTGTCCACTCTGCCTGTCAAAAAAAAATAAAAAATAAAAAAAATAAATAAAATAAAAAAGAAACTGACTTGAAAACTTCAGGAATGGTAAAGGCACTGCAAGCTGGCGTCGCTCTAAATGAGGATGAAGAACTGGGGGGGCTCATGGTAACGCAGGCAGTACTGCAGGTGGGTTTTCACAGCCACTACCACCCCTGAGGAGGGCCGGGGCAGGTGGGAGTCAGTGTTATCCCAGCATGCACACAGCACTGCCATTGTTCTACGGTGCCATGGCATGAAAAGGGCTGGGCAATGCGGGTGAGCGGGCTGAGAGCTAACGCTGCAGAATCACAACGTTTGGGCTCAAACCCAGGTCCCGCTTTCGGCAGTGGGACCACCTTGGGCACGTCTCTTCTCTTTTCATAGGCCCAGTTTCTCTGTGAGTAAAATTGAGATGATGGCAACTACCTCACAAAACCCCTATACAGGGTAAGTAAACGAATGCATACAAGGCAGGTCTCGGAGCACACAGGACAGGGAAATGGCTGCGAAATGCCTGCGGTCACTCGTCATCCATACTGCCCGCGTGGCGCCAGAGCGGAAGAGAATAACGGGAGAGGCTGCTTGCTACCACCAGCCTGCTTCCACACGCGCACACAGCACTCCCAGGGACTTCCACGTGGCCCATTTGCACGCACATTCCACCAAAAACTGCCCCAGCAGGAAACACACACTCAAGTTATTTACATCCTACTTTTTGAGAGGAAGTAAGTAAAGGGCCCTCGCCTCTGTGGTCACTCTCTTATCGCTGATGCTGCCTTGGATTTTTATACCACTTTCATATGGAGCCCACGTTCTTCTGAGCTGGAGGTGGGTATCCACAATCGCCTGCAGAACAGCTCCTGGTTTAACCGTTTACAACCCAAGACTGTCCTGGGTCCTATCTTCTTCTCCTTTTTTTAAAGACTTATTTATTTATTTTAAAGGCACAGTCAGAGAGAGAAAGACAGAGAGAGAGAGAGAGATCTTCCGGAGGTTCACTCCCCAGATGCCAGCAACAGCCAGAGCTGCGTCAGGCCTTTGGAGCTTCTTCCAGGTCTCCCACGAGGGTGCAGGGGCCCGAGCACTTGGGCCATCCTTTGCTGCTTTCCCAGGCCACAGCAAGGAGCTGCATCGGAATTGCAACAGCGGGGACAGGAACTGCAGCCTCTATGGGAGGCTGGCATTGCCATTCCACAATGCCAGCCCCTCTATCTTCTGCTAAAACCCACCCAACTCCCCCAGTGCCTCTCTGCCTCAGCTAAGTACTTCCCACCTCAGTAACAACTGAGACTGTCCCCTCTGACCTCCACTCACCCAAGCCCACCCTTCCCACTTCCACACAGCCAAGGTGCCACCTCTGAGGGGGCTGGCAGGGTGAGGAGGCATTTGCTCATACGATTTTGCTGCCTGAAAACTGGCCACCAAGCTGCAGACTAAAGGAGACTCACGCACAGGACTTCCGGCCTAGCCGTGAGGACACCTGGTCATACGCACGAGTGCCTGGGAGTCTGATCCACTGGCTCCGGCTCCTGCTAATGCAGACCCTGGGAGGCAACAGTGATGGCTAAAGGAACTGGACTCCCACTCTCCACAGGGGAGGCCTGGATAGTTTCCAGCTCTTGGCTTCAGCTCCAAAAGGGGGATGTTTTGGGAGGGAACCAGCAGATGGAAGCAGAGTGTGCGTGTGTGTGTGTGTGTGTGTGTGTCTCAAATAAACAAACACAGCTGGCCCACTCACCAGAGATAACCATACAGACTCAAACACGAACTAACCAGGAAAGGACTGAAAGCCTTTATTTTATGAGAGGAAACAGCTGAAAGGTTTCAAATATCTAAACCATTAAAAGACAAGCTAATGCTGAGCCCACTGTTACTAACACTCCAGTGATAATCCAGGGAAATTTAGTTACTACGTTCATTATACATTCTACAAACAGAAAGGAGACACTTACTAGTATAAAACCTCATTTGCTTCATGTCTTTCGTATCTCACAGTTTCACACATTAACCTGTAAAAGAGATGAAGACGTGAGTTCAACATCTGTCACTGAAAAACACGCTAAAAACCTAAATGAACAAATTAACATCATCATCGTTTTATATAATGTTTTATAGAATACAATCATTTACTAGCCTCAACATGAATACTTCTTGTATTTGAATTAACAGAATACAAAACAAAACAAGATGTGCTTAAGATGTTAGGAAAAAAAACACCTACCAAGATGCCAACTTTGCAGTTATTTTATGGGGAAAAGGACTGTAGCATGTGAATAAACTAACGTTTCCCAAGGTCAATGGTGAATGAGAAAGAGCTTAAAAACTAGCAAGGAAAGCCTATACATTTCAAAAGTAAAAATATCGGGGCTGGCACAGTGGTGTAGCGGGTAAAGCCTCCACCTGCAGTGCCGGCATCCCATATGGGCGCTGGTTCCATTCCCAGGTGCTCCACTTCCAATCCAGCTCTCTGCTATGGCCTGGGAAAGCAGCAGAAGATGGCCCAAGTCCTTGGGCCCCTGCACCTGCATGGGAGACCCGGAACAAGCTCCTGGCTCCTGGCTCCTGGCTTCAGATCGGCACAGCTCTGGCTGTTGCGGCAAATGGGGAGTGAACCAGCAGATAGAAGACCTCTCTCTCTCTCTCTCTCTCTCTCCCTCTCCTTCTCTCTCTCTGTAACTCTTTCAAATAAATGAATAAATCTTTTTTTAAAAAAAGTAACAACGTCTTGCACAGCTCAACATTAACATTATTCAATTGCACGGAATTTCAGACAAAAGCGGGCATTTGTTAACTCAGTTTTCTATGAACGATGACTAAACAGAGCATTAGAATCCTAATTTTTCCCAGGGGGGAAAAATTATGGAAAACATGAATACTGCTTAAGTGTCTGAAATGATCTGAAGAATGGCTTTTTTCTTTTTCTTTCTTCTTTTTTTTTTTTTTTTTTTACAGGCAGAGTGGACAGTGAGAGAGAGAGAGAGAGAGAGAGAAAGGTCTTCCTTTTCCGTTGGTTCACGCCCCAGTGCCCCCCCAGGTGCCATGTTTTGAGGGAGGGTGCAGTAGGGTGGTGGTCATGTGGCCGTGGGAAGAACCAGGGAACACAGCAGCCCTCATTTGCTATGTTTGTTGGACTTGGCAGAGGGGACATGGATGTGGGTTTGATCTACAGTTCAGAGGATGGCAGCCCCCATGCACCAAAATGCAGGTGCTGTGAGAACGCTCACTCCTACAGCCAGATTTTGCTATGCTAGTTCCCTCACAGAAGGAATAGGCATTCTCTGCTGTATTTCTGTACTTTTTTTGAAATTTAACTGGATTTAATGTAACAGGAAGCTTCTTAAAAATGCCATTCTTGGCCAGTGCCATGGCTCAATAGGCTAATCCTCCACCTTGCGGCGCTGGCACACTGGGTTCTAGTCCCGGTCGGGGTGCCAGATTCTGTCCCGGTTGCCCCTCTTCCAGGCCAGCTCTCTGCTGTGGCCAGGGAATGCAGTGGAGGATGGCCCAAGTGCTTGGGCCCTGCACCCCATGGGAGACCAGGATAAGTACCTGGCTCCTGCCATCAGATCAGCCCAGCTCCAGGTGTTGTAGCCATCTGGGGAGTGAAACTCTCTCTCTCTCTCTCTGTACCTCTCCTTCTCTCTCTGTGTAACTCTGACTTTCAAATAAATAAATAAATAAATCTTAAAAAAAAAAAAAAAACTGGTCCTAAATTAAGTCACAAGCTCTGCCCTACTCCTCTTGCCATTCCTCTTTATGCCCACTTGGCATCTTATTTCTCCTGCCCCGTGAGCCCTGTGTGTCTGCAGCCTACATTGCCCTCCGTGTCTGCTGCTCCTCTACTCACTCCCAATAACACACAAATGAGCTCAGCAGTATCCATGCGGCCGGTAATCCTGCTGTCTTAACCCAGAGCCCCCTCCAGCTGTGCTCTGCACTCTGCCGGCCCCTCCCAGGAGTCTCCTGCACAGCTGTCCATGTCCTGCATCTGCCTGCTCACCTCTCCTCACTGCCCCATCAGCTGGTCCCCTGACGCTCCACCGAAACGGCTCCGTGAGTCACCCGCTCGCTCCTGGTCACCTCAGTCCCACCTGTTCCTACGAGAACTGCGCCTCTCAGCAGCACTGGATTAGTCCTTTTTCCCTGCACCACTTATCTTCCCCAGACTTCTGTCTTTGGTCTCTGGATTTTGCACTTCACTCACTGGTCTGTTTCGGAGTCTCCCCACCCCACTCTGCCACTGGACTTCTAAATATCACCTTTAGGGGCTGTCCTTATACCTCTGTTCTTGGGTCAGATACCCAAGTAATCTGACTCAGTTTGTGACTTTAAATTTAATCCATGTTCTTGCATACTTCCAAAGCAATGTCCAAGACCTCATCTCCCGCCAAGACATTCACTCATCCAAATGTCTACTCCAGCAAGCCCTTTGAATGCACGATGGACACCTCCTGTTTAAAATGTCCTAAACAGCTGGGGCTGGCACTGTGGCGCAGTGGGTTAATGCCCTGCCCTGAAGTGTTGGCATGGATGCCAGTTTGAGACCCAGCTGCTCCACTTCTGATCCAGCTCTCTGCTGCAGCCTGGGAAAGCAGTAGAGGATGGCCCAGGTCCTTTGGCCCCACACCCACGTGGGAGATCTGGAAGAAGCTCCTGGCTCCTGGCTTTGGATCAGCCCAGCTCCAGCTGTTGTAGCCAACTGGGGAGTGAACCAGCGGATGGAAGACCTCCCTCCCTCCCTTCCTCCTTCCCTCTCTCTCTCTCTCTCTGTATAAAACTCTGACTTCCAAATAAATAAATCTTTAAAAAAAAATAAAAAATTAAAAAATTAAAATGCCCAAAACAGAATTCGAATTTCCTCCCCCAAAACCAGCACCAAACATACAGGCCCTGAACCGTGGAGGCACCTTGCACTCCTTTCCTTTCTTCACTCCCATCTTTCTGCCAGCACCTGTCTCCAAAATGCATCCTACAAAACTGATCCTATTTACCATCTCCTTGGCTGAGATCCAGTAGGAACTAGCATTACCCCACTATTATGTCTTTTTTTTTTTTTTTTTTTTTGACAGGCAGAGTGGACAGTGAGAGAGAGAGACAGAGAGAAAGGTCTTCCTTTTGCCGTTGGTTCACCCTCCAACGGTGCGCTGCGGCCGGCGCACCACGCTGATCCGATGGCAGGAGCCAGGTGCTTCTCCTGGTCTCCCATGGGGTGCAGGGCCCAAGCACCTGGGCCATCCTCCACTGCACTCCCTGGCCACAGCAGAGAGCTGGCCTGGAAGAGGGGCAACCGGGACAGAATCCGGCGCCCTGACCGGGACTAGAACCCGGTGTGCCGGCGCCGCAAGGCGGAGGATTAGCCTAGAGAGCCGCGGCGCCGGCCCCACTATTATGTCTTTGCAGCACCCTGGGTATAGGTTTCTGCCTTTTCTTTGCCATGCCCTTATCCAGAGAGATCTTTCCATACATAAAAGCAGGTCATCTCATACCTCTGTTGCTAATCGCCACAGTCCTTAGAAGAAAACCCAAGCGGCTTGTCCCTGAACACAGCCCTGTACTAACTGCTGCAACTACTACACCAGTTACCCACCTACACCCCCCCCTTACTGCACCACGGGCCTCGCCTCCCGCTGCACCAAGTCTGCTGCTGGGACAGCACTGTGGGGCACCTGCACGCTGCAGAAATTTTTCCCCAGTTACCGTCACCTCCTTTTGGCTCTGAAGTCATGGCAACCCAGCATCCATTCGTACCATGCCCCACACACCGAAATCTGAATGAAAACCGCAGTGATGTGTTGACCCCAAGTGGTCTGCTCCACCAGGAACATGTATGTTCTATGAGGTCAAGGGTCTGGCTGACATCAACAACCTATATCAATCTGCAGCACACAGTAGGCATGCAAGTGCTCACTGCTTACAGAATCAATTTATCTAGTGCTATCAGAAAGCCATGATAAAATTTCTTACATGGTAAGTAGCAAAATGCTTTCGTTTTTAAACATTGTTAGGAAATGTTTCACCAAAAACACACTGATCTTCCCTGAATTCTTCAGAGTTTAACAACCATAGCTTAGTTGCTACTTAATGATCTAAAGGTGCCTATATGATAACAATTATACTCATCAATAATGTTGAAGAAAATACTTAATCCAGTAGATGCTTGTTTGCAACTCTCATTAGTTCCAAACAATTAGTCTGTTTTTTCACAGTTTTAGTCTCTGTTCTGAACTACAGCATTCTCTACCCCTTTGGCAAATACACCACTTCGAGTCTACATGAGTTAAGGTAGTAGAAACATTAAACAATTACTAAAATTGTATTTTAAAAAAAATCTGTCATTTCTAAGTGAAAATCTGAAAAGCTTCGTATCACACAAAGTGTGCTATCCTGGGGTGAGCCCTAGGGGGCAGTAGGTTGGGCCACCGTTTGGGACACCCACATCCCACAGAGTGCTGGTTCTCGCCCCCACTGCCCTGTGCTTTGATCCCGTGAAGGCACCTGGGGAAGCATGGGCGATGGCTCGAACACGTGGGCCCTTGCCAGACGTGAAGCCAGACGCAGTCCCAGCCTCACGACTTAGCCCGCCCCCCCCCCCCCCAGCTGTCATGGACATGCGGGGAGTAAACGGAAGATGGATGGGACCTCTCCTCCACCCTCTCTCTCTGTCAACCTGCCTTTCAAATAAATTAACTTTTAACAGTAAAATTTTAAAACTGTGTGATCTTAGCACAACACAGCGAATGGCCCCTAAGCGCTCGGAATCAGCTGCTGGCTCCCAGGCGGGGCGGCTACAACACAAGCAGCTGAAGCATCCCACACAGGAAAACCTCTCTCCTCCTCATGGGAGGACAGCGCCCTCGCTCCAGCGTCCTCTCCTGAACGGGCAAAGGGAAATCTTAGTCAAGAGCATTTTCCCACTGTAATCACATGACCTTGTTGCATGGAAGTCTTAGCTGACTGTTCTCCATTAATCCTGGGGTAAAAAGCCTTTACAGAATTCAAAAAAACCCATTGATCTACAGGAGTGTCACTCCCAGAAACGGTAGTATTATAACCCAAGCTACTGCTAGCATTCATTTGGTATCCTGATCTTGCTCTAAAAAAGAACTCATGTTTGCCTAAGCAGATGCTTTCCATAAACGTGAATTTTCAACACCGGCAGAATAAGATCTCAAAGGCCGCTCTCTGTAAGCTCCTGCCAAGATAGGGTCTGAACAGGCTCCAAAATGAACCTTCTACAGCCTTGAAGCAAGTGGTTATTTCTAGCCAAAGTGACCTTTGAAAGGAAAGTTGATAGTTCTCAAGCTAACTGATGGGTGTATGTAGTAGTTCCACTTTGGGAATTCTCGAAATTTCTGTAAGTATTAAACATTTTATTTCCACTGTATTAATAACTATCACCTAAATAACTTTGAATGCATGCCTACTATAAACACACAGTGCATCTATATCTGAATACTACACATGTGGGGTTTTTTTAACTTGAAAGGCAGGAATACAGACAGAGAAGGAGAGCGAGAGAGAGATCAATCTTCCATACGCTGGTTCACTCCCCAAATGACCACAATAGCCAGGGCTGTGCCAGGCAAAGCCAGGAGCTTCTCCAGGGTCTCCCGTGTGGATGTAGGGGCCCAAGCACTTGGGTCACCCTCTACTGCTTTCCCAGGCCACTAGCAGGAAGCTGGATCATAAGTAGGGCAGCCAGGACTCAAACCAGTGCCCATATGGGATGCCAGCACTGCAGGCGGAGGCTTGACTCTACACACCACAGTGCCAGCCCCAGTGGTTTATGTGCACAATGGGAATGGCAGTTTTAGTTTTGCAGATTAACTGCATCCAATTATATAAACAATTGGTATTATAGCTTTTTCAAGAAATTTGTCATGATAAGACATAAAATCAAAGTTACACGCTTTAAAAATTATTCTTGCCTTAATTTGAGCCATCTTCTAAAACCCCAATGGTTTTGCCCTTTCTAATAAAACTTGACTGAATTTTTAAACACTTAATCTGCAATCTACTTAAATTTAAATGATTTTCATTAAAAATTTAATTTTAGAAGTACTCAATCCTCTCGGTACCTTTTTCAATTAACAACTAAAGATAAAATTGACATGCTCACAAATTAATTAGTGTTGAAAGAGTAAGGGAGAAATATATAGGACAAGTATTCCTTTCATAATTAAAAACTACAGGTCAGGACTGGAGGAGACCTGACCTGTCCATTAGGTCCCTGTTGGTGTTTATTTGTAAACCATCTACTACAGTTATGGTAAAATCACTCCTATCCTTCATTACTTTTGAAATTTTCTTTCTTCCTTTGCTTCCTTCCTTTCTCTTCTTCCTAAGATAGAATGATAGAGAGAAAGAGGCTCTTTCATCCACTGGTTTACTCCCCCGATGGCCACCGCAGCCAGGGCTGGGTCAGGTGAAAGTCGGGAGCCAGGAACTCCATCTGGGTCTCCTACGTGGGGGCAGACACTCAAGTCCTTGAGCCACCAGGCACATTAGCAGGGAGCTGGATGGGGAGCAGAAAAACCTGGACCTGAACCAGCTCTCATAGAGAAATGTGAGTGTCCAGGTGGTACTACAGTTGCTGTACCCTAATGCCTTCCTCTACGCCTGTTCTTATATATTAAGCCCAGATAACCCTAAATAAAGTTACTGAATTACTAAACAACAAAAGTGATTTCAAAAACAAATATTCTGCTCCCCCCACAAAAGAAGGGCAGTTTACTTAATGCAATAAACATAATCATACAAAGACCTATAACATACTAAAATAATGAACCGAATCATTCTTTGAATTATAACAATCTGGTTTCTAGGGTATCTGTGTGGGGGTGAGAGGTAGACTTGTATTTACCAGAATGGCAAGCGGGGCCCCTTTTGGCATATTCACCAAATGGTGGTTATTACTTTCGAGCAGGGAGGGAGTGAGAGAGACACACACCAGGGTAGGAGTGGAAAAATATTCGTAAAATAGGAATGTCAGCAAATTATAGTATGAATACAGTTAAATTCAATTTTGGAAAAGTTATAAAGCCAAATATAAGAGGCTAGAAGAAGGGGAGTTCTCATAACTTTTCTTTCAGCCTACTTCTTAACAATAAAAAAAAGTAATACAAAATTCTAACATTCCATCATTAAGAAACTATGAAAATGACCTACCTGAGTTGATGCTCCCTCAGGTTTGACAAGGCTTCCATACCATGCAAATAGGAATACACTATTTCCAGATCCTGTTGAGAGGAAAAGATAGAGATGATCAGACTTCCAGGAAAAGAAGTTTATCAAAGACGGCACTTGACCTGCAGGCAAAAACAAGCTATTGATACCACTGTTTCCCCCTTTATGCACGTGTTTTCTTAGACTTTAGACATTATTCAAGGGAAAGGAATTGCACAAAGCTCCTCCATTATAACCACTTATGTGAAAAGCACAAAATCTACCTAAATATAAACTGACTAACCCATGAAAATAATCTTAAGTTGTTCTTTATCACCTGTTTTCTGACTTGTACATCAAAATAGCCAACGCAAAGTTTTAATTTCACAGTATAGATATAGGATAACATCATTATTAAATAAAATTATTTTACTATAAAATCAATGCATACTATTTCAAAAGTACACTTAAAATGAGTGTATATTCAATTTGTTTTGATTCTACCAAAATAATACCTTATATAAAAAGGTACACATAATTGAAATGTTTCCATTTTAGAAAAGAAAATATATGTTGCTTTTTGGATCACACTGTAGCAGGTGCAAAAAAAGACTTAAATAATGAGTGACTCACTAAGAGTCACTCCTCCGGGCTGGTGCTGTGGTACAGCAGGTTAAACCCCAGTCTGTAGTGCCGGCATCCCATATGGGCGCCGGTTCGAGTCCCAGCTGCTCCACTTCCGATCCAGCTCTCTGCTATGGCTTGGGAAAGCAGTAGAAGGTGGCCCAAGTCCGTGGGCCCCTGCACCTGTGTGGGAGACTCAGAAGAGGCTCCTGGCTCCTGGCTGCGGATCGGTGCAGCTCCAGCCATTGCAGCCAACTGGGGAGTCAACCAGCAGATGGAAGACCTCTCTCTCATTCTCTCCCCCACTCCCCACCTCTCCTTCTCTCTCTCTGTAACTCTGACTTACAAATAAAATAAAAAAATCTTTAAAAAAAAAAAAAAAAAAGAGTCACTCCTCATTCTCCCTTTCCATAAACTCTGGCAAGCACAAGTCTACTTTCTCCTTCTCTAGATTTGCGTGTTCGGGACATTTCCTGAAATGGCATCTTACAATGGAATATACAGCCTTGGAGGGCAGGCTTCTGTCACTTAGCATGATGTTTCTGGAGGTTCACTCATCTTGTAGCATGGATCAGCACTTTCTGCATTAATGCTACATCATGTTCCACTGTGACTATAGACTACAATGGCTTAGCCATTCGTTAGCTGATGGATATTTGGGTTAGTCCCAGTTTTTGGCTATTACTACCACGTTGTCATGAACTCACGAGCGTATGTTTTTGCTTGAGTACCATTTTCAATTCTCATGGGTAGACTTCTACAGAAGGGAGCTGCTAGCTCACATAGTAACTCTGCTCAACTTTTTAAGGATCTGCCAGACTGCTTTCCTAAGAGGCTGTAGCATTTTATAAGCCATCAACGTTGCAAAAGGATTCTTGTTTTGCCACATGCTTGTTGACACTTATTATTGTCCATCTTTTTTACTTTAGCTATCCTACTGGGTGTAAAGTAACATCTCACTGTGGTTTCAATTTGCGTTTCCCTAATGACTAACTCATATGCTTTGTGGCCATTTATATAATCTTAGATGAATATTAAAATTCTTCGTATTTTAATTGTCTTTTTATCATTAAATTGTGAGATTTCTTTGTGTATTCTGGATTGAAGGTCCTTTTCAGGGTCATATTTAAGAAACCATTACCCAATCCAAGATCGCAAAGATTTACTATTATATTTTTTATATTTTCTTTTAGAATTCTATTTCTAAAGACTATTTTCTCCTTCACTGAACTGTACTGTATGTCTCTGGAAAATAATCAACTGCCCATAAATGTAAGGGTTTACTTCTGGACCTTCAATGCTATTCCACGGCTCTGTGTGCCTATCTTGATGCCAGTTTCACACTGTGCTGATTCCACAGCTGTGGGGTCAAGTCTTCAAACACATGTGAGTGCTCCAACATTGTTCTACTTTTTCAAGACTGTCTTGACTCTTTTGACTATCTAGCATTTCCGATCTGAATTTCTGAACCAGAGTGTCAATATTTGCCCAAAAAAAAAGGAAAAAAGAAAGAGCTGAGATTTTACTAAAGATGGCACTGACTGCAGACGAGCTGGGTAGTGCTACCATCTCAGCAACACTAAGTCTCCACTCATTCAGGTCTCCTTTAATTGCTTCCAACAGTGCCACGACTCTCAGCGTCCGAGTCATACTTCCCTGGTCAAACTTGAACCTTTCCGTCAAGAAGGAGCTTTGGGAGCCTTAGGAAAAGATCCAGGAACAATGAGAACTCTGTGCCACTGACTTCTGTGTACCAAAGGCACTGAAGACAACAATTCACAGTGTAACTGGATAAGAAACCAGAAACCTTTCGAGGAGAGTCCCAAGAGTTTTAGCCTAAAATACTTTATCATAACCTCTAAACATCATGATGCGTTAAGAGGCGGGGGGAACAGACTTGATCGATAATTGCAAGTCATTCTGACTTCAAATGCATCAATGTTAGGAGTTTTTCAGTGTGATCGACGATCAGATGAAGTGAATGACAGCTTCCACTTTATTCACCTGTAGTCTTTCACTTCTAAGAAGTCTTTTAAAGGTGAATGTAACGACTGAAATGTAAAAATGCAAATAAGAAAGCTGAAAGTAAATCTTTTCCACCATCCAGTTAACACCGTGTGCCTTGCCAAAGCTAATACATTCCTTCCTTGGAAGCAATCAAATTCTAATCACAATGTTCTATTTGCATTTAGGGAAAATCAAGAAAAATGTCCCAATGAATGAGAAGAATTCCTTTTTTCAAGACTTATGATGAAAGGTCCTTCTGGATAATTCCAAAGCTCATGATCTGGTTTAAATGCATGCGTTTATGCTACCTGAAGCGGTTCAGCAACACAGGAGCAGCGCCCTTCACTCCTGAGGAGCTCACACGGTGAGCCCAATTCCAAATTCTCACACGCTGCTGTTGAAGAGCCCACCAGCCCGCTACCATCTGCCCAAAGCCTACACTGCTTTCCACCTAAGCACACACACGCGATTACTTAAGTTCATTAAACAGTCATCAAGCAGATAAATTTGCCCTGACGAAAAAAAGTATTATTTGGAAAAAATACTAGAAAGAAAAAGGATTTCAAAAATCTGTTCCTTGAAAGGAAGAAGTCTAAAGGAAACATGACAGAAGACAGAATTTGGAAGCTCAGAGACAGGACCAAGGAAAGGCAAAGCCTCAAAAGAGAACAAGCCTTGAACACAGCGGACTTGACTCTGAACTCAACTAGGCAAAATCAAAGTAAAAAGACCGGCTCCTTGGTCAAATGGCACAATATTAATCTATTGCTTTTTTAATAGTATGGGGCTTCACAATTAAAGAAGGATCACATTTCTGAATAAATTATGTGTCAATAAGATATACATGTACATAACAATTTTCATGTGAATACATAACTTATATGATTGTATAGCAAGCACCAAGCATAATTATTGCCATTATTTCTTTACCTTTAGACACTCTAAATAAAACTTGCAAATTAAGTAAGACGCTGAGTAGTTAATAAAGCCTAGTAAACAGTGGGATGTTACCACCCGTACTCACTAATCGCTTTCATCTCTGGCACAAGGAAACAGGTCAGAGTTGTTACTGAGCCTGCATCACAAAGCTGAGCAGGTGAAGAGGAGACCCGGTGGACTCAGTGACGTCATTAACATGCTGTACCCAAGCTGCATAAATGAAACACTTGCCCTTCCAGGGACGTGTGTCACTCAAACAACACACAATCAGAAAACCCTGTGTGAACTACCTCATATGAGTACCTTATGAATCTAACCAGACTACAGACATCTAGATGTTAATTTACCAATTATGTCAGTTTCTTCTATTGTTCTTAGAGTTCTATTGTTACTGCAAAAGAAGCTTGGTTTAAATGGTCTATGACACAAGGATCTTACAAACCAGGGAAAGAAAGAAGAACACCATTCTGTGACATTGTCTACACGGAAGGCAGCACTGGCTAGCTTGACCCAGATGACTTTACAGACAGACTCCACCTAGACTTGAGATTTCCTAGTTGGCACTAACAGGAGTGGTAAGAAACTGGAGCCCAGAGGGCAGGCAACCAGCAAGTAAGATCTGACTGTGCTGTGCGAGGTGATGAGCGTGAGCGGCCCGAGCTGGGTCTGAGGGAACACAGAGGCGCTGTGGCAGAGGCTTGGAGAACTCCCTCTGGTCCTTAGGGATGAAAGGAAGTGGACCACAGATGAGCACGCAGCTGCGAACCAGAGGAGGCAGGGATCTGCATTTACGCTTTTCTTCAGTTTACCCTGGGAGCCAAGCAGGACTGTTAGGCTGCCCGGCAATTAGGGGGTGCAGGGAAGGTACACCACGCTGAAAGCCAAAATGAAGATCCCTTTCTCGTTTCTAGGAGCGATATTTTGAAGTACACAAACCCTGCCTTTCCGATCTGAACACAGACGCAGGTGTGAATGAGCTCCGGGGGCCCTGGAACCCTCCCCAGGAGTGCCTGTCTGCGTTGGCATGTCCATGTTCCATGAGATTCCAGGCGGCACAACCAAGAGAAATGAACTGTGTCCGCAGCATGGACACATCTGGGGGGATGAGAGGTCCCTGCGAGGTGATCCAGTCCTGCTGTCCCCCTTCCCACCGGAAGCATCACCCTAACAGCGTCTCTCCCCATCTCGGGCTGCAGCCTGGCTTCCACCTACTGCAACACTGTTACTGGCATGGAACTGCCCCTACCTTGCAAGGAAACAGAGAGCATAGGTGAGGGCCAAGGAAACCTTGCTCCTCAATCAACCTGCAACAGTCAACAATCAGTGGAAACCAGGGAGGCAACCTTAGCGAGAGAGGGTTCTTGCAAAGACACAGGAGGGAATTCTCCTATATGGCCTTCATAGTCTTGCATTCTAATTGTTTTTTTCTCTCTACACAAACAAAAGAGATATAAACAGAATGAAGTTGTGTGTCAACAAACTTGACTAATTAAAAAAAAAAAAAAAAAAAAAAAAAAAACGCTGGGCAGTGAAATCACCTGAAGTGTTCCAACTTCCGCTGAGGCCAAACAAGCAGGTCACACAAACCGGGAAACTTCTAACCTCCCAAGACAAAGAGAATGCACACGACTGTTACTATTTTAAAGGAACCTTAAAAGGTCAGCTCTCCCCCCACCCCCACCCCCACCCCCAAAAAAACTCTCCAGTCTTGGAGCACAAAGAGGAACAGCTTGCTCTAACCAGGAAGCAGCGTGTTTTAGAACAATAAGCCTTTCCCTCCTGCCCCAGGAAGGACATCCTTTGCTCAAAAATACATGCCACTTGAGAGCAGATTAAAGCTCTAAAACTCACTGTTCTACCAGCAGACAGAGAGATGGACAGACGACCAGAAAGAAGCGAAGAGAGGCTCCCAGGGAAAGCAGACTCCCTCCTCCCCACAGCAAGCACCTGGACTTCCAGGAGCACTCACAACCCAACCCACGTCGCCCTGCTGCTCAGATCTGCAGCGTGAGGTGCCCCAACAGCAGAGGCAGAGGGAGAGCAGGCAGCCTCCGGGCTCTTGCTCCAGTTTCTCCCCAGAGACTCATCCGGACCCAGGCGGGCTTCAGGGCTCACTTATCATTCACTTATAACCGGCCTTCAGGGATCGTGTGTTGGCCAGCCTCAGAAGTTCACTCCCTGCGTACAGCAGGTGTTTTAACGCGGTCTTTCGGAGAGCTGGGAAAGAACTACGCCACCTCCTCCTCCCGGGCCCCCACGCCATATGCTGCTGCACCCACTCCTGTCCTCTGCTCACTCCTCACTGCTTGTGCACAGCAAAAACACCGGGGCCAGAGTCACGCTGCGCCAGGAGAAACTGTGCATCGTGTCCCCTGTAGAATGGGTTTGCTTGATATCCTAAGCAATGCATTTACACTGTGTCTAGAAGCAGGTTGAGTGAGAATCGAGGACTGAGTGAGAATCCTGTGCCCATGTGAGAAACAGCAGGCCTGTTGGGGTGGACAGTCCACGGATTTTTAAACTGGAGGAGGAGGGAGACGGGCCTCTTGCTTCAGGGGCCCAGGGTCACCGGACTGGGACGGCCAGTGTTAGCAGCTCTCACCCATCCAGAGAGAGGAACTTGCAAAGACAAAAACGCAAGCTCTCCTTCTGGGCAAAGGCTCACGAGCAACGACCAGGATTAATACGGGGGTTGGGAAGCTCATGTCCCAAGGTTCAAAACTCCTGTTTGCAGTCAAATGGGAGAGGGGCGGACAGGTAGGAAGATTGCTGCCTACTGATGCCAAGCCTTTAAAAAAGCTCACATATTCCCACCCAAAAAAACACAGAAAGGAGTTCTCCTGAGAAGCAAAGACTATGTCTCAGAGGGGGCAGAGTTCAAACCCAGGCCCCCTCACTCCCCAGCTGTGATCCTGGGTGTGTTACAGGACCAGGTCTGCCAGACCAGGTGAGTCCTTACCTGGCTAGGCTGTGTCGCTGAAGTCGCAGTTTCCTAACAACGTGCGGAACAGTAGCTGAGTCTGAGATCTGAATGGAAGCAAAAGTGATCCTAAGACTCTAAACTTCGGAATATCCATAAAATGTGTGTACACATCAGAACTGTCACAAATGAACGCAGGCATGTCTACCCTCCTGAAAGAGCTGAGCGTATGACTTGTAGAACATACAAAGGCCCCTGGATTGTCTACTTCATAAACCCAGATTTTTATACCAGGTTTCAAGAGAAGTATAACCAACGTGTATTATAGGCCATCACATCTGTTATTAATATACTTTCCAAATGACAGGGGTTTAGAATCTCATATCCCTAAGAATGACGAAAAGGGGAACACGCAAAATTTCCAATTTCCAAACAGCCCTTTAAGTTTTTCTCCCAGAAAGAATAACAGAAATATATTTAAAACTGGCAGAACTGGATTAAGTATTTTCCTAAGTTTACTTTCCATAGCCAAAAGCTGTTTCATAACACTCTAAAATGCAGGCTTTAAAAATGTCTGCATGTATTCCATTAACTTATGTTTAAATCCATATTCTTTTTTCTTGAAGATTTATTTGTTTTGAAAATCAGAGTTACAGAGAGAGAGAGAGACAGAGATCGCCCATCCTGACGGTTCACTTCCCAGGTGGCCACAATGGACAGCACTAGGCCAGACTGGAGCCAGGAGCTTCTTCTGGGTCTCCCACATGGGCACAGGGGCCCAAGCGCTGGGCCATCTCCCAATGTTTTCCCAGGTGCATTAGCAGGGAGCTGGATTGGAAGTGGAGCGGCCAGATCAGGAACCAGTGCCAATATGGGATGCTGGCGCTGCAGGCGGAGGCTTAACCCACTATGCCACAGCGCTGGCCAGAAGATTTATTTTTTTGAGGAATTATTTTTATTTATTTGAAAAGCAGAGTTACTGAGAGAGAGAGGTAGAGCCAGGGAACATGCCTCACAAAATCTTGCCCTGTACAACATTGCAAAGCATGAATTTCTAGCAGGTTCACAAGCGGCAATTAAGCTCATACAGGGAAGAAAGTCGAGACTTCAGCCTAAAACTTGCAGAAGGACCCTCACCCATGGGGGGGCAAGGGCTGCCCTATTCCCTAGAGGGCACACCACATCCAGACCCTGGCTTCAGAATAAAGCCCAAACACAGCCTTCCGCATGCGCCCTTGCTAAGCGGTGACCGGCCATCTCTGGGCCCTGCCTACAACAAAGGCCCTCGAGACGCCCTCCCTTCCGTCTGCCTGCTCAAAGACCTCCCAGTCTCCCTGGGCTCCCTTCCTGAACTCCATGGAGTCTCTCCTGCCCCTCCCGCTGGCCCAGGCCCTGTGTTTGTGCTCTGTGTGGTCACTTGACTGTATCGTAAACAAAGACAGCCTGTCTTCTCTTGCACCTCCTTCTAATCTCTGCAACTAGCAGCGCACTGTGGGTGCTCTGGGTGCAGAGGAAGAACAGGCGACGTTGCTGCGGGGCAGGGGGTATGCAGGACCCAAAGGTGAGCGCTCCCTGAGAAGGAAGAGTCAAAGTGATCCCAGCCCGGGTCCAGGCTCGCCCATGCAGACTGCGGTGATCCCATGAACGGCCACAAGGTGGCAGCCCTTGCCCAGAGCCCCCTCAAAACAGCGCGTGGTCTTACCAGGACACAGGACACACAGATACCGGGATCAGACAGCGTGTGATGATTCCTTTCTCTTCAAGCCCCTAAACCAAACAGGCAGAGGGCCAGCCCATGGGCACGCCTATCACGACCGCTTAATTGCCCTCCTCCCCGGCAGGCAAATTTGTATTGTAAAGCAGCCTCCCCAGAGCCATTCAATTACCAAAGCAATGAAAACAGGACACTGCCCCAGCCATCCAGGCCTCAGGACTACATCATCACACACACGGAACATACACATGGAACATGTGTGAGAAGTAAAAGCCGTCGCAGAGTGCACGGCTTCTGCCAGAATTCGTACCTATGTTCTTAAATGGCTGTGTGGTCCCAAATCAAGTGAAGACAAAATACAGGAAGACTGCAAAAACTTGCGGGGAGAACAATGGAGAGGCGAGTTTATTTTGGTGCAAAAGATTTTGAAATCCCTGCATGGCTTTTTCCTCAATTTGCCTTTTTTTTTTAACTCCATCTTCCCTGATGTTTTTGACTGCTTTGAGCTTACTAATTTATACCCAAAAGAAAAGTAGTCCTCTAGGACTGGGATTTCATGCCAATTCAAACATCAAAGCCCAGGGAAGCCTGGTCATGCTGTCACTGGTCACTTATGGGAAGGCCCTGGCGTAGTCCTTGAGCCTGCCTGGGACACAGGCACGGGGAGTTCCAGGACCAGACGCAGTCAAGCTCTTCCCCATGGCCTACAGCTTCTTCAGGTTGTTTTCTCCTGAAAAGGGCATTCTTCATGTGCTCTCAGTCGGGTGTTGTGTTTCAACAACTCCTAAACAAAAAGCAATGATAAAGCAGTTCCCTGGATAACCTTCCAACCTACATAGGAGGGGTGGGGGGTGGGGGGTGCGAGGGACAGGCAAGAATCACCTACAGCCCGCTTCTCGAGTACACTGCTTAGTGAGACACGCTCATCACTAACGCCCAGCTCACCGCGACAGCCCGCGTCGCAGGGCACGGCTGTAAAGGTGACCAACGCCGAGCTCAGCAGGCTGGAAGACAGGACGCGAACCACGTTTGTCCTCGTGGGCGGGGGAGGACACTCAGAGAAGCACAGATTGAAATTTAAATATCAACAAGCTGGCTCTAACCAAAAACTTTGCCTTGTGAACAAGGAAAATATCAAGTGTCCCAATCTGTCCGCAATTCCTGTTTTTTCAAAAGCCAGTCCAAGTATTTCCCCCTCAGAACAATGCATTACGCCACCAGCCTACAGCTTCCCAGAATTCACATCTCCTAAGTGGCAAGAAGAATAAACCCGACAAAAGATGCCTTCATTGTAAAGTTATTTCTTTAATCTCTCAGGCTGCACATTTGTCGTCAGATTTTAATTCCCCACATTATTCGCACAGGCAAATGTTTGCTCCCCAACAAGTGACTATATTTTCAGTTAACAATCATTTAAATACAAATACCGAAAAACTACATCAACGGTATACACACAGAAACCTACACCCCACTACAATAAAGCAATTTCGGGACCACTTTTCACGACAGTTTTTTAAGGCCACCAGGCAAAGACCCTCCGCTGTGTTCTCTAACAACACAGTCCACACCTCAGTTCATTTGCTTAGGGACGGGCTGGTGCTGGTTCGGCTCAGGGAACCCTTGCTGCACTGGGGCTGGGCAGGGCGGGCCCACGTCACCCCTGGAATTCCTATCTCTACAACAAGAGCCAGGGAGTCTACACCCAGCACCTGCAGGACATCCAGGCTCCGGCCACAGGTCTGCCTCACAGACTCCATCAGTGCCTTTTGTGAGCTCGGCAGTCCTGGGGGAGGCTGGCGGTCTTCATAGAGGCAAAGCAGAAGGGGCCACTGTGGACACGGGCTCTTTATGGCCTCTTCGCAAAAAGGAAGTGCGCTCTGAAAGGAAGGAGGTGTTAAATATAGAAAAGCTCACTGCTGCCATTTTTTCTAGGACAAAAGACAAAAATAATTTGACATCTGTTTTTCCCATCTTGAATGCTTTACTGAGGAGCCAACCACCAACAGTTTTACTTACTCTCGGACTTTTTTGTTTCAAGAGGACAAGGGAAGCAAATGAGAATATTCCACTCAAGTAATTGAAGCCTTCCACCACCACTGGTCAGCAATGAGCTAACATACTCAAGAAATTTTAGGCAGTGTTCAGAGATGGTTTCCCATTCAGATTTGTCCAGAAAAGTTGAGGCAGCCAGGGAAAAGGGATGGTGTAGCCATCCAACCAGATACAGTTTTGGAAAGGGTAGAGTAGAGATTATAGAAAAGGAGTTAAGTGAGGCAGGGCTGTGGTGCAGCAGGTTAAGCTGCTGCCTACAAAGCCAGCTTGCCACATCAGAATACCGGTTCCAGTCTCAGATGCTAGTTTCAAACCCAGCTTCCTGCTAATGTGCCTGGGAAAGCAGTGGAAGATGGCGGAAGAACCTGGGCGCCTGCACCCATGTGGAAGACCCAGATGAAGCTCCTGGCTCCCGGCTTCTGATCGGCCCAGCTCCGGCTGTTGTGACCATTTGGGGAGTGAACCAGCAGACAGAAGACCCTCTCTGTCTCTCCCTCAGCCTCTCTGTAACCCTGCCTTTCAAATAAATAAATCTTTAAAAATAAATACATAAAATAAAGTAAAAGACAATGCTGTAACAGTCTTATAATAGATACCTAAGAAGTAGACTACTGAACACAAGAGAACCTAGAAATAAATTCACTCATTTAAGGTCAAGTGAGTTTTCAGAAAGGTGCCAAGAACAGGCAATGGGGAAAGAATGGTCTCTTCAACAAAGGATGCTGGGAAAACTGGTTACCCACATGCAAAAGCACAAAACCAGATCCTTGTCTCACACCACACGCAAGCACCAACTCGGAACGGGTTAAAGACGTCCACTTACGACCTAAACCTGAAGCAGCAGAAGACGACATGGCGGGGGTGTTCCAGGACACTGCGCTGGCAGTGACTGTTTTGGATGCTCCCCAACAGTGCAAGCAAAAATTGCCAAATGGGGTCACATCAGCACATCAGTCACATGTGCACAGCCAAGGGAGCACTCAACAGAGCGAAGGGACAACCTACGGAATGGGGGGAGAAAGCGCCTGCAGATTACACATCTGACAAGGGCTTGCTACCAAAAACACATAAGGAACTCCAACAACTCCATAGCAAGAAGACAAATAACCCAATTTAAAAATGAGCGAAGGTCCCAAATAGACGCTTCTCAAAAGAATACGTGCAGATGGCCAGCAGGTCAATGAAAAAACGCTCACCATCACTCACCTCGCACCTGGTAGGATGGCTGTTCTCAAACACATGGAAGGCAACAGAAAGGTTACCTTCACACATCACTGGTGGGAATGTCAATTAGCGCGATTATGGAAAACCGTGCACAGGTTTATTAAATAGAAATATATAAATATATAAATATAAATAGTTTATTAAAAATGGAACTACCATGAGCTAGTAGTCCCACTAAAGGGTTTCTATCTAAAGGGCATGAAATTAGCATATCAAAGACATTCTCATCCATGCTCACTGCTGCATCACAACAGTCAAGATAAGTGCCCATCAACGGAAGAATGCATAAAGAAAACGTGGTTACAGACACAGATTGGGATACCACAGGCTCCTGGGAAAGAATGGAATTCTGTCATTGGTGACAATAAGGATGAGCCTGGGGACGTCACGTTAAGCAAAACAGCCAGCAGAGGAAGACAAATACTGCACTGATCTCACTCACGTATGTGTGGAATCTAAAAAGCAGAGAGTAGAATATTCCCCTGGAGCTGTGGTGCCAGGGTAGGGGTAGGGGGTCGAATGTTGGTCAAAGGATACCAAATTTCAGTTAGATACCAGGAATAAATGCAAGAGTCTGTGGTACAACACGTTGACTGCAGTAAACAACTATGCATTGCATTCTCAAAAACCGCTGAGAAAATTCTTCGCACAAAACAATGGTATGCGAGGTAACGCATGCTAGTTAGTCTGATTGAGCTATTCCACAATGTATACATACTTCAAAACACGCTTGCCCATTAAAAGCATGGACAGTGTTTATTAAAAAATAAACTTCTTTAAATTCAAGTAGAAAACAGCAGGATTCGGGAAGAAACAATCCTTAACCACAACTTATACTTTTCCTAATAAAAATGCCCACTTCTACTTAGTTGGCAGTTTCAACAGAGACTGGCAGAGGGAAGAACCCAAACTCTGAGTTCTCGTCCCTTCCCTATGTTACCCCCAAGGTCAGCAAATGCTTTCGGGCTTTCTGTCATTGCTGCCAGCTGTTATCCAACTTTCATATCCTATTCCTCTCCTGGCCTCTGATCCTCAGGATACCTACACCAACCAAAGTATTACATGAAAAATCTATCTGTAACCTGTCCTGCTTTCACTTCACAAGTGGCTCTCTGCACCTAATGTGCACACAGAAACGTGATTAGATCCTATATTTAACATCAGGCCCTTCTGGCACTAGAGAAGTGACGTCATTTCCAAAGCATACGTTTATTGACTTACTTGAATTTATTACAGCTCAACAACCATATAGAGGGAGGCCTCCTGCCAAAACGTGCAGGCCCCGGGAAGGAAACCCCACTCTGCAGAACCACCGGCTGTGCAGGCCAAGGGTGGGGCTTGCCTTCCCCCGCCCTGCACCCAGCAGCTGCCAAAGTCAACTGCCAGCCACACGATGAACTGGGGAGAGGAAAAACCAAAGGCAAAAACGGGGGATGCGCTTCCTGCCTTTCCCTGGCCGTTCACACTAAGGTCCTGGCCGCTGGGGTGTGCGTGAAGTCAGCGTGCTCAAGAACACCTGGCCGCTGGGGTGTGCATGAAGTCAGTGTGCACAAGAACACCTGGCCGCTGGGGTGTGCGTGAAGTCAGCGTGCTCGAGAACACCTGGCCGCTGGGGTGTGTGTGAAGTCAGCGTGCTCAAGAACACCTGGCCGCTGGGGTGTGCGTGAAGTCAGTGTGCTCAAGAACACCTGGCCGCTGGGGTGTGCGTGAAGTCAGTGTGCTCAAGAACACCTGGCCGCTGGGGTGTGCGTGAAGTCAGTGTGCTCAAGAACACCTGGCCGCTGGGGTGTGCTTGAAGTCAGTGTGCTCAAGAACACCTGGCCGCTGGGGTGTGCGTGAAGTCAGCGTGCGCAGGAACACCTGGCCGCGGGGGTGTGCATGAAGTCAGTGTGCTCAAGAACACCTGGCCGCTGGGGTGTGCTTGAAGTCAGTGTGCTCAAGAACACCTGGCCGCTGGGGTGTGCGTGAAGTCAGTGTGCTCGAGAACACCTGGCCGCGGGGGTGTGCATGAAGTCAGCGTGCTCGAGAACACCTGGCTGCTGGGGTGTACGTGAAGTCAGCGTGCGCAGGAACACCTGGCCGCTGGGGTGTGCGTGAAGTCAGTGTGCTCGAGAACACCTGGCCACTGGGGTGTGCGTGAAGTCAGCGTGCTCGAGAACACCTGGCTGCTGGGGTGTGCATGAAGTCAGCGTGCGCAGGAACACCTGGCCGCTGGGGTGTGCGTGAAGTCAGCGTGCTCGAGAACACCTGGCCGCTGGGGTGTGCGTGAAGTCAGTGTGCTCAAGAACACCTGGCCGCTGGGGTGTGCGTGAAGTCAGCGTGCTCGAGAACACCTGGCCGCTGGGGTGTGCGTGAAGTCAGAGTGCTCGAGAACACCTGGCCGCTGGGGTGTGCGTGAAGTCAGTGTGCGCAGGAACACCTGGCCGCTGGGGTGTGCGTGAAGTCAGTGTGCTCAAGAACACCTGTAAGCATGTTCTTCACACTGTCCGGGCAGGTTTGGCTTTTTTAAGGCCATCCAACATTCACCCAGAACTAAGGTGCATGAGTTGTCATCTAAGTTCAATCAGGCTCAAAAATAACATAGAACTGCATGAAATAGAGAGGCTCACTTCTTTGTGGGATTCACTAAGCCACTCTGATCAAGACCCCAGAATAAATCCTAAAAATGTTTTGAGCGATGGCATCAGGTTCTTGGATAATATACTGTATATATAATACATCTTATTTTTAAAATTGTTACTGTTGTTGATCCTCATGTTTAGGAGAATTTTAACAAATCAAAAAACAATTGATAATTATGAAACTAAATCTACCACATTGAAAACTGCTTGCACTGCCATGTCATTTAATATAAGGTTATGCAAGCTTAACCTATATGTCAGATAAATACCATCTGTCCCATTTCTTATTCATTGGAACCAGAGCACTGTTTTACCTTTTTGTTCAAGAAAGGAAGTATTGCACACCATTAAAATGGTACACATGTAACCTTTACGAACCCTTGCTTTATCATGCCAGTGAGAATTCCACCAAATATTTAGGTATGGGTATTGCCCAAGGGGACCAATTATCTTTTGAGTTGAAGACTCAGTGCAAAAACAAGTCTGATAGTCTAGTAAACTCCTTCTCACCCTTTTGTCCCTGAAAATACTTATTCTGCCTTTACTATTAGTATCCTGAGCAAAAATTAAATTTTTACAAACTAAAAACAGGGGTGAAAAAACCAGAAGCAGTATTTCCCCTCTTCATCCCCTTTTTGAATGTCTTTTTTGAAATTAGTAAGCCATTCAAGTAAACAGAATTGCAAGTAAAATAACAACCTACACTTGGATTTCTGAACTACTACACTGCGCCCTCTGCATCATTTCCAATCCTACAAGCACACAAGTGTCCTGCTTTGGAAAGCCTTCACTTGGTCCCTCCCACGTCCTCTGCAGCCAGGGTTCTGCTCCTTGGCCGGCATTCTGGAATGACAGGTGCAGCTCCACTGTCCCACTTTTCACAGCTATCTAGTTGTTGTATAACCTCAGGAAATGTGACCTTTGCCCCTAAGTTTACTGACACATCTTTCTCCAAGATCACCAATGATCTTTTTTAAATCAAATTAATATTTTTCTCCCCCTGAGCCACGAAAAGCTTCAAGCATTACTGTAAATTGCTAAGAATGCAACAGCATATAAAACAGACCAAAATCCCTATCTTTGCGGATATGACCGTCTAGTCAGACAAGCAAGATTAAATAACGCATTGAAGACATTAAATGATGACAAACAAGGAAAAAAGAAACACAAAAGGGAAGGGAAGACAAAACATGGGGAAGGGGGCAGTGCTGCGTTTGGACAGCCCTTCCCCGGGTCTCCCCAGGCCTGAGCACACAGCTCTGAAGGCTACGCAGGGCTCTGTGCCCCGGGTATCTTCTCAAGACCTCGTCCCACAGGACTGTCTCTCTTCTCAGCCTACACAGATGACTTCCAAGCCCTCGCCATCACCAGCTGAGCTGCGCCCCCAGAGCCTGCTGCAGCACCTCTTCACATGGTGCCAGATGCACGCCATACGCTTCAGACACAGCGGCCCCCCTCCTGCAACGAAGCCTCCCCAGGAGTCACGCTCAAGTTGGCTGCTACTTGCTGCAACTCTTTTCTTTCACACGTTTAATTAGGTTTTTTGAAAAATCCTGTTAAGTCTTAGAGTTTTCATTTTATTTATTTATTTATTTATTTGACCGGCAGAGTGGACAGTGAGAGAGAGAGACAGAGAGAAAGGTCTTCCTTTTCCGTTGGTTCACCCTCCAATGGCTGCCGCGGCCAGCACACCGTGCTGATCCGATGGCAGGAGCCAGGTGCTTCTCCTGGTCTCCCATGGGGTGCAGGGTCCAAGCACTTGGGCCATCCTCCACTGCACTCCCGGGCCATAGCAGAGAGCTGGCCTGGAAGAGGGGCAACCAGGACAGAATCCGGTGCCCCGACCGTGACTAGAACCTGGTGTGCTGGCACCGCAAGGTGGAGGATTAGCCTGGTGAGCCGCGGCGCCGGCTCATTTTATTTTCAATAGCAGGGACAAGTCCAGGGCCTTCTCCATTTTCATCACTTATTATGCAAGCAAAAGTAAAGGACCCAAGCAGGTTTCTAGGCTGTTCCCCTCGCCTGCTGAAACACTTCCACTGACCACCAAATCGCAACTGCCACACAGGCACCCAGTGCTCTTCCCAGCCTGCATCTGAGGTCGACTGCATCCTCCCAGCCTGCTTTGCAAGAACCGCGTTGCCTCCTGCCTGGCACGCACTGACCACCCAAGCCATCCTGAGGGGCATCAACACACATCCTCAGAACAGCCGATTCAAACCACTCTATCCTGCTCTCCCCTATTCTCATCTCCTAAACACCATCCACGCATCATCCAAGAGGAATTTGTCACATGTTCCTTTCTCATTGTTGGAATTTCTGATTGTACGTATGAAACATCTGGGGGAACAAGACAATACAGATACCACTATTAAAGACTGCGCTCCCAGAGAGGGACCACATTCCTGCACCTGCTTTTGCTCCTCATAACCCCTGGAAAACGTCTACAAGCACTCCATTCGGGAACTTGTGTGACAGAGAGGTGGACGGGGGGAACCACACTAACTTCTCCATTCTAACGGTGAAGCCCAGAGAGACTAACCCAGCAGGTCTGCTCAGTACTTAGCACTGCAGACCCACAAGCACCACCCAGCCTCGCTGCCCGCGTGTCTGCGGGTTTGCTTGGTTTGATTTATGCCTTTGCTCTTTCCATAAGGCTATGAAGCACATTCGACCAGTTTCTATTTCCTAACTTCTTATTTCATTCTTTAATTATCTTGTATTTTTCTTCTATCCTCTGTGATTTCTTTTCAAATTGTGTGCAGAATTTGATGTTCAAAATTCAATCTGATATGAATTGTTCACTACTGATAAACTGACTTCAGAAGCCTTTAGGCAAACAGAATATTCTTTTAATTCTCTTTCTGTGTTATATATAGATTTCATATATGGAAAATCATTGCCAGAAATCATCTGATCTTGGGGCAAGCAAGTAGCCTAGGGGTTAAGATGCTGGTGGAGGGGCCGGCATTGTGGCATAGCAGGTAAAGCCGACACCTGCAGTGCCGGCATCCCATACAGGTGCTGGTTTGAGTCCCGGCTGCTCCATTTCTGATTCAGCTCTCTGCTATGGCCTGGGAAAGCAAAATATGGCTTGGGCCCTTGCACTGGCATGGGAGACCCAGAGGAAGCGCCTGTCTCCTCGCTTTGGATAGGCCAGGCTCTGGCCATTGCGGCCACCTGGGAAGTAAACCAGCGGATGGAAGATCTTTCTCTGTCTCTCCCTCTCTCTGTAACTCTTGCTCTCAGATAAATGAATAAACCTTTAAAAAAAAATTTAAAAGGAACAGATACAGCAGAAAGAATTCAAAGTCTGTAGCAGGTGGGAAATTTAACATTCTATTTGATGCACCACTACTTTAAATAGAACTTCTTTACACTGAGTCATCATTTAATTAATATCCAAATACCTTGAGAACCACTAACAGTTCAACAAAACAGCTGGAAATCAAATATCAGCGATAATTACTCACAGCTGGCTTTATTCAACTGATGTCATATTAAATAAACTTATCCCGCAGACCTTTTCCCTTTCCCCCCAAAAGGGAAAAAAAAAAAGTCAAGAAATATAGAAGGCTCTTTGTATGAGTGTTTTTTTTAAGTTTGCAGAATATATTCCAGTATTACATATTTCAAGGTCAAATTATATTAAAGATTTTTGGAAGGAATTCATAGTCGTGTCTGTCCCATCTTGCATGCTTGCAGTACTCTGAACTTTGCTTGTCTTAAGATGAATACAAAAAGAGAAAACTGGACTAACTCATAAAATGAGTAAACACCTGCATTTATGATTCTGCCATTCACTTTACTGTTCTGATACTGGGTTCAATCTATTACTTTTGTAGAGATGTCATTCTTAGTAATATTAACTAGCACAGTAAAATACTGGTTCCAAACCTGTTGCTTCAAACTATTGTTCAAACTATTCATGGTGTGGTACCGCTCTGTAGTATGAAGTGACAGCTTCTTGCAACGTGCCAGACATTGTGCTGGCTGTTCTTGATCCCTACTTCCCATACCGATCCCAAATGTCGATCGTTTACATCCAACAACCACCACAGGGAAAGACACCTAAGTCAGCGTTTAAACTGTTACACACACGCGCTGGGTGACGCTCACATCTCCAGGAGAGATGCTCTCCTATTCACGCTTCTCGTCCAGATTCATCCTCACTGTCTCAGTCATTCACGTTTCCCCCACGCTCCTCCTCCTTGCTCCTTTGTAACAAGGGGAGAGGCAAATGGAAAACGATCAGTGGTGATGTGTGGGATGGTTATCTAGCCAGGAAATGCACACTACATCCGTACCTCATGAAACCTCACAATTAGTCCTGAAGGTGGTTTCAACAAGCACCTTCCAGAATTAAGATCATGTTCAGAGGTAACAATTTAGGAATAAAACAAGTCCTAGCATATCACTTTTGAAAAATAAGATTAGGTCTGTGGGTGTTTGAGTGGAGGTGTGTGTGTGTGTGTGTTGACACCTAGAGTCATTTATTAAGACATTATAAAGTACTCTATTCCTGACAACAAACCAACGCAATACTAACTATACTAAAGATACCTGGCAGCCATCACAGCCAGGATTCAACTTTGCTCACTTTATCTGTGTACTACTAATTCTCCACACTCATCTGGGTGCCGCTCATGAATCCACTACTGCAACATGTGCCCTTGTTTTCCAGAACCTCTCTGATGCTTTAATAAGCTTTCTTGGCATCTGTTAAAAGCATACAGCCAGGGCTGGCACTATGGCATAGACGGTTAAGCCTCCAATGCCGGCATCCGATACAGAGGCTGGTTCCAGTCCTGGCTGTTTCACTTCCAACCCAGCTCCCTGCTAATGCACCTGGGAAAAGCAGAGGACGATGGCCCAAGTACCCAGGCCCCAGAACCAACGTGGGAGATCCAGAAGAAGCTCCTGACTCCTGGCCTGGACCTGGCCGTTTGAGGGATGAACAAACAGATGGAAGGTGTCTCTCTCTCTCTCCCTCTCTCTCTCCCCCCATCTCTGTTTTTCAAATAAATAAACAAACTTAAAGAAAAAAACAACAAACCAAACCAAAATTAGTAGGAGGAAAAAAATAATTTAAAAATTACAGAAGAAATAAGCAAAAAAACATTTTAAAGAACTCTCCAGCCTCCAGCACAGAGTAAGCCCTTGATTCGAACGTGTCAGGTCAATCGATATAACTCTTCAATGCACTGGAAAAGGTGACTCGATTGTATTCTCACCCAATTACTTAAATCTATTAACAAAACATCAACTTTTCTTGACGTGTCTTAGCTCCCACTTTTGTCTTCACATGCAGGCCCAGATGACTTTCTGCAATAGTGTTAAGAAATAGGGACTTGCATTTTCATTGAGCCTTTTCTTATTTGCTTTATTCTGTCTCATAAACAACCAGTTTGACCCCTCAAAAATAAAGCCAGCCCCCACACAGAACTCTCCATCAAGACAGAGTGCTCACTCAACACTCAATGTCGACACCTCCCAGTGATGCCTCTATGACTGTCTCTCATGTGAAGAGCTAACGGAATGTTAATGGGGGCGGGGGAGGGGGGTACTGATTCTTTCACAGTTGCCACCATGTTATAAATCTATAAAATAAGTAAAATGATCATACACAAAATTATTGCCATAGAAAAACCATTCTCACTGAGTAAGTAAAATAACTAAACCATTTACTTCCAGCATGCCTGTGTTT
This sequence comes from Oryctolagus cuniculus, assembly GCF_051225735.1. Taxonomy (NCBI): domain Eukaryota; kingdom Metazoa; phylum Chordata; class Mammalia; order Lagomorpha; family Leporidae; genus Oryctolagus; species Oryctolagus cuniculus. Next base: position 6,023,868 of record NC_142874.1, on the reverse strand, counting down.
CAGTAGGGATAATGACTTAGTACTTCTCTTTCCTGGAAGAGTATCGTTCAAAATTGGGGCGGGGAGGGAGTCCTTAAATAGCCCAGCAAGCAATAAACAGTCACCATTAGAGATGATTCCTACTTACAACAGGTATTTCTAAGTGTGTAGCAGCAAGCAATAGCAAGATTCTAAATTACAGTCCCCCTCTTTTTTCCCGTGTAATTTAATGAGGGAGAGGGCATTAACAAACATAACAAATGCAACTCCTGAAAGCTGTCTTTTAATAACCTTGTGGACCAGCACAGTAGATGAGAGACTGGGCTGCAGAGCCAGGCTGAGCTAAGATCGACAACTCTGCCACCGGTATGCTTCCCACCTGGGGACAAATTACCCTGAGAACCAGTGCCATGTGAACAATGGTGGCAAAAGCACGCTCAACACACAGGACTGTGCTGTGGAGACTCAGGTGCAGATGTGGGCAGGCCCCAAGTAGGCTTTACCATCTGCACACATTAATACGGACACCAAACCTGAATTCTAAGTGTAAAGAGTGAAAGGTACGCTTCCCTGAAGGTCAAAAATTAGGTTCAAGTAACAATTATGAGAGTTATCATAAATGAGTTTTTTCAGTAAGAATTCCCAGATTTTTAATAAATTTAAAAATGTGTCAGCACACGGAGGAGCCGAAGCTAAGGTTTGCCTCTGCATGCTGGGTTCTGAAGACTTTTCCCTTCAGAGCTTGTACTGCTTTACACTCACGTATCTGGCAGATGATCTAAATCAAATGGCTCTCTATCAAGCAACTATTTGATTCTTGAAAGGCACCACCATTTTCTATTTATTTACCCAACTGACCACAGCAGGAGCCTAATTCAACCTGTATGAAGATAAGGAATTAGGTGCGCTGTGACTGCAAATTACCACAACTGCTGTCACAATCTAAATTGTTTCTTTAACTCAAAGAGCTCTTTTGTAGAAAGAAAAGTTACAAGGGAGATAAAAATTACACATACGCAATGTTCAGAAAACATGATTTGCTATTCCTAAAACTACTCCCAAATACAAGTAAGATGCCTTCTAATCACTGGCTTTCTGAAACCCGAATCACAGAAGAAAACTCATCATGAAATTCAACATTGCTATCGGTTTTTAATCAATATTTTCAACTCCTGAAACAAACTCGTACATATTTCTCAAAATATTTAGAATCTCTTTCTGTATGATTATATCCAGGATCGTTTTAGTCACACACATTTAAAAATGTCCTCATTCAAGCTGATCCTTTTCTCTCCCACGTAAGCTCACACATTATCTTCAAATGAAAGCATTCAAATCCTATTTACTCATAAGCCATCACTGTAAAGAACTCTCACCGCGTGCCCAGCATTGTGGTGCAGCAGGTTCAGCCTCCACTTGCAAAGCCAGCATCCTATTATGAGTGCCAGTGCGAGTCCTGGTTGCTCCACTTATGATCCAGTTCCCTGCTAATGGCCCATGTGCCTGGACCCAGGCTGCCCATGTGGGAGACCCGGATGGAGTTCCAGGCTCCTGACTTCATCCTGGCCCCGCCCCAGCTGTTGCAGCCATCTGGGCAGCAAACCAGCAGATGGAAGATCTCAATCTCAATCTCTCTCTCCCTCCTCACCCCTGTCTTTCAAGTAAATAAGTATTTAAAGTAATCCTTTTTAAAAAAAGAAACAAAGAACTTTAATTTCTAATTAGTATTAAAACATCTGATCGGAATTAGCAGAAGATTGAAAACACAACAGAGGCCAAATTACAGCAGAAACCATTGCAGTTCTTACCTTTTAAACCTTCACGTAAGTAAACTCCACTTTAATATGATTTTCTGCCTGGGACTCAGAAAAATTCATTATGAAAAAGAAGGGGAAAGGATGATGGACAGGATGGCATGCAGAGCACAGAACGTGCATTGCAAGTTCACTGAAATCAAGCCCGCTTCTCAGAAGTCATTGCTGTACAGCACAAGGCTCAGGTGTACGTCCTTAGGAGCACACTTCAAAGAGCTCACTGAAGATGGAATTACAAGACAAGTTTATTTTGGTGCAAAAAAAAATTGAAATTCAAGCATAACTGTGTATAATCCAACATACAGAAAAAGATAAACTGCATATCCTATTAAAAATATACACCTGACTGTAGTCTAACCTCTGTGGGTGGCCATGCAGTGGATTTTTAAAAAAAATACTTATTTAAAAGGAAGAGCTACGGGAGGGGGGATCTTCCATCTGCTGGCTCACTCCCCAAACAGCCACAATAGCCAGGGCTGGGCCAAGCAGAAGCCAGGAGCCAAGAGTGTCCCACAAGGGTACAGGTGCCCAAGGACCTGGGCCATACCCCACTGCTTTCCTAGGCACATTAGCAGGAAGCTGGATCAGAACTACAGCAGCTAGGACTTGGATCAGCAGCCCACAGGGGATGCCAGCGCTGCAGGCAGCAACTCAACCCAATATACAACACTGGTCCAACGCGGTGGACTTCAAGTAGACTTTCCTTACATGTTTACTGTTGAAATAAATCAAACAAAAATGTGGCCACAGATTTTTTTTCATTTATCAAAGATTGTCAAGGGCATTCCTGTGATGCGGGAGAATTTATAATCAGAAGAGATGTGTCTGAGGCTTGGTTCTAAGCATCTGCCATCTGTGTGACACTGGGCAAGTATACCAACTCCCGTCATCTGAAAAAAAGAAAGTGGTGTGTCCCTCATCTGGTTTGGGAGAGAACCAAGTATGAAAAAGCACAGAAGTGCAGAGCACGGTGCCTGGCTTTTCCTACACACTAGCCATTATTAACATTTCCAATAGAAGCACCGCTGTCAGTTACTGACGGGAGTATCATAGGGGAGCACCCGTCAGTAAAAGGAGCAGTCATAAAGGAGAAATCCCAAGTGAGAGCACATACGCATTGTCTGTGCTATACCTGGCACAATCACAGCCTGTGCTAAAGACTATGCACAACTCAGATGCTAAGGTGTCGCCGAGCGATGATCACTTCTTGATGGCATAATCTGGTTTGACTACTGTCGCTCCCCCTCCTCACGGAGGAACGACACAGGACCCTGAGCTGTTCTTTTGTCTGCTCGGCCCTCCCCGGGTTTGCTGCTGGTTCTTCCCGGATTGGCTACCGTCCCTTCCACCTCCGTGGAAGGGCGGTTCCCCCTGCCACTTTCCCCACTTCCGCGGGGGAGCGGCACACCACCGGCCGGCTCTCTCGGGGGCTGCACAGGTGTTCCTCTTAGATGTTCCTGGTGCATGTTGTCTCTCTCCTCCTTTATAGTCCTCTTCCACCAATCCCAACTCTGCTACCCACACGCCGAGTACGCTGCTCTCCTCCAATCAGGAGCAGGTCCTACAGTTTATTGGTTGAACTGGAGGCAGCTGCGTAGAAGTTGTTACTCCCTTCTCAGCGCCATATTGTGGGAGAGCAGATGCATAGAATAAGTCTTAATTCCAGTAACAGTCTAGTCCGAGTTGCTCCCCACAGACTACAAACAAGGTGGGTGTACAATTAAATGAACTCAGTATCACACTTCATGCTTAGCTATTAAGAGTCAAAATGGATTCTTGTCCCTTACAGATGAATACAAGCTTGGTTGGAGGGAATCGGTGATACTTGTGTGCTAACTGTCTCGCACTTTCCCACAGGACTCACCTGCCTGCACAAAACGATAGTGCTCCTTGCTAAGCACAGAACAGGGATGCAGCTGCTCCCAGGTATGAACTGGAAGCTGCTTTACACACCGAGAACACTGTTCACACCACGACACCCACACTTCTGATGAAGAGGACCATTCATCAAATGTTCATACTGTGCCAACTCAAAAGAAAAAGCCAAAATGGTTTAAGCCACAAGAAAGGACGTCAACAAAGGAGCAAGATAAGCCACAGTAAGAAATGAGTGCACTTGGGGCCGGTGCAGTGGCACAGTGGGTTAAAGCCCTGGCCTAAAGCACCCGCATCCCATATGGGCGCAGGTTCTAGTCCTGGCTGCTCCTCTTCCTACCCAGCTCTCTGCTATGGCCTGGGAAAGCAGTGGAAGATACACCAAGTCCTTGGGTTCCTGTACCCACGTGGGAGACCCGGAAGGAGCTCCTGGCTCCTGGCTTCAGATCAGCGCAGCTCTGGCCGTTGTGGCCATCTGGGGAGTGAACCAGCGGATGGAAGACCTCTCTCTGTCTCTATCTTGACCTCTCTCTGTAACTCTGTCTTTCAAATAAATAAGATAAATCTAAAAAAAAAAAAAAAAAAAAAAAAAGGAAGGAAGGAAGAAGGAAGAGAAGGAAGGAAAGAGGGGCCGGCGCTGTGGCGCAGAGGGTAAAGCCCTGGCCTGAAGTTCCGGCAATCCACGTGGGAGCTGGTTCTAGCCCTGGCTGCTCCTCTTCCAATCCAGTTCTCTGCTATGGCCTGGGAAAACAGTAGAAGATGGCCAAGTGCTTGGGCCCCTGCACCCATGTGGGAGACCTGGAAGCAGCTCCTGGCTCCCGCCTTTGGATTGGCTTAGTTCTGGCTGTTGCGGCCATCTGGGGAGTGAACCAGTGGGTGGAAGACCTGTTTCTCTGTAACTCTTATCTTTCAAATAAATAAAATAAATCTTTTTTAACAAATTTAAAAGAATAAAAAAGAAAGAAATGAGTGCACTGATATGACACAGACCACATACACATTCTTTGGAAATAACAGATCATCATGAGTTTGTAGAGCAGAGGACACGATGGCACTGAGATTTGTCCTAATAGCTACAAGAATAATTTTTTAGTGGTCAAGCTTGATTCTGAAATATCCTTTCTAACAGCCTCCTGGACAACACAAGAACCAGGAGACTCAGCTTGCTTGGAAATATTTATGGGCCAACTCGTTATGAGAAATAAAATTAAAAGAAAAGAGTTTTCCGCATTACAGATGCAGGCAATGTTTTTCCCGGGAGAATAATCATGCCTGGCCCTAGGTGCCAATAGAATCTGAGTTTATGAATTCTCGTTTGGAAAAGGGAGGGAGAACAAAGCAAGACACAAACAGCTGCATGACCCAGGAGAAGGGCTGGAGGAGATGCCGCAAACAGGCACCGCGAAGGACAGAGCTGGTGAGAGTGAGCAGGAGGCTGACTCCTGAGGCCGCCCTGGAACCCTGATGCTGCTATAACTGCTGTGAGGCGCCGGGAGTGACTCCCAGCTCCTAGGCTTACATTTCACATCTGCATACTATAGGTAGCACCTGCATTTTGCAGTGCTGTTGCAAAGACAAAGTAAAATACATAGACAAAGCACTTAAACAGTGGCCAGTGGCAGGCCTTGGGACCAGCAGTCACATCCCATTTTGGAATGCCTGGCTTGCGTCCCAGCTCTGCTCTCAGTTCCAGCTTCCTGCTAATGCAAACCCTGTGAGGCCGTGGGTGACATCCTGCTATCCATGGTAGACTTGGATGGAGCTTCCAGCTGCCGGCTTTGGCCTGGCCCAGCCCTGCACTACACAGGCTCTTAGAGTGAACCAGCTGATGGCAGATCTCTGTCCCTCCATTTTTCTCTTTTTCACTGACTTTCAAACAAATAATTTTTTTTAAAAAAGTAGCAGTAGGGGCTGACGCTGTGGCATAGTGAGTAGAGACGCTGCCTACAATGCCGGTATCCCATGTGGGTGCTGATTCGAGTCCCGGCTGCTTCATTTCCAATCCAGCCCTCTGCTGTGGCCTGGGAAAGCAGTAGAAGATGGCCCAAGTCCTTGGACCCCTGCACCTGCGTGGGAGAACCGGAAGAAGCTCCTGGCTTCGGATTGGCTCAGCTGCGGCCACTGTGGCCAACTGGGAAGTAAATCAGTGAATGGAAGACCTCTCTCTCTCTCTCTTTCTCCTCTCTCTGTGTAACTCTGACTTTCAAATAAAAATAAATCTTTTAAAAAAAAAAGTAGCAGTAAACATTGTTTTTTTTTTTTTTTTTTTTTTTTAAGAAAAAGACACTGGTAATTATACAGTTATGGCTGTTGTTTTAAATGTAAGGGAAAAAAGGAATTAGCTAAACTCCAAAAAAACCAAATAACATAGAAACTTGAGTAAGAGCTTCTAGCAAGGCACCCAATTAAAATTTTTGGTTCCTTCCAGTTCCAGTAAGTGACTACCAGTACTTACTTAAACAATATTGTTATTGTCCAATTTGTCAAATACTACTAGTAAAATTTCATCTTTTGGGGCTGGCGCTGTGGTATAGCGGTAAAGCCACCATCTGTAGTGCCGGCATCCCATATGGGCGCCAGTTCCAGTCCTGGCTGCTCCACTTCCGATCCAGCACTCTGCTGTGGCCTGGGAAAGCAGAAGATGGGTCAAGTCCTTGGGCCCCTGCACCCACATGGGGGACCTGGAAGAGGCTCCTGGCTCCAGATCGGTGCAGCTCCAGCCGTTGCGGCCAATTGGGGAGTGAATCAGTGGATGGAAGACCCTTCTCTCTCTCTCTCTCTCTCTCTCTCTCTCTCTCTGCCTCTCCTTCTCTCTGTGTAACTCTGACTTTCAAATAAATAAATAAAACTTTAAAAATTTCATCTTTCACACTAAAGTTCAATTAGTATTGCACAAATTGATGAATTAAAAAGACTTATTTGTGTGATTTAAGATACTCGGATGCTCTCCTGATTGAGTGAGCAAGGCCTGTTCTTGGTAATCACTTACTTAGGCCGCCCCACAAAGAACACTTGCACACAAGGTTCAAAAGGGAACTTCGCAAATGACAAGTGTCAGCTACTTAAAAACAGGGAGATTTGGTTAGGAAATGATTGAACAACCTCTGGTAACCTTTTAAATATTCCAGACAAGGACGGTTCAAGCACTGCCCGAGGGAGGACCGGAGATCAACCGGACAGTAAATCCTTCCAGACCCAAAGGAAAGGAGCACGTGTTCCTTTCTGCTTCACTCCACTGCAGCTTGCATCTCTGTTTCCGGCTAAGTAGTGACTGTTTCCCACGTTAGCAGAACACACGGCTAAGTAGTGACTGTTTCCCACATCAGCAGAGCAATGAAAGGTAGAAGACCCCTGAACTGCAGTCCCTGGAATTCATCACTGGGTGGAGGGCGCAGCTAGCTGGAGGAGAACAGCAGAAATTTTCCTTCTTCTTACTTTTGGCAAAAAAAAACAAATGCAGACCTGCTTAAGGGAAGAAAATAATCACCGAAACCTCCTAGTTAATATTTGTCTCCTTGAAGAAGAAAATAACTCAACCCTAAAAAGCCAAATAAAGCAAGTCTCTTTAAACAGTCCAACTGGGGGAAATGACCTCCTTATTTTTCTTTAAAGATTTATTTTATTTAGTTGAAAGAGTTATAGAGAGAGTAGAGCCAGAGAGAGGCAGAACCAGAGAGAGGTCTTCCATCTGCTGGTTCACTCCCCAAATGGCCACAATGGCCAGAGCTGAGCTGATCTGAAGCCAGGAACCAGGAGCTTCTTCCAGGTCTCCCACACAGGTGCAGGGGCCCAAGGACTTGGGCCATCTTCTGTCGTTTTCCCAGGCCACAGCAGAGAGCTGGATCAGAAGTGTGGCAGCTGGGACTGGAGCCGGTGCTGCAGGCCAGGGCTTTAACCGCGGCACCACAGCATCGGCCCCAATGAACTCTTTAAACAATACGCTCCTGCCACTGCTACAACAGCAGAAGAGGTGGAATCACTCGCATTGCTCCAGGGCCTGTCACAAGAGAAGGGCAATTCCTTGCTCAGCAAAGAAACTCAGGCCGCAGAGGTGTGTTGGGGGTCTTTTTAAAATTCTGAATGAAAAACCTGAAGTTCTGATGGATAAGGAAAACTCTGGCAATAGAAAAATTAAATGCACTGTGGCCTGGGGCAGGCGTTTGGTGCATCAGTCAAGCCAGCAAGCAGAATGCCCATCCCCTACCAGAGTGCCTGGGTTCAAGTCCAGCTTCCTGCCAATGCAAACTCAGGAGGCAGGAGTAATGGCTCACATACTTGGGTCCCTGTCACTCATGTGGGTGATCTAGACCGTTCCTGGTACCTAACTTTAACCTGATCCAGTCCTAGCCATTCCAGGGATTTGGGGAGTGAACCAGCAAATGAGAGAGAATGCTTGCATGCTTTTCCCCCTTCCCTTTCCAAATTAAATAAAAATTTTAAAATAATAAAGTTATTGTCTCCTAAGTTTTCTACCCATCCTTAAGAATGAACTCAGTAAATAATTTCTTTTCACAAATAGATAACAAGTGCATCAAAACTTGTAGGCTTGTGAAATGTCTTTTTCACTCACCCCAGCTAACCAGAACAGCAAGAACACAATAATTACACAGTTCAGAAGTACTAGCGATAGTAGGTGAAAACATCAACGCTCCTCCTCTCCCAGCTGCTTAGTAACGAAGCTGATGGTTGGCTTTTCCTCAAGCCCGGTGAAGGGCTCCACCCTCCAGGCCATCACGAGCAGTTTCCTTCAGACTCACTCAGGCATAATCAGCAGATCCTGACGAAGGGCACAGCTGCAGTCCTGCCCTCACGGTACTGGCGTCTGCCCTTGTTTACTGACGTGCACGGGCCGTGCAGCCCCTCCCTTGTGCAGAGACACAACTGCCCTCGGAACCCTGACCAGCCGACGACCAGGCATACACCACGCGAGAGAACTAGCACTGGCATCACGCTTCTTAGCTAACAGATACTTCTGAGGTCCCCTCTGGTTGCCCTAATCACTGGATCTAGAAACAGGAATCTCCTGTTTTTCACAACCTCTTCCCCACAAGTCAGTCTTACACGAGGTGGGTTTGGCAAACTCAGAAATAGGAAACAGTGGAAGGAATCGCTGAACTCCCATCACACGCAGTTGGCTCCCTCGTCAAAAACACCTACGTAGGAGCCAGTGTCATGGCTCACGGGGTTAAGCTGCTGCCAGCAACACAGTCACCAGATATGCATGCTGGTTGGAATCCCAGCTGCTCCACTTCCAACTCGGCTCCATGCTAAAGTGCCTGGGAATGCTGCCGGAAGACAGCCCAAGTACTTGGGCCCCTGCCACCCAGGTGAGAGACCAGTACAGAGTTCCAGTCTCCTGGCTTTGGCCTGGTCCAGCCCCAGCTGTTGCAGACATTGGGGAAGTGAGATGGAAGATCTCTGTGTGTGTGTCTGTGTGTCTAACTAACTCTGACTTCCACATAAATTTTTACAAACCTATTTAAGTGCGTAACTACCAAGATGAGCACTGTGGCACATCAGGTTGAGTTGCCAATGAGGACATTCTTAACCCCAAGTCAGAGTGTCTAGGACTGAATCCCACCTCCGCTTCCACAGAGGCAGCAGGGGACAGCTCAGCTACCTGAGTTTCTGCCATGCACACAGGAGACAGGAGGAAGCTTTTGGTTCTTGGATTAGGCCCCTGGCTGTTGCAGGCATTTGGAGAGGAAGCCAGCAGATGAAAAATCTCTCCCCTCCTCCCTTACCCCTCTCCAGTTCTGCCTTTCAAAAAAATAAAAATTTACAAACTTTAAAAAAAAAAAAAAACAGTATCTGGGGTTAGTGCAGTGGCATAGCAGGTAAAGCCACAGGCTGTGGCACTGACATCCCACATGGACGTAGGTTTGAGTCCTGGATGCTCCACTTCTGATCCAGCTCCCTGCTGATGTGCCTGGGAAAGCACCGAAGGATGGCCCAAGTGCTTGGGCCCCCACCCACGTGGAAGACTCCAAGGGAGCTCCTGGCTCCTGGCTCCTGGCTCCTGGCTTCAGACTGGCCCAGCTCTGGCCACTGCAGCAATTTGGGGTCGCACCAGCAGATGGAAGACCCCTGTCTTCCTCTACTCTTAGTAACTCTCATTTTTTAAAATCAACAAATAAATCTTTAAAAAAAAAAAAGGCATCTAATCACTGTACTTGCTAATAATATGGTATTAGAGGGCACAAGGATACCAGGATTTTTATTTTTCAGATAGGTTGTAAAAATCATGGTTTTGTCTCAGGTTAGCTTTATGGCTATTTAAAAGCAACATAACCAAACAAGAATGCCATAAATCAGCTACAGCGAAAACGCTAACACAAAGCATCTTAGTGTCTTAGTGATTACAGTGAACTCCAACTTACATTTCTGGAATGAACAAATGTTAAGTATTTGTTATTTCTTTTAGGCAAACAGATAAATGCTGTATGGGAGTATATCAGGAATACCCTGACTTGGTTATCTGAAGCTTAGATTTGAATCTCAGCTTACCTAAAAAGAAATGTCTCTGAGCTTCATTTATAAAAATGTACAACAGGGGAGGCCAGCGCTGTGGCATAGCAGGTAAAGCCACCACCTGCAGTGCTGCCATCCCACGTGGGCACCAGTATGACCTGGGAAAGCAACAGAGGATGGCCCAAATGCTTGGGCCCCTATACCACGTGGGAGACGAGATGACACTACTGGCTCCTGGCTTCGGCCTGGCCCAGCACTGGCAGTTGCAGCCATTTGGGGAGTAGACCAAGTGTCCTTTCTCTTTCTCTCTCTCTTTCTCTGCTTCCCTCTCTTCCTCCCTACCTCTCTGTAATTCTGCATTTCAAATAAATCAATCTTTTTAAAAAATGGACAATAGCAATTTTATGGTTTTACCATTACAGTTCAAAGAGAAATGTGCATATTATTAATAATAGTAACATATCTGAAGCTACTCTGTAAGACACTATTCTAAGCTATCCTAAATTTTTTATATTTAATTTTTTTAAGATTTATTTATTTGACAGGTAGAATTACAGACAGTGAGAGAGAGACAGAGAGAAAGGTCTTCCTTCCATTGGTTCACTCCCCAAGTGGCCGCGATGGACAGAGCTGCGCTGATCCGAAGCCAGGAGCTTCTTCCAGGTCTCCCATGCGGGTGCAGGGGCCCAAGGACTTGGGCCATCTTCTACTGCTTTCCCAGGCCATAGCAGAGAGCTGGATTGGAAGTGGAGCAGCTGGGACTAGAACCAGCACCCATATGGGATGCCGGCACCGCAGGTGGAAGATTAACCTAGTACACCACAGGGCCGGCCCCTACTATCCTAATGTTTTGAAGTAAAAATGTATATAAACAAATTGTATTTTTTGTTTACAATCTCTCATTCCCGGCTCTACTCAAGCCCTTAACACAATGGAGCCAACTATGCATATTCAAGTAATGGATCCAAGAGTGCCCAACCCTAGAAGCCATCTGTTGGAAAGAATCCTCCTCAAGCCCACAGGAGTCCTGCGAGGTAGCTCCTCTCAGTGTTCTCATCTGACAGATGAAATGAATTCAGACAGAGTAAGAATCTTGCCCAGGGGCTGGCACTGTGGCACAGCAGGTCCAAGTCGCGGCCTGCTAGAGGCCCGGCTGCCGGACTTCTGGTCCAGCTCCTCCTGATGCATCTGGGATCAAGTGCTTGAGGCCCTGCTACCCAGGAGGGAGACCTAGATGGAGTGCCAGCCTCCTGGCTCTGGCCTGGCTTAGCTCAAGCTGTTACTGCCGTTTCAGAAGGGAGCCAGTGGATGCAATCCATTTCTCTCTCTCTCTCTCTCTCATTTTCTCTCTCATATTCTTAACCACCATGATAAATAAGATCTCTTCAGCATAAAATACAAAGTACCAGCATACATTTTAGTCCTTTCTTCCCAAACTCTGTGAACTCAGGATCCCAGGTGGTAGTAAGGTTTTACACACACTCCTACCCAGCACATTACATGGAACTGTCTCTTTAACTGTTCATCCACCCGATCTGGTCATTCAACAATATCCTGATTTGTCTTGCCAATGAGCATTTTCTTAATTCTATATAAGCCCAATTTTTTAAAAATATTTATTTATTTGAAAGAGTTACAAAGAAAGAAGGAGAGAGGGAGAGAGAGAGAGAGAAATGCAAGATTCACTCTCCAAATGGTGGCAACGGCTGGAGCTGGGCAGATCTGGAGCCAGGAGCCAGGAGCTCCTTCCAGGTCTCCCACACAGGTGCAGGGGCCCAAGCACTTGGGTCATCTTCCACTGCTTTCCCAGGAGCATTAGCAGGGAGCTGGATCAGAAGAGGAGCAGCTGGGACATATAGGATGCAGGCGCCCCAGGTGGTGGCTTCACCCACTATACCACTACACCACCGTGCTGGCCCATAAGCCCAATCTTCAACTTTAGAATGCTTTCTGTGTTACCTACCTTTTATTAATTGTAATTTGTATGTATAGCAAAGGCAAGCACCACTTCAGGCACACTCAGTAGTCCACTAACTTTATCCAAAGACAACAGTGATAAAATCAGAGCAAGCACAATTCACCCACCTGCTTCTGCATTCTTACGGTGCTTGATAAGGCAGTAATTCACAACAGGTGACTTTTATGACTGTGGATGATAGCTGCATTTTAGTCTAGAATCTTGGAAAGAGCTGCTTACAGCTTGCAAGGAGAAATTAGAAACAACAAATAATTCAACTGGATAACATAAAGAGCACACCTCAAAGGTTTTCAGAGCAAGGATGTTAGAAATGGGCTATTTCAAATAATTATCTAGCTCATCTACACTTAGAAATGATATATACATAACAAATGCAATTTGTTGTTTTTCAAGATCACACATTGCTCTTACTTTTAAAAAAGAGTTCCACAGTTTGACGTAAGAGTGCATTTACTAATTAAATTCACAAGCCTGCCAAGACACCAGACAGTGCTGTTTTATTCCTTGAGAGAGAATCAAAAAGCACACCTGAGAACTATCAAGTCTTCTGCAATGGCGCTCAAATTCCAGGAATTTTGCCTGTCCTAAGTCAATTCAAGTGGGGGAAAAAAAAAAGCCCAGCAATGGTCCTACCAGAGAAACAGATAACATCACTTATGTTCTCCTACCTGGAAATGTTTTTTACAAAGAAGCCCATTATCTCCGTCCCAATTAAAAAAAAAAAAAAAAAAACACACACACACATTTCTTCTCAAGAAAGAACATTCCCACCTTTGTTCAGGGCCAAGGGGAAGAAGAAATGCCAACACTCAATCTTCTACTCCTTTTAGATCTTGTCAAAACAAGGAAGAGGAAACAAAGAAACGGGCAAGAGGCTGACCGCCAATCAAAGTAAAACTGCTCAGCTGGAATCCCCGACTGGCCTTCAGTGCTAAGTGTCTCACCTTCTCCTCACCTGTACACACCGCTAGGGAACAGACAAATCGCACTTCTCCACACTACAGTTTCCCAGCGGAGAATGACAGCAGCCACTCTCAGCAACAAGTCTCCCCATGGTAATTTCTGTGGTTTCTATTAAAGAAGTTATAGATATTCTGAATGCCAAATATCAAAATCGTCGCTGCTTTTTCACAGCTGAAACCTATTGCCTTAAGTGACTATGTAAGCTACTAAGACACAGTTCATACTACACACTGATAATAGGTTATACACCTGGCCAGCTTTCTAGGCAGTCAGAATCGTTCCTGTGGTACATGGATGATTCTCACAGCAATTGCTACCAAAACAGAACAAGTGTCTCCGTCCAGTTAAATGTAGAATTCTCAAGATGCATGGAAGGAAATCTGATGGACTTCTGAAAACAGATTCTATCCGAAAACCTGGGCAAGTTACTGATTCGCTCTGCATCTCTGATTCCAAAAGTGTTTAAGACCGGTTAAACAAGACAGGTCTAAATTCCAAATCCTCCTTAGTCAATCACTAACTCAGAAGTGTATGGTACAAATCACCCAGGACGTTCACACAGCCAGACATCGATCACTCATCACTAGCTCTTTCTTCAGTGCTAAGTGCAACGCCTGGTTTCTGAGGCAATCCAAATGAAAAACAAAGAAAAAACACAAGCAAGGTGGTTAGCTAAGGGATTGTGACCGGAGTGTAAGGATACTAGAAGGATGCATTTTCTAAAAACCAAAGACAACCTTGTGAGCGAAAGGATTTCAAAAGACAGACACACATGACAATGAGTTGGGCAACACTACAATGTGCCCTCGATAATGGATAAGTCGGACAGATAAAGCTCAGAAGCTGGAAGCCACACCTCCCCCGCTCCATGTTACCATATCCACCTATCTGTCAATCAGATGTCTCCTTTCCCAGGAAGTACTTCGCCTTACCCAGGACCCGGGGTGGTGTCATGTGAACACTTCCATTTTTCTAAGCTCATAAGACACTGGATAAAGCAGACGTGCTCTCTCTCCTCTCCTCATGGACCCAGAGTGAGCAGGATATGAAAATCCCCTTTACCTTTCTCAGTCCACTCTCCCTAAATAAAGCCCACAAGTGTCTGTGTATTTTCCTCACTTTGCAAATAAACAGTGTCACACTGCACATCATGTTTGTGCCTGTACTTAGAATTCCTCTCTAAGTAAAAGGCACGAGTCTGGGGTAGAAATTTAGGCTCAGCCTAGCCCAACATCTTCTTCACTTCTTAGGAGAAATCAAGAGTTGTGCCAGGAGAGAATGGACCAAATACTGTCCTTCAAAGCCAAATTCTACAGACCTAATAAGTTTTTTCCTTGTCATTTCATCAATGTCCTGAGTCCTACTTGCTTCTCTCGTTTTTTTTTTTTTTATTTTTAAATATATTTTATTTGCTTCTCTAGTTCTAACCAGATGGACAACCTCCTGAGGAGCCCAGTGACAGCACTACCTCCTCCAGACGGCTAGGAGATAGCATTCTTACTTAATATTATATTGGCAAGCGTTAATGGTCATAGAATCATAAAATGCTAAGAGCTGGAAAAGTCCTGAAAAAGCATCTATCCAACCCTAACTTTACAAGAAAACTGGAGCCTAAAGAAGTTAAGCAACTTGCAGAAGGTCAGAGTCCTTATCTAACCAGTCAAAGCAGAGATCCTTGAGGCTACAGTATCCGCACTTATCAGCTGAGAGATAGCCACATGCTTAACAACTAAAACACAGACCTTTCATTTGTTCACTCACAAACCAACTGAGTGACTACCGTAGACCATGCCAGGCAGTGCGGTGTGTGTACGTCCTCCTAACGTAAGGGCAGCTAAACCTCGGTTTCATCCAAAACACTCTTTACTTGAAATTTTGCAAAGTATTCTTCCTTGAACAGCCTACAGTTTTCTATAAAGAACATCCACGGTGGGGATATTCTCTCAAAGAAACTGCAAACATCCAATTTCAGGAAATTGCTGGGGGGGGAGGGCAGGGGGGTCGAGTCAGAAAGGCTACAGCTGTCAGACACAATCCAGCCACTCCTGCGCTGAATCCAAACTTCTCACCTTGGCGAGTCACCGGTAGCCCAGCTGAAAGAAGAGACTAGGAGAAGAGAGACTTCTCCAGCCTTTCTAGTTGCACGTCTAAATGATTAAAAGCATCAGTATGCACGTTAGGTTAAGAGTCATGCTAAATTTCATCATGGTTTTGGATCCTCAGAGTAGCAATTACTTGATTAATACGTCCAGGTCTCACTTTTCTCGTCCTGAGTAAGGGATGATAACAGAGTTTCTCAAACCTGACTGCACATTACAATCACCTGGGGAAGCCCTGTAAAAGTCTGGGGCCCAGGCCACACTCCAAATCAATTAAATTATGATTCCTGGGGATAAGAGCCCAGCATGAGTGTTTTTTAAAGCTCCCCAAATGTTTCAATGTACAGTCACGGGAACCGCTGAGCTGGACAATCTCAATTCAGTTCCGTGACTCCACATCAAAATAAGTGCATGCCCACCGCACCAACTGATATTGATGCCAACAAAGGAGGCGGGCATTTGGCCTAGTGGTCGTCCCACATCAGTCAGGGTTTGATACCCACCCCTGGCCCCTGACTCCAGCTTCCTGCCGATGCAGATCCTGGGAGAACATGGTGATGATTCAGCTCACTGGGTCTCTGCCTCCCACAAGGGAGACCAGGATTGAGTTCAGGGCTCCTGGGCTTGGTTCTGTTCCAGCCCAAGCCATTGCAGGCATCTGGAGAAACAGCCAGCAGATGGGAGCTGGCTCGCTTGCTCTCTCTGCCTCTCAAGTAAGCTTTAAAAAAAAAAAAAAAATGCTTGAAAACCAATATAGAAATTCACACATGTGAATTCTCTTTGCACAATAAACTCATGACTATGAGGAAATTATCCCAGCTTGTAACCTATCAAACCCCAAAATAACAAAATCCAAATATCTCTTCTTTTAGGGAAAATGTGAAATATACCATTCTTCACAGGCTGCAAAAAGTTCTGCACAAAGTTCCATGCCGGGAGAGTCAACAGTAACAAAAATATAATACTTTACAACCAAAAAAGAGAAGAGGGCTCTGGAGGAGATGTCTATGTAATGGTATTGATTTATAGACATTCGTGGCCGTGCCTAAAAAATAACAGATTGCCTGCAGAGTTTAATTTTAAAAGATTTATTTATTTGGAAGGCAAAGTGATGGGGGAGAGGGGGAAGGGCGAGGGGCGAAGCAAGGGGACAGGGGAGACCTTCCACCCACTGTTTCACTCCCCAAAATGGCCACATCAGTCAAGCCAAAGCCAGGAGCCAGGAACTCCATTCAGGTCTCCCATATAGGAGGCAGGGGCCCAAGTGCTTGTGCCATCGTCCACAGTCCACCAGCCACGTCAGCCAGGACATGAACTGACACTCCCAACAAGGGGTGCAACAACAAGCAGTAGCTTAACTTCCACGCCACAAGGCCAGCCCCAAGAGCTCGATGCTAACCTCCAAGTATGAAGCTTTACACACAGAGCGTCTGAAAGCCTTGACACAACAAAGCTATACTTCTGTGTAGTGGTACGCGTGCATTTGTGTCCTATCTTCTTCCAGAGAGACCCAGGGAGCGAGCAGCAGCCCAGCACCAGACCTTGGTTTCCACTATCACTCTCCATAAGTAAGAGGATCCAGGGGACCCTTAGAGAAACGGTGACCCTAGGACTGCGGCGAGGAAAAAGGAAAATGCATGATGAACCTGGAGTACTTCCTAGTAACAGGCAGTAAGAGAGTTCTCAAACAAACAAGGACACTCTGAATGGAAACAGGGGCAAGCAGTAAAGAGCTCGAATGCCAACAGCTGAAAAGTCTGAGCAATGAAATACATGACTTACTATGAAGTCATAAGCCACAGGCTGAAAGAAATACACTTGAGTCCATCCTGAAAAAATATATGCAGGAGATAGACAGACAGACAGACAGAGGTAAATACACCTTACAGAAGAATTCCAAACACAGCCCTGTAAATTTAGATACTTCCCTCCAGGAGGGAAACTTAACTACACGTCCCCCTGGAGTGTGTGCTGGATTTAATGGCTTGCTTGTGAAGAAGTGGGTGCACAGGAGGGTGGAGGACTATAGTGGAGACCCCTGACAACACTAGCGCAGGTAATTCAGGTGGTAATCAAGGTGGACATCAGCAGTGATGAGCCATGGTGACAGCATGTACACTTGACACAACATGACTGAAACAGAAAAACCTATAACCACATTCTGATTACCAGAAACCCATCACACAAATCCCAGCTGAGGGGCATTATTAAAAACACCTGAACATCAGCCCGTAAACGGTCAAAGGAAGAAAAAACGAGGCAAAGGCACAGGCCAGAGAGGGAGGCTCAACGACACAACGAGGTGTCCTGGAGAGGATCCTGGGCCAAAAAGATTCACTAGTGGAAAAACCAGGGGTCTGAGTAAAGTTGCAAGTCCAGTTCACAGTAATATACCAACGACAGCTTCTTAGTTTTCACAGATGAATGTTAAGATAGTAACAACTGGGGGAAAATTCAGTCAAGTATAAACAAAAGCTTTCTACAGTACCTTTGTGACTTTTCTGTAATCTAAAATTGTTCCAGAATAAAAGATTTATTTTTGAAAACAACCATACATGTGTGGACAGATGAACCTAAAAAAAGTTTTGTGCTGCGGCTAAAAATCGAAACAACGCTAAGGAATTTCATGGATTCTGACGCGTGTCATACCCGCGGATCTGCGGATATGAATTCCAGACAAGGAATGATTTAGACTGCAGAGGAGGCACATCCCTCAGCTGAAAGGCCCCGGGGCTCACTGCCCACAGTCTCTCCACTCGTCCTCAGGGATCAAGACCTACAGACTCTTGCTCCTCTACCCCTCCTTCCCACGGCCATGCCCAGGATCCACCAAGGGGCCTTATCCTTACAAGCAATGGCTTGTCTCGTTCCAACACTCCTGTCCAATGCTGTTACTGCCACACAAGTGCCACACAAGTAACTACTCTCCTGAAATGCAACACTGGATTATTTTGGGTGATGCCCTACTTTTATACACAGACACTCGCTCTGCAACACAAACACACACGAATGACTACAACGTCACAAAGCAACGTGATGCTGCCAGCTACCTTCCACTCCAAGCACTGACGAACCAACTTCTCTCCAGAAGCCCACACTTCTTTTGTTTTTTAATATTTTGCATTCTAAAAGACAGACTGTGAGCGCCTAAGAGGAACAACATGTTTTACTTATTTAGATTCACTCTCCACAGTCTACCACGGAGCTTTAAGCCCAACAGGTGCTTAATATGTCTTTAATCTTATGAAAAACTAAGTCACCACATAAAATCCATTTGACCATCTGAAATGAAAAAGAAAAATCCTTAATAATTAGTTAACAAGCTCTGCTTAAGTCTGGTCATTCCACTGGACTCAATTATCTCTTCAGTCCCGTCCCGCTCAGTCAGCACCAGACTGAACCACCCTCCACAGAGGGGCCCGCATCACTGCAGCTGAGTCCACAAGAACAAGCCGCCAAACGATGGACGGCAGAACTCGGTTGCAAATGATGCAGTCTGTTTTCGAAGCCAGTATTTATGCTACTTATGCTCTTCATCATAACTTACACTAGTATGCAAAGCACAAGGAACAGGAAGCACAATATACATCTCTGATATAGCCAACAACTGTGAGCACAAAGTGTCCAGCTGAGCCCTCGTTCTGGTCACTACACCGTCTTCATGCTCCAGCTGGACCTAGAACACCAGCACCAGGCCTAAAAGAGGCAGGCAAGCAGGGTCAACTCCTCAGGGGCCTGCCACCTGAGCTGCTGGGTCAACGTTTGATAACAGAACCACCCAAACACGGCCCATTCATCACGGGTTCCACAAACTCCTATTTGTGAATCTATTTGCAAAAATATATTTGCAACTACCACACACGATGCTCGTGGCACTTCCACAGTTGTTCCAGGCACACGTGGAGCAACACTCCCAGGTGAGGTGGACAAGCGAATCCTCTGCCTTCTTGCTTTGGTTCTCATACTGTTAGGAAGTATCTTTCTCATGGCAATTCGATTTCACATTTTTCCCAATTTTGTGTGCTTCTTTGGTGATTTAGCTATTTAAGGCAGGCATTTAACCTGGCAGTTCAGACGCCTGTGTCCCATGTAAGGGCCGCCTGCATTCGGTACCCAGCTTCATCTCCTAACTCCAGCTTCCTTCCAGCGCAGACCCTGTGAGGCAATGAAACCGTTCAAGTAGTTGGGTTCCTGATATCCAAGCAAGCGACCTGGAATGCATTCCGGCTCCCAGCTCCAGCTTTGGTCCAGGCCAAGCCACAGCTAGGCTCTCTCCCCTACCTCCACCTCTCCATCTCTCTCTTTCTCTGCCTCTCAAACTTAAAAAGAATGAAGCGGACTACAGGCACAGTGCAAGAAGGCTGTCACGTCCCTGAGACAAGCTGCCTTCAGGTGTGGGCAATCTTGCTCCTGGCTATGAATCCCCTGTCAACGAATCAAACATACTGTGAATATTAAGTAAGGTGTTTGTAAGCAGACGCACACATAAAAGAAATACGTCATCAGAGAGCCGCAGGAACCTCATGTGTTTCCTGATGGAGCTAATTCAGTGGCTACGAATGACTCTATAGAATTACTGCAAATAGAATAATACTGCTAGTAATACAATATAACTAATAACAATATATATATGAATACAATTTGGTGAGCCTACTAGGATTTGGAAAATGCAAGTCAAAACCTTCTCACTAAAAGAATTAAGATGGATCGGAGCTGTGACATAGCGGGTAAAGCCGCCACCTGCAGTGCAGGCATCTCAGATGAGCGCCAGTTCGTGTCCCGGCTGCTCCTCTTGTGGTCCAGCTCTCTGCCATGGCCTGGGGAAGCTGTAGAAGATGGCCCAAGCACCTAGGCCCCAGCATCCATGTGGGAGACCTAGAAGAGGCTCCTGGCTTCTGGCTCTGGATCGGCCCAGCTCGGGCTGCCGCAGCCATTTGGGGAGTGAACCAGTGGGTGGAAGACTCACTTTCTGTCTCTCCCTCTCTCTGTAACACTGCCTCTCAAATAAAGTCTTTAATTAAAAAAATTTTGTTTTAATTAATTAAAATAGTCTTTCTAGATCCAATTTCCACCTGTGCCAAATCATCTTTACAACAATTTTGGTGCCAGGAAATTTTATCTATGAAGTCTTAAAATTATGTTTTTACTAAGGCATATCTGTTCGTAACAGCAGCTTTGTCTCCTAAGAACTTCTGATAACAGATGGGGCACACTTACCCCTGCTGAGCAATTCCATCAAGAACTCTGGGGGCTCAACAGGTAAAACAATTTGAGAGCTCATACAATAATATACATAGAAACAATCTATTTAGGGATTAAACACAGGGAACCATTCTTTTGTTCTTTTCCATTACTGATATAAAACAGCCTCTTATTAAAGGAGGGGGACGGGGCCAGTGCTGTAGAACAGCAAATAAAGCCGCCACCTGGAGTGCTGGCATCCCATATGGGCACTGGTTCGAGTCCCGATTGCTCCACTTCCCATCCAGCGCCCTGCTAATGCATCTGGGAAAGCAGCGGAAAATGGTCTGAGTGCTTTGACCCTGGCACTCATGTGGAAGACCCGGAAGAAGCTCCTGGCTCTGGATAGGCCCAGCTCCAGCTGTTGTGCCCATTTGGGGAGTGAACCACTGGATGGAAGATTTCTCTCTCTCTCTGCCTCTGCCTCTCCCTCTCTGTAACTCTGCCTTTCAAATAAATAAGTAAATCTTTAAAAAAAAAAAGGGGGGGGGGGGCAGGGAGTAGGAAGAAAGAAAAAAACTGAAACTTTAATTAACTTTTTTATTTTTTGACAGGCAGAGTGGACAGTGAGAGAGAGACAGAGAGAAAGGTCTTCCTTTGCCGTTGGTTCACCCTCCAATGGCCGCACCGCGCTGATCCGATGGCAGGAGCCAGGTGCTTATCCTGATCTCCCATGGGGTGCAGGGCCCAAGCACTTGGGCCATCCTCCACTGCACTCCCTGACCACAGCAGAGAGCTGGCCTGGAAGAGGGGCAACCGGGACAGAATCCGGCGCCCCGACCGGGACTAGAACCCGGTGTGCCGGCACCGGCTCTAATTAACTTTCACGATGACTCTGCAGAAGGATTCTCAGTCAATGAAGCTTGAGAACATATATTCTACCCTCTCTTGCTTAGGGGTTATACCAGAAATTCAAGGCACCATGGAGCTTAGAAAATCCATAGCTAGAAACTGCTGTAGTAAATAAACTAATAGAAGCTTAATTTGGATCCAAAAATAATTTATCCACAACCTTCTCTCTTTAAGAAACACAGTAACAAAACGCTAATGAAATATGAAACCTGAGAAACCAGGCTATGGAGAGAGATTGCACAAAAGGAAATAATGTGTCTAATAAGAATTCAATTTACTTTTGCTTCTTTTAGACAGTCACACCAGAATACAATAAACAGAAAGACAATGTTCTACTGCTGAAACAAACAACAGTAAAATGTGGGCTCACTAAACTTCAGGAGTGCTTTACAGAAAACTATGGAATGAACAATAAATTCCATGTTTAGTGGAAAAAGGAAGTAAACATGGAACAATATATCTCATCTAACACCTACCTGGGCATGCTTCAACCAGCTTTCATCCCTGATCTCTACCAAAAGTATCTTCAGGATCAACAAGACACAACAGCCTTGTAGTCCCAATTCTGTATTCACACCATCAAGCCATAGAAGTGTAAACAATACTGTAATACTTATCTGCCACCCAAATTGTGTGACTCTAGCTAAGCACCTAACCTGTCTCTTCAAACCCCTAGGAAAACTGGCTATTATCTTTCTCCAATATTTTTTCAATTTCAAAAACCAAAAAATGGTGTTTTGTGCAAATTGCATAGTTTCTAGTGGAAATCGCTTTTCGTGTATTTTAGACCACTTGTAGTTCCTTTTGTATTTTTCCTTTCCCTTGTTTATTACTGCTGTTTCTATTACTGAAACATAAAAGTACCTTGTGTTCTGTAAGTATGATACCCCTTACATTGCAAGTAACTTTCCCTAATAATGTTTAGCAAAAATCAGTTTTAAAGAAAAAGCCAGTTAATAGAAAAGTAATGTAGAAAATAAAAAATAATTTTAGATTAATGATGCCACAGTTTCCTTCCCTTTAATATGATGGTAAAAATGTGAAGAAAGTCCAAAATGCACTAAAGTTTAAAACTCTTAATTTTTGATTGTACAACTGATCATACCCAAAGCATTAAGCATACGCATACAGGCCAACATCCCACTTTTTGTTGCTTTTATAAACTCATTCCCATCCCTAATCATGCTCTTTACAGTAATCACTTAGAATGATATAACAACCACCTCAGAGCTTATCCAAATTAGTTCTCTGCAAGGATGACCATGAAATATGGGAGGAGGGGAGTTATCTGGGGAAGGGACACATAACACTTTCATTAACCTGCCAGTCAGGGCCCTTGTTGTGGCGCTGTGGGTTAACGCCCTGGCCTGAAGCGCTAGCAGCCCATATGGATGATGGTTTGAGACCCAGCTGCTCCACTTCCAACCCAGCTCTCTGCTGTGGCCTGGGAAAGCAGAAGATGGCCCAAGTCCTTGGGCCCCTGCACCCATGCGGGAGACCCGGAGGAAGCTCCTGGCTCCTGGCTCCTGGCTTCGGATTGGCGCAGCTCCAGCTGTTGAGGCCAATTGGGGAGTGAACCAGTGGGTGGAAGACCTCTCTCTCTCTCTCTCTGCCTCTCCTCTCTGTGTGTAACTCTTTCAAATAAATAAATAAATATTAAAAAAAAAAAAAAGTAACCTGTCTGCATGATCTTCTCCTACCAGATAACCAGATAAGGAATCTGTCCTTACGAACAGATGGCACGTGGCTCTGCCCACAACCCTTGATCAGGTGCTGAAGCTAACCCCCAGAACCCTCCCTCCCCACTTCTCTGAAGGTCAGCCCTCTGGGACAGGCCAGCTGCTTACTCTGGCATGAGACAGTCACTCCTACTGCTCAGGCCATGCACCTAAGGTCCTTCCTGACATCCCACGCAGCATCTAGTGTCTTAGGTTTTACTGAGCCGGGGGGGGGAGCCTCCCAGCTCCTCCCAGAACACTCCCTCCAACCTGCACCCATGCTGATCCTTAAACCTGGATTTTCTATACCTGACTACCCACTGGTGACATTTAGCTGTGAGATGCACTCTAGCCCCAACTGGGGTACACTGTTAAGTATGAAACACACAACTGTGGAGCAGGACTTCCAGCACCGCAGTTCAGATGGCACCTGGGACACTGTATCCCATTTCTAGAGGGCCTGGGATCAAATCCAGCTTCCAGCTCATGCATACCCCGGAGGCAGCAGGTGATGGCTCAAGTACTTGGGTCACTGCAACCCACATGGGAAACCTGAACTGCTTTCTAGGCTCCTGGCCGCAGCTTGGCTATTGTGAGCAGTGAGGAAGTGAAACAGCACATGAGAAATCTCTCTCTCTCTCTCTCTCTCTCTCTCTCTCTCTCTCTCTCTCTCTCCCTCCCTCTCCCTCTCTACCTCTCTCTCTCCCTACCTGCCTTTCAAATCAATAAAAATTGTAAAAAGGAATTTCAATCACTTGGATTTCAATCACTTGGTATGAAAAGAAACAAAATATCTCCACAGGCTTCTAAATATATAACACGTGGAAAGTAACAATGTTTTGGGGGCATGTTGATTAAATAACATTTATTTTACCTGTGTTCAGTTTACTTTTTTAGTTTGGCTCCTAGAAAATTTTAAATTTACATGTGTGGCTTACATGATATTTCAATGACAGCACTGACATAACCTGTATTTTTCACAGCTGTGTTGAGCAAACACAATTCCGTGTTACTTTCAGTGTCACTTTCTGAACAGCACTACGATAATATAAAAATGCTTTTAATAAGAAAGTTATTTAATAAGTGCAATCATCAACGCAGCTTGATCCGAAGTATCCAGAATGTTTTATCTGTGCTTTCTCTACAACTCACTGACCCACCAAGGGTGTTACAAGCAGCTCCTTGCAGTCAACAGCAGTGCTGTTAATTAGGACCTTCTAAAAACAATGCATCTTGCAAAGATGAATCGAGACCATCCCGGCGCCCAGCCACGCTGCACGTTCCTGGGTGTGGGTACCACACTTTTGCTAGGTTGAATATCCAAAGAAAAGAAACGCCTGAAGGATACCCAAGATAATTTGTTTTAAAGATTTCTTTATTCGAAAGGCAGAACAACAGAGGGAGGAAGAAAGGGAGAAATCTTCCATCCACTGGCTCACTCCCCAGCTGTCTGCAACAGCCGCCAGTTGGGCCAGACTGAAGTCAGGAGCCAGGAAGCATGTTCTGGCCTCCCGTGTGAGCGGCAGGGTCCCACGCACGTGGGCCCTCTTCCTCTGCCTTCCCTGTTGTGTGAGCAGGAAGCTGGGTCGAAGCAGATCAGCAGAAGTTGAATCGGTGTTCCAATATGGGATCTGACACTGCAAGTCATGGCTACTCCACTGCAACACCACGGGAGCCCCCATCAAAGATAACTTTATTTATTTATTTGAGAGGTAGAGTTACAGAGAGAGAGAGGGAGAGACGGAGAGAAGGGTCTTCCATCCATGCCCCCAAATGGCCACAATGGCTGGAGCTGGGCTGCTCAGACACCAGGAGATTCTTCTGGGTCACCCAACGTGGCTGCAAGGGCACAAGCACTTGGGCAGTCTTCCAATGCTTTCCCAGGCCACAGCAGAGAGCTAGGTCAGAAGAAGAGCAGCAAGACACAAGCTGGGGTCCAAATGGGATGCCAGAACTATCGACGGAGTCTTAGCCTACTACACCACGGCACCGGCACCTGAAGACAATTTTTTTTTTTTTAACAGGCAGAGTGGACAGTGAGAGAGACAGAGAGAAAGGTCTTCCTTTTGCCATTGGTTCACCCTCCAATGGCCGCCACGGCTGACGCGCTGCGGCCGGCGCACAGCGCTGATCCAAAGCCAGGATCCAGGTGCTTCTCCTGGTCTCCCATGGGGTGCAGGGCCCAAGCACTTGGGCCATCCTCCACTGCACTCCCGGGCCACAGCAGAGAGCTGGCCTGGAAGAGGGGCAACTGGGACAGAATCCGGCGGCCCGACCGGGACTAGAACCCGGTATGCCGGCACCGCAAGACAGAGGATTAGCCTAGTGAGCCGCGGCGCCGGCCAATTTTTTTCTTTTTTAAAGATTTACTTATTTTACTTGAAAGGCAGAGTTACAGAGAGGCAGAGAGAGAGAGAGAGAGGTCTCCCATCTGCTGGTTCACTCCCCCCAGGATGCCGCAAATGCCAGAGCTGCAGCAATCCAAAGGCAGGAGCCAGGAGATTCTTCTGGGTCTCCCATGTAGGTACAGGGGCCCAAGGACTCAGACAATCTTCTACTATTTTCCCAAGTCATAGCAGAGAGCTGGATCAGAGGTGGAGCAGCCAGGACTCAAACCGGTGCCCAGATGGGATGCCAGCACTTCAGGTGGTGGCTTTACCCGCCATGCCACAGCACCGGTCCTGACAATTTTTTAAAAGTAATAAACTGAAGAGAGATCATTTCAAAGACTTGAGAGAACAGATTAAAGACAACTTAATAATTAACAAAATAGCTTTAGCCAAATAAAAATGAAATCAAGCAGATATTGAGTTCCTAAACTCAACAACGTGGAATGGACAGAAACAAATGGAACTTTGGAGTTACAGAAGAATGTCTAAATGTCCATCGCCAAAGCACTAGATCAACTGTGGTGCAATGGTATACTATCCACCAACGAAATAAATGAACTTGGAGTTGGTGTCTGAACAGCAGCTAAAACCCAGCTTGTGATGCCAGCATCCACAGAGCGCCTGAGTTCGAGTCCAGACTTCACAGCCAATTCCAAATTCCTGTAAACCCCGGGATACAGCAGGGGTCAAGTCAAGTACTTGGGTTGCTGCCACCCATGTGGGAGATCTGGACTGAGTTTCTGGCTCCTGACTATGGCTTGGCCCAGTCATAGCTGTTATGGGCATTTGGGGAGTGAACCAGCAGATGGGCAATCTCTCTCCCTCCTGCTCACTTGCTCTGTAGGTGTGTGTATCTGTGTGTGTGTGTATCTGTGTGTGTGCACGCACGTGTGCCTTTTGAATAAAAGAAAACAAAAAATAAAAATTTTTTCAAAGTTTGCATCCTCTTTAAAATAATAAAGTAAAATAAATGAAGCATGCTGGTGCTGTACAGCACACTGTGGGCACAGTAAGCTCCAAGGTTTCATGAATGGCTGGAAAGGAGCTGCTGGAAGGCTTCAAACATGAGATGTCGATGGCGACATGGAGTTGTCGATTTCCCTGACTTAATCAGTATGCGCTGTGAACTTGCATGTGTACTGGAGTGTCACACTGTACCGCTGACACATGTCACTATTATTAAATATTTCTTTAATGTTTTTTAAGTTTAAGGAAATGGAAAAGCCAACTACCCTGTTTAGTTATTATATATTGTATACATGTAGCATATCGTTCTGTAACCTACAAAAAATTAAAATTTAAAAAAAAATGTAGGGGCTGATGTTGTGGTACAGTGGGTTAAGCTACCGCCTAGGATGCTGGCATCCGATTTGAGCACTAGTTTGAGTCCCGGCTGCTCCACTTTCAATCCAGCTCCCTGCTAATGCACCTAGGAAAGGAGCGGAAGACGGCCTAAGTGCTTAAGCTATTGCCACCCACAGTGAGATGAGGATGGAGTTCAGACCATTTGCGTTATAGCCATTTGGAAAGTAAAATAGCAGATATATTCATTCTCTCTCTCTCTCTCTCTAACTCTGCCTTTCAAATAAACTAAATAAATCTTCAAAAAGTTTTTCAACGACTGAATGAGAGAGATGTCAATGTTAGCTAAAGGGCAGGCATTTGGCCTGCCGAGTAACATGCCAGCTGGGACCACACATCCCATATCAGAGTCCCTGGACTTAATTCCCTGCTCCAGTTCCTGATCACAGGTTACTGCTAATACAGACCCTGGGAGGCAGCAGGATGCCTCAAGTGGATAGGTTCCTGCCACCCATGGGAGAGACCTGGATTGAGTTCCTGGCTCCCTGGTTTCAACCTCCCTGGCTATTGCAAGTATTTGGAGAGTGAATCCAAGCATGGGAGCCCTCACTCTCTCAAATATATACATAAAACTTAAAAAAAAAAATCCAGTAATGAAAAGGCAAGTTGTAAAATGACATATGAAGCATGATGGTATTTAGATGAACTTTAAGAATGCAGTTTATGGACATACAGATGGAGCAGAAGAATTAAAAACAGATTGAAGGGCGTCCAGCGAACTCCGGCTCTGGGTGAGAAGGGGCACCCTGAGACTCGTGAAGGGACAACTGCCTCACACACACACAGAGGAACAAAGACAATGAGGAAGGCAGGCTGTCAAGGACTGACTCATGGGTATCTGGCTACTGGAAGATAAGCTCCTGAAAACTGGCTGCACCTCTGCAATGCACTCTGCTCTCACAGCCCCCCACACACAGCCCAGAGCCACACTTCCTATTACCAGAGTTAGTTTGCAGAATATACAGATCTCCATGGCAACAGTGTCTATCAAAAAGTGAGGCCATCTTTCAGAGACAACGCCTTCCTCCAAAAGCACCCTGCCCATTCAAAATAAGACCAGAAACACCTACTCCGTCCAACTCACTCCGCATCACATACCAGCCTGAGGGCAGCCGCAGCACCACGTGTGACCCAGCTCTTACCCAGGCTTGTCTGTGGCCTCCCAGCTCAGTCCAAATGAACTCACTTACCTCCTAAGTTTCAACAATCCTGCTTTTATTAACTAACTAGTTCTGGGCCCGGTGGAATAGTCTCTGCCAGACGGACTCTTCATGAGCACACCATAAAACTGAGAAAACAGGCGCTCCAAACGTAGCCTTGCCTTGCGTGCTCCTCATTTTTACGGGCTTCTGTTGAGTGTGTGGGACCTAAACGTGGGAAGCCTCAGACCCAAATAGCAACATGTCTCCATCAAGAAAACGAGAAAAACGGGATTTATTATAGCAGGAACCAATCACTTCTTAATCCCGGAAGGTACTCAAGGAAAAAAATTTAATACACGAAAATAAACAGGCATTTGTTTTAAGGAGACAGGCTCAATTCACAAGTCATGTTTTCTCTTGATTACCTGCAGCCAATTCTCAGAGTGCGTGAGGGCACCAGTTCCAGAAGAGCCCTGCCAGCAACCCCAGTTCCACCACTCCCACCTGCATCAGCCCTAGAAGTCTCTCACTTCCAAGGCCTCTGCTGCGGGGATAATCCCCATACGTCCATCACATAAGATGACTGTGGGTGAAATGCTTAACACCCAGGCAACAGCCACCAACTATCTGCTACCAGTTACCATTATTTACAAGCTAGAGGAGTTTTTAAATTAACCATTGCTTTCTATAATTTAAAACACTGAAACAAAAACAAATGACTATTTTATGTTTCAAGCAACCTTTTAGCAATAAATGTCCTTGGTTCACCATTTCATGACCAAATGCATTTTTTCCCTTTTTTCTTTTTCATAAATCATGAAGTATCCTGGTACGTCAACCCTTCCCCCACAACAGCTGTTGTGTGAAACTGACTCATGAAATGTAGATATAGAAATGAAATATTTGATCATCTGGTCCCATCCACTTGCCAATGTACCAGTAGGATTTTTCCATGTTATAATTCATTTCCAAATACTCCAAATAAATTGCTAACTGGTTTTGTCAGATATCAATCGAGACTTGTTATATAAGAGAAAAAAATGTTCCTCATTTGTCAAGAGCTATAAATCCATTAACTTCCACCTCTAACAAATAGGGAAGAAATAAAAGGGAAGTAAAACAAGACAGAACCAGGACTTTTCATTTTCTGAGGGGCACTGGGGCACCTCTTGTTACTTCCAAAGTCGAAAAGGAAAACTAAATGTCCAGTTTCATAAAGGGAGAACGAAGCTGCTACTCCTATCTTAGATGTCCTCAATGTGGCGGACACATTTGGCCACATGTGTTGGGGAGGTATGTGAAATTCTGTCTTCAGTTCAGTATACATGCACCTCCCTCACAGATACATGAGCGTGGCTTTCAGAACACCGCTCTGTGCTGAGCCTATCTCTCCACGTAACATATGACCCTCCAACCAAAACAGACGTAAAACTGGCTGAGGCTACCTTTCAGAATGGTCAGTAAACATATGACAATATGTTCAAAGTCATTCAGAATCAAAGAAATGCTATTTGAACAGTGCAATATATATTTCCGCCACTCCAGAGTGGCAAAATCTAAAAAATGCAATGAAAAGCCTTTTCCGGCACGCAACATAACTCACTGTTGGTGGAACTATAAATTGGGACATCCTTTTCAACAACCCAGTTGGCAGTATGTATCCAAATGTTAACTAGACATTCATGTAGACTCAGTAATTCCACTACCAGGAATCTGACTGATAACATCTACTCATGAAAAGCTTTCTGCTAATGCACACCCGGGAAACATAGGTGATGGCTCAAGTACTTGGGTCCCTGCCACCCACGTGGCAGATCTGGACGGAATTCCCTCCTGGCTCCAGCATGGCCCAACCTTCGCTATTACAGACATCTACGGAGTGAACCAATGGAGAGATCTTTTTCTCTTTCTTTCCCTCTCTTTCTCTCACCCCTACCACATGCATACATACTCTGTCAAACAAAATTTTAAAATTGTTTTTTTCAATTTTATAAAGCATCCACAAACATATCAACACACACGTGAGGGTATTTCAAAAAGTTTGTGGAAAATGGAATTAAAAATAATTTTGCTGTGGTGCAAATATTTTTGAAACCCATGCAGTTTTTTCATAATATGCAATTTCCATGAAATGAAATGCTGTGTGGTGACACAGAACTATTTACTTTTTTTTTTTTTTATAAAGATCTACTTTATTTATTTGAAAGAGGTAGAGACAGAGAGAGAGACACAGAGAGAGAGTGAGAGGTAGTTCATCTGCTGGTTCACTTCCCAAATGGCTGCAACAGCCGGAGCTGTGCTGATCCAAACCCAGGAGCCAGGAGCTTCTTCTGGGTCTCCCTTGTGGGTGCAGGAGCCCAAGAACTTGGGCATCTTCTACCACTTTCCTAGGCCACAGCTGAGAGCTGGATTGGAAGTAGAGCATCCAGGACCAAACCGGCAGCCCCATGGGAAGCCGGCACTGCAGAGTGAGGCTTTAACCCACTGTGCCACAACATGGACCCCAGAACTATGTACCTGTAAGGGGATGTGGAATCTGTACACACCCGGATGGCCGCCCCTAGAGGACGCTAAGATAAAGGACATGTACCCGGGAAGACACTGTGCATCTGCTGGGCAGAACCACGCTGGCCTCTGCCTGAATCCTCCCACTGAAATATTTAGAGGCAAGAACTAGTGTACAGAATGTTTGCATTGGCTTGAGATAATAAAAGACATCTAAATACGCTGATGGGATTATATAATTATTTCTTCAAGAATATAAAATCACATTAGAGGCTTTGGGATGGGGGAGTACAAAAGGAAATTTTGTTTGACTTTTGTTGTTTCAGATTAGGTTCTAGAGGGTTTTTACTTTTTGATAAAAATATTATTTCTTCTGGTTGCCCCCCTTCCAGGCCAGCTCTCTGCTGTGGCCAGGGAGTGCAGTGGAGGATGGCCCAAGTGCTTGGGCCCTGCACCCCATGGGAGACCAGGAGAAGCACCTGGCTCCTGCCTTCGGATCAGCATGGTGCGCGAGCCGCAGCGTGCTGGCTGCGGCGGCCATTGGAGGGTGAACCAATGGCAAAGGAAGACCTTTCTCTCTGTCTCTCTCTCTCACTGTCCACTCTGTCAAAAAAAAAAAAAATATTTCTTTAAAAAATGAGAGGTACAAAGCCTTAGCGTCACGGCCTCTTAGACTCTCCTTAGACCTTACACTGGTATCACCTGTATTCGGTGCTTTCCTCCAGCCGCTCTCTGCTAAATAACGTGCCGGCGGTCCCGACTGCATTTGCTATTTCTTTGTCCGCTGCAGAAGTAGGAAATCTGCTTTATTTACCACTCCCCTGACATCAGAACAGTCCTCCACATCGGTTATCCACTTCTCTACTTCCCCAGCACTTAGCACATCCTGAATCCTCGGATATTTTTAACATTCAAAGCTGTCACCATACAATCCAAAATTTAGCGATTACAAAAAGAGATATCCCCAAAATAGTCTAAGAATATTAAGGAGCTAATACATAGCTTCCAACAGCAACTGCTTTGAAGAGAAGTCTCGGGTTAGCTTTCTGTGCAGTGCCTTGATTTTCATCATTCCCCCAACCTCCTCATAGAGGAGGATACTTTTAATTGCCCCAGCAGCTAAGGCAACCGTGTCTCCTATCAGAGCACCTGGCTCCGCTCCCAACCTCAGCTTCTTGCTCACACACACCCTGAGAGGCAGCAGGTGGATGGCTGAAATGTTCGGTCCCTGTCACCCACATGGGAGATGTGGCCCAGCCTCGGCCCTTGTGGACATTTGAGGAGTGGGCCACTGGATGACAGCTTACTCACTCTCTCTCCACCTCTCAATTTTAAGAAAAAAAAGTCAATTTTGGTGTAAAAAATTTCAAGATCCATGCCAAGTTTGTGCATAATACATATTTCCATGAACTTGTTAATAGCCCACATATGCATGGATTGCAGATTTTTTATACCAAAATAAGCTTACCTCATAATTCCATCTCCCACTATCTTTTATTTAAAGATTCATTTATTTGAAAGGCAGAGAGAAGGAGGGATGGAGGGAGGCAGAGAGAGAGAGGTTGATCTTCCATCTACTGGTTCATTCCCCAAATGGCTGCGACGGCCAGGGCTGGGCCAGGCTGAAGCCAGGAGCTTCATCTGGGTCTCCAATGTAGGTGCCAGGGCCATATGTGGTGCTGGCACTGCAGGCAGAGGGTTAGTCTTCTATGCCACAGGGCCATGCCCCTCCCATTAACCTTGCAAAGTGCCCCTGTATAGAGGAAAACATAGAAACATTTGGCTATACTACTACTGAAACTATACTAGCCATATCACACTACACTAAAGCTACTGCTATCTAAACTGAAAAACTGTCTCCTTACAGTGTAAAGCATTGGCAGCGTTAAAGCTAAAGACAAGTAAGTAGTCTGGGGCTGGTACTGTGGCACAGGGGGTTAAGCCACCACCTGTGACACCAGCATCCCGTGAGTGCCATTTGAATCCCGGCTGCTCCGGGTCTAATGCAGCTCCCTGTTTCTGCACCTGCAAAGGCAGCAGAAGGTGGCCCGTGTCCTTGGGCCCCTCCACCCACGTGGGAGACCCAGAAGCAGCTTCAGGCTCCTGGCTTCAGACTGGCCCAGCTCTGGCCGTGTTGGCCATTTGGGGAGCGAACCAGTAGAAGGAACATATCTCTCTTCCCGCCTCTCCCTCTTAGTATAACTCTGCCGCTCAAATAAATAATCTTTCGAAGCTGCACTCTCGGTCGAAGAGTACGTCCTTCCCCGCTAGAGGAGGACCAGGTCTTCGGTCAAGGGTATACGAGTAGCTGCGCTCCCCTGCTAGAACCTCCAAACAAGCTCTCAAATAAATAATCTTTAAAAATAAGTAAATCTTTAAAATACACAATGAGCACAATTGACTGATCTGCGACAACATAACTGAATTAACTTGCAGATCTTCGATCCACCACGCGCCACCTTACAAAGATGATTTATCACCGGCAGGAGTCAGCAAAGAGAACGCCACTTGGCACTGCATTAGATGCAGCATTCTCAGATAGGTGCTGCTGGCGCTGAAACGTCACTCAGCCGAAACCGAGCGCGAGAGCCCCCACGTCCCCTGCGAATTCTCTCAGGACACAATTCCTGTTTACTGGATTTCCTGCTTCCTGTTTGATGACTCCACCCCTCATCTGACAAAACCAGAAACCTGAAGGAATGTATTTTTAGCCCTGGCATTCACTGAGGCATTTTCTACTTGATCAACAGGATGCAAAGTTGTTTATGCCTGACAAAAAATCTGCCTGCTTTGCTCGCTGTCCACTTGCTAATTCTAGACAAAATAAAGACTTTTAACAAGTCTTACTTAAAAAAATATAACATTATAACAAGCTTAACATACTTGCAACGATTGTTTAGAATTTAAAATCACCAAAGTAACCTTTAAGGAAAAAACACTTTAAATTTTCTGTGAATTCTGGATATATGCCCAAATGGAAAGTAAAAATGCCTCAGAACCTTCTTTCATCACTCTATGCTTTGATGTGTTTGACGCTGCATAAGATGCCCTAAATATTACAGCATTTAGCTGAAATGGGGCTGAACAAAACACAGAGCAGAGGCTACCGCAGCGCCAGCAATCCTCTCAATAGAAAGAATTAGTCTCATCTGCCGGCTGCAAGCGCCGGCTCTTTTCCCGGTTTCCAGACCGCCTCCTCGCTGCACGAACACACTGCTTTGTGAATCCTCCTTTGAGGGTCACCCTCACTGACCTTTGAGCTCCCTGCCCTCCGCCTTACTCATCTGCGGCTCCCAGTGCACCAGGCATCACAGCACAGCACACGGCAGACGCAGTCGACAGAGCAAAAATGCACCTCCTTCAACTTTACAGTTACGCCTTACGGTACACTGACCCATTCACTGCAAATGTTACTTAGCTAAATGCACCAAATGGCTTGAGACTCTGTTTCCTGGGAATTTTATAAACTCTTCTGCCTTCCTACCTAGATGCGTTGCTGTCTGGATCCGTCCCTCACGTGGTAGTCCCACTGAGGATGCTTTCAGTGCCCATGACCTAACTCCAAGATAGGACAACAGGGGCCCTTGTCCTTTTCTTCTCCACCCCAGATGGTCTCAGAGAACAGTTTCACACTCCAGTGCAGTAAGCAAACAAAGATACGGTATGAGATTATCATACCATGATCCTTTTAAAAAAAAATTATTTGAAAGTCAGAATTACACAGAGAGAGAAGAAAAGGCAGAGAGAGAGAGAGAACGCGCTTCATCCGCTGGTTCACTCCTCAACTGGCTGCATCGGTTGGAGCTGCGCTGATCCGAAGCCAGGAGTCAGCAGCTTCCTCTGGGTCTCCCACGTGGGTACAGGGTTCCCAAGGACTTGGGCATCTTCCACTGCTTTCCCAGGCCATAGCAGAGAGCTGGATCAGAAGTGCAGCAGCCAAGACTCAAACTGGTGCCCATATGGGATGCCGGCACTGCAGGCGGCGGCTTTACCCGCTACGCCACAGTGTCGGCCCCTATACTGTGATTCTTAATCCTTTCGATCAAAGTCAAAATTCTCTTGTCTTCTTAACTAAGAAAAAACAATCTCGGGGCAGCACAGAGGCATAGTAGCTTAAGCCTCGGCCTTTGGTGCCGGCATCCCATATGGGCGCCAGTTCCAGTCCAGCTGCTCCACTTCAGATCCAGCTCTCGGCTGTGGCCTGGTAAAACAGGGGAAGATGGCCCCAGTGCTTGGGCCCCTGCCCCCATGTGGGAGACCCAGAAGATGCTCCTGGCTCCTGGATTTGATCTGCCAAGCCCTGGCCATTGCAGCCATTTAAGGAGTGAGACAGCAGACAGAAGACCTCTCTCCCTCTGCCTCCCTCCCTCCCCTCATCCCTCATCTCTATCTCTGTGTCTGCTCCTCTCTCTGTAACTCTGCCTTTAAATTAAAAAAAAAAAAAAAAAAATTCCAATATGGAAGTTCTTTTCCTTCATATGCACCTTTCTAATTCCCAAATATTCAAATAACTCAACACAAAGGTAACTACTTCACTCTCATTTGTAATATGAGTAGCAGAATCTATTTATTCAAGTAGAGTTGTTTATTTGAGAGGCAGAGAGAGAGGGAGAGAGGGAGGGAGGGAGGGAGAGAGGGAGAGAGGGAGAGAGGGAGGGAGAGAGAGAGAGAGGGAGGGAGAGAGGGAGGGAGGGAGAGAGGGAGGGAGGGAGACTTCCATCCACTAGTTTCCCCAAATGCATTGAATTCTGGAAGACTAGAGAAGTGGCGACACAGATCCAGGAGGTGGGAACTCAACCCAGGTCTCCCACGTGGGTGATGGGGTATACCTGACCCACCACGCCTGCTGCCTCCCAGGTGTGCATCAGCTGCAAGTCCCAGTCACTCTGAGTGGGCCCCTGTGTCCTAATCTGTGACTCACCCAAACAGCGACCACTCTCCACTCCCCCCAAAAAACAGTATTTTGACAAGCCTTGGCCTTCATCGAAGGCAGGAAATTACTGTTTCCTCCCACCATATCTGCCTACATTTCAAAAGCGCAGAGAAAATTGTATTCAATGTAGCAATGGAAAAGTTGGTACAACCAAACCATTGTATCAATATTTGTAGCTCCTGCTGCACAACATGGGAGAA
Source organism: Oryctolagus cuniculus (assembly GCF_051225735.1). NCBI lineage: Eukaryota > Metazoa > Chordata > Mammalia > Lagomorpha > Leporidae > Oryctolagus > Oryctolagus cuniculus. The sequence goes on along the minus strand of NC_142874.1, from coordinate 5,988,346 downwards.
ACTAAAAAACGAACTCTACGGTTTTTTCTTTTTCTGAAAGAAAACCTTCCATGCCGGTGCTTTCGATGCTTTGTGGATACACACGCATGCCATGGGTGTGTGTGTCTCCAGGCGTGCCTCCACCCACCCCATCTATTCCTTTCAGCAATGTGGAGGGTGTGAAGCAGACACAGCGTGAGATCCCCATGGAGACCTCTCTTACCCCAATACCTCTCTAGAGAAAGCTCGTGGCTGACAGATCAACCACATTATCTGGCAAAACTGAACCATATTCATTAACATTATACTAATTAGTAATCCAATCTGTGCTAAAGTCGATTACACCGTGAAAATGCTAACCAAATTAATAACACAATTAAATCTGTATGAGGGCACATTTACTCTACTTAAATAATTTAAGAATGCTAGCCCATCAGCTGAATGCTAATTAAAAATGAACAATTTCTGAATTTACTAATCAATCAGTAAAACTTTTTAAGAATTACAGTCAGTCTTTGAGCTTATGGGTAATGAGTTGCGCATATTTTTAAGTACTCTACCAGGCAAGCATTTCTGAAATTCAAAATGCCCTTCCTAGCAAATTTAAATCTTTGCTGCTTCTTTTTTTGCATTTATTTTCACAAACCCACTCATTTCCTCGACTGACACTGCAAGTGTAAATATCTTAAAAGGTTGTTCTCTGTTCTCTCTCTCACACACACAGGAAAATGCAAAATAATCCAAGCATTTAAAGATGTTACTCTGGTGTTAGGAGTTGAATTAAATTCCCCCAAAATTCCTGTGTTCAAGGCCTCACCCCCAGTGTGGTGGAGTTTGAAGATAGGAGTTTTTGGGGGGTAACGGATTGGAACAGGTCACAGGTGGGACTCATCCACATAAGAGAGGAAAGGCTGTTGGAGCACTTGCCCTGACAATCCCTGCCTTCCCCCCTTCTCTCCCTCCATGAAGAGAACAGGCTCTGTAGAGACACAGCAGGGAGGTGACCTGGCAGCTGGCCAGAACCTCGGTCCTGGACTTGTGGCCTCCAGGACCACGAGAAGACAAGTTTCCCTTGTATCTGTATTGTGTTAGAGCAGCTCAAACCAATTCAGTCAACTTCCGAAATCAAGGACCCTTCTTTACATAATACAGTCAGGAAGACTCCTGGGCTACTGAACAAAGCCAATATGCAGTTACTACTAAAACACTTATTTTTTTATTATAAGAAATCCCTTCTATATAAATTTAACCCCTTACACAGTCTAAGCATTAGAAACCAATGTCAGGCCGGCGCCGCGGCTCACTAGGCTAATCCTCCACCTTGCGGCGCTGGCACACCGGGTTCTAGTCCCGGTCGGGGCGCCGGATTCTGTCCCGGTTGCCCCTTTTCCAGGCCAGCTCTCTGCTGTGGCCAGGGAGTGCAGTGGAGGATGGCCCAAGTGCTTGGGCCCTGCACCCCATGGGAGACCAGGGGAAGCACCTGGCTCCTGGCTCCTGCCATCGGATCAGCGCGGTGCACCGGCCGCAGCACGCCGGCCTCGGCAGCCATTGGAGGGTGAACCAACGGCAAAGGAAGACCTTTCTCTCTGTCTCTCTCTCTCACTGTCCACTCTGCCTGTCAAAAAAAAATAAAAAAAAAGAAAAGAAAAGAAAAGAAAAGAAAAAGAAACCAATGTCCATTAAGGATAAGAACCCTAATTAAGCAGGCAGCGAGGGGGCAGGATGGACAGCCCAGCTCAGCAGCAGGCCCCACTGTATTAATGTCTACACACTTCCAGAAGCCTGCTTAAGAAGGGTTACCAAACATTTTCTTGACAAAGTTTCATTTTATTAAAGTTCACATGACAAAAAATAATGTGCACTTCAAATACCGGAAGCTATTACTAGAGTAAAATGTGTGTTTATAGAAAACACTACCCAGACTTAGATTTCAATTCTGTCCAACGTATTCAACATTAAGCCCCTCTGTCACATCAATCACTGTGCTAGGCACTCCTTGCTTAAGTAGATAAAGACTTCTCATGATTAACAAGTGGTAGGTGTGAATTAAAAAGCAGAGCAGCCATAAATCTCTAGCCCGGTGGATTCCAAAGTACGTATTTAACTGCTCTGTGCACCATGAATACACATCCAAACTCCACCTTCCACAACGCATGATGACCACCAGCACTACACCTCCCCTTCCCAAGCCTGCTCTTCCGACTCCTCCCTCGCATGCCTCTCATTCCCATCTGCCCAGAAACCTGGAAGCCATCCCTTACATCCTGGGTTCTCCACACCCAAATCTAACATATCTCATCCACTCATCTGTAACGGATCCAACACGTCACTGTTTCTCCCAACGAATGCCACAGGGGGCCGACCGCTCTAGTCCCCTGGCTGGTCTCCTGGTTCTATTCTCACCCCTCTACCCCCACTCTCAACCTGGCATTTGGAGGAGTCCTACTATACCTCTAGTTCAGTCTCTCCCAGCGTCCCCAGCACACTCAGGGCCAAAGCCCAAGCCCCTGCATAATCAGGCCTCCCCCCACCCCACCCTCCCGTGAGCCCCTGGATGTCTTTGCCTTCCCGATGGCACTCACTGTGCTCCAGCCCTGAAGCCTACATTCCCCCCGAAGCAAGATCCCATCTAGAAAGCCTGAAGTTCTCTCTTGTTCACCACAAAGCTGGCCCCGCATCCCCCAGGGATCACTTCATCATCAGCAATGCTTTCCCAAGGTGGCCTTGGCTAAATTTTTTTCTGTCACCCTTATCAACATCCCACGTGGGAGACATGGACGTTTTCTTGTTTCTGTGCCTCTGCACACTGCAACATGGGCTCTATGTGCCACACCAGGGCTGTTGTGGTTCCACACCTAAGACAGGGAGAGAGCACAGCCGATGCTTGATAAACAGTTGCTGACAATTTCTCTTACACAGTGACTCCCAGGAGTCATGAGTGATTACTGATACCTGTTAAGATACAAGTATTTCTGCAGTGAGGACCCTTCCCTGTGTATGTCAGCAAAATTACTCACATAACACAGGAACTAAATCAACAACAAGGAAAAAGTTTCCCAAGAATATTATCAACAGAAGCTATGGCGGAGTCTGAGAACAATGTCATTTCTAACAATTTTTAAAACGTGCCCCATTGTTACAGAGGCTTCTAGTGGTATGCAAATTAAACCTCTATACATATATAAACACACAGATATACATATTGTTGCTCCCCGTCTTCGTGGAGGAACGACACAGGACCCTGCGCTGTTCTTTTGTCTGCTCGGCCCTCCCCGGGTTTGCTGCTGGTTCTTCCCGGGTTGGCTACCGTCCCTTCCACCTCCGTGGAAGGGCGGTTCCCCCTGCCACATTCCCCACTTCCGCGGGGGAGCGGCACACCGCCGGCCGGCTCTCTCGGGGGCTGCACAGGTGTTCCTTCAGATAGATGTTCCTGGTGCATGTTGTCTCTCTCCTCCTTTATAGTCCTCTTCCACCAATCCCAACTCTGCTACCCACACGCCGAGTACACTGCTCTCCTCCAATCAGGAGCAGGATCAGCTCCTGGAGGTCATCACTCAAGTTGGCAAGAGGCAGCTGCGTAGAAGCTGTTTTCTCCTCTCCCAGCACCATATTGTGGGAGAGCAGATGCATAGAATAAGTCTTAATTCCAGTAACTTAGTCTAGTCCGAGTTGCTCCCAGTTGCTCCCCACACATATATTTGCATTCAACAAAAAAAAACGAGTAATGATTCTGCTACAGACACAGAATACTTTGCAGAACTGCAATAAATAATACAGTGGCATTAAGCCTAATAAAGGACTTATATAGAGAATATTTAAAGAACTCTCACAAAAAAAAAACCCAATTTTTTAAACTACTAAATGTAGTCTGATACCCTGAATTGAATCCCAAGAGGAAAAGCAGAAAAGCTAGTAAAATGCAAACAAAGTCTGTAATTAGCAGTATTGTTCCAATAATAACGTATCACCTTTGACAGTGTATTGTAAAGCGCACAGCACAGGGAAGTCTGAGTGACAGGTACTTGGAAGCCTCCTTTGGCAGCTTCGCTTTTGTACTGTTTTCTTTTTTACTACACGGTTCTTTCATTCACTTTTTAAACTACACACTTAAGAAATTCATATTCTGTAAAATTCATTGTATCAGCAGCCCCACCTCCTAGTGCCCCTTCGTAGTACTAGGGAGTGGGAGGCAAGCTGGAGGTCCATCCTTAGAGGAATGAATAAGCAGCCAGAAAAACTAGACGGGACATGGTCCCCCCCACCATGGTCCATGTCCATTTTCCTTTCCTAATAAATTGTTTAAAATTTTCAGTTAACATACAAAACTTCTTTGTGGGGCACAGTGCAGTTATTTCAACACACACATACAACATAAACCAACCAAGGCAGGAACTACCTTTTCTCTGTGTTTGACACCTATCAGCTTCCAACTCTGCACAGAATCTAACATGCTGTGAACTGTGCTTGTCCTGCTGTGAGGTGGAACACTAGAACCTGTTACTCCTATCCAACTCTGTTTTGGTGACGGTCATCCCACCTCCCTGCAGCCACACCTCCCAATCCTTCCCAGCCTCCAGTAAGTTCAGGTCGACATTTTTTTTTAAATGTCCCCACGAGACAGAACGTGCTGTATTTGTCCTTCTGTGTCTGACTGGTTTCACTTAACATAAAGATCTGCAATTCCACTCACTAAGCTGCAAGGCTCAGGATTTCATTTTTTATGGTTGAATAACAATAGATATATCACACTTTCTTTATTCAATTTTTTATTGAGTTATTTTCCTTTTTATTTGAAGGAGAGGGGTCTGCCATCCACTGGTTCACACCCTAAATGCCCAAAACAGCTAGGGCTGAGTAGGTCAAAGCCAAGAGCCTGGAACTCTACCTGGGTCTCCCATGTGAGTGACACGGAAGCAAATAATTAAGCCATCATGTGCTACCTCCCAGGGTGCACATTAGCTGGAAGCTCTGCGACTTGAAACTGGCACTCCGATCTGGACAAGGGTATCTCAAGTGGTGACTCCCTCCCACCCATTCACCTACTGATGGACCCCTAAGTCGCTATTGTGAACACTGCTGCCGTGAAGATGGGAACACTGGTATCGCTCTGTCGCTCCCCCTCTTCGTGGAGGAACGACACAGGACCCTGCGCTGTTCTTTCGTCTGCTCGGCCCTTCCCGGGTTTGCTGCTGGTTCTTTCCGGGTTGGCTACTATCCCTTCCACCTCCGTGGAAGGGCAGTTCCCCCTGGCCACATTCCCCACTTCCGCAGGGGAGCGGCACACCGCCGGCCGGCTTTCTCGGGGGCTGCACGGGTTCCCTTAGATGTTCCCCATAGATGTTCCTGGTGCATGCCGTCTCTCTCCTCCTTTATAGTCCTCCTCCGCCAATCCCAACTCGGCTGCCCACACGCCGAGTACGCTGCTCTCCTCCAATCAGGAGCAAGTCCTACAGTTTATTAGTTGAACTGGAGGCAGCTGTGCGGAAGCTGTTTACTTCTCTCCCAGCGCCATATTGTGGGAGAGCAGATGCATAGAATAAGTCCTAATTCGAGTAACTTAGTCTAGTCCGGATTGCTCCCCACATCGCTCCCCTATGCCCACCTCATTTCCTCAGAAATACACCCAGAAGTGGGATAGCTGGGTCATACGGGAGATCCACTTCTAGTTTGTTTTAGGAGTCACCACACTGTTCCCCATCCATATCTTTGCAAACTTTTGTTATTTTTTCTCTTTTTGATAAAGAGCTATTCTAATTGCAGCGAAATGATACCTAATTGTGGATTTTATTTGTATCTCCCTACTAGCTAGTGATGTTCAACACTTATTCACATATTTACATTTGCAACTTCTCTGTAAATCTAAATTTACATTAAAATTAGAACTTATGGGGTTGGCGCTGTGGCACAGTAGGTTAATCCTCCGCCTGTGGCGCCGGCATCCCTTATGGGTGCCAGTTCTAGTCCCGGCTGCTCCTCTTCCAATCCAGCTCTCTGCTGTGGCCTGGGAAAGCAGTAGAAGATGGCCCAAGTCCTTGGGCCCCTGCACCCATGTGGGACACCCGGAAGAAGCACCTGGCTCCTGGCTTTGGATCAGTGCAGCTCCAGCCATTGCGGCCATCTGGGGAGTGAACCAACGGAAGGAAGACCTTTCTCTCTGTCTCTCCCTCTCACTGTCTGTAAGTAACTCTACCTCTCAAAATAAATGAATAAAATCTTAAAAAAAAATTATTACTTAAAAGGGGGCCAGAATACTTGAAAACACCTTCGCAAAAGAGATACAAATGGAAAACGAGTACATGAAGCGATACTCATAGTCAGCTGTTATGGAAATGCGAACTTGTACTTGAGTGTTTGTAACAGCATTATGCATAATAGCCAAAAGGAGGAAACGACCCAGACATCCATCAACTGATGAATGGATAAACAAAATGTGATATAGCCTTATAATGGACTATTATTTGGCCATAAAAACTAATTGACTGCTGATACCTAGTATAAGATGGATGAAACTTGAAAACATTACGCTAAAGCAAAGAAGACAGTCATAAAAGACCACACATTATAAAATTCTGTTTTCATGGAAAATTCTTCAACCAGAAAGCAAGTTGGTGGCTGCTTTAAATGAGGGGGATGAAAACAGAGTAACAGCTCAAAGACAGAGATTTCCTTTCTGAGATGACAAAAATGTTTTAGAATTGACTGTAGTGACAGTTGTATGTATCTGGGAATAGACTAAAAACTCTGACTGTATACTTAAAATGACTGAATTGCATGGTATGAAAATTATACTAAAAGCTATTCTGAAAAAACACAATCACATGCCATTATACACCTGTTGGATGACTTTAAAAATAAAATTGATAGGGGCTGGTGCTGTGGTATAGTAAAGCTGCCGCCTGCAGTGTCAGCATCCCATATGGGCGCTGGTTTGAGTCCCGGCTGCTCCACTTCTGATCCGGCTCCCTGCTATGGCCTGGGAAAGCAGTGGAAGACCGCCTAAGTGCTTGGGCTCCTGTACCCATGTGGGAGACCTGGAAGAAGCTCCTGGTTACTGGTTTTGGATCCATGCAGCTCCAGCCATTGCAGCCATTTGGGGACTGAACCAGCGGATGGAAGACCTCTCTCTTCTGCCTCTGCCTCTGCCTTTCTGTAACTCTTTCAAATAAATAAGTAAATCTTTAAAAAAATAAAATTGACAAATCCAAGTGCTGGCTAGGATGCAGAATAACTGAAACTCTTACACATTGCTGGTAAAAATGCAACATGAAACAGCCACCTTGGAAAAATAGTTTGTCGGGCCGGCGCCGTGGCTCACTAGGCTAATCCTCCACCTTGCGGCGCCGGCACACCGGGTTCTAGTCCCGGTCGGGGCGCCGGATTCTGTCCCGGTTGCCCCTCTTCCAGGCCAGCTCTCTGCTATGGCCAGGGAGTGCAGTGGAGGATGGCCCAGGTGCTTGGGCCCTGCACCCCATGGGAGACCAGGAAAAGCACCTGGATCCTGGCTCCTGCCATCGGATCAGCGCGGTGCACCGGCTGCAGCGGCGGCCATTGGAGGGTGAACCAACGGCAAAGGAAGACCTTTCTCTCTCTGTCTCTCTCTCTCACTGTCCACTCTGCCTGTCAGAAAAATAAAAAAAAAAAATAAATAAATAAATAAATAAAAATAAAAAAAAAATAGTTTGTCAATTTTTTACAAAGTTAAACATACAGTTATTATAAACCTGAGCAATCTCAAATTAGGTATTTGTCAAGAAAAATAAAAACACATGTCCACACAAATACTAACACATGCACATTTACAGCAGTTTTATTGATAATTGCAAGTAAGCAGAGCAGCCCAGTCATAAAACAGAAATCAATAAACAAATTTCAGTATATCCATACATGAAATATTACTCAGCAATAAAAAGAAGCAAACTGTTGATACATAAAACAGCACAACTGAATCGCAAGAGCATTAACCTTGAGATGGGGGAGGAGAAGCCACACAGAAGAGTGGGCAGTTCTGTATGTGGGAGACCAAGAGGGAGTTCATGGCTTCAGCCTGCCTAGCCTCAGCCATTGCAGCCATTTGGGGAGTGAACCAGTGAATGGAAGAACTTCTCTTTCTGTCTCTACCTCTCTCTGTCACTTTGCCTTTCAAATAAACAAAATAAATCCTTAAAAACACATTAGGGCTGACTTTGGCAAAGGCTTCATTCAAAGCAATCACATTTTATTAAAAAAAAAAAATGAGAGATACAACTGTACTCTAATTGCTATTCTGATAACTATGGAAGGAAAACTGGAAATGCATGAGCCTGTCAGAGATCTGTCAGGTCACGTGTGAGGGATTTCACTGTAGCACTACTCTGCACTAATTAAGACGCCCCTCTGTCTCTGCTTCACACACACACACACACACACGCTTCTCATGTACTGATCTAGGAGGAGCCTCAAATTATATTTTATGTTAAATACATAAGGGAACGATACATAGACATATGTAGATGTAACTTAGGGATAGGGAACTATATTTTCTATAGAAATATATGAATAAATAGTTTTTAATCTTTAGAAAAATACACCAGCAACCAAAATCGCTCCCTCTTCTTAGGGGACTGGGAATTAGACAAGTGTGGAACAAGGGAGGAAGTTAAGATTCTCCACTGTATACTTTTTTTTTTAAGATTTATTTATTTGTTATACCTTTATATATTTTTTAGCATATGAACCATCCAAAAAGCAAAGTATACAATATATAACGCATTAATTTAAAAATATAGTTTGAGTATAAGGTATAAATATTTTTAGAACACTGTGAACATCCTAGAAACAGAAAGTATCATCATGTATACTCACAATGCAAGTTAACTTTCAATTACCAGAAGAAAATGAGCAAGCCACATGAGAAACCATATACTTAACCTTTGTTTCTGACCCAGTATCCCACAAAAATAGAAGAAAATAAGGAGTGTGAGAAACAGACAACAAAGAATGGTTTGGAAGGAAAAGGTTGTAATTTTTTTCAAAGAAAAAAACGCATAAATGTGAAAACTGACATTTAAAAAAAAAAAAAGCCAAGAACCTGTTACACTTTTGAAATCCCTCCACCTGGCTACCATGTATAAAGGCCAAACAGAAACAAATAAGACACAGCAACCCATGTCTTGAGTGAAGAACTTATCATTAATCTAGGTACACAACCACCACAACCAAAGAAATGTATGCCTTATTTTTGGGTTTCAGAAGACTCCTTGACAACTCATATTCCAAAATCCAGCAAGTTAGTTCACCTTTCATTCAAAATTCATTAGGACTGTCAGGTAAGTCACAAAATGGTGAGAGCTAGATACTGTCAAGTAACAAGCATGGCTGTGTGAGATACAAGCTTATATATTAATTCCCAGTCTATCTGGATCAGTGTTTCTCAAATCCAGTTGAATTCCAGTCCAAACAAGCCCCTCTCTGAATAGCGTGGTGGGACAACAGATGATGCTCAAATGCAAGCTAAGACGTTACCCATATGGCAAGAGTCGGAGAAGCAGAAATGTGAGCAACGGTTCGTCCTTCAGCTCAGGCTACACTCCTTCAAAATCTGCACTCTCATTGTTCCCAGGGGCCAGATGAGAGCTGGGATCTCCCGATTAGGAGACTGCTGCCTCTGGAATTCCTCTCCGGCTTTCTCAGTCGGCACTGACACCTGAGGTGCCCAGGGATGTTCCTGCACAGGCACCACGTCAACAAAGTGATTCCACGCTGGGACTTCAGAGAGAACGGGAGCAGCAGGTGCACCAGCCCCATGCAACGGTCCACTAGCAGATCCTGCTGGGAAAAAGTGGCTGCTTTCCTAAGCACAGAACAACCTGAAAAACATCAGTCCAGGGGTCACTGCTGTGGTGTAGAGGGTGAAGTGCAATAAACCAAAAGACAAGTGCATCCATCCATATCATACAAAGCTTTTGTCCTAAAAACACGTATTCCAATAAACAACCTTAGAATAGAATGTCACACAAATGGAAACACTTTGCCACTTTTGGAAGTGAGTAACTGGTGGTTCACCTTCTTTACTCCAATACAATGACTGAAACTACCTGAGAGAGACTAGCACTGTGGTGTAGTGGGTAAAGCCGCTGCCTACAATGCCACCATCCATAAGGGTGCTGGTTTGAGCGCCAGCTGTTCCACCTCCAATCCAGCTCCCAGCTAATGTTCCTGGGAAAGTAGAGGAGGATGGTCCAAGCCCTTGGGCCCCTGCACCCATGTGGGAGACCCAGAAGAAGCTCCTGGTCACTGGCTTCTGACCAGCTCAGCTCCGGCCACTGTGACCATTTTAGGAAGTGAACCAGCAGATGGAAACTCACTCTCTCTCTAACTCTGCCTTTCAAATAATTAATTAAACACTAAAAACAAAAACAAAAACAAAAAAAAAAAAACCACTGTCTGAGATACACTGGTGTAAATGAGTTTTACACAACGGTTCTTTCAAATCTGAAAAACGCTCTAACAAAGAAAAGCTCTTCACCCAAGTCAACACAATGCTTCCACTTCTAAAATGATCCAGGTAATAATACTAACTGGGACAACCAAATACAAGAAAGAATCTGAAAACACAGATTTACTGCTTTTTACATGCCGAGAGACACGCTTCTGTAAATGCTGGCCGCCAATTCTCTTTACAAATGACTCACAATTTCTACTTTTCTGGCACTAATCCCACTGGGATTTGCCTCTGCACTGTCACTGGCATGTAATGACGGTACCATCGACATGAATGCAGCACTCTCTCGTACATCGGGCTCACTTGAGCCGCACAGCCACCCTGGGAAACAGGTCTGTCAGCACCTGTGTCGACCCACTGCGACTGAGAAAACTCAGGCCAGCGACCCCGAGGTCACACAGCCAGCAGCACTGGGTAGAACACGAGCCCCTCAGTTCCCACCACTCTTCCCCATTAGACTCAGAACTCCAAGCCTGCACTATGTAGAGTGATATCAATGCCAATGAAGGTCTCATTTTTTTATCCCAGACCTTAAATTAGATCTTTCTCTTTTTTTAATATTTATTAACTTGAAAGGCAGAGTTACAAAGAGAGAGGAAGAGGCAGAGCGAAGAGAGAGAATGGGTCAGCACCATGGCACAGTAGATTAATCCTCCACCTGTGGTGCCAGCATCCCAAATGGACGCCAGTTCTAATCCCGGCTGCTCCTCTTTCAATCCAGCTCTCTGCTATGGCCTGGGAAAGCAGTGGAAGATGGCCCAAGTGCTTGGGCCCCTGCACCCATGTGGGAGACCCAGAAGAAGCTCCTGGCTCCTGGCTTCGGATCAGCACAGCTCCGGCCGTTGCAGCCAATTGGGGAGTAAACCAGCAGAAGGAAGACTTTCTCTCTCTCTCTCTCTCTCTCTCTCTCTCTCTCTCTGCCTCTCCTCTCTCCTCTCTCCAATAAATAAATAAATCTTTAAAAAAATTTTAAAAATAAAAATCTTAAAAAAAAAAAAAAAAAAAGAAAGAGAGAGAGAGATCTTCCATCCACTGGTTCACTCCCCCAGATGGCTGCAACCAACAGGGCTAGGCCTGGACCTTCACCTTGCAAGACATTTAATACACAATTTAAATACTTGTAGGTCTCCAAACTTAAGACTAGTTATAAGGTAGGCATATAAAACAGAAAGTCGAGAATCTAATGGAAGCAGATGTATCCATACCCAACCACAACCCCAGGGGACAAGGGAAGTCAGGAACACTGCTATTCGTGCCATGCCTGGAACTCAGGTGGCTGCTTCTGGCTTGCTTCTTGTGACTTACACAAGTCACGCTGACGAAGTAAAACGTGAGTCATTATCACCTAACCAGGCATTTCTGAGAATCAATTCTGCCTCACCCCTCAAATGATTGCAAGCCTGAATGAGGCTACATTCAAATAATGGAAATAATCTTCTAGTCCAGTTTTTTAAATTCCATGATACTGGGTTGGTTCCCATCAGTAGTGCGATTCTCTATGAGACTCCCTGACAACACCCTTTACATACGGAAATATGCATGGGCTGCCAAAGCATTACAAAACGCCAGGGAGGCACAAAGGTCAATGAGACAGTTGCAACTCCCAGGACTGCAGTTTAAACAAGAATGTACAATGTGCGCACCTAATAATTATTAAGTCAGTTCCAAGGATAAATGCCTCAAAGAGATGCACAAGAATCACATGAAGTCAAGTTTAACCTCTAGGCCAAGTAACCAGAAAGCGTCACAGAGGAGGAAACTTTTAAGCTGGTTCTTTAAAACTGACCAGCATGTGTGTGAGGTAGGGACAGAAGCATTAAGGAAGAGCTACAAGCATGAGTAGGAAGGAACGCAATCGGAAAGGTGCACTTGTGGGGCATTTAAGATGTGAGAATAATGGCAGTTAAAATAAAAAGACGACCCACGAGGGAAAACAAACCACCGTTTTCTCTCCTAAACCCCAGTTACCCCTTTACAGAATCCATTCAAGCGCAGGCACGGTTCACCCAGGAGATAATACAGGATCATTGTTCTCTGTGGTTGCAAGTATGATTGTTGACAATTACCATCCACATGAATGGGTTCTATTTGACAGTGAGAAATGAAGCCCTGGGTTTTTTCCTCTAAACACTGCCCTAAATAAATAGACCCACAACAGCATTTTTCTTCTTGTAGCTCTGATCTTACAATTAACTGGGAAAAGAAAAAAATGAAAGGAAATGGAAGTTAGGGCCCAACCCAAAAGTAGAGGGGAAGAATTACCATGGGTTCCTGTAAACATATTCAGTACACTCATTTTCACAATCAGCAGAGGAGACATTGATTGATTAAAAAGAAAATTCTGAAAATTTCTTACAATGAGATGATGTGGAGGGAAGAGATCAGGCTTTTTTTAAGCTTGGGAAAGCGGCAGAATACCATCATTCCACAATCAAAATCATTTAACTTATTTAATTTATAAAGAAAACTATAAAAAATAGATAAAAGAAGGGCCGGCACTGTGGCGTAGTGGGTAAAGCTGCTGCCTGCAGTGCCAGCATCCCATGTGGACGCGGGTTTGAATCCCGGTTGCCCCACTTCTGATCCAGCTCTCTGCCATGGCCTGGGAAAACAGCAGAAAATGAATGGCCCAAGTCCTTGACCCCTACACCCACATGGGAAATCCAAGAAGCTCCTGGCTCCTGGCTTCAGATAGGATCAGCCCAGCTCTGGCCATTGTGGCCATTTGGGGAGTGAACCAGCAGACAGAAGACTTCTCTGTTTCTGCCTCTGCCTCTGTGTAACTTTGCCTCTCAAATAAATAAATCTTTTAAAACAGATAGATAAAATATCAGATTTTAAGTTATGTAAGGAGCTCACCTTTCTTATTACTCCTTAAAAGAATTTCACCCAGTTTGATGTGAATTTTGTTTGATTAAAATGATGGATTGCTTTACTAAGACTTTCAAAGATTTATAGCATATGTTAGGATCTTTTTCACTATCCCATGATGGTTTGTATTTTGTTTCAACCAATATAAAGGCATGTATTGTCTTCCTGAACATGTACTCCCTTCTTTTAAAAAAAAATCAGTAATACAAATGTATAAAATGCCATATGCGGTAAGGTTTAAAAATGTTCAATCCTTTCAAGTAACTACATTTTCAGATACCTGGGAGAATATGTGAAAGTATAACAAATGATTATCCTCTACAGATCAGTAGCTGAAGGAGACGTAACACTAGGAACAGTTCTACTTGGAAGTGCTGAGTTCTGATACCACACATGGTTCAGTTTTGGACTAGCCTTTTCTATAAAGTTACAGTTAACATCACAGGTGAGACACTGTTGCCAAATTCAGTGTCTCTCTTGAACCATGACAAAAGCAAATGCTCTCAACAAAGTAATTTCACTTTGAACTTCAAAACTCCCACTGGAACAGTCTTCTATTTTTTTTTTTTTACTTGCATTGATATAATTAATTGCCATGGATGTTCAAATTATAATGTCAATTATTTAAAAGTGATCTTTGTGGTTCCCCGGAAGTAACAGCTACTGAAAGCAAAGAGAATGAATGGATTATAAACAATCAAATTTGTTTGGATACAAGATGGAAAAAATGTAAACAACTTAATAAAAAGTAAACAATTTTATCTCTGATTCCAACTTCAAGGTTCAGATAATATGCCTACAATTATTTTAAATTAGATAAAGTGGCAGTAAAAATATTTCTGGACTGCAAAGTAAGTGGGGGTTAGGGTATCTTGGAGTCCAACACTTGCATTGTGAGCAGAGAGCCTAGCACCTATCAGAGCCTGCTGTATCTAACAGACTGAAAGGGTTCACAGCTGTGTGTTTACTTTATTAATAATAAAAAGCCCAATTCAGGAAGCAAATCAGATCTCAATCAGATCTCATGGAACACCAGACTTCAAGAAATCCTAGATCAAGAAAAATTAGCCTGGAAAACCAAAAACAACAACCTAAACAAAACGTATCCTTCCTATTAGCAAAATTGTATGATTCAGTAAAACCATATGCATACACACACATATATTATATCTAGAATCTTTAACAGGTTTCACAAAGCTATGCTTAGGGGATAAAACTTTTTTTCCGCACCCTCTGGGTAGACTTGTAAACATCACTGAGAGATACTTTATTAAGGCAACTAAAAGTCTTAGTCCTTGTTTGGCTATATTTAGGATGGAAAAATAACTGGGTAGACAAGAAAGCTTTGTTTTTGCTGTGTTTAAATGACAGTGAGAAGGGCTAGAGTGAGTCCCCTCCTATTCATCGCCTTTGCCTAAAGATCCCCTTCAGTGAAAGGATTAGGGGTGTATAATTATCGATGGCCTATTAGGTCCTTGAGTGCTGAAATCAGCTGGTCGTTCTCCAGAGAGCCCAGGAAGGGCCAGCACCTGCAGTGCAGGCCTTCCACACAGAAGTCAGTTCAAGTCCCAGCTGCTCCTCTTCTGATCCTGCTCTCTGCTGTGGCCTGGGAGAGCAGTGGAGGATGGCCCAAGTCCTTGGGCCCCTGCACCCGTGTGGGAGACCTGGAAGAAGCTCCTGGCTCCTAGCTTCGGATCGACGCAGCTCCAGCCATTGCGGCCATCTGGGGAGTGAACCAGTGGATGGAAGACCTCTCTCTCTGCCTCTCCTTCTCTCTCTGTTGTAACTCTGACTTTCAAGCAAATAAATAAATCTTTAAAATAAGTAAAAAAATAAAATGATGAACATCCACACAAGACCCACTCCTCCACCACACATACTTAGTTCCACTTTTGTCTTCCTGACAGAGAAGTGTCCTCCTTCAGTGTACGCTCTCCTTCCACACACAAAGGTAAATTATCTCAAGATCTTATTCTTATCACACTCCTAATGCCAAATGTGGAAACAGTCAGGGATCCAGTCCATATACTGTAATTGATCACTCAGAATCACAAAAAAGAAAAAAATCAGAAAGTCCATTAGATGCAAAGTATTGTCCCTGAGTCACTGGTGGGCCCCTTTCCTCCTAAATTTGATTCAATTCAAACTGAAAGGGGCTTGGCTAGGCAGGAGCCAGGAGCCTGAACTCCATCCGGGCCTCCCATGCAGGTGGCAGGAGGCCAAGCACTTGGGCCATTTCCACTGCTTTCCCAGGTGCATCAGCAGGGAGCTGGATCAGAAGTGGAGCAGCCAGAACTCCAACCAGTGCTCATATGGGATGCTGGTGTCAAACACAGCAGCTTAATCTCCAGTGCCACTCCAGCCACAAAGCAGGTTTTTATAACATTAAAAATGAAACCATTTTCCTTACAGACATGTTTATGATGTAAGTATGAATTATACACAGCAAGGAAACTGTACTTAAGTAGCTATCTTTGACATATATGTTTTAGATACATATTTATAAAATGATCCAGCTTGAGAGGGATGATCAATTGGTATCTTAAAGTTCCAGAAACATGACACAATTCTACTACCAGCAGAAATATTAATATACAAATGAAGCAAACAAAAGGAAATCAAAGTATAGGATTGTATAATTTTTAAAACAAAAGCAAACAGTTCAGAAATATCCTAAGCCTGTATATATCTTTTTTTTTTTTTTTTTTTTTTTGGACAGGCAGAGTGGACAGTGAGAGAGACAGAGAGAAAGGTCTTCCTTTGCCATTGGTTCACCCCACAATGGCCGCTGCAGCCCGCACACTGCAGCCAGCGCACCACACTGATCCGAAGCCAGGAGCCAGATGCTTCTCCGGGTCTCCTATGGGGTGCAGGGCCCAAGCACTTGGGCCATCCTCCACTGCCTTCCTGGGCCACAGCAGAGAGCTGACCTGGAAGAGGGGCAACCGGGACAGAATCTGGCGCCCCGACCGGGACTAGAACCCAGAGTGCCAGCACCACAGGCGGAGGATTAGCCTAGTGAGCCGCTCGCCGGCCAATATATCTTTTTTTAAAAAAGATTTTTATTTATTTATTTGAGAGGTAGAGTTACAGACAGTGAGAGGTAGAGACAGAAAGAGAAGTCTTCTGTCCATTCATTCACTGCCCAGATGGCCACAATGACCAGACTGCGCTTATCCGAAGCCAGGAGCCAGGAGTTTCTTTCGGGTCCCCCACATGGGTGCAGGGACCCAAGGACATGGACATCTTCTACTGCCTTCCCAGGTCGTAGCAGAGAGCTGAATTGGAAGAGGAGCAGCCGGGACTAGAACCAGCATCCATATGGGATGCCGGCACTGCTGGCAGAGATTAACCTACTGTGCAACGGCGCAGGACCCTAAGCTTGTATTTTTAAATTTTAAATCATCACATGAGATGTTTAGAACTTGGTTACCATAGAAATCAACAAATTTAAAAGTTAAATGCAGTGTTTTTTATAAGCAAATATTTATTTATAATGCTGACCCACTAGTACTTTTGTCCCCATTTTTAAGTAAGAAACTGAGGTTAAGAAAAATCATACACCTAGTAAGGGAATCAAGAAATTGAATATATCCCTACTATTCCATAAATGTAGCTCCAGTAATGTATTTTTACAATTCAAGAAGCCTTTCAAAGAGGTCTCCTGAGAAAAACCATTGCATAAACTTATTACAGTCACCTATTGCCTGTGCAAACTGAATTAAACAAATGCTATCAGCTCAGGCCACCCAATTAATCTGAATCTTTCTTCCCTGCCTTTCTGCATTGAAGAGGCTTAAAAGCAAAGTAGAGGTGTATATCCTTTGTCCCAAAGGCTTCTTTCAGATTTCAATGTTTTTCAGGTTTTTTAATATTTGCATACAAATAAAAAGCTATCTTAGGGGAGGGAACTCAAGTCTAAACATAAAATTCATTTGTGTTTCATATACATCTTGTACACATAGCCTGAAAGTGGTTCCTTTTTTTTTTTTCTTTAAAGATTTATTTATTTATTTGAAAGGCAGTTACAGAGAAGGAAAGACGAAGATCTTCCACCTGCTAGTTTACTCCCCAATTGACTGGCGCTAGGCCTAGTCAAAGCCAGGAACGTCTTCGGGGTCTCCCACATAAATGCAGGGGCCCACTGCACCACAACGCTGGCCCCCTCACGGTGATTCTACAGAACATTTTTATATGCGTATGTTGTGACTGTACCTACCACACAAGGTCGTGGGTGGAAATTTCCGTTTGCAGCAATACATCAGAGCTCACGAAAGATTCAGAGTTTGGATTTCCAGATTAGGGATTTCAGCTTATACTCAAATTTCCAGCCTCCGCTGCAGCCAGGAGTAGGCCTGTGACACAACTCTGGCCAGTAACCATTTCCTAGAGAAAGCTTTCCTCAAAACAGAAAGACAAAACCCTCACCCAGAAAAGGATTTGTTTTGCCATAGTATTTTGTTCTTGTCAAGGACTGCTGGAAACTTTACATCCTTCCCTTCTTATCACCACTTTGTGACCTTGAAGACTATAAAATCTCACTCTAAATAGAAATCTGAGCCAGCTTCCTTAGTGACATCCTGGAGCAAATGCACAACCCAGCCTTGCACTGCCCACCTTTACATTTTTATTGGGTGAGAAAAACAAGCCAAGACTCAAGTCTTTGTACGTGAGGTTTCTGTAATCTGGAGGCTTTAATGCAATGTTGGTATGATCTACGCTACCAGTCAAGTCTATCAAATCACCTGAGGGTCTAGATCACTTCGGTGAATTAGTGGTAAGATACACTAATGATAAGTTATCAATAACAAGAAGATCAGAGAGTAATGAGTACCAACTATGGGAAACCAATAATAATAAAAGCACCAAAGATTGTATTAAGAACTTTAATATACATTAACGTATTTAATTTTCACAACCATATGGAGTAGTATAACACCACATCTATCCAGGGTAAAATTTCCAGCAATCTTTGAATAGGACAATATGGCAAAACAAAGCTAAATATACTTGTTCTGAGATTATAAACTTCCATTTTTAACTCTGCTCCCATTGGCTGGTTCACTCCCCAGATGCCCACAACAGCCCTGGCTGGGGGCTGAAGCTGAGAACTCAATCAAGATCTCCAATGTGGGTGGCAGGGTCTGCATTAACCCAAAGTAGAATCAAGAACAGAGCCAAGACTCAAACCCAGGCTACTCAATGTGGGACCCGGGCACCCCAAATGGTTCCTTAACTGCTACACCAGACACCCACAGCACAGCACCCTTTCTTATATGAGAGCGACGCCTGTTCATGTTGATTTTAACACGTTTACATGGCAAACCAATCTCAGTGCCCCCTTGTGTGATGGAATGTTAACAGGCTATGACATCCAAAAGCCTGAGCCCCACTAAGGTTAAAGAATCTACCCAAAGTCACAAAGCTTTGTTTGACACCAAAGTCCATGTTCATAACCGTTAAGTTATATGAAGGAAATACACTAAATAAACTCAAAACAACTATCCTGTGGATACAATGAAAATTAAAGCTATAAATTTAAAGGAAACCGAGCATCCCAGAAAATATACAGTAGGAACAAGGACTTTTACAGTGAAACGACTTTACCATGTTGCCTCCTACAGAGCTGGCTGGAACTGTGTGATGTAGATTTAAACCACACCAGGGAAAATGGAATCAAGATAGGAATTCCCACCCATGCCCACTTAAATCTCAGATGACAAACTAGGTTTGGAGGTTCCATTTGGGAACAAAGAAACTTCTGGGTCTCGAAGTACATCATTTGTGTCTGAAGTCTGTGGTATCCCAGATCCGAGGAAGGGGCATGCAAAAAATGCCTTTCCCTAAAGCCTGCTCCTCAATTTCTTCCAGCTCCACAAAAGTAGTGGAGAGGGACGCGGATGCCACATGAACGAAAATTAGAAACAAACTGAAATGCTGTCAAATTCTTCCTTACCTCAATTCTTGGCATTTCATGATATTGTGTTTCAATTTTTTAAACCCATATAAAACTCATTTCTGTTTCTCTGGAAAAGTAAAAGTTGGGTCAAGCAGTTTTTCAACACAGTAGTTCAAAGACGCAACTTAGATCAACAGTCAAATACTTATCACAGCTTGACCACTACACTTGTCTACTTGTCTATTACACTACTTGCCTTGTCTACTACATTAATGTGTGTTTAAAAGAAAATGGCATTTGCAAGACTGCATAATGTAGCTTAGAGGGAAAAAAAAATCACACCCTCCTAAGTTACTTCTATAAGTAACCATGGGATGAATGTTAAATAGCTTTAGTCTATATCTGTATGTTTACACTTTTTCTATTCTGGAAGATTTTAGAAACTTCAAAACCTGGATGGGGCCAGTGTTGCGGCACAGTAGGTGAAGCTGCCGCCTCTGACACTGGCATCCCGTAAGAGCCACGGTTCATGTCTCAGCTGTTCCACTTCCAATCCAGCTCCCTACTGATGGTCTGGGAAAGCAGTGGAAGGTGGCCCAAGTACTTGGGTCCTTGCCACCCACATGGGAGACCCAGATGGGCTCCTGGCTCTGGCCTGGCTCAGCCCTGGTCATTGCAAACCTCTGGGGAGTGAACCAGTAGATGGAAGATCTCTCTCTCTCTCTCCCTCTAACATTAATTTTCACATAAATATTTTTTAAAAAAAATGGTGAGCTCTTTTCTATTTGTGCCTTCAAATGCAAGTTATTATTAAAAACATCAAACGCCAATCAGCATTATGGTGCAGGGGGTTAAGCTGCAAGTTACAGAGCACACATTCAAGTCTTGGCTGCTCCGCTTCTGGCCCACCTTCCTGCAATGTGCCTGGGAGGATGACCCAAGTTCCTGGGCCCCAGTCACCCATGTGGGAGACCCAGATGGAGTTCCAAGCTCCTGCCTTTGGCCTGACCCAGCCCTCAATATTACAGCTATTTGGGGAGTGAACAAGCAGATGAAGAGCTCTCGCTCTCTCTTCTTTCAAATAAAATAAGGCTTTAAAAACAATGAATTCAAACAAAAAATTCTCATAAAATATAGAAACAGGGGCTGTTGTTGTGGTATAGTGGGTAAAGTCAATGATCACAAGCCAGCATCCCTTATGGACGCCTGTTCATGTCCAGCGCTTGGGCCCCTGCAACCCACACGGGAGACCTGGAAGAAGCTCCTGGCTTCAGCCTGGCCCAGATGGGTCCATTGGAGCTATATGGGGAATGAAACAGCAGATGGAAGATATCTCTTTCTCTCTCTAACTCTTCCTTTCAAGTAAATAAATAAATCTTTAAAACACATACATATAGAAAACTAATGGTTTGCCTTTTTTACTGAAAAGAGTGAATGCTTTGCCTGCTTCTTTTCCTGCTTTTACCTTATTTATACTTATCTCAAAAAAAATCTTATTTATACTTATCTCCCATATTTTAACCCAATCTTCTTACACCAATTTTAGTTACAGGAAAAAGTAAACAGTGTACAAGAACAGCATGAATTCTCCAGTATCTACCACCAAAAAGAATAAAAATGATATGCAGGCATCGTGGTGCAGTAGGCTGTACCGCCCCTTGGGACTCCTTCATCCCCCACGGGAAGGCTTGGTTCTAGTCAAAGCTACTCTGCTGCAGATCCAGCCTGGGAAACCAGCAGAGGATGGCACAGGTACTTGCTTGCTTGCCACCCACATGGAGACATGGAAATCTCAGCTTCTACCTTCAGCCTGAACCCACTTAGCTGTTGTAGGAATTCAGGGAGCGAACCAGTGGATGGAAGATATCTCCCTTCCCCTCTGCCTTTTGTGTGTGTGTGTGTGTGTGTGTGTGTGTCAGGCAGAGTTAGTGAGAGGGAGACAGAGAGAAAGGTCTTCCTTCCATTGGTTCACCCAAAAATGGCCACTACAGCCGGCGCGCTGCGCCAATCCAAAGCCAGAAGCCAGGTGCTTCCTCCTGGTCTCCCATGTGGGTGCAGGGCCCAAGCACTTGGGCCATCCTCCACTGCCTTCCCGGGCCACAGCAGAGAGCTGGACAGAATCCAGTGCCCCAACCAGGACTAGAACCCGGGGTATGGGCGCCGCAGGCGGAGGATTAGCCAAGTGAGCCGCGGCGCTGGGCCCCCCTCTGCCTTTCCAATAAATAAATAAAATTGTATACATGATGTTGTTTTAAACAGAGAGAGAGAGAGAGAGAGAGAGAGAAGAGAGAAGAGAGGAGGGGAGGGGAGAGGGAGAGAAGGAGAGGAGAGGAGAGAAGAAGGAAAGAAATAGAAAAAAGTAAAGGTAGTTGGTTATCCATGGTGGGGAGGGGTGTGGGGAAGTAGTTTGAGGGAAAGAATGCCTTTATAATCAAAATACAAAGGCACAAAAATATATACACAGGAGAAAAACAGTAGAGATTTTCATTTGATTTTGATTTTTAAAGTTCATTTAGTTTTCTTTTTCAATCCTAACAAAGTCCTTAAAAACAAGCCCACATGAAAGTACTTAACATAATTGGCTTAGATATTAACATCCACAGCTCTATTAGTGCTTCTAACAAGACTTTTTAAACACACCCTCTGCATTTCCTTCCCTCCCTTCCACCCCCTCACTTACCAAAACTAACAATTTAAAGAATTTTTAAGTTCACAGGAAAGTGAAAAGGGGGAAGGGAATCTACAACTTAAATTCCACTAATACTGACTTCCTTAAACTACACCCACAATTCTTCCATTTTGCCTAATGTACATAGAACATTCTAGTTCCCATCCTTCCTTCCTTATATTAAATATTCTTATTACTTAAATTCCAGGTCATGAAACGTTCAGAACTGAAAAAAGATGCAGTCCATCTTGTAAATATCTACAAAATGTGGGTAGGGATAAAGATTAATAAATAGCTAAAAATTACAGAAGGCACTGGGCTCTTCATGCAGATTAAATCACTAATCAGGAAACAGATTACTTAAAAAAATAAATTGTTAGCCACTCTTCAGGGTCAGTAAAAAAACTCCAAAAGCTGTGGTCCTTTTTCAAATTTGAATTTTGAAACAATCTCAGCCTAAAAGAAGTTATAATAAAATCCAGGGATCCCAATATCATCTTCTCCCAGGTTCTAATAAAATCTACAATATTATTTATATTTTGCCTTTTGGGGCCAGCGCTGTGGTGCAGCGGGTTAAAGCCCTGGTCTGAAGCGCTGGCATCCCATAAAGGCGCTGGTTTGAAACCCAGCTACTCCACTTCTGATCCAGCTCTCTGCTACGGCCTGGGAAAGCAGAAGATGGTCCAAGTCCTCAGGCCCCCACACCCAGGTGGGAGACTCGGAAGAAGCTCCTGGCTTCAGATCAGCACAGCTCCGGCTGTTGTGGCCAACTGGGGAGTGAACCATTGGATGGAAGACCTCTCTCGCTCGCTCGCTCGCTCACTCTTCCTCTCCTCTCTCTGTGTAACTCTCTCAAATAAATAAATAAATCTTTAAAACAAAAGTTTGCCTTTTGTCCTAAAAATTTCTTTTTTCATTTTGATTTTTATTTGAAAAGCAGAGATAGATCTTCCATCTGATTCACCTCCCCACCCCCCAAACGCCTGCAAGAAGGGGCAGGGCCAGGTGAAAGCCAGGAGCCTGGAACTCAATTTGTTCCCCCACATGGGTGGCAGTGACCCCAGTATCTGAACAATCGCTCACCCACCACCTCCCAAGGTGTACATTAGCAGGGAGGGGACTTGAACCCAGGCACTCCTATTGGATGTGGATGTCCCAAGCGGCAACTTAACTGCTGCACTGAATGCCCGCCCCCAGTAATGCTCTCTTGTCTGGTGCACAGTTAATCCCAGAATCCCTCATTGCATCTGATTGTTACATTTCCTTGGTCTCCTCCAACCTGTGGCAGCTCCTCGGCAGTTCTTTTTATCAACCGCTCAACACTTCTGGGGAGTACCCACCAGTTATTCTGTAGGGTGTCCTGAAATCTGATCTGTCTGTTGTCCTCCTGTTGTTCGTTTTTTTTTGTTTTGTTTTGTTTTGTTTTTAATAAGAATGCCACAGATGTCTCCTTCCCAGTTCCCATCAGAAGACACATGGTGCTGGCACCTTATAACTGGTGATGTGAGCTTTGATCATCCGGCTAATTTGATGTCAGCCAGTTTTCTTCGCTACAAGGGTATTGATTTTTCCCTTTGAATCAACGTTGTGGGAGAGATTTTGATTCTATGCAAATACCCTGGTGATGCTATTTAAGGGTACCTCTCATCACACTTTCACCCACTAATGCCGGCATCCACTGGAAATTCCTGTCTGCAACAGCTACTACGGCAATGCTTGCCGCCTGGCGATCTGATCTTCCCATCATCCCACACTGTCTAACTGAGGTTACACTGTAACAAGAAGTTGTCCCTTTCCTCTATTGTTTACTTATTCAATTAGTCACTTCTATCAGTATAAGCTCATGGATATTTCCCTCCACAGAGGTTATAATCCAGTACTGTCATTATTTATTGTTACTCAATTCATCCCAAATTTGGAACTCCTTTGTATATACAGTGGTCTCCCCTTATCCGGATTCTAGTTACCTGCTGAATTCTGATCTGAAAACGTTAAAAATACAGAAATAAATGCATTAGTTTAACCTGCATGCTGTTCCAAACAGCATGATGAGATCTCCCTCTGTCCCACCCAGGCTGCCCAGTGTCTCTGTGCTGTGTGTGTTACCTGCCCATCAGTCACTCAGTAGCCTTCTGGGTCATCTGATGGAACGCTGCAGTATCACAGTGCTTGTGTCTGAGTAACCTTTAGTTTATTTAATAATTTGTCCCAAAGCCCAAGAGTAGTGATGGTGACAATCTTATTATAGCATATTTTTAGAGTGGTTCTATTTTACTGTTAGTTGTTAACCTCTTAATGTGTCTAACATACTAAACTGTATCACAGATAAGTATGTATATGAAAAAACAGTAGATATATTTTTATGTGTATATATAACACATGGCCTCATGGATAAAGGGGGGCTATTATATATTCATTAGACTGCCTTCTGACTTGTTTAGAATAGACACCACCTCATTTAGAGAAGAGAAGTAATGTCTGAATGCAGGAACGTGTCATTGTGATCAAAGAAAAATTTTCATGGAAATAAAATATACATATCAACATATCCCAAATGTGTTGTACTACCAGTTCTTGCTCCTCCAAAATATTACCATGATCTTTGGTCTGTATTTTATACAAAGGACTATAAATCCATCTCTTCTTGCACCACCACCATCTATCTCAGATACCACTGGTGCTTTTATAACACTTTTGAAATGACACAATTAGAGTTAGAAGACAGATCAGTGGTTGCCAGATGTGGCTGAAGGAGTGACTGTGGCTATAAAAGGGCAGCAAGAGGAATCCTTTGTAGTGTTGGAAATGTCTTATGTCTTGACTCAATCAATGTCAATTTCCTGACTGAGATATGGTTCTATAGTTTGCAAGATATTTCTCATGGGAGAAGTTGGGTAAAGAGCGTAAGATCTCTCCATACTATTTCTTACAAATGGATGTCAGCCTATAACTACCTCAAAACTTAAATTTTTTTTTCAAACGATAATGAACTTTAAATGAATTTTCAGGAGAAATCGGGTAATCACCACAACGCCCAACCTTCTAGGTACACTGATTATTAGCTTCAAGGAAAGGTACAATCAGGTCTCCCTAAAATGACCAGCTAACGACTACTTCCTAATTAAAATCTTTCCTTATTGACTTTTATGTCAAACAGGAACAAATACCATGAGCTAGAGAAGAAAGAAAGGTTCCCAGGGCATTACATTATTCTGAGTGTTGGTTTTCCAACTCAGCTGCCAAGAGGAACAAAGTGTACATTTTTACTTCCACTTAGCTCATTAAATATCTGAAAACTGAAGCTCCACAACTTGCAGGATGCAGACCATGAGAAAGTAAAGGAGGAGAGAACAGGAATTTATTTCCAGTGACAAATTCATTTCCTGGGGCTGGAGCTGTAGCGGATAGAGCCAGGCAGAGCCCACATCCCATATGAGCACTGGTTTGAGTCCCGGCTGCTCCCTTCTGATCCAGCTCTTTGCTGTGGCCTGGGAAAGCAGCAGAAGATGGCCCAAATGTCTGGGCCCCTGGACCTGCATAGGAGACCCCAAAGAGGCTCTTGGCTCCTAATCCACACAGTTCCTGCCGCTGTGGCCATCTGAGGAGTGAACCAGCAGATGGAAGACTTCTCTCTCTCTCTCTCTCTCCCTCCCTCCCTCCCTCCATCCCTCTGCCTCTCTGTAACTAACTTTCAACTAGATAAATAAATCTTAAAAAAAAAAATTCATTTCCTCTCCAAGTCACTAATTCCTCCAAAACAACTCCTAGGCACAATGGATATGAAAGCACAGAGTGGCAGAGCCCATACAATTAATTTTAGAAACAAGGACTAGGGGCCGGCGCTGTGGCACAGTGGGTTAAAACCCTGGCCTGAAGAACCGCCAGTTCTAGTCCTGGCTGCTCCTCTTCCGATCCAGCTCCGTGCTATGGCCTGGGAAAGCAGTAGAAGATGGCTCAAGTCCTTGGGTGCCTGCACGCACGTGGGAGACCTGGAAGAAGCACCTGGCTCCTGCCTTCAGATCGGCACAGCTCCGGCCATTGCAGCCATCTGGGGAGGAAGATTCTCTCTGTCTCTACCTCTCTCTGTAACTCTGTCTTTCAAATAAATAAAATAAATCTTTAGGCTGGTGCCGCGGCTCACTTGGCTAATCCTCCGCCTGCGGCGCCGGCACCCCGGGTTCTAGTCCCAGTTGGGGCACTGGATTCTGTCCTGGTTGCCCCTCTTCCAGTCCAGCTCTCTGCTGTGGCCCGGGAGGGCAGTGGAGGATGGCCCAAGCCTTGGGCCCCTGCACCCACATGGGAGACCAGGAGAAGCACCTGGCTCCTGGCTTCGGATCGGCGCAGTGCACCGGTCATAGCGGCCATTTTGGGGGGTGAACCAACGGAAGGAAGACCTTTCTCTCTGTCTGTCTCTAACTGCCTGTCAAAAAAAAACTAAATAAATAAATAAAAAATAAATCTTAAAAAGAAAAAAACAACAAGGACTAAACCTGCCTCTCCACAAAAATCAGCCCCACTAACATCACCCCAAGGTCACAGACGGAAGAGAAAAAAGAACACTCGAGCATAGCAAAAAGCACACTTCATGCAGCTCAATGATGACTGCTGCTTAGCCAGCACGTAAGATTAGAGGTGGTCTTTTCCTGAAAGAATCAACCCCAACAGTCAAAAGAATGCGACAATCAGCTTATTTTTCACCCCAGAGAGGCTGACCCTTTAACCACTGGCCATATTTTTACTAACTATATCTGTTCTAGCTCTGACAAAGCTACAAAAAGATCAATTAAATGTATAACCAATCGCCTCTCCTCCTTATTTACTGACACTCGTCTACCTACACACACAAACCAAAAAGATGGTATAAAGACCTCAGAACTGTTCTCAGACTCAATCATCACACTGTGTCATTGCAAGTCACTTTTGAATTTTATCTAAATACATTCCTTTCTTCCTGCTTACATTTGAAAGTTCTTTAACTCCTTCAAAGGACAGAATGTTTGCAAATCACATTATCATTACAGATTAAGAAATATTATATTGGGGTCGGCACTGTGGCGTAGCAGGTAAAGCCACGGCCTGCAGTGCCAGCATCCCACATGGGTACTGGTCCAAGTCCACTAGTGGATGGAAGACCTCTCTCTGCCTCTCCTTCTCTCTTTGTGTAACTTTGACTTTCAAAAAATAAATTTTTTAAAAAAGAAATATTATATTTAGCATAATTATGTGAGTCAGATACAGATAGGACCCCATTTAAAATGATTGAACTATGATGTTTCAAACACGTGACAGGGTGAGTGCAAGAGGCAATCAATAGAAACCGTATTTATATTTGGAATTTGGATCTTTTCTTGGGCTAGCAATAACAGGAGAGTATGCTGGGGCCAGCACTGTGACGCGGTGGGTAAAGCTGCTGCTTGCAATGCCATATGGGTGCCGATTTGAGTCCTGGCGGCTCCGCTTCCAATCCAGCTCCCTACTCGTGGCCTGGGACAGCAGTGGAGGATGGTTCAAGTGCTTGAGCCACTGCACCCACGTTAGAGACCCAGAAAAAGGTCCTAGCTTCTGGCTTCAGCCTGGCCTGGCCCTGGCCCTTGTGCCCATTTGGGGAGTGAACCAGCATATGGAAGATCTCTCTCTCTGTGTAACTCTTTCAAATAAACAAATAAATCTTAAAAGAAAAAAAAACAGGAGGATACTTTCTGGCTATGCTGGACAGCAGCACTGAGCACAGCTCCCAGACAACCACACAATCACGAGGGTAAAACAACAGACCAATAGACGCACTACAGTGTGGCTAAGCTGTGGTGTTCAGGAGGGCGGGTCTATTAAATGTATTTACAACTTGAAACATTTTCTCTTTTTTTTTTTAGATTTTATTTATTTATTGTTAAAGATGTATTTATTTATTTGAAAGGCAGAGTTACAGAGAGGCAGAGAGAGAGAGCTCTACCATCTGCTGGTTCACTCCCCAAATGGTCACAACAGCCGGAGCTGGGAAGCCAGGAGATTCCTCTGGGTCTCCTACGGGGTGCAGGGACCCAAACACTTGGGCCATCCTCCACTGCTTGCCCAGACCATAGCAGAGAGCTGGATCGGAAGAGGAGCAGCCAGGACTTGAACCAGCGCCCATATGAGATGCCGGCACTGCAGGTGGCAGCTTTACCCGCTATGTCATGGTGGCAGCCCCAATATCTTGAACTTATAATGACCTCACTGCAAATTTGAAGAGCCTCTGTATTTCCTATCACTCAGATCTCTAGAATGTACATTTGGTGGAAGACATCAAAGTTTAAGAAAAAAATAGCATGAGTAAATAGTATGAGTTAAAAAAATACTTTTAAACATCAAAATTATACTTAACAACCTGGGAGGTTTTTTTCCTATGAACCAGCAATGTCCATCGCAGCCACCTGCTATGATTAGGATACACCAGCATAACGCAAGCATCGGCTAATACAGTGAGTGCTGATATAAGTGTGAACACATTCAACTAGCCTATCCATCATCTCTGCTGTGTAATTCAAGCTCTCAATCATCTCAAGCCTGGAGAATGGATGTCAGCCTTTTATTTATTACTTTGGAGGCAGAGAGACAGAAAGAAAGATAATTCCTACTTGCTAGTTTACCTCCCAAACACCCAGGAGCTGGGAACTCAATCTGGGTTTCCCAAGTGGGTGGCAGGATCCAACAACCTAAGCCACTACCTGCTGCCTCCTTGTATCTGCATTAACAGGAAGCTGGAACCTGGACACAATCAGGAATCAAACCCAGGTATCCCAATACAGAGCACAGGTCCTAAACAGTCTTAACTGCTGGGGCAAACAGCTGTCTCTGACTGTCAGTCTTTCACTGAGCTCCAGGTCTCTTCTCACGCCCCTCCACGCCATCTATACTCGGCATCCCTTATCTGATCCTTTGCCCCCCAACACACTGAACAAAGGTGTACACGTCTTCCTACAATTACATGTGCTACTCGTATGAGAGCAGGTCGGCTTGGAATAGTCCTCATGTCCCCCAGGTGGGCAGACACCTATTGCCCTCAGACTCAGCCAAAGGACAGCTGTCACAGTGCTGGCAAATCACAGCCTGCTTACTGGGTACAAGACTGGTGAGTTCGGAGACACACATCTCATGCCAGCTTTGAATGCCCATTGGTAAATAACAGGCATTCCACTGAATACATGCTATCACAGAACAAGAACCACTATTAGGCATGGCCCTAGTTAAAGTACTTTCTTTCATTTAATCTATAAAACAACCTCAGGAAGCTATTATCATTTTACAGATGAGAAAACTGGTATCAGAAATGGAGTGAAGAGAGGAAATAGTCCATAAAATGCAAATATCAAGAAACCACTGTTACCAGTTTTCACATCTCTTTAGCCTACATCAATTACCTCAATAAAAAATTTACACAATCATAAAAAAATTTCTTTCAGTAACTTTTCATGATTTAAGCAGAGGCAAAGTCTTTCTGTGTTTCTAAAATGGTATCAGATCATTATTCAAGACAGTCAATTTTCATCTGAAGCATAACCCAATATTACTTCGTGACTTGAATTTCAATATCACCAAAGGAAGATCGTATTGTGAGAGTGTAAATCCACCAAAATCTACCTTTCTTTTTCGGTTCCACAGTAAAAATTTTTTAAAAATTTTTTCTAATGAGGCAAAGTATTTTATTTCAAGAACTGATCTTTCTGAGCAATAATGTACTTCCCCTTTTTAAACAGCAAGATCATTAATTAAATGATACTAATAGAAGTCTTTTATTTTGCTTTTATTTTATATCCTTTCTTAGCAGGAGGGACAGGGACACAAAAGGTATCTCTTATTTTTTCCTTTTTAAACTATTTTGTGTAATCCCAGGGTTTGGGAACACTAGGATAGACCAGGATTCTACATCCAGTACTACAGTTGGATTCATTTTGAACCTTGGCCAAGATATGCAAAGCTAATTATAGAAGTGTTAATTACTAAAACTTTAAAAGGTTATTAGAAGGCAACTAAGCTTCTACCAGTATTGCAAAAGTATGTTAATATTTTTTACCATAAATTTAAGCCTTCACTTAAAAGTCACATGCTAATGCTAAATAGTTTGAAATTAATATTTCAGCTATGTGTATTTTAACCAAAAAAAAAAATCAGCTATTATCATTAAGAAATCTAAATGCTTATGGACAATCATTTCATTGTGAGACATGCTTTTCAAATTGCACACAGTTTAGCTGTGTTTTATGGAGAAAAAACACTTAAGAAACAATTACTAGGAGAATCCAAAAATGAGCTAAAATATAATCAAAGTATAAGCTGTCAAATGAAAATATGAGTCGGATGAACAATGGTAAAAAGAAAGTCAAATGGAAAATTTAGCTGTAAGGCACAATTCTTCAGCTAGATTTGAAAGTGAATGATTTGCCAAAAATACTATTTGTGCGAATTGTCATAATTTTAAGCTTTCCCGGACTAAAGTATTTTTTTAGCCTGTTCGATATGACTTAAGATGAATTCCACTGAGTGACTGCAACGAACTAAGTCCTGCACTCTCTGTTATGAACTCTCACTCGACAAATTCATGAGTCGCAACTCAATCAAGAGGTGTAATTCCCCCAAAATCTCAAGAGTAAAAGGCGAAGTAAAATTATTAACTAGGAGGAGATACGAGTCTGTATTATTTTATGAGACGTCTTCAGAAAGTCTTAAAAAAGTGTATTACAAAAAACTATGCATGGATTTCGGAAAGTGTTGCACCGAAACAAACAACTTTTAATTCCATTTTCCACCAACTTTTAAGTACCCTCATACACATACCATTTTAAGAAATAACTTTCCAACTCACTAAAAACACATTAAGTTAGGCCTCTGAGGTAGATGAAACAATTTTACATGTTCCACTTGGAAAACTAAAAACATTACACATTTAAACACTCTACAGAAGCAATTTAAAAGAGCCTGAACTCAACAAGTTAATAAAATGTTTCAAAAAAAAGTCATTTTATTGTATGAAGCCTTGGGGGAGAAAGCTGTTTGCAATTTAGTTACATCTTTTGCTTCACTAAATCACTTTGGTGACCACATTTCTCATTTAAGTGATTAAAGACACAAACCCAAATAATTTAATAAAGCAATTACTTATGAGTCCTGTTTTTCAACAGAGGTGCCGTGAAAAATATCAATAGGCTGTTTAGTGCCCATTATTTTCAAGGGGCTTTGTAATTATAATACAGTGCCCCATTGACTAAAACTCAGCCAGGTTTCCAGACACGATATGTGTCACACTTTGGTACTAGAGAACACTTTTTTCCTTCTCTCAGGATAACAGGTGAAATAGTAACAGCTTCGTGAGTCTGAATATGCACGATTTGGCTAAAAATTCAGATGATTTTTTTTTAACAATTTCTCCTTAACATTCCTCCTCATTGATTGCATACCAAAACAGAATGGGTTTCCTTTTTTCCCTGTGGACACAAAAAACACCCAATTTAACAGAGGCCTGGGTCTCTCCCCACCCCAGACTGTCTTGTGGCCAGCTTCTTAGGTTACATGAGTGACATCCCAATTACTTCCAGGCAACTGATTGACCTAAATACAAAACTATGTCTTCAAAGGAGTTTAACAGATAAAATGTTGGAAATTAAAATTAAAAAAAATGAATTGCAGTAAAAAATTGTAAATTTTCCACTATTTTCTCTTAGAGCACCTTCCTTTGGCTGTAGAGACTCACTATATAAATCATAAAGGGAATCCTTTACTGAGTTCATCCTCACAGTCAGAAGGAAGTACAGACAGCAAAATGCCCTTCTGTTTACGACTTCAAGCTTATTTAACAAGGTCGTGTTCTTACAGCACAGGCATCCAACAATCATGAGGACAGAGTACACACAAACCTCCAGATCTGCATGAACAAAGACTGGATACAAAAAGCACCTTCTGTGAAGGTTTTTTTTTTTAGTCAGTGTCAAACTTTTACATTAACTATTTCTGACAAGTCAGGTAAAGATGGAAAATGATCACATTTCAAACTACGTTCTCTTTAAAATAAATAAATGCGGGGGTGTGCGTCACCAACAAGCAAACAAACTTCAAAGTCAACTGGGCTGACACTTAAGAATGTTCAAAATGTTTGGTAGGTTCGCTGTGTTTACTTTTCGGATGGAGGTTAAGGCCTGGGCAGACACTGCGGGCGGGCGGCTTTCAGAGTCAATGGCGCTTTCACGTATTGGCGTTGGGAGTGACTGGCCCCGCAGGCCTCCGACTGGCCAAGTTCTGCGTTGGGTCAGTGTGAACGCTGTTCTACACAGCAAAGTTGAACAGTTCACTTGTTCCGCACAATGCTCACGTCGTCGGCACAGCGCAGGTTCTGTCTCCCCCAGCCCAGTCTGGTGACCCACCCTCCCCACCTGATAGGAGGTTTCAGTCATTGTTGTTCTTCACCTAATCAAAGCACCACTTGCCCCCTCCCTCATTTCCACCCAGGGCCTCTGACGTCAGGTTCTGACCAGCCTGGCAAGGTTCTCCCATTCTCGGCGTGTGATTCCACTAGGCACTTCCGACAGTGTTCCTGAAAGGAGCCGAAACACCTCACTGACACCTGCCTTTCCTTCACGCCGGGACTGGGCATGTGCACGCTCAGGTGCAAAGACAATGATGCAACTAACTGGCCATTGCCAAAGCAAGAAGCGAGGAAGGCGCGTGAGAGGCAGGCAGCGCTAAGGGAGGAGGAGCAAGATCAAAGCAAGACATTCCTCGGCCGTGATAAAACAAAAAACAGCTTTCTGGAGACACCGAAATGCATTTTCTTGTAAAACCACAGCCCATCTTCCACAGGTTTGGTAAATGTGCGGGATCCAGCCATGATCCCACAGATGTGGCAGCTCCATCAGAAGAAGGGGAAAAAAATCAAAAACGGTACCAGGTGCCATTCTTGGGGCTTGTCCAAGGCAGCCAGTGGAAGGTTCTACTTGATGCTATTCCCTCCACATTAAATAATAATAATCCACGCCAGAGAACAGGAGAGCATTTGGGTTTGAACAGATGGCATCCAACACCTAACCCTAGACGTCTGGTGGTCCCAGGCACCAGGAGGGCTCATTGGCCTTGAGCGGGTTGGCAAGCAGGACTCCCAATAGCCACCACCCCCAGCTTAGGAAAAAGCATCCTGATCCTGGATGCAGTCAGCAACCGGACGCAAAGAAAAGCAAGCCATGATATTTGGAATACAATTTGCCTCTCTACTCCAATCTGAGATGACCAAATCCAACCCCATCAGCAATTCCTCTTGTTTAAAATGAGAGAAACATAAGCCTGAAGGTAAACAAAGGTATAAAGGTTAACAAAGTTATCTAATTTTGACAAGGTTGTGCAACTCCGCAAGAACCCACAGGGTGCCCTTCCCGGGGCTGTCTGGAACAGGCCTCCCTGTGCCACTCTTTCCAAAAAGCAAAAATACACCGGCACCCCCGCGATCCACTCTACAAAGCCAACACGTCTGTGCCTTAAGGAACCGTGCAGAACTCCACCTTGGCCAACGGCGCCCCACTGCAAGGGTAGAGGGGCCACCAGCTAGGACAGGAGCGGAGCCTGAGGACAGGGAGGCAAGAACACCTGGCCAAGGCAGGCGCGACCCCCAAGCTCCGGGGAGAGGGAGGCCAGAGAACCCTTCCCCCCAACACGCACACCCCTCCAGCCGGGTCAACCCAGGGGAGGTCAGGGGTGCAGACAGCCGCGTAAGGGAGAAGAGAATCCAAGGGACGAGGAAATCGGCCCAGGGTGGCCGGGGGAAGAGCCTTGGCAACGGGATGCGGTTGGTGGGACGAGCAGGGTGCTCAGGGCGACCGGCGCCAGGACGCGGGTCGGGGGAAACGCGGTCAAGTGCAGGGCCGCCGCCGCCGCGGGTCTCACCTGAGGGGTCCTCTCCGCGGGGTTCTTCATCACGGCTTGGCGGAAGCTGTTATCCACGTAGGACGCCATCTCCCCCCGCCGGCCGGGCCGGGGCCGGGGCCGGGGCCGGGGCCGCTCCGC
Organism: Oryctolagus cuniculus; assembly: GCF_051225735.1. Lineage (NCBI taxonomy): Eukaryota > Metazoa > Chordata > Mammalia > Lagomorpha > Leporidae > Oryctolagus > Oryctolagus cuniculus. Next base: position 5,954,428 of record NC_142874.1, on the reverse strand, counting down.
ACCCTCGCCGGCCTCCTCCCGGCCCAGCGCAGCCGGCGCCTCCGCCCTGCGCGTTCCGCCCGCCGCCCGGGGCCGATCGGCCAAACCCGCGGCGGCGCTGGGCCCGCGGCGGGCGGCTCGGCGGGGCCCTGCGTTCCGGAGCGCGGGACGGGCGCGAAGGGCGCGGGCTGCGCCCTGCCCCGAACCCCGCGGCCGAGGTCGGTCCCTGCGGCCCGGAGCCCGGGAACTCCTCCTCCTCCTCCTCCTCCGCTTCCTCGCCGCTCGGCCTGCGAGGCTTCCAGGCGCGCCCGGCTCCCTCCGGGCCCTGGCTCGGCACGCCTCCCCGGCTCCTCTCGGGGGACACTGGCGGCTCCTCCCGGCCCGGCGGGCCCGAGTTATTTTTAGGGAGGTACCAGTGGCAGTGGGGAGGGGGAGGGCCGCGGCAGGCGGAGCCTCTTCTGCCCCCTCCTCTCCGGGGCTCGCGCCGCCGCCCAGGGGTCCCCGGGAAGCGCTGCGATCTCCCGCGCCCCTAGTCCTTGGGCACCGGGGCTCCGGCTCAGGTCCGGGCGCTGCGAAGCCCGAGCGCCGCCGCCGCCGCCGGTCTCCGTCTAGTGGACTCGGCCGCGCCTCCGGACTGCTGCTGCATCCCCTCGGGCCGCCCCGCCGCCGCCGCCGCCGCCGCTGCAGCTGCTCCCGCTCCGGCCGCCGCCGCCGGCCCCCATGCGCACGCCCGGAGCGGGGCTGCCCCGGCGCACAGGCGGCCGGAGCAGCCTTCGGGCCCAGCCGCCGCCGGCAACTTTGTTCCTCGTCTGCGCGGGCCGGGGGAGGGGCAGCAGGGGCCGCGGGCGGCCGGGGTCCGGCGAGCGGGCGTCTGCGGGCCGAGCGCCGCGCGCAGCCCCCCGCGGCGAGGGTGCTCGGGAGACGGCGACTGCCCTCCTCTTCCTCCGCCTCTTCCTCCGCCGGCGCCTTCCCCGCCGCCCGAGCCGCTCCTCAGGGAGGAAGCGGCCTCCGGGGCTTGTTGCTTTGTGCCGCAACCATGGTGAGGAGTGAGCGACGGGGCCGAGGCGAGTCGGCGGCCGCCGCGTCATCGCCGGGGCGGAGCGGCCCGCGCGCGCCGCGCCCGCCTCCCCGCGCCGCCTGCGCCGCCCGCCGGCCGCGCCCTCGCTCGGGAGCCGCACCTCGGGCGGCCGGCAGGTGAGCCGGGCGCTCGGGCCGCCTGCGGGCCCCGGGGACCTGCGCCGAGCTGGCCCGGCCGCCTGCCCAGCCGGGCCGCGCCGAGGCGCCGCGCGCGCGCGTGCCGGGGCCCGAGCAGGGAGCGCGCGGCCCCGGGCTCCGCGCCGCCGGGAGAGCCGGCGGCTGGAAGTTGACCCGAAGCCGAATTCGCAGCTCGGGCCGCGCCGGGCGTCCCTCCAGCCGGAGGGTGGCTGCGCGCAGCGTCCCTGCGGCCAAATCCTCTTAGGAGCTAGTTGCGACGTCCCGCAAGGACCGTGTGGCTGCCCTGCCTTGGCGACCTCGCTGTGGCGCCTCTCAGACACTTAAGTGACCACAAAGTTAGGCCGGGGAAAGCCTACACGAGACCCAGAAGCAGCCCCAGACGTGCCAGACTACACGCAACTTCTGTCGATAGCATCAGAAGCGTTTATTGCCTTGGGCCGAGACGTCGCCTGGACCCCAGATTTCCAAGTCGACCCACTCGGTGCAGGTCATTTGAGAGGGTACCCGTGCCTGCTGCTTCCCAGAGCTGTGGTCCAGGTGTGCAAGACACGCAGCCGAGCACTGGGGAGCGCTTGGCTGCTCTGGTCCCGGGGTTTTGTTTCTGTTTACCTTTCCCCAAACACAAATTCACGTACGGAGCCACTGAGACTTTTTTTGTGTGTGAGCTACTACACCGAACTTTTTTCAAAACGAGTTTTTAGACCATCCAGTTTATTGGAACAGATTGTCCGTTCACATTTGCTCGTCCCTAAGTCACCTGTGTGTCGCTGAACAGATCTCCCTGCGACCCTTGGAAACTGAGTCTGAGTTAGGGACTGTGTCTATAAACCCTCTTATGTTACCCTTGCTGAAGCGCCTCCCTGTGTGGCTCTCTCACTTCTCTGCCGTAGACTTCCACCTTGAAAGCAAAGGGACGTGGAAAATGTGCCGCTGCTGCTGCTCCGGAAACAGGAGGGGCTATTCCAACCCAATGAAGTGAAAAAGTACACCTGACGTCTCCACCTGGTGTCTGACAGACTCTGCTTAGGAACGTGCAAACCAGGCCCCAAACGCGCCCCGCCCACGTGCTTCTCCATCCCCAGTAATACCTTCTACACCTTGCTCTTAGGCTCCCACAGGGCTCAGCAAAACTGTCAGCTCAGCCCGCAGAGTGTCCTTCCTGGAAGCTAACCTCTGGCGGCCACTTCCGCTGCATGACCTGGGTCCAAGCTAGCATGGTTTTTGCCTGCACTTTGCAGTAAGCATCTGCCTGATCTCTCTCCATCCTCTCCTGCAACAGTCTGGTTCCAACAGTGCAGCCAGAGAGATTCTTCTCACTCCACTTAAATAATGCCTCTGCTTAGCCCCCCATCTCACTCAAGGTACCATGGCCTGAATGACCTAGGGACCTGGTGCCCCCCTCTTTCTGTCTCTGACACTCTTATTCCCTACTCATTTTCCCAGGCACATTGGCCTCCTTGCTGTTTCTGGAACAGTAAGTAAATTCTGGTCTCATGGCCTTCCCATCTTCTGTTTTCTAATGCCTGTCTTATCCTCTACCTCTCCCAGCCCACCTGCATTCAGAAAAAGAGAGAAGATAGGGAAGGGGAAGAAAGACAATAAATAGGACATTGTTCCTTACCTCTGTTTTATCTTCATTCAGATGTCATCTTCTACAACAGGCATCTGGCGTGTGGTTAAAACACCTGCATTCCACATCAGACTACCTGTGTCTGATTCCTGGCTCCAGCTCCTCATTCTAGCTTCCTGCTATTGCACACCATAGGCAGCAGTGGTAATGGCTCGAGTAATTGGGTTTCTACCACCCACATGGGTAATCTGGTTGAGTTCCTGGCACTCAACTTCGACCCTGGTTGTTACAGACATTTGGAGGCTGAACCAGCAGATGGGAGGTGTACTCCCGAACGCTCGCGTGTGCACACACAGGACCCACACCCATCTCCCTGTGAAATGAATATGTAAATTTTTTAGAAGTCATATCTCCACCCACCCTAGCTCTCTTCCTTTATTTACCACTGTCTGATGGACTGTATACTTGTTTGTCTCCCTCCCCCACTGTGATTTTTGAAACCATCCCTTTTTTAAAGATTTATTTATTTGAAAAAGCAGAGTGATAGGGAGAGACAAGGGTAGAAATTTCCATCCTATGATGATTCATCCCCCCAAAATATTGCAGTGGCCAAGGCTGGGCTAGACTGAAACCAGGATCCAGTAACTCCATCAGGGTCTCCCACATGGGTGGCAGGGACCTCAACACTTGGGCCATTTTCTGCTGCTTTCCCAGGTGCATTAGCAGGGAGCTGGATCAGAAGCAGAGCAGTAGGGACTCAAACCAGAGCCCTGATATGGAATACTGGTATCCCAAGTTCCCAAGTGGCAGCTTTACCCACTGTGCCCCTATACTTTTTTTTTTTTTTTTTTTTTTTTTTTTTTTTTGACAGGCAGAGAGAGACAGAGAGAAAGGTCTTCTTTTTCCGTTGGTTCACCCCACAATGGCCGCCGCGGCCAGTGAACTGCAGCCAGCACACCACGCTGATCCGAAGCCAGGAGCCAGGTACTTCTCCTGGTCTCCCATGCGGGTGCAGGGCCCAAGCACTTGGGTCATCCTCCTCTGCACTCCTGGGCCAGAGCAGAGAGCTGGCCTGGAAGAGGATCAACCGGGACAGAATCTGGCGCCCCGACCAGGATTAGAACCCGGTGTGCTGGTGCCGCAGGCAGAGGATTAGCCTATACCTTTTGACCATTGATATATCCTCAACACATAATAGGCAGTCAACAAATATGTATTGCATGGATAAAGAAATTAGTAACTATCATGTTACATTGTATTTATATGAGATTGTCTCTTCCTTGTGTCCCTGGTCCAGGAGAGCAAACTGGAAGAGGAAACCTGAACTCCCTGAGCCTCTTTTCTATTCTTTATGAAGGAAATAAGAACTATATGCCCTGAAGACTCACAAAGATCAAGTATATTACATGCAAAGAACCTTGCATAGTGTTTGAGCTATAGTCTATATAAAGCATAAGGTAGCTATTGTTAAGATTATTCTCATCATTGCTGTCCTTTGAGGTTAGTGGAACAGTTATTACCATCCTGTTTACAGAGGGAGGAAACTGACATGAAACAGTTCATGCGACTTGCCCCAGTTCCAGGCCTGCCTTTGGAAGAGCCTGGAGACTCAGGTACCCTTTCATAAATGCTAAAAGCTGCAGATTAACTAGGAGAGGGACCCTGCACAGTGTGCTGGCTTCAGGCTCACAGCTCTCAGCCCCCGTTCTTCCTGTCTGAGGTCCATACCATTCCAATAAAGCTCCCGGCAAACGATGCCCCAACCTGCAAGCTAAACTACATCACACCGCTCACAAAAGCCACCCCTGGACAACGTCGGCTGGGGACCAGCCTCAGAAGGTGAGTCCTGACAGCAGCACAGCCATGAGGGCAGGGGTGGGTCCTGGCATTCAGGTAGTATGGAACTCTGAGCCCCACGGCAGGACTGGGGGTGAGGCTGGAAGAGAATGGGCATTGCACAGGAACTCCTCTCCCCAGATCTCACAACCAGGAAGTGGGAGTTCCAGTTGCAAATCTGTTCTTTGGACGATTATTGTGGCACAGTGGGTTAAGCCACAGCTTGCCATGCTAGCTTTCCACATCAGAGTACTGGCTCCAGTCCTTTGCTTCAGATCCAGCTCCCTGCTAATGCACCCAAGAAAGCAGCAGAAAATGACGCTGGTGTTTAGGTCCCTGCCACCCATGTGGGAGACCCGGATGCAGTTCCTGGCTCCTGGTTTCAGCCTGAACCAGCCCTGGCCATTGAAGCCATGTGGAGTAAACCAGTGGATTAAGGATCCTCTCTCTCTCTCTTTCTCTCTCTCTCTCTCTCTCTCTGTCTCTTTCTCTCTCTCTCTCCTCTCTGTCACTGTGCTTTAAAAATGAATAAATGAATAAATTTTAAAAAATTTTATTTATTTATTTGAGAGGTAGAGCTACAGACAGAGAGATAAAGAGAGAGAGGTCTTCCATCCGCTGGTTCACTCCCCAAATGGCCACAACTGCCAGAGCTGAGCCAATCCAAAGCCAGGAGCCAGAGCTTCTTCTGGGTCTCCCACATGGTTGCGGGGGACCAAAGCACTTGGGCCATCTTCCACTGCTTTTCCAGGACGTAAACAGAGATCTGGATAGGAAGTGGAGTAGCTGAAACACAAAGCAATGCCCATATGGGATGCCAGTGCCAAAGCTGGAGGCTTAGCCTACTAGACCACAGTGCCAGGCCCCAATAAATACATCTTAAAAAAAAATACCCAAAACCCTAAGCTCTTTTTTCTCTGAGTACTCTACTGTGATACTAAGTTGTACCTCTGACCTCAGGGAAGGCCTAATAGTATGTCTTATCCATCTGACTCATGAGAACTTCTAAGCTATCATTTAACTTCAATTAAAGCTAATTTCCCACTATTTATAATCTCATCTACATATGTCAACAGGCTAATCACCACTCCAAATCTAGAACACCTGATACTTGGCATACATTGCTATTTTACTGATATTTGAGCACAAACACTGTGCTAGGTACAGCATCAAAGACAGACTTGGACACAGGTTGGACAATCTGCTAAGTAGTCTAAACCAAACTGTGTCAACAAACCATAGTGGAAGTAAGCCCTCTATTACACTGCTTCATAAAGGCAAGCATAAAAATGAGTTTCTTTATTCTGTTTTTGCTACTATCATATTATTTAGAAAATCATTAGGGGATCAGTAGAGAGACAGACCACTGGGTTTTCATTACAGAAATGCATTTCAAGTTCTGGCCTTGATACCACTCATATTTGTAACTTGAAAAGCCTTGATCTAAAATCTAGTGCATCCCTAAATGTTTAGAGTCATCTTTAAAAGCAAGTTAAAGGTACGTGTGTGTGTATGTTATGTATTTTGTTTATGAAACACATTAATTACCTATTATTCAAAAAATGTGTATTGTGTGCTTCCTATGTACCAGACACAGATTTAAAAAAAAATTTAGGTGAAAAAATTTCATATATTTCATATATTCAGATTTAGGAGCATAGTGATCCTTTCACACTACCCTCTCTTCCACTCCTACAGACTACCACCCTTCTTCCTTTCTAATTCTTTCTCAGTTTTTATAATGATCTACTTTCAGTTTACTTTATACTGATAAGATTAAGCCTACAATAAGTAAAGAGTTCAACAAATAGTAAGGAGAAAAAAAAAGCTGTTCCTCAAAAGTAGAGATAAGAGCTGTAAACAATCAAAGAATTTCAAAATGTCAGTTTCACTCATATACATTACATTTTTTGGTACTTTGTTAGTTACGACATATCAGGGAAAATATATGGTATTTGTCTTTTTGGGACTGGCTTGTTGCATCCATTTTGCTGTGAAAGACAGAATTTCGTTCTTTTTTATGGATGAGTAGTGTTGCATCCTATGCGTATACCAGAGTTTCTTTATCCAGCCATCAATTAATGGACATCTGGATTGATTCTATGTCTCAGCTACTGTGAACTGAGCTGCAGTAAACATGGGGGTACAGATAACTCTTTCATGTGCTGATTTCATTTCCTTTTGACAAATTCCCAGGAGTGGGATGGTTGGGTCATATGGTAAATCTATATTGAGATTTTTGAGGTATATCCATACTGTCTTCCACAGTGGCTTTACCAGTTTACATTCCCACCAGCAGTGTATTTGGGTGCCTTTCCTCCCACATCCTTGCCAGTATTTATTGTTTTTGTTTTGTTTTGTTTTGTTTTGATGATATCCTAGCTGGGGTGAGGTGAAACCTCATTGTGGTTTTGATTTGTATTTCCTTAATAGCTAGTAATCCTGAGCCTTTTTCATGTATCTGTTGGCCATTTGAATTTCCTCTCTTGAAGAATGCCTGTTCAAGTCCTTTGCCCATTTCTTTACTGGTTTGTTTGTTTTGTTGTTGAATTTCTTGAGCTCTTCATAGATTCTGGTTATTAATTCTTTATCGGTTGGGTAGTTTGCAAATATTCTCTCCCAGTCTGTCAGTTGCCTCTTCACTTTGCTGAGTGTTTCTTTTGCAGTGTAGAAGCTTCTCAGCTTGATGTAATTCCATTTGTCTATTTTTTCTTTGATTGCCTGTGCCTCTGGGGTCTTTTCCAAGAAGTCTTTGCCTATGCCAATGTCTTGTAGGGTTTCCTCAATGTTCTCCTCTAGTGACTTGATGGTACCAGGTTATAGATTTAGTTTCTTGATCCATTTAGAGTTGATTTTTGAATATGGTGTAAGGTAGGTGTCTTATTTCATATTTCTATACATGGAGGTCCAAGTTTCCCAGCACCATTTGTTGAAGAGACTGTGCTTTCTCTAGGGGTTGATTTTAGCACCTTTGTCAAAGATAAGTTGGTTATAGATGTGTGGATTGATTTCTGCAGTTTCTATTCTGTTCCATTGGTCTACATGTCTGTTTTTGTGCCAGTACCAGGCTCTCTGTTTAACTCTGACTTTCAAATAAAATAAATCTTTAAAAAAGAAGTATTTAAAAATATTTTGTAATTTTCATCATAGATCTTTCTCCTCCTTGGTTAAATTTATTCCAGGGTATTTAAATTTTTTTGTAGCTATTGTGAATGGGACTGATCTTACAAGTTCTTTCTCAGCCATGTCATTCTCTGTATATAAAAAGACTATTGATTGCTGTGTGTTGGTTTTATATCCTGCAGCTTTATGAGTTCTAATAGTCTCTCTCTCTCTCTCTCTCTCTCTCTTTTTTTTTTTTTTTTTGAAGATTTATTTTGTTTATTTGAAAGAGTTACAGAGAGAGGTAGAGACAGAGAAGTCTTCTATCTGCTGGTTCACTCCTCAAATGGCTGCAACAACTGGAGCTGAGCTGATCTAAAGCCAGGACCCAAGAGCTTCTTCCAGTTCTCCCACATGGGTGCAGGGGCCCAAGGACTTGGGCCATCCTCTGCTGCTTTCCCAGGCATGTTAGCGGGGAGCTGGATCAGAAGTGGAGCAGCTGGGACTCAAACCAGCACCCATATGGGATGCCAACACCGCAGGTGGTAACTTTACCTGCTGTGCCACAGTGCTGGCACCTCTTATGGTCTCAGTCTCTTTTTTTCTTTTTAATTTTTTGAAAAAATGTGTTTATGTGAGAGGTAGAGCTATAGAGAGAGACAAAGAGAAAGGTCCTCCATCTGCTGGTCCACTCCCCAAATGGCTGCAATGGCCAGAACTGAGCCCATCTGAAGCCAGGAACCAGGAGCTTCTTCTGCATCTCCCATGTAGGTGCAGGGATCCAAGCATGGGCCATCTTCTACTGCTTTCCCATGCCACAGCAGAGAGCTGGATCAGAGGAGGAGCAGCCGGGACTAGAACCAGTACCCACATGGGATTCTGGCACCACAGGCAGACTCAGCCCACTGAGCCACAGTACAGGCCCCTCTAATAGTCTCAGTGGAGTCTGGTGCTTCCCACTGACATTGATCTTAATGCCAAGAGTCCCAGTGTTGAATAGGACGCAATCCCTTCCCCAGGCCCCATGGAGGCTGGTTTGATTTACAGCCCGTCTAGGAGGAGGGCAGATGATAGAAGGACCTGGGGAGCTTCCCTATCTAAGACAGGAGCTGCCTCTCCAGTTCTTAGAAACCTCTGAAGGGAGGTTTTCCAGCTGAGAAAGGCTGAATTCTATCAGACATTCCTTACACTCTTCCCCTCCCCGGGGAACATTTTTAAATGGTTTTCCAGGTTTTTTTAACCTGGGTAGTAGAGTCAGTGAAAATCTCAGGAGAGTGAAAGGCTATATAGTTCAGACACTGTATCATTCTCAGTGAGCACGTGCCACCAGGAAATATTGTACTCACCTGCTAATCCCATTCCAGAGTCCCAGACGGGGAGTAGAGTTACGGGTATCCAGGCAGAGATACAATGTGTTCTTCCAGAAGAGCTCCTGACACTTAGGAAAGTGTGTCCAAAGCACAATTAGGTTTGATCTTACAGCAATCAAATTCAGAGTTGAGGATGCTTCTACAGGAGTAAGAACAACACTGATGCAGATGTCACATAGATGTTTGGATAGTTTGGAGCTGAGAGTAGGAAAAGAAAACTGTGTTCCTCAGGTATAGCAGGATCATTGCCCTAGTTCTGCCCTGGACAAAAACAACAACTAAATATTTAAATCACATAATATTCGAGAAAGCAAAACTGGTATTTGGTATGCCATTTTATCCCTCACACTTACACAGCTACTTTCTTTCATTGATTTGTTTGCATTTGAAATACTGGGCCAGTAGGTGAGAACAACCTTCTTTATTTTCCTGATTGGGAGAAAGCTAATGCTAACACTTCTGAAAGGAAATGCATTCTTAAACTTTTAATCCACTATCAATTCCTTCCATTGTTGCCTCCTGTTTGGAATGTATTTTTGTAAGTTGCCCTATGCAACTGTGATCCAAAATCAGTCTGCCTATTTTAAGGAAACTGGAAAAAGACTTTAGGCAATCATGCAGGCTAAATTTTTTTATTTATTAGAGGAAACAAGAATAAATGCAAAGGATCAATACTACAAAAATTTATTTAATCCTGAAAATAGGTAAAATTTAAGGACTTTATTGTAAAACTTAACAATATACATACCACTACAGCATCTGAGTACTTAATGCATAGGCTTTTGAAGCCCACATTCTGTATCATAAATGCTCAAGTTATTAAAGAGAAAAATTCTCCCATTTCAAATATGCAGTTAACCCAATGAGATAATTTGGTCATAATAGAGTGTAAGATTGTATCTAGGTTTCTCCAGTTATGTGAAGGTGATTACGCTCAACTGAAATTGCACCCACAAGCGAACTGGTGTGCAGTGCAGAATTTGGAAATGTGTTCCAGGGAAGATCAGCTGTAATTACGCCAGCTCTGGTCTCCAGGTGGTATCCAAGGGCAAGTGCAAGTGAGCTATGGTACAGCTGTCTACCAGAGGACAGTCAAAATCAAACAAGGTCATTTGAGAGGAAAAAAAAAAAAAAGCAGTATTCTTGTCCAGCTTTGATTTTTAAAATACCAGTACTAATAGTCATTCTGAAGTCATGATTATTTAATATTTGTTAAAACCAAGACTAGTGCTAGGCACCCTATGTACATAAACAAAGCGTCTGTGCATGGAACTTACAGATCTAAATTAGGCAAAGGAAGTGAAGGGTGCACAAGGGCGTGGGAAACACGCACTGAGAGCAGTTCAGAAAATGAGGCCGTTTTATTTGTATTGTTATTTTATTCTAGCTATCAGAAGGTCTAGTTTGTTGTAGCACACATATTGAAAGGAAGGAAGGAGAAAAGCAATTTGCCTTTTGGGGAGTTCAAAGAGGATGCTACAAGTATGAAATGGCAAAATGTATCCAGTTAGAGATCTAAAAGAGGAAAGAAAACACAAGGAAACGCAGAAAGACTGAACACTGGATGTGTCCACTGCGGGGACTAAGTCAGGTCACTGTATGAGACATGGCTGAGAAGAATGTGAACCTGCTCCATCACCATTGGCCCTGCCATCTTCAGTGATTTTCTTATAAAAACATTTTACTTATCACGTAAAATAAATGTTGCCGGTGATAAGTGCTGGTAAGACATTCAAAGCAGAGTTCAGTTTCACCTCATGCTTATCTCACCTACGAGGAATGAGCCTGTGTCATCATAACGAGCCTGCAAGAATCCAGAGATGATTAAACCAAGTTACAGACCAATAAAACTCACAGAACTCCACCCCAACCTGGACAGGTGCCCCACAGATGGGTCTATTGACACAGAAATACTGTAGAAGTGATTGGAGTAGCAGAATTTTATAACATTGCCACAGGGAAGAAAATGCGAACTGTATTTTCAGTGCAGTCAATCAATGTAGTTTTAAAAAGGCATGGTGGGGGCTGGCGCTGTGGCATAGCTGGTGAAGCCACTGCCTGCAGGGCCAGCATCCCATATAGGCGCCGGTTCGAGTCTCGGCTGCTCCACTGCCCATCCAGCTCTCTGCTATGGCCTGGGAAAGCAGGAGAAGATGGCCCAAGTCCTTGGGCCCCTGCACCCATGTGGGTGACCAGGAAGAAGCTCCTGGCTTCGGATCGGCCCAGCTACGGCCCATTGCAGCCAATTGGAGAGTGAGCCAGTGGATGGAAGACCTCTCTCTCTCTCTCTCTCTCTCTCTCTCTCCTTCTCTCTCGGTGTAGCTCTGACTTTCAAGTAAATAAATAAATCTTAAAAAAAAGAAAATAAAAAATAAAAAGGCATGGTGGAATAGGTGATGTAATAGAGAAGGATCATCTTGCAAGCGACCTCAGCGCTGGAATTGAAAGCGGGTTGTGATGCATATTAGCTCTGCAAAGAACTTAATCTGCCTGAAACTTACATTTCCACCTTTGTACAATATGATTAATACTATCTTTCTTGCTAGAGAAATATATCAATGACTCCAAGCAGAATTAACGTAAGCTGGCGCCGCGGCTCAATAGGCTAATCCTCCACCTTGCGGCGCCGGCACACCGGGTTCTAGTCCCAGTCGGGACGCCGGATTCTGTCCCGGTTGCTCCTCTTCCAGTGCAGCTCTCTGCTGTGGCCCGGGAGTGCAGTGGAGGATGGCCCAAGTGCTTGGGCCTGCACCCACATGGGAGACCAGGAAAAGCACCTGGCTCCTGGCTTTGGATCAGCGCGGTGATCACCCATTGAGGGGTGAACCAACACTTTGCCTGTCCAAAAAAAAAAAAAAAAAGAATTAACATAAGCAAATACCCTTTCTAATTTCTCCTTTCTTCCAAAAAGGAAATGCTTTCTTTAGTCATGGAGTATGTACGGGACCCTTTAAGTTTCTAGGAAACATTTTAGGTTAAAAATGTATCAGCCTAAACTAAAATGTAACAAAATGAGCTTTAGCTGACTTATCATAAGTAACTCAGACCCTCAGGTATGCATCAATCTCTGTGGTTCCTGGCTGCCAGTGCCGTGTATCCTCGCACCACTGAGAGTGCCGGCCCACCTGCACAGAGCTGGCAGTCTTGAGAACACATCTAGCTTTCTGTAGGCACTGCATACCAGACTTGTCAAACCTGAGGTCTGAAGACTTCTCTGCCCTTATGGAAGAAGTGAAAAAGTAGAAGTGACTCTTAAAATATTTAATCTATTACCAGATTTATGTTCATTTCTTAAAACAAGAGATAGTTGCCATCTGTTTGTTATTATCTTGCTTTTTTTAAAAAAAGATTTATTTTATTCATTTGAAAGGCAGAGTTAGAAAGAGAGAGAGGGAAAGACACAGAGAGAGAGATCTTCCATTTGCTGGTTCACTTCCCAAGTGGCCAAAATGGCTAAGGCTGGGCCAGGCTAAAACCAGGAGCCAGGAGTCTCTTTTAGGTCTTCCACGTGGATTCAGGGGACCAAAGACTTGGGCCATCTTCTGCTGCATTCCCAGGCACATTAGCAGGGAGCTGGATAGAAAGTGGAGCAGCTGGGACTCGAACCGGTGCCCATATGGGATACCAGCCTTACAGGTGGTGGCTTTACCCACTAAGCCACATTACCAACCCCAGTATCTCAGTTTTTAATTTTACTTATTTATTGAATTCATTTTTGAAGTATAGAGATCCAAAAATAGACAAACACACAAAGATAGTAAGATAGCTTCCATCCTCTGGCTCACTCCCCAGATGCCTACAACAGGGCTGGGCCAGGACAAAGCTAGAACCTGAAACTCAATCCAGGTCTCCCACATGGGTGACAGGAGCTCAACTATTTGAGTCATCACCTGCTGCCTCCCAGGGTATGCCTTAGAAAGAAACTGGAATCAGAAGCAGACCCAGGACTTGAAGCCGGGCACTCCAATATGGGATGCAGGCATCCCACTCCACATCTTAACCACTAGACCAGACACCAGCCACTGTCCCATTTTAAATGTCAGAAGTATTGGTCCCAAATATTAATATACATAAGTCTATATATAACACTAAAATACTAAAGCTAAAAACTATATATAAAAGCAAATTAATTACAGACTAAACATAATTATGTTCAAAGATAATATTCACAGTGATACATTTGAGACATTTATAATTTTGAGGTTTTAAAACAATTTAATAATCAAGTCAGTCTGTGCAGTACTCTGCATAGTACAATGCTCCACCATGGGCTGCAGCAGGAGCCTTGAATTCAGTCACCCAAAGCTAGCTGCAGCGTTACAATGTAACCAAGCAAAATCTTTGCAAGATTACCTGAAACAGTTTTTCTACCTATTTATCTTTATGGCCATTTAAAAAACACTTTCGGCCGGCGCTGCGGCTCAATAGGTTAATCCTCCGCCTGCAGTGCCGGCACACCGGGTTCTAGTCCCGGTCGGGGCGCCGGATTCTTTCCTGGTTGCTCCTCTTCCAGGCCAGCTCTCTGCTGTGGCCCAGGAGTGCAGTGGAGGATGGCCCAAGTCCTTGGGCCCTGCACCCCATGGGAGACCAGGAGAAGCACCTGGCTCCTGGCTTCGGATTAGCGCAGTGCGCTGGCCGCAGCGGCCATTGGAGGGTGAACCAACGGCAAAGGAAGACCTTTCTCTCTGTCTCTCTCTCTCACTGTCCACTCTGCCTGTCAAAATAAATAAATAAATAAAAAATAAAACAAGACATACTTTATTTTTATTTTTCTTAAGATTTATTTTATCTATTTGAAAAACAGAGTTACAGAGAGAGGTAGAGCCAGAGAGAGAGAGAGGTCTTCCATTCAGCTGGTTCATTCCCCAAATGACCACAACGTCCACAGCTCAGCTGATCCAAAGCCAGGAGCCAGGAGCTTTTTCTGGGTCTCCTACATGGGTGCAGGAGTCCAAGGAGTTGGGCCATCTTCTACTGTTTTCTCAGGCCATAGCAGAGAGCTGGATCTGAAGAGGAGTAGCCAGGACTAGAACCAGTGCCCATATGGGATGCTGGCACTGCAGGCTGGGATGTTTTTTGTTTTTTGTGTTTTTCTTTTTTTTTTTTTTTAAGATTTATTTATTTACTTGAAAGTCAGAGTTACCCAGAGAGAGGAGAGGCAGAGAGAGAGAGAGAGAGAGGTCTTCCATCCGCTGGTTCACTCCCTAGTTGGCCTCAATGGCTTGAGCTGTGCCAATCCGAAGCCAGGAGCCAGGAGCTTCTTCCGGGTCTCCCACACAGCTGTAGGGGCCCAAGGACTTGGGCCATCTTCTCCTGCTTTCCCAGGCCATAGCAGAGAGCTGGAATGGAAGAGGAGCAGCTGGGACTAGAACCAGCACCCATTTGGGGTGCTGGCACGTCAGGTCAGGGTGTTAACCTGCTGTGCCACAGCACAGGCCCCTGAGGCTTTAACCTGCTGTGCCACAGACATGCTTTATTCAAGTCTCAGCTGTTCCTCTTCTTCTTTTCTTTTTTAAAAGATTTTATTTATTTATTTGACAGGTAGAGTTACAGACAGTGAGAGAGAGAGACAGAAAGGTCTTCCTTCTGTTGGCTCACTCCCCAAATGGCCACAATGGCTGGAGCTGCGCCGATCCAAAGCCAGGAGCCAGGTGCTTCTCCTGGTCTCCCATGCAGGTGCAGGGTCCAAGCACTTGGGCCATTCTCCACTGCCTTCCCGGGCCACAGCAGAGAGCTGGACTGGAAGAGGAGTAACCGGGACTAGAACCGGCACCCATATGGGATTCCAGTACCCCAGGCAGAGGATTAACCCTGTGTGCCATGGCGCCAGCCTATTTAATTTTTTATTTATTTATGTATTTGTTTATTAATTATTTATTTATTTGAAGGAGTTAGTTCTTCATCCACTGGGGTCCAAGCACTTGGGACATCCTCGGCTTCTTTCCTAGGACATTAGCAGGGAGCTGGATCAGAAATTGAGCAGCCAGGACTCCAACTGGCTTCCATATGGGATGCCAGCATCGCAGGTGGCAGCTTTAGCTGCTATGCAAGAATGTCAGCCCTCTGCTCCTCTTCTGATCCAGCTCCCTGTTAATGCACCTGGACAGGTGACAGAGATTGGCCTGAGTATTTGGACCCCTGCCACCCACATGGGAGACCAGGATGGAGTTCCAGGCTCGGAGCTTTAACATGGCCCAGTCCTGGCCATTGTGACCATTTGGGGAATGGACCAGAGGATGGGAGACCTCTGTCCTTAACTCTGCCTTTCAAATTAAAAAATGAATCTGTAAAACAAAGGACATACGTTTCAGGGCAGGAGTTCTGCACAGTGATTGAGATGCCCGTATGCCACATCAGAGGTCCTTGTTCTGCTTCCCAGCTCTACTCCCAATCCTAGCTCCAGGCTGATGCACACCTGTGTTGCAGCTGGTGAGGGCTCGAGTAGTGGCTTGTTTCCAAATAGTCCCAGATGACACCATCGTACACCCAGTCGTCCAGGCTAAACCAAGCCTCAGCTTTTGACTCACTTTCTCGCTTTCAGTCCCTGAGTTCAATCAGTTATGTTGATTGTTCAAATTATGCAATGAGTCCTCCCCACCACCACTCCCACTGCGGCTGATAGAGTTCCTGCACTCTTCCCCTCAACCTGATTTCCTGTCTCCAATTCCCAAGATACCTACTAAGGAGAAGCATGATTAGACGTAACCAAAGGAGCCATGGCATTCTTTAACACCATGTGCAAAAGTGATGCCCTTTCAACATTTTTTAAAATTTCTTTTAATTTGTGTGTGGGGGGGTGGGGAGTGAGAGACATCTACTGGTTCACTCCTCAATGCTTGCAACAGGCATGGTGGGGGTGGGGGTGGGAGCTGATGCCTGGAGCCCAGAAATCAGTCCATGTTTCCAACATGGGTGACAGGAACCCAACCATCTGAATCCTCACCACTGCCTCCCAGGGGTTCCCATCAGCAGGAAGCTGGAGCCAGAGCTGAGGGGATGGAAGTCTGGTATGGGACACAGATGTCCTGACAGCCTAATCCCTAGGCCAAACACTTGCCCCAGCATTTTTTAAAAAAACATGTTGATGAATGGCTTTTATTATGATGATTAAAATGTGTTACTTTTTGTTACAGGTAAAATATGTTACATTTTGTCATGTTGAAAGAAGAGCCATGGGGCTGGTGCTGTGGCGTAGCAGGTAAAGCCGCCACCTGCAGTGCCAGTATCCCATATGGGTGTCGGTTTAAGTCCCGGCTGCTCCACTTCCAATCCAGCTCCCTGCTAATTCTCCTGGGAAAGCAGCAGAATGTGGCCCAAGTGCTTGAGCCCCTGCACCCGCGTGGGAGACCTGGAAGAAGCTCCCGGCTCCTGGCTTTGGACCAGCCCAGCTCTGGCTATTGTGACCATCTGGGCAGTGAAGCAGCAAATGGAAGATCTCTGTCTCTCCCTCTCTCTCTCTGTAACTATGCCTTTCAGATAAAATAAATAAATCTTGAAAGAAAGAGAGAGAGAGAAAGAGAAGGAAGAAGGGAGGAAGGGAGGGAAGGAGGGAGGAAGGGAGAGAGGGAGGGAGAAAAAGAAAAGAAAGAAGGGGAAAGAATGCAGACAAAGGGTAAGACCGTTTATGCTGGTGGCTCCCCCAGCCAAGGTGCATGGCCTGGCTCTTGCCCTAACTGGTTTCCCACTTGTTAGAATCTGCCTGGTCCTTTTGCTGTAGAAACAGCAAATTTGATCACACAGTTCTCCCAAAGTGTAGAGTCCTCCTGTGGCTTCCTGATACTCCATAAAGTACAAAGCCATTTGCACAATAGTCAAGAGCCCCACTTGTTCTAGCCTGGCTAAGACTATCCAATTTTCTCTCCCAGCACTTCCCATGCACATAATTTCTACTCCAGTCACTCCCAATAATTGGGCCTGTGGGGATTTGCTAAGCTCTCTCATTCCTGAATGACTTGCATATGCACCTCCTGCCTACAACCACTTCTCCTGCAAGACTCTCCTAAGCCAAGGTCCTGGGCAGGTGGTGTTGCATACCAGATGAGCAAGAATCTGTGGCACCTGACTTCTAATGTAGACTGTCTTTGCACATGCCAGATTCTTATCCCCACGCCAATCACATACCTCCTGTGACACTCTGGGCCTCTGTAATCTCTAAATACCAAGGAAAATATATTTTATTGATAGGAAAGTATATGAAATTTTACCTTAAAGATTCTTGGGTTCTAAGAGCTAAAAAGCTAATATTGCAGAAGAAAAAATTTACCAGAAGAACCAGTTAGTTAGCTTTAAAGGGCTAAATCCTCTCAGAAAACAATTATCATTTGGCCAGTAACTTCTGGGATTGCTTGAATTCATGTCTTGTTTGCATGTTCTTAAATCCATTTATCTACAATAAATGACCACACATGTTCTTAATATTTTTAGGTTTCTTTGATAAGTATCTATCAAAGATGTAATCTCTCAAATATCTTAGCCTCTGAAAAAATTAAAATATTTAGCACCATGTAATATGAAAAATCTTTCTTTTGATAATTGGCATTCTAGATTTAATGATTGTGTGGCTTTTATCCTACAGAATAGTTGAGGATATAGTGCATATTTTACCAAATTTTTGTCACATTTGGGTTCTCTCTCTCTGTCTCTTTGCCTTTATTTTTTTATGTCTGTCTGTGTGCGTGTGTCTTTACCCACAGATTTTGTTTTTGCTGAACAATTTGAAAATTACAAACAACATGACCAAAATCTAAATATATACTTTCTACTAATAAGGTCATTTCCTATATATCTAAAATTTAGTCTATATTCCAAGTCACTCGATTGTCTACAGAATACCTTTTAAAGAAAAATGATTGATTAACTTTTTTTTTTTTTTGACAGGCAGAGTGGACAGTGAGAGAGACAGAGAGAAAGGTCTTCCTTTGCCGTTGGTTCACCCTCCAATGGCCACTGCAGCTGGCGCGCTGCGGCTGGCACACCACGCTGATCCGATGGCAGGAGCCAGGTACTTACTTCTCCTGGTCTCCCATGGGGTGCAGGGCCCAAGCACTTGGGCCATCCTCCACTGCACTCCCTGGCCACAGCAGAGAGCTGACCTGGAAGAGGGGCAACCGGGACAGAATCCGGCACCCCGACTGGGACTAGAACCCAGTGTGCCAGCGCCGCAAGGTGGAGGATTAGCCTAGTGAGCTGCGGCGCTGGCCTGATTAACTTTTGAAAGAGAGAAAAACAATCTCCCACTAGCTGATTCACTCCCCAAAACCTGCAACAGCAGGGACTGGGCCAGCCTAGGCTGGGACCCAGAAGCCAGGAACTCAGTTCAGGTTGCCCATATGTGGGGCAGCAACACAGCCCTGTGATGCCTCCCATGGCGCACATCAGCAGGAAGCTGGAAATGGGAACAGAACTGGGACTGAAACCCAGGCATTCTGCTATGAGATGACAGAGTCTCAAGCAGCATCTTAATTGCTGTGCCAGATGCTTGCCCCTGTAAAATACTGTTTAAAAAAAAAAAAAAAAGCTTTATTTTTTTAAGAGGCAGAGTTACAGCAGGAGAGAGAGAGAGAGAGAGAGAGAGATCCTCCATCTGCTGGTTCACTCCCCAAATACCCCAACTGCCAGAGCTGGGCTGATCTGAAGCCAGGAGCCAGGAGCTTCTTCCAGGTCTCCCACGTGGGTGCAGGGGCCCAGTCACTCAGGCCATCTTCCATTGCTTTCCCAGGCCAAAGCAGGAAGGTGGGTCATAAAAGCAGCAGCTGGGACTCAAACCAGCACCCACAGAAATGCCAGAGCCACAGCTGGAAGCTTAGCATACTACACCACAGTGCCGTTAAATACCTTTTTAATGCTGTTGATGACCTGGCTGGGATTTAGGTGTTTACCTTTGTTAATTTTCACTTCTGAAGGAAGTAGAGCCATCTTCATGAACTGAGTTACCTGGGGAAACTGAGACAGACTGTCCATTGGGACTACACTAGATACGCTTGGTAGGGACCCTAGCAAGCTGGAGACGTTCTGCCGCGTCCATCAGTGGTCGGTGCTTAGTAACCGAGCAAGCAGGTTGAGGATTCCGTGGCACTCCAGCTTAAACCACCGCCTGTGATGCCAGTACCCGAGATGAGCAGCAGTTCATGTCCAGCTGATCCTCTTCCCCTCCAGCTCCCTGCTAATGCATCTGTGAAGGCGACAGAACATGACTCAAGTGTCTGACCACCCTACCACCCTGTGGGAGACTCAGATGGCGTTCCTGGCTCCCAGCTCCAGCCTAGACCAGTATGTTGATGCTGCCATGTAGGGAATGAACCAGTAGGTAGAAGATCTCTATCATTCTACTTTTCAAATAAGTAAATAAATCAAAAGAAAACATCTTGCTCCCTTTCTCTATATTACATCTTTTAAATAAGTCAATGGAAGGAAGGAAGGAGGGAGGGAAGGAGGGAAGGAAGGAAGGAGGGAGGGAGGGAGGGAGGGAGAATAGAGCATTTAGGACACCAGCATAGCATCAGCAAAAAAAAAAAAAAAAAAAATCTTTTTTTCTGATTTGAAAAGATTCTAAAAGAAGGAAGGGAAAAGAGGGGAAAGGTGGGAAGAGGGAAGAGAACAAGAAGAAAGAGCATCAGAATGCTCGTTTAAAAGAATAAAAACTCGTTGGAGGGAGCCAGCGCTGTGGCTCGGTGAGCTGAGCTGCTGCCTGCACTGCTGACATCCCACGTGGGAGCTGTTCGAGTCCCGTCTCCTCTGCTTCCACCCCTGCTCCCTACGTTGTGCCTGGGAAAACAGCAGAGGACAGCTGATGCAGGAGCCCATGTTGGAGACACAGATGGAGCGCTAAGCTCCTGCACTGGCCTTTGTAGTCATTGAGGGAGTGAACCAGTAGATGGAAAATCTCTCTCTCTCTATCTCTTTATCACTCCACCTTTCAATTAAAAAAAAAAAAGCCTTTTTAAAAATGATTTATTTATTTGAAAGGCAGAGTTACAGGAGAGAATGAGAGAGAGAATCTTCCATCTGCTGGTCTGTGGGGAGCAACTGGGAGCAACTCGGACTAGACTGGAATTAAGACTTATTCTATGCATCTGCTCTCCCACAATATGGCGCTGAGAAGGGAGAAGCAGCTTCTACACAGCTGCCTCCAGTTCAACCAATAAACTGTAGGACCTGCTCCTGATTGGAGGAGAGCAGCGTACTCGGCGTGTGGGTAGCAGAGTTGGGATTGGTGGAAGAGGACTATAAAGGAGGAGAGAGACAACATGCACGAGGAACATCTAAAGGGAACATCTAGCTGAAGGAACACCTGTGCAGCCCCCGAGAGAGCCGGCCGGCGGTGTGCCGCTCCCCCGCGGAAGTGGGGAAAGTTGCCAGGGGGAACCGCCCTTCCACGGAGGTGGAAGGGACGGTAGCCAACCCGGGAAGAACCAGCAGCAAACCCGGGGAGGGCCGAGCAGACAAAAGAACAGCACAGGGTCTTGTGTCGTTCCTCCACGAAGACGGGGAGCGACACTGGTCACTCCCCAGATGGCTGCAATGCCCAGGGCTTAGCCAGACCGAAGCCAGGAGCCAGGAGCCTTATCTGGGTCTTCTTCATAGGTGCAGGAGCCCAAGGAGTCGGGCCACCTTCCACTGCTTTCCCAAGCACACCAGCAGGGAGCTGGATCAGAAGTGGAGCAGCCAGGACTTGAACTGGTGTCCCTAGGGGCTGCCAGGATTTCAGATGGCAGCCAAACCCATTATACCACAACACCAACCCAATAAAACCTTTTTTTTTTTTTTTTAAAAATTTATTTATTTATCTGAAAGGCAGAGTTAGAGAGGCAGAGGCAGAGAGGGAGAGAGGTCTTCCACGTGCTGGTTCACTCCTGATGACTGCATTGGCCCAAGCCGGGTCTATCTGAAGCCAGGAGCCTGGGGCTTCTGGGTCTCCCATGCAGGTGCAGGGGCCCAAGGTCTTGGGCCATTTTCCACTGCTTTCCCAGGCCACAGCAGAGAGCTGGATGGGAAGTGGAGCAGCCAGGACTTGAGCTGGTGCCCATATGGGATGCCAGCACTGCAGGCAGCGGCTTTACCTGCCATGCCACAGCACTGGCCCCAAAACTTTTTTAAAAAAATAAAACAAAGCAAAAGAGCTTGTTGGACTCTACCTTAGAAACTAGTATTGTTTCACTGAGAACTACCTGTGAAGTGGGGTAACATAATGTTTTCATTGTTTAAGATTTCTTTTTTATGTATTTATTTATTTATTGACAGGCAAAGTGGATAGAGAGAGAGACAGAGAGAAAGGTCTTCCTTTTGCCGTTGGTTCACCCTCCAATGGCTGCCACGGCTGGCGCGCTGCGGCCGGCACACCGCGCTGATCCGATGGCAGGAGCCAGGTGCTTCTCCTGGTCTCCCATGGGGTGCAGGGCCCAAGCACTTGGGCCATCCTCCACTGCACTCCCTGGCCACAGCAGAGAGCTGGCCTGGAAGAGGGGCAACCGGGACAGAATCCGGCGCCCCGACCAGGACTAGAACCCGGTGTGCCGGTGCAGCTAGGTGAAGGATTAGCCTAGTGAGCCGCAGCGCAGGCCCATTGTTTAAGATTTCTGATAATTTGCATTCAGGCCTGTTGGGCTGGAACAAGGCACTATGGAAAGACAGTGCTGCAAGGTTTGGCCCAACAAGGAACATGTGAAAATGGATGGGGCTGTTTCCTGTAACTGTGATATGATTCTTTTCTTTTGCAAGGACCATGATGGGAGGTGCTGTCAGTCAAAACGGTGTGTGAGTTTAAATACATGCCTTTGAAAAATAAAAAAGTAGGGGAGAACTCATCCTCACTTGTGTTTTTATTTTTATTTATTTTTATTATTTTTATTTTTTTTATTTTTTTTATTTTTTATTGTTTTACAGGCAGAGTGGACAGTGAGAGAGAGAGACAGAGAGAAAGGTCTTCCTTTTGCCGTTGGTTCACCCTCCAATGGCCGCCGCGGCTGGCGCGCTGCGGCCGGCGCACCGCGCTGATCCGATGGCAGGAGCCAGGAGCCAGGTGCTTTTCCTGGTCTCCCATGGGGTGCAGGGCCCAAGGACTTGGGCCATCCTCCACTGCACTCCCGGGCCACAGCAGAGAGCTGGCCTGGAAGAGGGGCAACCGGGACAAAATCCGGCGCCCCGACCGGGACTAGAACCCCGGTGTGCCGGCGCTCACTTGTGTTTTTAAATTTGCATTTGCTAGATCTGAGGCTGTGGCGTAGCAGCTTCAGCCACAGCTTCCAACACCATCATCCCATAATGGAGTGCTGGTTCAAGTCCCAGCCCTCGGTTTACTCTTCAGCTTCCTGCTAAGTGCCGGGAAGGGAGCAGATGATGCCCAAATGCTGAGCCCCGCCACCCGTGTTGGAGACCAGAACGAAGTTCCTGGCTCCTGGCTTGGGCCTGTCCCAGACCTGGCTGTTGTGGCCATCTGGGGAGTGAACCAATGGATGGAAGATCTCTCTCTGTCCCTATCCCCGCCCCACCTCTCTCTATTGTTCTGCTCTGCCTTTCAAATAAATAAATCAGTCAATATTTGGGGGGGGGGGAACATGGATGGATACCTTATAAGTTCATAATGCACAACATCTACGAAGGACTTAGTCCTTGGTTTTTCAGCCAAGCAGATTTGAGTAACTTATAACAATTTCCTTAAACCACAATATGGTGCTGATATTTACTGTACTTAGTTGTAACTATGTAGTTGAACAGGGGACTATTGCCCCCTGTGGTTCCAGAAGCACTTTAAAAGTAATGGAAATTACAACGCACTCTGGAGAGAATTATGAGAATATTAATTAACGTTGACTTGCCCTAGTTTCATAGTTTTACCAGAATGGAGAAGGAGGAGGAGTGTGGCAAAACTGACATATTTTCAAAATGCCATTGTTCCCCGGAACTATGGATTCAAACAAAATCTAATGAATCTTTAGAAAAGATGACTTCCAGTGGAACAGAGCATTTTTACCTCCAAAATTTCACAATAATTTATGCTTTTGATACGCCAGGGACTCAGCTGACTGTTGAAATATGAAAGGAATCAGGCAGATTTCTGACAGAGAGAAATCGGCAGGATCTCATCTCCCCAGGCGTGGCCCGTTCGTAGGTTCACTTTGATGTGCACACATAATATGTATTAACGTTGACAAGAGTTAAGCACACAATTTAAAGGAGAAAATTGCACCATGTGAATCTATGTCCCAAATGACTAATAAACACCAGAACTATGTTTAAACAGAAATCTACCTTACAATGCCAGGAGCCAGGAAATTAAGCTGTATTATGCTGTCAGGCACGAAGACAAACTGAGAGAGAGTAGGGGGATCCAGAAGTTTAATGTAACATAGTTAAGTCCCTAGGCTGTGAGGTGAATCGATTATTTGATTATGTACCTGCTGATTTAAAACCAGAACCGTTTCTGCAACTTCGTTTCTAATTATAATTGGATTAATTATATTTATGAAGATGTGATTGAACATATTCTTCGTAAGATTGTTCAGTATTGCCGGCGCCGTGGCTCACTTGGCTAATCCTCCACCTGCAACGCCGGCACCCTGGGTTCTAGTCCTGGTTGGGGCGCTGGATTCTCTCCCGGTTCCCCTCTTCTGCTGTGGCCTGGGAAGGCAGTGGAGGATGATCCAGGCCTTTGGATCGGCACAGCATGCCAGCCGTGGCGGCCATTTGGGGGGTGAACCAACGGAAAAAGGAAGACCTTTCTCTTTGTCTCTCTCTCTCACTCTCTAACTCTGCCTGCCAAAAAAAAAAAAAAAAAAAAAAAAGATTTTTCAGTATTTATTTGAAGATAATATTTCAGCACACCCAGTTTGTCACCAAATGCATTTCTTAGCTTCTCACTCCTGGTGTTGAGTCCATTCATCTTTTCCAAGCTCCTGTTTGACCAACCCTCTTAACTTTCAATTGCCACACACACACACACACACACACACACAGGAAAGATGAGTTGCAGCGATTAAATTATCATTTCTTTTGCTTGCTTTTTTTTTCTCTATGGTTTTATCCCCCTATTAGAATAGAAGCACAACATTTTAAAATCTCATGTGAACGAGGTTCACTAAATGATTATCAAGTCTGCACGGGGTCTGGATGAGAGAAGAGAAAATCAAGAATCTGACAGTTTCTGTGCATGGCATGTCAGACTCCGCTTGGTTCATCATTTTACAGCCAGCAGTTGGGTATCAGTGAGTGAGTTGTCTGCAGCACTGTGGCACTGTCCACAATGATACAAAACTGGTGTAACCCAAATACTCAACAAGCAGCTTTTACTAAGTGAACTCCACTAAACCAAATAGAATGAGAGGCACATCTGCATGATTATCAGTGACGTGAGTATGTGTGCATGTTATGTTTAGTGAGAATCAGACTCCAAACGCGAATTTACAGCGCCATCTCAGTAGACTCTTTTGAAAAGATATATAGATACAGATAGTCATTGACGATCAGAGAGGGTGGAGAGCATTCAGTATAAGAACATACATGAAAATGCCAACACTAGCCATCTCTGCTTTAGTTCTCTTTGAAACATACACATTCAAATGTGTTTATGTGTTTATGGCTTTTTAATCGATATTTATAGAGCCCTATCCCAAATCTGTCTGAGAAAGGCTTTCAGAGCCGTGGAACAACCCTAGTTGCTTTTTTGACTACCATTAATTTCCAATCCTAAGCTTCTATATTTTTTTTAAGATTTATTTTATGTATTTGAAGGCAGAGTATAGACAAAGAGAAAGAGATCTCCTATCCATTGGTACACTCCCAATAGCCACAATGAAGCCAGGAGCCAAGAGTCAGGGCCTTGGGCCGAGTCTCCCACATGGGTGGCAGGGGCCCAAGCACTTGAATCATCTTCTGCTGTTTTCTCAGGCCCATTAGGCAAGGAGCTGGACCAGAAGTGGAGCAGCTGGGCCTTGAACACAATATCAGCCCCTAACCTTCTATTGCAATTAATCTGTGTCGCAATAACCCACTGTCCGTTAATGAGTCAGTCAAGGGTCAAGTAAGGTTGCAGCCTGTGTATCAGCCCCTGTTTTCTGAACTGTAAGTGTCTGGAGTCCAGGGGGGAAATTTTCATCAACTTCTTTGCACATTAAGATATACAAGCAGGCTGGCCCTGCGGCTCACTAGGCTAATCCTCCACCTAGTTGCGCCGGCACACCAGGTTCTAGTCCCAGTCGGGGCACCAGATTCTGTCCCGGTTGCTCCTCTTCCAGGCCAGCTCTCTGCTGTGGCCCGGGAGTGCAGTGGAGGATGGCCCAAGTGCTTGGGCCCTGCACCCCATGGGAGACCAGGAGAAGCACCTGGCTCCTGCCTTCAGATCAGTGCAGTGTGCCTGCCGCAGCGCGCCGGCCACGGTGGCCATTGGAGGGTGAACCAATGGCAAAGGAAGACCTTTCTCTCTGTCTCTCTCTCTCTCACTGTCCACTCTGCCTGTCAAAAAAAGATATACAAGCAGAAACTGATGGCTGCTTCCTTATTTTTTTATTTATTTTTTTGTCTTTTTTTTTTAAAGATTTATTTATTAATTTGAAAGAGTTACACACAGAGAGAAGGAGAGGCAGAGAGAGAGGTCTTCTATCTGCTGGTTCATTCCCCAATTGGCCGCAAGGGCCTGAGCTGTGCAGATCTGAAGCCAGGAGCCAGGAGCTTCCTCTGGGTTTCCCAAGTGGGTGTAGGGGCCCAAGAACTTGGGCCATCTTCCACTGCTTTCCCAGGCTGTAGCAGAGAGCTGGATCGGAAGTAGAGCAGCCCGGACTTGAACTGGTGCCTATATGGGATGCCGGCACTGCAGGCCGCGGCTTTACCCGCTACGCCACAGCACTGGCCCCTGCTTCTTTAAAAATAGTAGAATGGAACAAAAATATAATTTTGAGACTGTCAGTGGATTTAAATGCTGCAAAAAGGCTTCTTAAGCAACATAAATAAAATTAATTTTCATTACTGTTTTAAAAAACACTTTCCTCTATCTCCTATTTCCTATTACTAAAATTCTAACTAAAAGAGAAAAAAAAGTGACAAAAATAAATCAGTTTCCTGTGGCAATTTTCATGCTGCCAATATAGAACTCATGTAGAACACTAAATCAAAGCAGAACCTAAAATGAAATTCAGTATTCCAAAATTGTTCTTTAAATAAATGATTAGGGGACAGGAGGCGTTGGAGGGTGAACAGGCCGGCAGTGGAAGGGGGTGCACAGTGCCTGCTTTCCCCCAGGGTTGTCTTCAGCAAGGTCAAAAGTGCCGGCCTGCCCACTCCAGGACAGCTTCCAATTTTACCATCAGAATAGCAAGGGAGTGGCGAGTGCAACCTCCTGAGGGTACACTTTATTGTGAAAACAAGTTACTTATCCCTCCCTTCACGTGGCTCTTTTTATCTTGAGCAAACCCGGCAGGATAAATAATTGCAAATCAGGTCTTTTGATGGTTTTGTTTTGTTTTGAATGTCAAAGTTTTTTTCTTCCCCAAGATTGTGCTTAAAAACCCCAGTACCCCTGGCCCCTTCAGGTTTCCCACTCTGGCTGCTGGTCTCTAACGCTAATAAACTTGCTTTTAAACCTTTTATATATACATATAAACTATATATATTTATATATTATATATATTCATATATATGTATATATGACTAGTCTCTGACTTGGTAAAACCAACTAGTTTACCAACCAGACACCAACCACAAATCTGAAGCCTTCTTGAATAAAACAGTACGTACGTTTATCTCATTCTGTTCAGGATTCTATAATAAAAAGCCATAGACTGAGCGGCTTCTCAAAGGTCTAGGGGCTTCTCCAAGGTCGAGGGCCAGCGTTGTGGCATAGCAGGCTAAGCTGCCGCCTGTAGTGCTGACATCCTATAGGGTTCCAGTCCTGGGTGCTCCACTTCCAATCCAGCTCCCTGCTAACGTGCCTGGGAAAGCAGTGGAGGATGGCCCAAGTGCTTGGGCCTCTGCGTCCTCGTGGGAAGAAGCTCCTGGCTCTTGGCTTTGACCTGGCCTAGCCCTGGCCTAAATAAATAAATGAATAAATAAATAAATAAATAAATATTTACAAAAACCAAAAGTCTGGAAACGTGGGAGCAAGTTTTCAGCAGAGTGGCTGTCTGGTGAGGTCCCACTCTGATTCACAGATGGCGCCTCTGACCACGTCCCCTGATTGTGAAAGAGACAAGACAGCTCTTTTCCTGCCATGAAGATTCTACCCTCGTGGTCTGATCACCTCCCCAAAGGCCACAATACTGGGAGTTCTTTTGACCTTAAGACTACTACCTTGGGAGTTAGGATTTCAACACATGAATTGTGGGAGGACCCAAATATTCAGACCATAGCAATGCTTTGGTGTTCTTTAAAGATTTATTTATAAGTCAGAATTATAGAGAAAGAGGGACACACACACACACACACACACACACACAGATCTTCCATCTGCTGGTTCACTCCCCAGAGGGCCACAGTGGCCGGGGCTGGGCTAGATGGAAGCCAGGAGCCAGG
The DNA here is from genome assembly GCF_051225735.1 of Oryctolagus cuniculus. NCBI lineage: Eukaryota > Metazoa > Chordata > Mammalia > Lagomorpha > Leporidae > Oryctolagus > Oryctolagus cuniculus. Next base: position 5,926,858 of record NC_142874.1, on the reverse strand, counting down.
AGCTTCTTCCCGGTCTCCCACATTGGTGCAGCGGCTGAAGCACTTGGCCATTTAGCAAGGAGCTGGATTGCAAGTGGAGCAGCCAGGACTCAAACCGGCACCCATACGGGATGCTGGCACTGCAGACTGAACCTGCTGCTTGCACCTCAGAGCTGGCTCCCATAACAATGTTTTAATGTGTCCACTTGCCTTTTTTTTTTTTTTTAAGATTTTATTTATTTATTTATTGGAGAGGTAGAGTTACAGACAGTGAGAGGGAGAGACAGAGAGAAAGGTCTTCCATCCGCTGGTTCACTCCCCAAATGGCTTTAATGGCTGGAGCTGTGCTGATCCGAAGCCAGGAGCCAGGAGCTTCTCCCTGGTCTCCCATGTGGGTGCAGGGGCCCAAGGACTTGGGCCACATTCCACAGCTTTCCCAGGCTGTAGCAGAGAGCTAGACTGGAAGAGGAGCAGCCGGGACTAGAACCATCACCCATATGGGATGCTGGCACGGCAGGCGGAGGATTAACCCACTGCGCCACGGCACCAGCCCCATGTCCACTTGCTTTTGAAATGACAAATTAGTTTATGAATTGAAAACACTGATAAAACTAGACCATGTTTCTGTTGTGTTAGAACACCTCTGACCCCACAGGTAAAGTGGAAGTTCATTTTTTAAAAATTAAGCAATTAGTTTATTGGAAAGGCAGAGTGTTAGAGTGAGAGGGAGGGAGGGGGGAGGGACAGAGAGAGAGAGAGGACTTCCATCAGCTGGTTCACTCCCTAAATGGCTGCAGCACCCAGGGCGGAATCAGGAGAATCCAGGAGCCCAGAACTCCATCCAGGTTTCCTATGTGGGTGCAGGGGCCCAAGCACTTGAACTATCTTTAGTTGCTTTCCCAGGCACATTAGCAGGGAGCTGGATAGGAAGTGGAGCAGCCGAGACTGGCACAAGCAGTGGTTTTACCCGCTGTGCCACAGTGCTGGTCCCTGGAACTTTTTCTTTTTACTCACTGCCTCTCCTTTGTGTCCCGCCCAGACAGCCTGAGCTGTGTTCCCTTCACTTTCTTAGCTCTTTTCTGGTAATAGCCGTCTTTGGAAGGTTCTCACCAGTGCCTTCAGCCGAGATAAAACCCGCTGGCTGACTTAATGCAGCGCTTGTGTGAAAACATTTGCAAGTTACGAGGCAGTGCGCAGCGAGGCCTCCCTCCCTGCCTGCACCCCGGTGTTTCTCAATGCAAAGGGGTACTGTTTACATCTGGGGCAGGGCCGTGCCAGTGTGCACAGGAACTCCACACCGCCTTGCTCTGAAATCAGCAGTGTGGTGTAGAACCGGTTCCATTGTGCTCGGTTCTGGATCCCTGCCCATGGCTCAGGACTGCATTGATTTAATGGCTTTTCATTGGAAACTACTACAAGGCAGACACCGTGCTGGCATCCCAGTGCAAGCCCCAGGGGTCATCACTACATAGGAATCATGAACTTAAACACAATACATTGAAAACGTCACTAACAGAGCGTACTCACTGTTTCCTACTGTCTGTTTAGTCTGTGAAGGAGAACTAGAAAACAAACACAAAAATCCTGGGTTAGGGTTAGGCATATGGCGTAGGGGTTAAGATGCTGCTTTGGGGAGCCAGTAACCCTCTGCCTGCAGGGCCAGCATCCCATATGGGTGCCAGTTCTAGTCCCAGCTGCTCTGCTTCCCATGCAGCTCTCTGCTATGGCCTGGGAAAGCAGTAGAAGATGGCCCAAGTCCTTGGGCCCCTGCACCTGTGTGGGAGGCCCAGAAGAGGCTCCTGGCTCCTGGCCATTTGAGGAGGGAACCAGAGGATGGAAGACCTCTCTCTCCATGTCTCTGTCTCTGCCTCTCTGTAACTGTCTTTCAAATAAATAAATAAATCTTAAAAAAAAGAGAAAAGGGTGCCGCTCTGGATGTTCACCTGCCATACTGAGTTCCTGGGGTTTGGGTGCCAGCTCCCTGCCCCGTTCCATGTTTCTGCTCATGTGCGCCCTGGGAGGCAGTGGTGACGGCTCAGGCAGCTGGGTTCTGGCTGCCAACACAGGAGATCTTGCATGAGTCTGGGCTCCCTGCTTTGGCCTGGCCCAGCCAGGCTGTTGTGGGCTTCAGCAGGGGAGGCATAAACCAGCAGATGGGAACTGGCTCTTTCTGCCGTTCACATACTAACAATAATAATAGTATCAAAGGTTAGGTTTAACCAGGCCTCTGCTCTGTTTCCAGCTTTAATGGTTTTTATAGATCTTGACTTTTTTCTGGGCTTTCTATGTGCAGAATTGAGGTTACTGATGATATCCCTCCTTCGATAAGTGGATAAGAAAACGAGAAAGCCACCTGCTGCTCCCACAACAGCATGGTGTGCAGATCTAGGCTGTGGTAGTCTATTTGAGGGCTATTGTTTTGTTCCGTTTGCTCGGCAGCCTCTGTTTTGTTTTGCTTCCAGTATGTTAGTCATCCTCACCCTGATACTTAAGTTCTTTCTAGGTGACTAAAGAGTTCTTTGTATCACGCTTGCATATAGCCTAAATGAGTTGAACAGTAGAGTTTGGTTTTCTGAATGTGATTAGGTCTCTTTTAATAATTTCCACTTAGTTTTGGCTAATCCTCTGCCTGCGGTGCTGGCATCAGGGATTCTAGTCCCGGTCGGGGTGCTGGATCCTGTCCCGGTTGCCCCTCTTCCAGGCCAGCTCTCTGCTTTGGCCCGGGAGTGCAGTGGAGGATGGCTCAAGAGCTTGGGCCCTGCCCCCACATGGGAGACCAGGAGAAGCACCTGGCTCCTGGCTTTGGATCAGTGCAGTGCACTGGCCGTAGTGGCCATTTGAGGGGTGAACCAATGGAAAAGGAAGACCTTTCTCTCTCTCTCTGTCTCTCTCACTGTCTAATTCTGCCTGTCCAAAAAAAAAAAAAAAGTATAAAAGAAACATTCTATTACATGCTCCTAATAATCTAAGGTTTAAAATCTTATTAAATAAGAGGATAATTGATAAAAATTATGACAAAAGTTGGATTAAAAATCAAGGAAATGAACCTCCTCCCCCTCCTCTCCCTCTTCTTGGAAAATGTTCATTAGAAAAAAACAAAAGGAAAACTGCTTAAAGTACTGACAGCTGTTTATGTGCCATCTTTTTAAAAATGAACATCTGGATTTTACTCCTACTTTGCTTATGCTTTAATTTGCGATAATGGGGTCTGGTGTTGTGGTGTAGCGAGTTAAGCCTCACTATGTGATGCCAGCATCCCATATCCAAGTAGCAGTTAGAGTCCCAGCTGCTCCAGTTCTGATCCAGCTCCCTGATAACGTGCCTGGGAAAGCAGCGGAAGATGACCCAAGTGCTTGGGCCCCGCCACCCATGTGGGAGACCCGGATGGAGCTCCTGGCTCCTGGCTCAGTCCTGGCTGTCGTGGGCATTGGGGGAGTGAGCCTGCAGGTAGAAGAACCCTTTCTTGGTCTCTCTGTCTCTCCCACCCTCTGTTGCTCTATCTTTGAAATAAATAACTCTTTTAAAAATGGTGAGTATGTATTTGATTCATGAACAAAAATAATTTTTATTTTAAAATCATCTTTTCTCTTAATATGCTGGTCATCTCAATATTCTAGTGAGACATGATATATATATATATATATGAATTGTTTATGCACATTTAAAGTAATAGAAATAACAACAGTACAAAAATATCCAGATAAAACTAAAATTATAGCTTGCTATATGTATAATATATGTATAATAGTGTAAATATATTAGCCAGAATTACAATCATCAGTCTGAAAAGCAATTCAATGGGAATCAATATTCTTTACCCATCAGGACAGATTGCAGTGACACAGGTAAGCACTTGAAAATGATTGTTAACACTTATTAGAAGTGGGAACTTGAATCACCTCTCTGAGTTGTACGCTCTTCATCCATAAAATAGGGACAGAAGCCCTGACTCATACACTGCCCAGGACTCCGTAATGTCAGCCGCAGCATCACTCTCATGCCTGCCATTAAGGAAACCAGAAGCTGAGGCAGCACATTCAGCTGTGGCTGTGACACAGGCATTCCGACAGAGTGCCTGTTCCAGTGCCAGCTGCTCCACTTCTGATCCAGCTCCCTGCTAACGCACCTGGGAAAGCAGTGGAAGATGACCCAAGTGCTTGGGAGACCCGGATGGAGTTCCTGACTCCTGATTTCAGACTCCCCAGGCCTGGATGTTGCAGGTATTTGGGGAGTGTATTAGCAGATGGGAGGTCTCTATCTGTCTCTCCCCCTGTCTGATGAATGAATACATAAATAAATGAATAAATTCTGAATGAATAAACAGTTTTTTAAAAGAAAGAAACTAGAACCAATTGTTGGTTTACAGGCTTTAAAAACCTAGTTAGGAGCTGGTGCCGCGGCTCACTAGGCTAATCCTCCACCTTGCGGCGCTGGCACACCAGGTTCTAGTCCCGGTCGGGGCACCGGATTCTGTCCCGGTTGCCCCTCTTCCAGGCCAGCTCTCTGCTGTGACCCGGGAGTGCAGTGGAGGATGGCCCAAGTGCTTGGGCCCTGCACCCCATGGGAGACCAGGAGGAAGCACCTGGCTCCTGCCTCCGGGTAGGCGCGGTGCGCCAGCCGTAGCGCATCGGCCGCGGCGGCCATTGGAGGGTGACCAACGGCAAAAGGAAGACCTTTCTCTCTGTCTCTCTCTCTCACTGTCCACTCTGCCTGTCAAAAAAAAAAAAAAAAAAAAAAAAACCACAAAAAAAAAAAAAAAAAAAAACACAACACCAAAGCCTAGTTAGGGGCCAGTGCTGTGGTGTGGCGGGTGAGGTCGCCGCCTGCAGTGCCGGCATCATATTTGGGCGCCAGTTCATGTCCTGGCTGCTCCACTTCTGATCCAGCTCTCTGCTATGGCCTGGGAGAGCAGTGGACGATGGCCCAAGTCCTTGGGCCCCTGCATCCATGTGGGAGACCTGGAAGAAACTCAGCGCAGCTCCAGCTGTTGCAGCCAACTGGGCAGTGAACCAGAGGATGGAAGACTTCTCTCTCCCTCTCTCTCTCGCTCTTGCTCTCTCCCTCCCTCCCCCTCTTCCCCTTCTTCTCCCTCTCCCCTCTCCTTCTCTCTCTCTGCAACTCTTTCAAGTAAATAAATAAATAAATCTTTTTAAAAATTCCCAATTAGTGGCAAAAACTTTTTGATTATATGAAAAACATTAGTAGGAGGTTTTTTTTTTTTTTCTGTTGAAAATCAATGTAACAGAAAGAGAGGGAGAAACAGAGTGAGAGAGAACTTCCCTCTGCTGGTTTACTCCCCAGATGGTCACAGTGGGCAGGATTGGACCAGGCCAAAGCCAGGTGCCGGGAGCTTCATCTGGGTCTCCCATGTAGGTGGCAGGTGCCCAAGCACTTGGGCCATCCTCTGCTGCTTTTCCAGGCCATTAGCAGGGAGCTGGATGGGAAGTGGAGCAGCTGGGACTTGAAACAGTACCCATATAGGATGCCAGTGTTGCAAACGGTGGCTTTACCCACTATGGCACAGCACTAGCCAGTAGGGGACTTTTTATGTTACAGAAAGTGGTGGAGAAATATTTTTAAAGATACATTTTTTATTTGAAACACAGTTACAGAGAGAGAGGGAGGGAGAGGGATTTTTCATCCACTGCTTCTGTGCAAGGTGGCCCAGTGGCTGGGCTGAAGCCCGGAGCCTGAAACTCCATCTGAATCTCCCACATGTGGCAGGGGCACAAGCACTTGAGCCCTCTTCTGCTCTTTTCCCAGACACATCAGCGAGGAACTGGATCAGAAGTGGAGCACCCAGACCGTGAGCTGACGCCCATATGCGATGCTGGCAGCTGCTTAACCTCAACGCTGGCTCCTATGGTGGAAAATTGTTAGCATTATCCAATACTCATGGATAATCTGACTGCAAATGCAAAGCACTCACTACAAAATACCATAGAGGTTTCAGAATTTTTAAAAAAAAGTCAAATTATTTTGTGCTTGATAGCCATTGCATCACTATTATGTTTGTATCTAGTCATCTGAATGTTGGCGATTTGCATATATTGGAGCTTACAGACACTGATCTAGGACACATACTGTCTGCACACATGACTGCTTTGGTCTCCCGCTGTTGGCCTGTTTGAAGTTAAAGTGACAAAGACCATCACAGGGATTCAAGTCCAAGGTCACCTGCCTCTGAAAGCTTTCATTATGTCATGCTCTCTGTGAATCTTTTCTAGGCCACTCATCTACTAGAAAATCGGACATTTCTCACAGATATAGAAGCTCAAGTATAAAAGAATCCTATATAATGCAGTCTAATTAATTGTTAAAGTGTGGTTAGAGAAAATATCAAAGAGAAATCACCTTTTTTACTTATGGAAGCCACATATGAGGACTTAATTTTTGAATGTCACAGATAAAATATCACTTACATATTTATATACTCATGTTAAAAAAGTGCATGGGGAATATGTAATATGAAAAATCTATGCATGGATTTAAAAAAATTTTGCATGAAAATATGAGTGAGCTTCGAAAGTGTTGTGGAAAAATGGAATTAAAGGATAAGACAAAAAATTACTTAGCATAACTTTTGTCAAAATTGAGACAATTTTGTAAGTGATATCAGCCATTTAATCCCATTTTTTTCAGATTTATTTATTTATTTTAAAGGCAGAGTTATAGGTAAAGGCAGAGAGAGCAAGAGAGAGAGAAAGGTCTTCCATCCACTGGTTCACTCCCCAAATGGCTGCAACAGCCAGAGCTGGGCCAATCCGAAGCCAGGAGCCTGGAGCCAAGAGCTTCTTCCAGGTCTCCCACATGGGTGCAGGGGCCCAAGGACTACTACTTTTCCAGGCCATAGCAGAGAGCTGGATCAGAATTGGAGCAGACAGAACTCTAACCAGTGCCCATATGGGATGCCGGCAGTGCAGACAGTGGCTTTACCTGTTATGCCATAGTGCTGGCCCCCATTTAATCCATTTCTAAAGGATCAAGAGTTCTGGTAATTTAACCATGTCAATGCAGTCTTTTTTATATTATTAACTGGAAAAAAAATGAGTGCCCTTTGACGATTTTTTTGAAGTAGGAAATAAGGGCCGGGTTGTGGTGTAGCAGGTTATGCCTCTGTGATGCTGGTTCCAGACCCAGCTGCTCCACCTCCAATCCAGCTCCCTGCTAACACCCCTGGGAAGGCAGCAGAAGATGGCCCAAGTCCTTGGGCCCCTGCATCCATGGGGGAGACCCGGATGAAGCTCCAGGCTCCTTGGGCCTGGCCCAGCACCAGCTGTTGCAGCTGTTTGGGGGTGAACCAGTGATTGAAGAGCTCTCCCTCTCTCTCTCCCTCTCTCTTTGTCTCCCTTTCCCTCTCACCTCTCTCTGTACCTCTGTCTTTCAAATAAAAAAAATTAAAAAGAAGTCATAAGGAGCAAAATCAGGTTTGTAAAGTAGATGCCCAAAGGTTTCCCATTGAAACTCTGAAAATACTGCCCTTGTTGGATGAGAGGAAGAGGAATGAGCAGGAAATTGTTGTCATGGAAAACTCTCCAGTAAAACTTCCCTGGGCGTTTTTCTGCTAACACTCTGTCTAATTTCTCAGCAGACTCTCTGATGAGCCTATGACATCGTTCTTTGATCCTCCGGAAAATCAACAAGCAAAATGCCTTGATCATCCCCCAAAGCTGTTGCAATGACCTTTTATTTTTCGTTTAAAGATTTATTTATGTGAAAGGTAGAGTTAGAGAGAGAGAAAGAGAAAGAGAAAGAGAGAGAGATCTTCATCTACTGATTCACTCCCCAAATGGCTACAACAGCCAGGACAGAGCCAAGCTGAAGCTAGGAGCCAAGAGTCAGGAGTCAGGAGCTTCATCCAGGTCTCCCATGTGGGTTGGCAGGGGCCCAAATATTTGGGCCATCTTCTGCTTCTTTCCCAGGTATGTTTGCAGGGAGCTGGATTGGAAGTGGAGCAGCTTGGATTCAAACTGGAGCCCCTATGGGAGGTTGGCGCTGCAGGCCAGGGCTTTAACCTGCTGAGCCACAGCTCCAGCCTCATGCTGGCATGAGCTTTGTTCTCAATCAATGCACTTTGCTTTGACTAGAGCACTTCTACCTCTTGGTAGCCGTTACTGTGGTTGTGTCTTGTCTTCAGGATTTCACTGGTAAAGCCATGTTTCATCTCCTGTTAGAGTGCTTATAAGTCACACTCAGACCTCAGTACCACTTGTTTAACTTTTCCATTGAACACTCCTGTCCGGAGCTCATCCGAGCACAAATGTTGGCACCCATCAAGCAAACAGTCTGCTCCACTTTATTTTTCAATCATAAGTATGTAGCTGAACCCGTTGAGTTGTGTGCAGGGTTAGCTATTGTTTCTGCTGTTAATTATCAGTCTTCTTCAGTTAAAGCAAGAACAAGATTAATTTTGTCCTTGCAAGTTGATGTATGTGTCTGCCACTTCATCATTAACATTGTTCTGTCCCTTCTTAAAGTGAATTATCCATTTGTAAACTTCTGATTTATTTTAGGCATTGTCCATACATTTTTCTTTTCTTTTTTTTTAAATTTTTTTTGACAGGCAGAGTGGATAGTGAGAGAGAGAGAGAAAGACAGAGAGAAAGGTCTTCCTTTTGCTGTTGGTTCACCCTCCAATGGCCGCTGCGGCCGGTGCACCGCGCTGATCCGAAGGCAGGAGCCAGGTGCTTCTCCTGGTCTCCCATCGGGTGCAGGGCCCAAGCACTTGGGCCATCCTCCACTGCACTCCCTGGCCACAGCAGAGAGCTGGCCTGGAAGAGGGGCAACCGGGACAGAATCCGGTGCCCTGACCGGGACTAGAACCTGGTGTGCCGGTGCTGCAGGCGGAGGATTAGCTTAGTGAGCTGCGGCGTTGGCCCCATCCATTTTTCATAAAGCTTCACCATAATTTGTTATTTGCTCTTCAGTTTTAGCAGAATATATGGTGCTCTGATAGAGGTTCTTTTCAAACTTATGTCTCATCTTTCTTAGTGCCTAAAACTAGGTTCCGTTCAAACATATCATAACAAGTTAGTGTGAGTTTACTTTCATGCAAAAACATTGAAATCCATCCATAGTTTTTTCGCAATATGCCTGTACCGTGAACTTTTGGAAAACCCCCTGAAAAACTTATTTTTAAGTCCATTTTTCCAAAGCCTTTTTAAGAGCCCTCACATGGTCGTATTTGTTGGATATTCACTTGCACAGTTTCTTCTATCATATTAAATGCGTATGTGTGTGTATGTGTGTATGTGTGTGTATCTATGTGTGTGTAAGGCCATGGTGGACATTTTCTGTTTGGCTCTCCAGATCTCTACCCTTTTCCACTGTGGTCTCTGTACTGGTAGGCTGGCTGTAAGGGCAGTATCAGTGGGTTCCTGTGCTGGCTTCTAGACAGGTTCAGTCAATGGGGTGCTTCAGCAGGAGATGAAGTACAGGGCTCTGCAAGAGTTTGGGGTATTTGTTCCCCACCCCCCCAAGGTAGTCACTGCGCAAGGACCTGGGCTGCTCCTTGACCAGAGGTGGGATTGGTGGGGCCCTGGTGCCCTGGTCCCCAGGAACTGCGTCAGAGTGGTTTCCCTGCGTCTTGCACGCATCCATGTACAGATCCCTGTTATTAGGGCCTCTTTAAATGGCCCACTGTGACCATCTCATGTCAGCTCACGTTCCGAGGGTCTTGAGACCCTCTGGGTGGTATAGATTCTTAGCAGAGGTGATATCATGGACTGAATGGTGACTATTTTCATCTGCCTCCAAGTGTAATGTTTTCTTTCTTCTGGTCAACTTCCTGTCTCTGTCGGGGTGGTAAAACACGCCCCATTCCACCGCAACAACAGCCGGGACTGTGGTGTGCCGGTTGTGTTACTACTCCACCGCAACCAGCCGGGACTGTGGTGTGTCGGTTGTGTTCCTACTCCACCGCAACAACAGCCGGGACTGTGGTGTGTCGGTTGTGTCACTACTCCACAACCACCAGCTGGGACTGTGGTGTGCCGGTTGTGTTCCTACTCCACCGCAGCAACCAGCCGGGACTGTGGTGTGTCGGTTGTGTTACTACTCCACAACAACCAGCTGGGACTGTGGTGTGTCGGTTGTGTTGCTACTCCACCGCAACCACCAGCCGGGACTGTGGTGTGCCGGTTGTGTTCCTACTCCACAACCACCAGCCGGGACTGTGGTGTGTCGGTTGTGTTCCTACTCCACCACAACCAGCCGGGACTGTGATGTGTCGGTTGTGTTACTACTCCACAACAACCAGCCGGGACTGTGGTGTGTTGATTGTGTTAATACTCCCCTCTAGAATAATAGTAAGTTCATGAGGTGAAGCAGCAATTTTAACCAAACTAATAGGGATTCTTCACCCATGACTTCCCAAATTAGAGGGACAAGGGTTCTCCTCTTCTTAAAATAGAACTGATGAATGGAACCTCGGGTTGTGTGTGGCCGAACTCTCTCCTCTCAGGCAAAGCCTGCCGAAGCTTGGAGCTCAGCAGATGGCTAGGAACGAGAGCAAGCAGGCACCAAGGACAGGGTCCTGAAGCCCTTGGGCACAGTCCCACACCCTGAGCCCCTTCTACCACTGCCTTCCTCACCGTTATGTGAGGAACACACGGTGCGTAGTGTGGCTGTGGTGTGAGCGTCCCCTCTGAAACTCAGGCAGCAACCTCGTGCCGTCGTGACAGCGTGAAGAGGTGGAGTCTTGACGAAGGCTGTGACTGTGGGACTAGGTTAGGCGTCTCAGGAGGGGTTCCCGATACAAAGGATGCCGACGCCCGTTTTCTTTTTGTCTTCCATGGGCTCTTCCTTGCCACCCTCTGCTCTGTTGTGAGGCAGCAAACTCAGCACCCAGCAGAGCCCTCCCCGGGGGTGGGACTCCCAGACTCCAGAACTCAGCACCCAGCAGGGCCCTCCCCGGGGCAGGACCCCCAGACTCCAGAACTCAGCACCCAGCAGGGCCCTCCCCGGGGGCGGGACCCCCAGACTCCAGAACTCAGCACCCAGCAGGGCCCTCCCCGGGGCAGGACCCCCAGACTCCAGAACTCAGCACCCAGCAGGGCCCTCCCCGGGGCAGGACCCCCAGACTCCAGAACTCAGCACCAGCAGAGCCCTCCCCGGGGCAGGACCCCCAGACTCCAGAACTCAGCACCAGCAGAGCCCTCCCCGGGGCAGGACCCCCAGACTCCAGAACTCAGCACCCAGCAGGGCCCTCCCCGGGGCAGGACCCCAGACTCCAGAACTCAGCACCCAGCAGGGCCCTCCCCGGGGCAGGACCCCAGACTCCAGAACTCAGCACCCAGCAGGGCCCTCCCCGGGGCAGGACCCCCAGACTCCAGAACTCAGCACCCAGCAGAGCCCTCCCCAGGGGAGGACCCCAGACTCCAGAACTCAGCACCCAGCAGGGCCCTCCCCGGGGGCAGGCCTTCAGCCTTGGACTCCCCAGACTCCAGAACTGTGAGAAACGAATTTCTTTTTCTTATAAGTTATCCAGCCTGTGGCATCCTCATAGCAGAAAAATAATAATGAAAAAGCCCACAGATTCAGGCGAGTGTTCCCTTTTTACTCTAATTAGAGTTTCTGTCACTTGCAATGAGAAAAAAAAAAAGAACTGTGATTAAAGTGATGGCAAAAACTGCAGATGCTTACGTTTGTCATACTTGAATCTAAATTATTTCAAAGAATTCAGTGGTGCTGGCAAGAAACCCACTGAAAAGGTCCTGACCCATGAATGTGTCCAAATCAATAGGACTTTTTATGTGGGGTGGGGGAGGGGAAGTTTCATAAGGCTGCCATTGAAATGCAGTTTGTTTTAGGACATATTTTGGCACATTCCTAGTCCACATTTTTTTCTTAGGAAAATGACTGGATTAGGAAGGGGGGTGGTGGTGGAATGTGCAGAGGAGAACTTGCCTTTGTTTCCATTTTAAAAGTGAAAAATAGTGATTAGGTAGCAATGATTAACAGTAGTGTTTTGGTTCCACTGCTCATTGTGGAATTTTACTTACTTTTTTTTTTTTTTAAGTTGAAGAGAGCTGAGCGAATCTTAGGTAGGATACCAGAAGAAGATGTTTTTTTCCTGAACAAGGTAGCTTCCCTCCATGTAGAAGTGACATTGTGTCGATTTGGGAAAGTGCAAAGGCAGCACGAAAGAGAAACCGGGAGTGCACACTTTATAATAACTTGCACATAGGTTAACAGGACTTGTCACCCGCTTCCCTGGCAGCACCACTGTGAAGTTAACAAACAAAGCTTTCGAAGAGATAGAAAATGGGCCATCAATATTGTTTTTTGACAGGCAGAGTGGACAGTGAGAGAGAGAGAGACAGAGAGAAAGGTCTTCCTTTTGCCATTGGTTCACCCTCCAATGGCCGCTGTGGCCGGCGCACCGCGCTGATCTGAAGCCAGGAGCCAGGTGCTTCTCCTGGTCTCCCATCGGGTGCAGGGCCCAAGCACTTGGGCTATCCTCCACTGCACTCCCGGGCCACAGCAGAGAGCTGGCCTGGAAGAGGGGCAAGCGGGACAGAATCCGGCGCCCCGACCGGGACTAGAACCCAGTGTGCCGGCGCCTCAAGGTGGAGGATTAGCCTACTGAGCCACGGCGCCGGCTGGCCCATCAATATTAATAATAGTTTACCTTGGCCGGCGCCGCGGCTCACTAGGCTAATCCTCCGCCTAGCGGCGCCAGCACACCGGGTTCTAGTCCCGGTTGGGGCGCCGGGTTCTGTCCCAGTTGCCCCTCTTCCAGGCCAGCTCTCTGCTGTGGCCCGGGAGTGCAGTGGAGGATGGCCCAGGTGCTTGGGCCCTGCACCCCATGGGAGACCAGGAGAAGCACCTGGCTCCTGGCTCCTGCCATTGGATCAGCGCGGTGCGCCGGCCACAGCACGCCGGCCGCAGCGGCCATTGGAGGGTGAACCAACGGCAAAGGAAGACCTTTCTCTCTGTCTCTCTCTCTCACTATCCACTCTGCCTGTCAAAAAAAAAAAAAAGTTTACCTTTCTACATTTAGAAATAGCCAGCACAACTCCCCAATTCTTACCAATACTTACCAAGCCAAGCCCTTTTTTCGCTACACCACATTTAAATCTAGTTTTAGAGCATTTCTCATCACTGATGAAGTGGTTTCTCCGAAGAACTTGGGACTGGGACTGGCACTGTGGCGTAGTGGGTTAATCTGCTGCCTGAGATGCCACCATCCCAAATGGGCAGTTCAAGTCTCAACTGCTTCACTTCCAATCCCGCTCCCTATTAATGTGCCTGGGAAAAGCAATGGAAGGTAAGTACTTGAGCCCCTGCCACCCAGTGGGAGATCGGGATGAAGCTCCTGGCTCCAGGTTTCAGCCTGCTCCAGCTCTGGCCATTGCAGCCAGTCGGCAAGTGAACCAGCGGATGGAAGATTTTCTCTCTCTCTCACTCTGCTTTTTCAAATAAATAAGTAAATATATGTGTGTGTGTGTGTGTGTATATGTATATATATATATACATATACATATTTATATAAAGAACTTGGGCCATTGAGAAAAGAATTCATATGATGAATAATGAACATCATTTTAACACTGTTACAGAGAACACAGATCAAGAAATAACCATAAAGGAAAGCTGCAAAATATTTTTCTAATATTCTCCAAGGAGAGGACAATTAAAAGAAACATTCAAATCCGAGTTGTTCTCAGTGACAAACTGCTGATTTTACTTGCAAAGCAGAAATCTGTGAATTCACTTGGGAACTAGAAGAGCATATTCCTAGGGAAATAATGCTTACAAGGGTGTGAACATTGCAAGGGGCTGCGTGTTTGGCACAGTGGTTAAGACAGCAGTTAAAGCGCCCACACCCTGTGTTGGAGTGCTTGCAGTCAAGCCCCAGCTCTGGCTCCTGACTCCAGCTCCCTGTTGAGCTGGCTGCTGGGAGGCAGCAGTGGTGATTCAAGCTGCTGGGTACCTTCCACCCATCTAGAAGAGCTGGGCTGAGTTTCAGGATCCTGCCTCCAGCCCCGGCCCAGCGCCAGCTGTTGCAGGCATTTGGGGAGTAAACCAGTGAATGGGAGCACTCTCTGTCTCTTAAAAAAATTTAAAACAAAATGATGGTCAGGTTTCTAGCAAGCCTTGTAATCCTACGAGCCCACGTCTTAGTCGAACCAGATTCCACTGCCCTGCTGTTCTCGTGGTGAGAGTGAAATTCCACCTGAGACTTAGGATGCTGGCGTGTCTCTCTGCCTGCTGACATCACTGTCTGCTGTGGGTGACAAGTAGTGCTAACTTATGTGTCACAGCTTGCAAAGGGGGAGTGGAATCCTCCAGTCCTCCAATCCCTACTGGGCCAAGGGTAGAGAATGACTTCCATCACGGTGACAAAAGCAAAAAGAATTCCAAGGTGGCGCATGTTAACAGGAAGGAAGCTGTGACTCACGGAACAGGGCTGTTGCTAAGTTGGTTTTCAGGGTTTGGGAAGGGCCCAAGTCTGGACTCTTGCCTCATTTTCTTTCCCAGTAAGTTTGCCACTGATGGTCTGTGTTCGGTTTAGTTGAAAAGAAATACCTGTGCTGCTTTTCTAACGTGGGAGGTGGGAGGTGTTCTGCACCCTCTTTCTTGTGGGCAGGTAATAGTCTAAGTCCAAGGCTGCTCCCTTCTCCAGCCCTTGTCCTCCGGAGAGCCTCCCTCAGGGCTTCCAGCACCCACACACAGGCTCTTCCAGGCACCTGACAGGACACTGGTGATGCCACCTAAGCCGTCTCTTTTAAGTGACTCCCAAACTCGAGCCACAAATAACTGAGACACGTGTCTTTAAAAATGTTAAACTTCAAAAGCTTTTCCTCTTCCCTCTAAAAAAACATTAGCATGCAAAGGAGTGAGTAGTCACTAATAATTTTTTTGCTGCTAAATTATTGGCTAATTATACCAATTATTGCATTTTTAGCCTACCAGACCATGCTTTGATCATCCAGAAACAAAAATGCTCCTTGGAGCCGATCCATGGGGCAGCCAACGGAGTCTGCTTAGATGGTTCTTTGTGAAGTCCATTTGCCAGCAGTGCTTGTCAGCATCGTTGCTGACCACTGAGGCTTGGCTCAGCTCCAGAATGAATGGTTATAGCCTGCTCTCAAGAGTTCTTGCAAGATGAGTCCTTGCTTGGCCCTTCCCTCTAAAACGTTCATAAAAATGAATAACACAGTTAGCCCTCTCGTCTTTCAGCAAGTGGGAAGTCCTGAGTGTGTGGGTATGCACACACTTAAGTAACAAGCCTGTCTCTGCCTTATAGCACGCTTCCCTACATACCGTATTACGTTATAGACTGCCATGTTTTTCTTTATCTTTCTCATTTATGTAAATGGTAGAGTGCTATATTGAGACAATCTAATAAAACTTAGTATGAAAAAGAGACATCTTACAAAGTCAGCAAAATACCATATCGACCTCTTGGTTGACATTAATGATTTAAAGCTCTCCAAAACCGTATGTGTATCGCTACACTTGAAAATGTCTAGGGATCATCTGGCATTAAAACTTAATCACCACCTGATAAAATTTACTCTGTGTATGTCAAAGCACAATGAAATAGTAAAACAACAAATGCTTGGACTGGAATTTTAAGTTTGTATTAGACAATAGGATGGTAGTGTTAGCATGCACCTTAACAACTATTGTAAGCATATTTCATTCATTCATCTCCCAGCATCTACTTTACCTTTGAATTAATAAATAGTTAATGGCCATGGGTGTTTATTATGCCAAAAGGCCTTTTACAATTTTTGCTTATTTGTTTTATTCATTTGAAAGGTAGTGGGACAGAGACATAAAGAGAGAGAGCATTCCCATCTGCTGGTTCACTTCGCAAATTCTGCAACAGACAGGGCCAGGCCAGCCTGAATCCAGAGCTGGAAAGTCAGTCCGGGTCTCCCACACGGGTGACGCAATGACTTGAGCCATTCACTGCTGCCTGCTAGGGTACACAAAAGCAGGAAGTTGGAACTGGAGCAGAGTGAAGACACACCCTGAGACACTAAAACATGGGCCGCAGGGATCCCAGGTGGCATCTTAACTGCTATGCTAATTGACCTTCCCAAAAGATTGTTTTCATTCTACCATACATACTGGTTTATAAATTTAGTTATGAGGGCACTTCAAAAAGTTTGTGGGGAGGCCGGCGCTGTGGCTCAATAGGCTAATCCTCCGCCTTGCAGCGCCGGCACACGGGGTTCTAGTCCTGGTCGGGGCGCCAGATTCTGTCCCGGTTGCCCCTCTTCCAGGCCAGCCCTCTGCTGTGGCCAGGGAGTGCAGTGGAGGATGGCCCGAGTCCTTGGGCCCTGCACCCGCATGGGAGACCAGGAGAAGCACCTGGCTCCTGGATCAGCTCGGTGTGCCGGCCACAGCGGCCATTGGAGGGTGAACCAACGGCAAAAGGAAGACCTTTCTCTCTGTCTCTCTCTCACTGTCCACTCTGCCTGTCAAAAAAAAAAAAAAAAAAAAGGTTGTGGGGAAAATGGAATTAAAATATAAGTTTATAATATTTTTGCAATCCATGCATATGAGGGATTTTCAAAAAGTTCATGGAAAATGCATATTAGAGAAAAACAATTCATGGATTTCTAATTTTTTGCCCTCAGCTAAGCTCCACTTTTCCACAAACTTAAAATACCTTCATATAATTTTTTTAAAGATTTGTTTATTTATTTGAAAGAGCTACACAGAGAGAGGAGAGGCCGAGATCTTCCATCAGTCGGTTCATTCCCCAATTGGGCGCAATGGTCGGAGCTGTGCCGATCCAAAGCCAGGATCCAGGAGCATTTTTCTGGGTCTCCCATGCAGATGCAGAGGCCTAAGGACTTGGACCATCTTCTACTGCTTCCCCAGGTCATAGCAGAGAGCGGGATAGGAAGTGGAGCAGCCGGGACTCGAACCGGCGCTGACTTTACTTGTTTTGCCACAGCGCCAGCCCCATACCTTCATATTATATTGTGATTTAAAACAGTTTGATGGCTGGAGCTGCACTGTGATGTAGCAGGTAAAGTCTTGGCCTACAGTGCAGGCATCCCATATGGACATTGGTTCGAGTCCCAGCTGCTCCACGCCCAATCCAGCTCTTTGCTATGGCCTGAGGGCAGCAGAAAAGAGTCAAAGTCCTTGGGTCCCTGCACCCACGTGGGAGACCCAGAAGAAGTTCCTGGCTTTGGGTGAGTGCAGCTGCAGCCATTTTGGCCATCTAGGGACTGAACCAGCAGTTGGAAGCGCTCTCTCTCTGCCTCCGTCTCTCTGTAACTCTGCCTTTCAAATAAATAAATGAGTAAATCTTAACAAAAAATTTGATGGCACAAAATACTGCAGGTTTTTATCTCCTGGCTTTTTTCTCCGACAGTTTGGTACAACTTTCTCCGTATGGGAGGCAGCAGTAATTCCAGGTAGGGTCAGACTGTAACAAGAACCATCTGAATCCTTCTGTCATGATTAATTATCAGCAGAAAAAGTAGCACCTCCGCCCTGCGCTTTGCAAGAGGCTACCAGTCATTGCCTTCTTTACAGTTACATGCTTACTTCTCTTAGGCACTAAATCCACCGTCTCTGCTACCAGGGCTCCAACGCCTGCCAGTGACGGTGGGAGACAGGTGGGAGTCACTCTCGTTAATGTCGGAATCTAACAAGATGGAAACAGCATCTAAATGGTTAAGCAGGGTGCTCTGGTTTTTAGTATCTGGGGGGTCTGCATCTTAAGGAATACAAAAATAACTGAAGAAAAAAGATAAATAAGGCTACAGTGATCCAAAGGGGCTCCTGAAGAACATGAGAAAGTGCTAGTAGGAAATTCAGGTGTAGCAATGTTTGACAGACAATCGGTAAGAGCATACATCCTCATTTCCTAAAGTCCTCTGCCACTGCTGAATCTCAAACACATTTCAAGAGAAAGTGAAAAGGGTCAGAGCCACAGTTGGAACTATTTCTTTAGAAGGAAATGCAGGCCGGCGCCGCGGCTCCCAAGGCTAATCTTCCGCCTTGCGGCGCCGGCACACCGGGTTCTAGTCCTGGTCGGGGCGCCGGATTCTGTCCCGGTTGCCCCCCTTCCAGGCCAGCTCTCTGCTGTGGCCCGGGAGTGCAGTGGAGGATGGCCCAAGTCCTTGGGCCCTGCACCCCATGGGAGACCAGGAGAAGTACCTGGCTCCTGGCTTCGGATCAGCGCGGTGCACCGGCTGCGGCGGCCATTGGAGGGTGAATCAACGGCAAAGGAAGGCCTTTCTCTCTGTCTCTCACTGTCCACTCTGCCTGTCAAAAAAAAAAAAAAAAAAAAAAAGATATTAGTAGCATATCTCTGACATCTCTACTTTATTTACATCACAAAATCACATATGTCAACCACAAGCCTGTGTTTTACATTCTGGTTCTAGGAGCCGATGTTGTGATGCAGGGGCTTCAGCTGCTGTCTGAGCGGGACGGAAGTGTAGCAGCTGGGACACAAACCGGCTCCCATGTGGGATGCTGGCGTTGCAGGTGCTGGCTCCGATGTTATGTCTAAGTACTTGCAGCCACGGAATCCAATGGGCATTTCCTGCTGTCCTCTTAAGCCCAGGACTGGGTTGTTAGTGAGATAGAACCAAAGAAGCACGGATCTGCAAATCACAAAATCTGCAGGCTCCGGGGAAGGTGACAAGGAAGAGAGCCAAGGCTAAATTTTCTTGAGTGTTCACATTTAGGTGGGTATGGGGAGCAACTGGGAGCAACTCGGACTAGACTAAGTTACTGGAATTAAGACTTATTCTATGCATCTGCTCTCCCACAATATGGCGCTGAGAAAGGAGGCAACAGCTTCTACCCAGCTGCCTCTCACCAACTTGACAAGCTGCAGGAGCTGCTCCTGATTGGAGGAGAGCAGTGTACTTGGCGTGTGGGTAGCAGAGTTGGGATTGGTGGAAGAGGACTATAAAGGAGGAGAGAGACAACATGCAGGAGGAACATCTAAGGGGAACACCTGAGCAGCCCCCGAGAGAGCCGGCCGGCGGTGTGCCGCTCCCCCGCGGAAGTGGGGAAAGTGGCCAGGGGGAACCGCCCTTCCACGGAGGTGGAAGGGTCGGTAGCCAACCCGGGAAGAACCAGCAGCAAACCCGGGGAGGGCCGAGCAGACGAAAGAACAGCGCAGGGTCCTGTGTCGTTCCTCCACGAAGAGGGGGAGCGACATAATGGTGCCGTGACTCGGATATGAAGCCTAGGCAGGGTTTAGTGTCGTTCCTCCATGAAGAGGGGGAGCGACAGGTGGGAACATACCGTAGGGAGAAAGAGGATGGGAGGGCTTCGAGAAGCAGGAGACGACCAGCGGTATGAAACAGTGGTTTGAAGCACTAATTGTCCTTTGTTACTCTCAAGCAATTATCTAGTTGGACACAGAATTCTAGTGTAGATTTCTCTTAGTTCTTCGAAATTATTCCATCATTTCAATTGTCATTCCCTTGTATATAATATATCTTCATTCACTAATTATTTTCAAGTTATTCTCTTTGTCTTGAAATCTCATTAAAATGCATTTTATTTATTCTGTTTAGGATTGACTGAATCATGAATCTGCAGGTTATGTCTTTTTGCAATTCTAATTTTTTTTCAGATATTATTCTCTTTAGATATTGCATTTCCCATCTTCTTAATTCTCTTAAAAAGATTCAAAAGTTTTATAAAGGTATTTGTAAGTTAGATTTTTTTTTTTTTGACAGGCAGAGTGGACAGTGAGAGAGAGAGAGAGACAGAGAGAAAGGCCTTCCTTTGCCGTTGGTTCACCTTCCAATGGCCGCCGCAGCCGGCGCACTGCGGCCGGCGCACTGCGGCCGGCGCACTGCGCTGATCCGATGGCAGGAGCCAGGTGCTTATACTGGTCTCCCATGGGGTGCAGGGCCCAAGCACTTGGGCCATCCTCCACTGCCCTCCCGGGCCACAGCAGAGAGCTGGTCTGGAAGAGGGGCAACCGGGACAGAATCCGGCACCCCGACCGGGACTAGAACCCAGTGTGCCGGCGACGCAAGGTGGAGGATTAGCCTAGTGAGCTGCGGCGCCATCCTGTAAGTTAGATACAAAAAAACCAGATATATTTATTTGAAAAGCAGAGTGGCAGAGAGAGAAGGAAAGACAGAGAAAGAGAGAGAGAGAGGAAGAGAGAGAGAGAGAGAGAGGACTCTTCCATTCGCTGGTTTGCACTTCAAATGGCTGCAAGCCCTGGCTGAAGCCAGGCTCCTGGAATACCACCCAGCTCTCTCACGTGGAGGGCAAGGGCCTGTGCACTTGGACCTCTTTGCACTGCCTTCCCAGGCACATTAGCAGAGAGCTGATGTGCAGCAGAGGAGTCGGGACTTGAACCCTTGCTCCAAGGTGGGATGCTGGTGCCGCAGGCAGATTAACCCACTATGTCACAACGCTGGCCCTAAGTCAGACCTTCCTGGTTTCTTCCCCACCCCAGTTTACCTTTTATATGTTCCATTTCTTCATTTCTCCAACTTACATTTTGTATAGTTTCCTCAGACCTCACTTCCGGTTTATCAGTTCTCACTTTTGCTCTTTTTTTTTTTTTGGACAGGTAGAGTTATAGACAGTGAGAGAGAGACAGAAAGATCTTCCTTCTGGTGGTTCACTCCCCTAATGGCCGCCATGGCCAGTGCCGCCCTGAAGCCAGGAGCCAGGTGCGTCCTCCTGGTCTCCCATGGGGTGCAGGGCCCAAGCACCTGGGCCATCCTCCACTGCACTCCCTGGCCACAGCAGAGAGCTGGCCTGGAAGAGGGGCAACTGGGACAGAATCCGGCGCCCCGACCGGGACTAGAACCCGGTGTGCCGGCGCCGCAAGGCGGAGGATTAGCCTAGTGAGCCACGACGCCGGCCTACTTTTGCTCTTTAACTTTTCTTTTTGGTATTTAGTTACTTTTGTTTTTCATTTGCTTAAGTTCCTTTTTTTCTTTTTAAGATTCATTTTATTTATTTTAAAGACAGAGTTACAGAGAAAGGTAGAGACAGAGAGAGAGGTCTTCCATCAGCTGGTTCACTCCCCAGATGGCTGCAATGGCCAGAGCTGCGCCTATCCAAAGCCAGGAGCCAGGAGCTTCTTCCAGGTCTCCCACGTGGGTGCAGGGGCGCAAGGACTTGGGCCATCCTCTACTGCTTTCCCAGGCCACAGCAGAGAGCTGGATTGGAAGAGGAGCAGCCGGGACTAGAACCAGTGCCCATATGGGCTGCTGGCACTTCAGGCCAGGGTGTTAACCCATTGAGCCACAGCGCTGGCCCCGCTTAAGTTCTATTTGATGATTTCTTTCAAATCTGTGTTTTGGTTTTTCATGCTTTTGTTCTTTTTCCATGTTTTAGTGTTTCTTTTATGCTTTTATCACATTTATATCTATTTTATAGTTCTTATCTAGTAGTCCTGTTATCTGAAGGTCTTGGGAAGTCAAATCCTCCTATTGTGTTGGCTAGGCCCTACGTGATTTGTTTTCTTGTGTGCCTTATATTCAAGAAGATGTGTTCAGGGCCAGTGCTGTGGCGCAGTGGGCTAACGCCCTGGCCTGCAGCGCCGCCATCCTATTTGTGCACCGGTTCTAGTCCTGGCAGCTCCTCTTCCAATCCAGCTTTCTGCTATGGCTGGGGAAACAGTAGAAGATGGCCCAACTCCTTGGGCCCCTGCACCTGTGTGGGAGACCCGGAAGAAGCTCCTGGCTCCTGGCTTCGGATCGACGCAGCTCTGGCCATTGCGGCCAACCGGGGAGTGAACCAGCTGATGGAAGACCTCTCTCTCCATCTCTACCTCTCTCTGTAACTTTGTCTTTCAAATAAATAAAATAATTCTTAAAAAAAATAAAAGAAGGTGTGTTCATCTTTAGCAAGGGCATCCCTCACATCCTAACCTAACAGGAATTCTCTCCAGAACAATTTATATGTTCGCGTCTTCTGGGGGCCCTTAGAGTTATCTCCTAACAGGACCAATTTTTATATGAATTTTTGACTTATGGTTTCCTGACCCATGCAACTAATGTAAATCAATAGGTAGTTATCTTTTTCCATAACTAAAGTTTTACTGAAACACAAACAAATCCACTTATTTGCATATTGTCTGCACCACCTGTGACTACAGTGGCGGAGTTGAGTAGTTACAACAGACTATATATGGCCAACAAAGCTGATAATATCAAGTCTTAGGCCCTTTACAGAAAATACTTCCTAACTCTTGATGTACAGTCACACCCTCAGGCTGGCGTAAGCTTGCAAACTCTTCGGAAGATGTTCTCTTCCGCTCAGGTCCAAGCTGACAGGTTTCTTTGTTGCCCCCAAGTGCTAGTTGGAAGGGTCTATTTTCTTTTGTACTGTACACTTCACCAACAACATAGCTTCTCGCAGGTTCTGAGTTCAGGCAGAAACAGTGATTTTAGCTCCCTACCTTGCATGAGTCCGAGACCCACGGCCTCGTCCTGGGGGCATCGATCCACAGCCCCGGCTCCAGGAAGCCACGTTTCCCTGTCGCATCAGCGCCCTCCCACGGGACCCACTGCTGTACTCTGCTCTTCATTTCCCTCCTGCCAAGGTCACTTACAGATCAGCTGTGCCGTCGTCACTGTCCTGGCACTTACAGGGGTTTCATGCAGAATGCTTCTCCAGTCATGTAATATATTTCTAGAAATTCAAAGTTGTATAAACTGTAACTAGAATCTTGAAGGCTGATTTTTTTTTAATTTTGCTAAAAATTTTGGAATTTGGAGAAGACCATATCTGTGGAACTGTAAAGGTGGAAGCTCTTTAGTAAAACATAAAAAGAACTGGAGAAAGAGAGATGTAAGGTTCTAGCCATAGCCATTAACGACGGGAGACCACAGAGCAAAGAGGACTGATCCCAGACTTGCATCCATTTGAATTTGAGCTGTGGGACACTGGACAGGTGATTTAGCTTTTCATAACCACAGTTTCTTTATCTGTAAAATGGGGATAATGAGATCTGACACACAGCAAGCTCTCAGTATACGATCTTTGCCAACAATGTGAGTGTAATCCAATGCCTTAGGAATGTTGCTCACTCCTCCCATTACCTCTCTTACATTGAAGGAAGCAGAGAGCCGTATTTCACATGTGGCATATGGAACAGCCAACGTTTCTAGCTGAATGTAGCCTTTGTCATTGTTTCCATGGTAACACCTTACTCTGAGGAAAGGGACAAAACCCATAAAGATGCTAGAAAGCATGTGTAGTCACTTGTTTGGGACAATCTGCAAAGCTCTCAGGGTTTGAGGGAAGTTGTCGTCCCAGTCCTGTGCTGATGACAACCGAAAGTGGTTGTCAACTGCTTCTCTTGGAAAACAGCTTGGTAACTTTTAGCTGTTGAATGGCCTGGGTCTGTCAACAACCAGGCCTGCACAACTGTCCCGGGTGCTCACCAGACTGTCTCAGTAGTTTGTCAGAGTTCGCTCTTTAGGTGGACATGAAGGAGAGAACAATTAGCCAGAAGACATGGGGTGAGGGAAGAAGAGAGTCTGAGGCTTGGAGAGGAAGGCAGGATGTTGGCTCCGATTGTGGGGCTGGGAGTGGTGGCACAGCCTGCAGGTAGCAAACACAGCACGGGGGCCAGGGGCCGAGGAGAACAGGGTCACAGGATGCGTCTGGTCAGGGGTCTGGTCAGTGTTACTCTGATACACAAGCAGGGAACAGCCAGTGTGAAGACCCTGAGAGCTTCTTTGCATCTTATTTAGATGTAGCATTTTTTTCCCACAAATGATCTTTCTTTCTTCCTTTTTTAAAAATTTATTTATTTATTTGAAAGGCAGAATCACACACACACACACACACACACACAGGTCTTCCATCTGCCAGTCCACTCCCCAAATCGCTGCAATGGCCAGGGCCAAAGCCTGGAGCCTGAAGCTCCATCCAGGTCTTGCGCATAGGTAGCAACAGGCCCAAGCGCTCAGGCCACCTTCTGCTGCTTTCCCAAGCACATTAGTAGGGAGTTGGAGCAAAAGTGCTCATATGGGATGCCATTATTGCAGACAGCCGCCGAAACCCGCTGTGCTACAACGCCAGCCCCCAGATCCAGCATTGTTTTCTCAGTGAGTGTGCACGGTGGCTTCAGCCTGGCCCAGCCCAGACTGTTGTGAGCATTTGGGAAGTAAACCAACAGATGAAAAATCTCTCTCTCTCTTTCTCCCCACCCTTCAAGTAGATAAAAATAAAATGAACATAAAAAAAGAAAGCAACAACTCATTTCTCTAATAAATTCTTTAGGTGAACTTTTATTTTCAAATCCAGTGTTTTCAAGCAATGTTTTCTGATAGTTTTTTTTATCAGTTCTTTTTTATTTAGTTTTTTCTTATTATACATATTTAGGGGATATATTTATATTATACATATTATGGGATATATATATTCCATAAATGAGTTCAACAGGTAAGGATCAAATGTAGTTAGTTAGCATTTCCATCTCCTTAAACATTTTTTAACAATTTGACAAATACTGAATAACTGTACATGTTTAATATTTCATTAATGTGCGCAAGGTGCTATATTTTTATTTTTTTAAAAAATAGATTTATTTATTAGAAAGGCAGTTACAGAGAGAGAAGGAGAGACAGAGAGAGATCTTCTATCCACCGGTTCTCTCTCCAAATGGCCTCAACGTTCAGGGCTGTGCCAGGAAGAAGCCAGGAGCCAGGACCTCCTTCCAGGTCTCCCATGGGGGTGAAGAGGCCCAGGATCTTGGACCATCCTCTGTTGCCTTCCCAGCATTAACAGGGAGCTGGATCGGAAGTGGAGCAGATGGGACTTGAACTGGTGCCTGTATGGGATGCTGGCACTGCAGACCACGGCTTCACCTGCTATGCCACAGTGCTGGTCCCATGCCACATTTTTCTGAGCTCTGTATATTAGTTACCACAAGTCAGGGTAGTATGTTCATTTTGATGATATTAATTCTTCCAATCTATGAACATGAAATTTTTTCCATTTTTTGTATCTTCTATTTCTTTCTTTAATGCTTTATATATTTTCATTGTAGGTATCTTTCATATCCCTAGTTATATTTATTCCAAGGCATTTAAACTTTTTGTAGCTACAAGTTCTTTCTCAGCCAGGACATTGTCTGTGTATACAAAAGCTATTGATTTTTTATGTTGATTTTATTTCCTTCAACTTTATCAAGCTCTCTTCTGAGTTCCCAAAGTCTTTGAGTGGAGTCTTTTGGTTTCTCTCTATGTAGAATCCTGTCATCTGCAAACAGGGATAATTTGACTTCCTCCTTCCTAATTTGTTTCCTTTGATTTCTTTTTCTTGCCTAATGGCTCTGACTAAAACATCTAGAACTGTAATGAATAGCAATGGTGAGAGTGGGGCATCCTTGTCTGGTTCCAGATCTTAATCAAATGCTTCCAACTTTTCCCCATTAAATATGATGCTGGTTGTGGGGTAGTCGTAAATTGCCTTGATTGTGTTAAGGATTGTTGCTTCTATAACCAATGTGCTTAAGGATTTTACCATGAATGGATGTTGTATTTTAGCACATGCTTTCTCTGTATCTAAGATAAACATATGTTTGGTTGTTTGTTTGTTTGACAGGCAGAGTGGACAGTGAGAGAGAGAGAGACAAAGAGAAAGGTCTTCCTTTGCCATTGGTTCACCCTCCAATGGCCACCGCGGCCGGTGCACAGCACTGAACTGAAGCCAGGAGCCAGGTGCTTCTTCTGGTCTCCCATGGGGTGCAGGGCCCAAGCACTTGGGCCATCCTCCACTGCACTCCCTGGCCACAGCAGAGAGCTGGCCTGGAAGAGGGGCAGCTGGGACAGAATCCTGCATCCCAACCGGGACTAGAACCCGGTGTGCCGGTGCCGCAGGTGGAGGATTAGCCTAGTGAGCTGTGGTGCCGGCAAACATATTGTTTTCATTCTTCAGTTGTTAACATGGTGTATCACATTTATTGATTTGCATATGTTGAACCATCCCTGCATAGCAGGGATAGATCCATTTGGTCCTGGTGACTGATATTTCTGATGTGCTGTTTGATTCAATTGGCTAGTATTTTGTTGAGGATTGTTACATCTATGTTCATCAATGATGTTGGTTTATAGTTCTCATTTTTTGTTGTATCTTTTTTTGGTTTTGAAATTAATATAATGATAGCCCCAGAGAACTTTGGGAGGATTTCCCCCCTTTGAATTGTTTTGAATAGTTTAAGTGATATAATTTTTTACTGTCTCATAGAACTCACTGAAAGCAACACAGATAAATTTCGTTTTACTTTTTCATTTATTTGAGAGGTGGAGTTACAGGCAGAGAGAGGGAGACACAGGGAGAAAGGTCTTCCATCTGCTGGTTCACTCTCCAAATGGCTGGAAAGGCCAGAGCTGAGCTGATCTGAAGCCAGGAGCCAGGAGCCTCCTCAGAGTCTCCCACATGGGTGCAGGGGCCCAATCACTTGGGCCATCTTCTACTGCTTTCCCAGGCCATAGCTGAGAGCTGTATGGGAAGTGGAGCAGCTGGGACTCAAACTGACACCCATGTGGGATGCCAGCAGTGCAGGAGGAGGCTTAACCTACTGTGCCACAGTGCTGGCCCCCAGATCAATTTCCCAAATGAGTTTTCTGTACTTCAACATGCTGCAGTTACTCAATAGTTTCATTTCTTAAAATCTTGAACTTGTTTTCCACTAGAAACTACTGAATTACAAGATTAGATATCCTCTTTGCATTTTACATTATTTCTAAGTACCAACTAACAGATTATAATTGAACTTCCAACCATGTGAAGAGAGAAAGGAAAGCAATAAAGTATTTGAATACTTTTAGTTTCTAAAATACAAATACTCTCAATTACTTTGAAGTTTTAATTCTATAGGGAGGATAGTTTTTTGAAAAATCGACTGGTGGCTGAGCTGGTGTTGTGTCGCAGTGGGTTAAGCTGCAGCCCACATGAGCACCAGTTACAGTGCCAGCTGCTCTACTTCTTTTTTTTTTTTTTTTTTTTTTTTGACAGGCAGAGTGGACAGTGAGAGAGAGAGACAGAGAGAAAGGTCTTCCTTTGCCGTTGGTTCACCCTCCAATGGCCGCCGCGGCCGGCGAGCAGCGGCCGGCGCACCGCGCTGATCCGATGGCAGGAGCCAGGAGCCAGGTGCTTCTCCTGGTCTCCCATGGGGTGCAGGGCCCAAGCACTTGGGCCATCCTCCACTGCACTCCCTGGCCACAGCAGAGAGCTGGCCTGGAAGAGGGGCAACCGGGACAGAATCCGGTGCCCCAACCGGGACTAGAACCCGGGGTGCCGGCGCCGCTAGGTGGA
The DNA here is from genome assembly GCF_051225735.1 of Oryctolagus cuniculus. Taxonomy (NCBI): domain Eukaryota; kingdom Metazoa; phylum Chordata; class Mammalia; order Lagomorpha; family Leporidae; genus Oryctolagus; species Oryctolagus cuniculus. The sequence continues at coordinate 5,899,630 of NC_142874.1, read as the reverse complement.
GGATTAGCCTAGTGAGCCGCGGCGCCGGCCCAGCTGCTCTACTTCTGATCCAGCTTACTGCTAATGTGCTTAGCAAAGCAGTGAAAAGATGGCCCAAGTAACTGGGCCCCGGCCACCCATGTGCGAGACCCAGATGGAGTTCCAGGCTTCTGACTTCAGCTTGGCTCAGCCCCTACTGTCATGGCCATCTGGGGAGTGAACCAGCAGATAGAAGACCTTTTTCTCTCTGTCTCTCACTCATTCTGTCACTCTGCCTTTCAAGTAAGTATAATAAATCCTAAAAAAAAAGAAAACTTTAAAAATTGAGTGAATGTATGCACACTTTAAAAATTTCAGTTTAATTTAGTGTAAAATGCTGACGAAAAGGCACTCTTCCTCATAGCATTAAACTGAGGCCGTACTACACTTGCCAAAAACATATCCAGGAAGGCAGAACACAGATCTGATCCCACCTCTTCTCCACAATTGGTGCTGCTCTGATGTCACTGTTCATTGTCAAATACAGCCATCTGCTTGGCGAAGTCTCAGCAAGACATCTTTGCTTAGGGACTTTCCAGAATAAAAGTGCAAATTTATGTAAGTTTATGGGAACAGATTCAACAAGAAACACTCTAAAAGGTCCCCTGACCAAACGCCTCTTCCCCAGCTCCACTCTGTGCAGGAATGTGAATTGTGTTTGCAGATAGCTACATACATTATTAATGCAAAGGCATGGGAGAAAATGCCATGTTGCGGCACACTAATGTGGTCTGAGAGCTCATCAATGCCCCCTTTAGCCCCTCAATACACAGGTGTACGCCTTTCAAATGTGGAACTTGAGTCAAAAAATCTATGCAACTTCACAGGTCAAAGAGAGTAGTCTCAACAGAATTTAGACTAAAACATTTCAATGAAAAGAATCAAATACATACATTTAACACACATAACTTTTAACAGCTAATGCAGCTTTCATAAACTCAGGGATATTTAATATTGCTCAAATATTAAAATAATGGAATTTGGAGGACAAAGGCTTAAACATTGCAAATATTAGAGGAAAAGTTGACATGAAAAGCCAGTGATGCTTTTAAAAATATCCTGTCAGTCACTATTTTTGAATAAGGGGAAAGATATTATTTGTCTGTATTTTAATCAAATAAGCAAGAAACAGCAAAGAATAACAAGAAAATCACTGACATCAGAAATATGCCTTTACTTCGTAGTTCTTTCTAGCTTACTAGGCTTGTTATTTTTTCTTTTCAAGATCTATGTATTTATTTGAAAGTCAGAGTTATAGAGAGAGTGCAAGAGACAGAGGAAGAGAGAAAGAGAGGTCTTCCATCTGCTGGTTCACTCTCCAGATGACCACAACAGCCGGTGCTGGGCCAGGCTGAAGCCAGGAGCCAGGAACTCCATCCTGATCTCCAGGTGTGTGGCTGGGGCCGAAGAATTTAGGCCATCTGCTGCTGCTTTTCCCAGGCCATTAGCAGGGAAGCTGGATCCAAAGTGGAGCAGGCAGGACTCAAACCGGCAAACTGGCAAAAAGAATGGTGGTGCTGCAGTTAATGGCTTAACCAGCCACACCATAGTGTTGCCCCAGGCTTGCTATTTTTAAATTGCAAAGAAAGAAACGGAAGAAATGAGACATTTCTCTTAACCACTCAAATGGGCATTTAGAGAGAATAGCAATGAAGCTAATAATAAATTGCTTTTGTTTCCCTGTGAATTTCCTTTTCAGAAATGTTTTTAAAGACAATTCATCTAAAGTGTTTTAAAACTTGCTCATGCATTCATCTGGTTGCATATGATTCTTTCCTGTGGTGAGACACGAAGAATGCAAACTCACGATCCACTAGCATCAATCACTGTGTTCTAACCACCGCTCACAGCAACCTTGTTGACTGGAAAATATTCATTGTTCATATTGCTATTCATTATTTATTCATCAACTCATTAATAATACATAGTGATAAATTGCAAATATCAAAGTTAACACTCTTATAACTGTCTTTTAATATTATCCCTGTAAGTACCTCAATGAACAAATAGAAACGAAAGCTTAAGGGCTAAACTTCAGTGCAAAAAAAGACAAAAACACCCCTCTCTTAAGGACAAGCTTGTTTATCTTTAGAACACAAGGACGCGCAACCTACTGAGTCAGTCGTGCGTCCATGCATTTTTAAGCCTCCTATTTTTGCTTAGCATCTACTCTTTTAAAACGAAAGCGATGAAACATTGTGTTGCAAATCCACCCTAACATCTTATCTGTAATTATCACTGAGGGCTGAGTCATAAATAGAGCTAAACTTAAACCAAATGGTAATGTCTTGATACAACTTTTTGGGGGTACAGGCCGTTAAAAATGCAGTCAACCTGAAGGAACTTAGACAGATCCATCAACAATGTGGGCAGTGAATCCCGAGCAGCTTTCTAGACTCATCAGGACAGTAAATTTAGTGAGTTGACAAGAGTCAAGGCACCACCCATTGTATGGTAAACAGAGGACAGAAATAGTAGGGAGAGGTAGGGAAAGTTTGGATGCTGAAACTAGGCACCAGCTGGGTTTAAATCTCAGTTTTTTTAAAAAGTTTTATTTAAAGGCAGAGAGATGGACAGAGATGTTCCACCCTCCGGTTTTCCCCCCAAATACCCACAGTAGCTGGGGCTGGGACAGGCTGAGGCCCGGAGCCAGGAGCTCCATCCAGGTTTCCCACATGGGCGACAGCAACCCAAGTAGTTTATCCATTATCTGCTGCCGCCTGCGGTGTACATTAGCAGGAAGCTGGATTGGAAGCAGAGCCAGGACTCATACCCAGGTACTCTGATATGGGATGTGACATCCCAGCACTGTCCCAACTGCTTTGCAAAATGCTTGCCCCTCACTTAAAATTTTCAAGTGTCAGTTCCCTTATGTAAAAAAGAGTTGTTAAGGGGCCGGCTCCATGGCGCAGTGGGTTAGTTCTCCTCCTACAGCACCGGCACCCCATATGGGCACCAGTTCAAGTCCTGGCTGCCCCTCTTCTGATCCAGCTCTTCGCTGTGGCCTGGGAAAGCAGTGGGGGATGGCCCAAGTCCTTGGGCCTCTGCACCCACGTGGGAGATGGGGAAGAAGCTCCTGGCTCCTGCCTTCGGATCGGCGCAGCTCTGGCGGTTGCAGCCAATTGGGGAGTGAACCAATGGAAGGAAGACCTTTCTCTCTGTCTCTTCCTCTCACTGTAACTCTAGTAAATAAATAATGTTTAAAAAATAATTATTAAATATTTTACATGTGTGTAAATACCCTATTCTATCATGGTGACTAGCAAATGGTAAGTTTTAAAAGAATGGCTTTTGAGGCCAAATTGTGGTGTAATGGGTAAAGCCAATGCCTGGGATGTCTGCATCCCATATGGGCACTGATTCATGTCCTGGCTACTACTTTTTTTTTTTTTTATCTTTTATTTAATGAATATAAATTTCCAAAGTACGACTCATGTGTTACAATGGCTTCCCCCCCCATACCGTCCCTCCCACCCACAACCCCCCCACTTCCCACTCCCTCTCCCCCTCCATTCACGTCAAGATTCATTTTCGATTATCTTAATATACAGAAGATCACTGGCTACTACTTCTAATCCAGTTCCCTGCTAATACACATGGGAAAGCAGCAGAGGATGGCCCAAGTGTTTGGGCCCCTGCACCCTCTTGGAAGACCCAGATGAAGCTCCTGGCTTTGACCTGGCCCAGTGATGGCCATTGTGGCCATCTAGGGAGTGAACAAGCAGATGGAAGACCTCTGTGTGTGTGTCTCTCTCTCACTGTGTGTATGTGTGTGTGTGTGTCCCTCTATAACTCTCTAAATAAATGAATACATCTTTTTTGAAAGATTTATTTATTTACTTGAAAGTCAGAGGTACACAGAGAGAGAAGAAGAGACAGAGAATGAGAGAGAGAGAGAGAGAGAGAGAGAGAGAGAGAGAGAGACAGGTCTTCCATCTGCTGGTTCACTCCCCTGTTGGCTGCAATGGCTGGAGCTGCACCAATCCAAAGCCAGGAGCCAGGAGCCAGGAGCCAGGAGCTTCTTCCAGGTCTCCCATGTAGGTGCAGGGGCCCAAGGAGTTGGGCCATCTTCTGCTGCTTTCCCAGGCCATAGCAGAGAGCTGGATCAGAAGTGGAGCAGCTGGAACTTGAACCAGTGCCCATATGGGATGCCGGCACTGCAGGTGGCAGCTTTACCTGCTACACCACAGCGCCGGTCCCAGTCAATCTTTTTTAAAAGCGACTTTTGAACATCCTGGGAGGCAGCAGGTGATTCTCAAGAGCTCGGATCCCTGCCACCCACATCACTGATCCGGATTGGGTCCAAGGCTTCCAGCTGCAGCCTGACTCCACCCTGCCTGTTGCAGGCATTTGGAGCCTAAACCAGCACATGGAAGATCTCTGTCTCTCTGCCTCTCAAATAAAAATCAAACAATAATCATTAATAAGATAGTCGCTTACATTAGTGGGTGAAGGGATGATATCAACACAGTTAATATGGAAGCAAAGGCTGCTTATCTTAGTTGGAAATCCACAGAACCCTTGCTCTCTGGAGCACAGCAGCCTGGCGGCGGACAATCGGGGGGTAACCATCATCGCAGCTCAGGTATCTGGGTCCCTGGCACCCACCTGGGAGACCTGGATAGGGCTCTCGGCTCTTGGCTTCCCCCGGCCCAATCCTAGCATTGTGGGCATTTGGGAAGCAAACCAGCAGAAGGAAGTGTGCGCGCTCTCTCTCTCTCTCTCTCTCTCGTGTTCTCTCTCTCTGTCTCTCGCTCTCTTTCTGTGTATTTTTTTTTTTTTGACAGGCAGAGTGGACAGTGAGAGAGAGACAGAGAGAAAGGTCTTCCTTTTTGCCGTTGGTTCACCCTCCAATGGCTGCCGCTGCAGCCGGCGCACCGCGCTGATCCGATGGCAGGAGCCAGGATCCAGGTGCTTTTTCCTGGTCTCCCATGGGGTGCAGGGCCCAAGCACCTGGGCCATCCTCCACTGCACTCCCTGGCCATAGCAGAGAGCTGGCCTGGAAGAGGGGCAACCGGGACAGAATCTGGCACCCCGACAGGGACTAGAACCTGGAGTGCCGGTGTCGCAAGGTGGAGGATTAGCCTATTGAGCCACGGCGCCGGCCCTCTTTCTGTGTATCTTAAATGTGAAAAGCAACCACAGTCATGTTCTACATAATAATCTCCTGGTCAAGGATGACATTGTACATGAGGGTACTTCAATGTGTGGATTTCAGAATTCTTTATACCTAATAAGGTTTTCTTTTAACTCCATTTTCCTCTAATTCTTTGAAATACCCTCATACTTAACCCTACTCTATAAAAAAGAATGTAGAAGTGGGGCTGGCGCTGTGGTGCAGTGGGTTAAAGCCCTGGCCTGAAGCGCCAGCATCCCATATGGGCGCTGGTTCTAGTCCCAGCTGCTCCTTTTCCGATCCAGCTCTCTCTATGGCCTGGGAAAGCAGCAGAAGATGGCCCATGTCCTTGGGCCCCTGCACTCACGTGGGAGACCCAGAAGAAGCTCCTGGCTCCTGGCTTTGGATTGGTGCAGCTCCAGCCGTTGTGGCCATCTGGGGAGTGAACCAGCAGATGGAAGACCTCTCTCTCTGTCTCTACCTCTCCCTGTCACTCTGTCTTTCAAATAAATAAAAACAAATCTTTAAAAAAATGTAGAAGTACAATTTCTATATGGTCAAGGTGTTTCACAGGTAAGGCATGTATGACTTGGCTTGCTTACACAGAATTAAATAGCAGAATTACACCCTGGCCTCCATCTCTCTAGCTGCCCCAAAGCCCCTCAGACTTTTAAGTGTTTATAATCCTTTCTGCATCCATCTCTTCGGAAAATGCTTTCTCTGGGAGCCAGCATTGTGGTGTGGTGGGTTAAACCGCTAACTGCAATGCTGGCATTCCATATCTGCTTTGAGTGCTAGCTGGTCTGCTTCTTTTTTTTATGATTTTAATTTTTTATTTGAGAGGTAGAGTTACAGACAGTGAGAGAGAGAGACAGAGAGAAAGGTCCTCCTTCTGCTGGCTCACTCCCCAAATGGCCACAATGGCCGGAGCTGCGCTGATCTGAAGCCAGGAGCCAGGTGCTTCTCCTGGTCTCCCATGGGGGTGCAGGGCCCAAGCACTTGGGCCATCCTCCACTGCACTCCCGGGCCACAGCAGAGAGCTGGCCTGGAAGAGGGGCAACCGGGACTAGAACTGGTGCCCATATGGGATGCCAGTGCCGCAGTGGAGGGTTAACCTACTGCACCACAGCACTGGCCCTTGGTCGACTTCTAACCCAGCTCCCTGCTAATGCACCTGGGAAGGCAGTGGAAGACGGCCCACGTGCTTGGGCCCCTGCACTTGTATGGCAGACCCAGATAGAGTTCCAGGCTCTTGGATTCTGCCTGGCCCCGCTCAGGCTGTTGAGGCCCATCCAATGGCTGGTGCTCTGTACGCAACAGTCTGACCCCCCAAGTACCTCAGACCCCTACAGGCCCAGATTCTCTGTGTTGTGTCCTGTACACCTGCTGGGATCCCTGCTGCTCACCTTGGAGCTGTCCTCTGCCTCAGCATGACTCAAGACCACTCCCCTATTGGTGTTGGACTTTCGGTCACCCCAAAAGAGTCTCTGGGACCAGCTGGGCACAATGCCATGGGCATCTGTATGAGGGTACTTCAAAAACTTTGTGAAAAATAGAATTTTGTAAAAAGTTAATTTTGGTGCAAAAAATTGAAATTCATGCTTAGTTTCCTCATACCTATAGACTTTTTGAAGACCCCTTGTGTATGTCTCATAGGGAGGACTACTCCAGTCCCTGCTCCGTCTTTTAAAAGCTGGTCTTCCATGTCTCTTAATAAATGCTGTGATGGTCTCCCCTCCCTGTTTAGACATTATCTCCCTTCCAATATCTCCTACATGTGCTGTTTCACACACCTCACGTGCATTTTAAAATCAACTTCTCCAGTATGTGAAAAACATGGACTCCAATTTCCGTCACTCCTCGATCCGAATTTGTATGAGAGCCTCCAGGAAACTTGCTTTCTGGGATCTGTGGCGATGCACAGACTTCAGCCTCCAGCCTCTTACAGATACTCACTGTACAGGGAGGGTTCCTCAACAGGCCATGGAAACGTGTGTTGTGAAAACACTGCATGGAAGTAAAACTTTTTTTGTACCAAACTAAACTTATCTTTTAATTCCACTTTCCAAAAAACATTTTTAATATTTTACTTATTTATTTGAAAGGCAGAGAGAGAGAAAGAGAGAGCTTCTATCCAGTGTTTCCCTCCCCAGATGGCTGCAACAGCTGGGTCCGGGAGCCAGTAACTCACTCCATCCAGGTCCACCATGTGGACGGCAGGAACTCAAGTCCTTGTGCTTCTCAGGCACGTTAGCAGGGAGCTGTATCAGAGGCCGAGTGGTCAGGACTGGCACGGGCACTCCGCATTATGGGCTGAGGGAGACCCAGTTGGCAGCCTTCTTAGCTGCACCTCAATGCCCACCACCCCAGAAACTTTTGGATGCGTGCTCGTGTTGTATCTCAGAGGTGTCTGCTGGCTGCGTTCTTAGACTGGTTCTGTTGTCTTTTCTCTGAGTTCATTTTCTGAGCTGTCCTGCAACAGATGCTGCATTCAAGTATCTGCTTTGATATCTCAGACTGGGAACTTATTTAAGGTGTATTATTTTATAAAGGACCCATCACAGTGACATTGGAACTCAGATTTTTTTTTTTTTTTTGAGATTTATTTGAAAGGCAGTTACAGAGAGACAGAGGCACAGGCCAGGAGAGAGAGAGAGGTCCTCCATCCGCTGATTCACTCCCCAAATGGCCACAATGGCCAGAGCTGCACCAATCCGAAGCCAGGAGCCAGGAGCTTCTTCCATGTCACCCATGCAGGTTCAGGAGCCAGGACCTTCTTCTGGGTCTCCCACCCGAGTGCAGGGGCCCAAGGACCTGGATCATTATCTACTGCTTTCCCAGGTAGCAGAGAGCTGGATTGCAAGTGGAGCAGCTGGTCTCCAGTGGGCACCCGCATGGGATGCCAGCATTGCAGCCAGGGGCTTTACCCACTATGCCACAGCACTGGCCTTTCAGATTTTTTTTAACTACTGTGTTTTCATTGTAATGATTATCCTAAAATGAAAGTGGGGAAGCAAATTAAAGATATGATTAGCCATTTGTGGATCTATATTTTACTTTATGTGAAATTGTGAAGATAATGGGCAGGAAAGTGCTTTGTAAAACATTATTTCGGTTATTCCTGTATTTTTCAGTTTCATAAAAGTGCTAGTTAAAATAAAAAGGTATATTGCTCTCTATGTTATAAGTATGCTTTTAACTAGAAATAAGCCACTCAGCCATGCTTCCGTGATTTTCTTTGTAGCTATTTATCTTCTCTATTGTGCAGAGGCTGTGAATTCTAGAATGACAGTCATAAAACCATACACCTAAAGGAGACTTTAACTTCTTGTCCAGTTCTTTGCCTTTAGGCAGAGCTGGCCTTAAACCTACTCAGACAGATGCAGGCGTGTGTAATTGAAAAAATGTAAAGTGAATACTTTCCTGATTGTAAAGGCTACTTATTTATTTATTTTGACAGGCAGAGTGGATAGTGAGAGAGAGAGACAGAGAGAAAGGTCTTCCTTTTGCCCTTGGTTCACCCTCCAATGGCCGCCGCAGCCAGCGTGCTGCGGCCGGCGCACCGTGCTGATCCGATGGCAGGAGTCAGGTGCTTCTCCTGGTCTCCCAGGGGGTGCAGGGCCCAAGCACTTGGGCCATCCTCCACTGCACTCCCGGGCCACAGCAGAGAGCTGGCCTGGAAGAGGGGCAACCGGGACAGAATCTGGCGCCCCGACCGGGACTAGAACCCGGGGTGCCGGCGCCGCAAGGCGGAGGATTAGCCTAGTGAGCCACGGCGCCGGCCGCTACTTATTTATAAAGAAGCTCTGTGTTTTCCCTTCGATCAATACTTCTGGGTTGACAATACAAATGTGAAGTGGTAGGGGGTGGACAAAGCAACCGACAAACGCGCTCCACTTGTGTTGCTGGCAGTCGGCATCCGCAGTGCACCTGGGATTTGTTATACTGTTTTCAGTGGTGAGTATTCTGTCCCCTTCCACCCTACTTGCTTCTGGAGCAAGCCATGACATTTAGAAAACGATATCATCAGGAACTATTCAAAAACAACATTCATTAGACTTTCAAAGAAAAATGCACTCGCCATTTCCCACTTTCCTATAGTCACCAATACACAAGCTGATTTTTAAAATTCAATCATATGTGACCGGCTGTTTTACATATGCCATCGCATCATAAATATTCTCATATTCTGTGTGGTAGCTATACTTTTTAATACACAGTATTTCATTACCTAATATACTACCATGGTTTATTTTCAACTAACATGTAATGAGACAATCAACACGTTTGACAGAGTTTTCTCCCATTGAAGTAAAGTCTAATCCAAATTTCCGAAACCTAACATCTTCAAGACGTGATTTATAATTTCAAATTAAATTTCCAAGTGATTTTCCTACCATCAGCCATGTGTAAGTATGCTTTTGGTTTGCACTGAATTTGAAAGAGGTGTCTTAGATGTAAGTAATCTCTCGGGAATCAAATAAAGGGGGAAGAAAGCTCAACTGTTGCATGTATTAGATTATGAAAACTCAATTAGTTACAGAATTTTTTAACAGTGGCAACATTTATAATATTTACAAATGTTCTGATTCAGAGAATAGTTCATATGGGCTCAGTTACCATAAAGGAACAAGTGCTTGGGATTATTAAACAATGTTGTGGGGATGACCAGACCAGAATGGAGCTATAAGGACAATATTTAAAAATGAACCAAAACTCACCATCACAGGACTAGAGCACCCGGTGTTAACCCAGTATGAAAGGGAACTTTTGAAATGATTCTAGTAAAAGATAGATCTTTTTAGGCCAGCGCTGCGGCTCACTAGGCTAATCTTCTACCTGCAGCACCGGCACCCCGGGTTCGAGTCCCGGTCGGGGTGCTGGATTCTGTCCCGGTTGCTCCTCTTCCAGGCCAGCTCTCTGCTGTGGCCCGGGAGTGCAGTGGAGGATGGCCCAAGTGCTTGGGTCCTGCACCCCATGGGAGACCAGGAGAAGCACCTGGCTCCTGGCTTTGGATCAGCGCAGTGCGCAGGCCGTGGCAGCCATTGGAGGGTGAACCAAGGGCAAAAGGAAGACCTTTCTCTCTGTCTGTCTCTCTCTCTCTCTCATTGTCCACTCTGCCTGTCAAAAAAAACAAAAAACAAAAAACAAGATAGATCTTTTTAACAGATCTAAGTGACCACCTAAGTATGAAAACTCATAGAGAGGCTGCTGGAACCCAGAATAATCCTTCTGCTTCTTTGACGTCTTCCAGAAAAAGTTCAAGTGAGCCCAGCATCACGCCAGTTACGAAAACCACAACTGTGCCTGATAGAAAAGGGTTGGTGTCAGTGACAAACCCAAGGCTGTTTTTCTCAAGTGGGGTCATTACAGATTTTAAGGGACTGTGTTAGGGTCTTGAATCAGAGGACCGGTCAGTAGACATACTAACAAGGCAGTCCGGAAATGAGAACTACAGTTCTGGCTGCAAACGTCCTCACCTGGACCACGCCCCCTGGGGGGCCCTTGAGCCATGCAAACACAGAACATTCTCAAGATGCTTCTCTCTGTTCCAATTCATGTCCTGATGCCACATCTCTGCCATTCTGTTTCCCATCCAAGTCTTGCTCTTCTCATCTGCAAAACCCCGAGACCGAAGGAGGCAGGTGTTCCAGATGGCACTCCGTCACTGACGTGACTTCTTCTCCTCCAGCCTTGACCACAGCTTGCTGGGTGCCACAGCCGTGTCCTTAGGACACGTGTCTCTCAGCGTCCTCTATGTGCCTACAGCCCCCGTGCAATGCCTGGCTCACAAAGAAGCCACTGCGTGCTACTGACTCCATTCACCTCCATCCTGCTGGACTCCAGGCTTTTCCTTCCTGATCTGCATGCCCGCCTTTCCGCTTTATACTGCACTCGCAGTGACGTTCTACACTGAACACCTTCGCCGTGAACAACAGACGGAAGACCCTGAACTCCCCCCAACCTCCAAGCAGCCGCACACAAATCCCAACGAAGGGAGGGGGCAAGCTAGCCTGTCAAGAGAGCAGCTTTTCCATGTCTAGATCTGCTAGGTTTGGGACGGAAGCCAACGTGAGAGGTCCAAGACAATTCTCATTCTACGGCATTCCATCCATTATTTATACAGTGCACATTGCCGCAGTCCCTGAGCGCCTTGCAATGAAATGCAGCGTGTGGTCGGGAGTGCAGAAGGACACGAGGAGCCGGGCCGAGGGGCGGGGTTGGAGCACGGGTTATCATGGCAGCAGCAAGGTCTGAGGCAGCGAGAGCCAGCGCCGCCTCCCACCCGACACAGGTGTGAGCCACGTGCTGCTCACTATCAGTGGCTGGAGCTGGAAGCTGAGCTGTGCAGAGGAATCTTCCTCTACCTTTGCGTCAGCTGCGCTGGGTCCTCGGGGAGAGGGGCCCTTCTGCTCCCCTGCCCTCCGCCCTGAACTCGCGTATCCACGGCCACCAGGGAGCCTCACCCTTTGGGCTTTTTATTTTGTGTGTATTTTTTTGTTTGGTTGGTTGGTTCCTTGTGGTAGCAAAGACGACAAAAGCTAAAGCACCTGGATTCCGAGTTGGGCTCCTTTGATTCCGTTTCCCCTGGCACTGGCCTCCTCCAATGGGAGAGGAAAAGCAAGAGGAACGTGGCTCATCAGAACACTCACAGGGCACCTGCGTTCTCGTCCGGCAGCGCCTGCCCGGCTGTGTGCACAGGTGCGCACACACCTGCTTCTCTCCTCACCGAATTCTTCAGGTGGCTCCTGATGATGCACCCAGTGAGGGCGAGGGCGCCTTGGGATCTCTCCGAGCGCAGAAAATCGTCACAATGCTTTACCAGCCGGCTCCGACATTTCTGATGTTTTTAAAGGCGATCTGCAGGTAAATGCCCTTTCGGGCGGCGGCGGGGGGGGGGGGGGGGGGGGGGAGGGTGGAATTTGAAGAGCTTTTTCTTTTTCTATATCACAAGGTTGCAGATTTCCTTGCCAAATCCTTGCACCTACAGAATAAGTTAAATACAGCTGCTTCCGCCTGGGGGTCCACTGTTATCTTTGATGATTAAAAAATGCGAACTCCAGTGGGAGCAGAGCCCATGCTGCAGATAATCAGGGCTTGAAGCATTTCCTGTGTGAGTGGCAGGAGCAGGGCAGAAGGGGTTAGAGAATAAGACCAGGGAAGTGGCAGTTCCCACGGTGAGGGGGCCGAGGGGCCTCGGCTGCTCTGTGGGGCAGCTGGGGTCTGGGAAGGGACTAGCCGCTGTCTTTTGGAAACAGGGTTTTTACAGCTAACGGCTCGGGTCATCTTCCATTTTGTGTGCCAAGGCCCTAGCTAGGCCCGCCCTCAGGGTATTCGGCAGGGCTGCCCTCTGTGCTGGGAGGGGTGTATGGGCAGGCCAGGGGCTGGAATGAGGAGGAGCAGCCAAAATGGGTTGGTGAGGGGAGGGGGAGGGCCTTGTCAACGGGACCTCTGACTCCTCAGCAGTACTAGTCATGAGGGCCTTCCCTGCATCTGTGTACGATGGGGGAGGGACGGGAGATCGTCACGATGCGAATCCATTCATCTGAGAGGCAGAGACAGAGTCCAAGAGCTCCTTATCAGCTGGTTCACTCCCCAGATGTCTGCAACAGCCTGGGTTGGGTCAGATGGAAGCCAGGAGCTGCTGTCTCAACCTGGTGTCCCACGTGGGTGGCAGGGACCCACCTGCTGCCTCCCAGGGTATGTATTAGCAGGAAGCTGGAATCAGGAGCAGAGCCAGGATGTTTTAAAAAGATTTATGTATTTATTTGAAAGCAGAGTTTTATATATATATATATATATAGAGAGAGAGAGAGAGAGAGAGAGGTCTTCCATCCGCTGGTTCACTCCCCAAATGACCGTAATGGCCAGAGCTGAGCCACTCTGAAGCCAGGAGCCAGGAACTTCCAGGTCTCTCATGTGGGTGCAGGGGCCCAAGGACTTAGTCCTTCTTCTGCTTTCCCAGGCCATAGCAGAGAGTTGGATTGGAAGTGGAGCAGCCAGGTCTCGAACCTGTGCCCATATGGGATGCTGACACTGCGGGCAGTGGCTTTGCCGGCTATGCCACAGCACTGGCCCACAGAGCCAGGATTTGAACTCGGGCACTCTGGTACAGAATGCCGGTGTGTTAACAGCTAGGCCAAATACTGGCCCCTAAAACTAATTTTGAAGAAAGAGCTGAGCTGGAATAATGCTGAAGGGATTGAACTATGAGTTTGTTTCTAAGTAGAGAAAGAAGAAGGACAGAGGAAGAGGAGAATCTCTGCTCTATTCCTGTGCACACATGGATTCCGTCTGCTTAGAGTGGAGCCTGGGGAAGGGAGGATATGGGGCATTTCTCCGAGAATGGCTTTCATGACAGCGCGGTGGTAGAAGAAGGAGGCTCAGACACACAACGCATCTGCGCTAACAAGAACTCCCAGAGTGCCCTGGAAGCACCTGAAACAGGAAGAAGCGGATGTGGGGCCACAGGGGTGTGAGCTGCTGGGATCCATGGCTCCCTAACTGGCACTACACATTCTTAATGCAGCATCTTTCTCACCCATGCACGCATGCTTAGATTTTGAAAGAGGGCACATCAGGCAGATAATCTTTAACCCAACAGAATGGCCAAGAAAAATGAGCAGCCATGCGATTAGCGTGTAGTGCTTCACTCATCATTTTCTTCTTTAAAAACATTTATTGGCCGGCACCGCGGCTCACAAGGCTAATTCTCCACCTAGCGGTGCCGGCACACAGGGTTCTAGTCCCGGTCAGGGCGCCGAATTCTGTCCCGGTTGCCCCTCTTCCAGGCCAGCTCTCTGCTGTGGCCCGGGAGTGCAGGTGGAGGATGGCCCAAGTCCTTGGGCCCTGCACCCCATGGGAGACCAGGAGAAGCACCTGGCTCCTGGCTTCGGATCAGCGGGGTGCACTGGCCGCAGTGTACCGGCCGCGGCAGCCATTGGAGGGTGAACCAATGGCAAAAGGAAGACCTTTCTCTCTGTCTCTCTCTCTCACTGTCCACTCTGTCTGTCAAAAAAAAAAAAATTATCGATTTGGAAAGAGTCATGTTGTTGTTTTCAGGGTCTAGGAGTCTCTGTCCAGCTCTAGTTAATTGTTGCCATCAGCAGTGTAGACTTGGGTCTTCCCATTTTTCCAGGGAAGCTGGACATGGATTACTTGTGCACGGAGTCTACTGTTTCAGGGTTGGTTCATTTGAAACAGAGACTAAAGGGAAACACTGCCAAACTAGTCCTGTCTGCTCGCCACCGATGTGACGTCCGCCCTGTCTCTGCACAGCTGGCTCCCTCCAGGTTTATCCCCGAGAATGTAGAAAGGTGATGTCACGGACGTCTGCAATCCCTACTTCTTTCTTTGCAGCAGACTCTTAAAAAAAGAAGATTTATTTGTTCATTTGAAAGAGCTATAGAAAGAAAAGGAGAGAGAACTCTTCCATCTGCTGGCTCACTTTCCAAATGGCTGCATGGGCCAGGGTTGGGTCAGGGCAAAAGCCAGGAGCCAGGAGCTTCCTCTTCCTCCCTCTTCTGTTGCATTTCAGGCTTGAGCGAGGAGCTTGAACCAGCATCAACAGGGGGACGCCAGTGTCACGGCAGCAGCGTTGCCCGCTATGCCACAACACCAGCCCACAAAAGACTTACTTGTCTCTGGAGTCCTTGTCTCTTTGGGCTGCTGTGGGGAGCAACTCGGACTAGACTGTTACTGGAATTAAGACTTATTCTATGCATCTACTCTCCCACAATATGGCGCTGAGAAGGGAGTAACAGCTTCTACGCAGCTGCCTCTCGCCAACTTGAGTGATGAGCTGCAGGAGCTGATCCTGCTCCTGATTGGAGGAGAGCAGCGTACTCGGTGTGTGGGTAGCAGAGTTGGGATTGGTGGAAGAGGACTATAAAGGAGGAGAGAGACAACATGCACCAGGAACATCTATCTGAAGGAACATCTGAGCAGCCCCCGAGAGAGCCGGCCGGCGGTGTGCCGCTCCCCCGCGGAAGTGGGGAAAGTGGCAGGGGGAACCGCCTTTCCACGGAGGTGGAAGGGACGGTAGCCAACCCAGGAAGAACCAGCAGCAAACCAGGGGAGGGCCGAGCAGACAAAAGAACAGTGCAGGGTCCTGTGTCGTTCCTCCGCGAAGAGGGGGAGCGACAGGCTGCTTCCCATCATCTGAGTTTTTTCTGTTTCTTTGTTGGTTGGTTTTGCACTGACAGTGAGACTTGGAAATGAAATGATGGCAAGGGAAATTGTGGGTTACAAAAAATTGTTAAAAAGTTTATTTTAGAAACAGAGGGAGATGGCTGGCGCCGCGGCTCACTAGGCTAATCCTCCACCTTGCAGCGCTGGCACACCGGGTTCTATCCCGGTCGGGGCGCCGGATTCTGTCCCGGTTGCCCCTCTTCCAGGCCAGCTCTCTGCTGTGGCCAGGGAGTGCAGTGGAGGATGGCCCAAGTGCTTGGGCCCTGCACCCATGGGAGACCAGGATAAGTACCTGACTCCTGCCATCGGATCAGCGCAGTGCGCCAGCCGCAGTGTACCGGCCGCGGCAGCCATTGGAGGGTGAACCAATGGCAAAAGGAAGACCTTTCTCTCTGTCTCTCTCTCTCACTGTCCACTCTGCCTGTCAAAAAATAAAAAAAATAAAAAGAAACAGAGGGAGAGAGAGATGGGTAGAGAGCACTCCCTTCTGTAGGTCCACTCCCGACACGCCTATCACTGCAGGGGCGGGGCTGGGCCTGGAAGCCAGAAGCCAGGGATGCAGTTCCCGTCTCCACTTGGGTGACAAGGACCCGGCTATTCTGACATCACTGCTGCCTCCCAGGAAGCCAGAGTCAGGAGAAGCAAGGTGTTCACCCCAGGCACTCCGCTGTGGGCTGCAGGCATCCTAACCAGCGGCCAAACATCTGCCAGAGGGAAATTGGTTTTTTTGGTTGTTTTGTTTTTCAGCATCCAGAACCCAGGCGAGCTGAGAGCCAGCAGCTGGAAGTAGGGGCAGAGTTCAAAGAAGCAGGCGGTCTACAGAGGTGCCTCCTGCAGGGGCTGCCCGTGTGGTGCGGGAGGGCAGCGAAGGGCGGGAGCTGACGGCGCCTTAGTGAGTATTAAACAATAATGAAATAGAGAGGAGTGGGCCAGAGAGACTGCTGTAAGCGTGCCAGCAGTTACTGTATCTTGGCACCCAGCTGGGTACCAGACTTAACACACGTCTTCTGACAGTGCAAACAGTTTCACTGCGCTGGGAGCAAACCTGAATCGTGAATTAAAGGCAAAGCCTTTTGCTATTAAAGAAACAAATAAGTGCTGGAATAAGAACTGCAGCATGAAAGAGACAGGTGCTATTTCCACTGCTGGAAGTAGAGGTTATACCTTGTAGCGGTAAGATTTCAGTAATTAGCAACCAGAGATTCTGGAAGTAAGCCTGTTGTGAATGGTCTCTAACTCTGCCTTTGGTCGTGGAAGGGTTTCGCATGTGACGCATTAGTAATTCAGACACAATGTTTCCTCATTCCTGTTGTGTGCAAAGTACCAGGTGTTGTCGGGGGAAGGCCAGGAAATAATGAATGGAATCCTTTCTTCTGAGTAGTTGACGATCTAGTGGGATTAGAGTTTCAAGAATGACCAAGTGCCCCTGAAAGTCCACATCAAATCTTAAACAGTTCCAAGCGATACGAAAGCTACCTGTCAGACACTGCTCCCAGAAAACATCACTTTGCATTCATCTGAACATAATTCAAACCACGTTTCCCAACTCCCTGTCCCTCCACTTCACAGCCACTCGGTTTTCATGAGAAAATGCAAAGAAGTACACTTTCTTGGAAGCATCATGAAGATTTTTAACCCACAATATGGAATCAGATTTTAAGGCTGTCTAAATTAGGCTGAAGGTTTCAATGACTGTATATGAGCTGACTTCAAAAAGTTCGTGGAAAATGAAATGAAAAGATAAGTTTATTTCCATGCAGAAACCCTGGAATCCATGCATAGGGGAGATCTCAAAGTTCATGGGAAATGAATATCATGAAGTAAAATGTGCATGGATTTGAAAACCTTTTTGCACCGAAATACATATCTTGTAAATCCAATTTTTATGTCATTTCTGAAATAACTCCATACAGAACTCTTTTTTCTTTCCTTTTTTTCCCCCAGAAACCTTTTATTTAAGGAATGCAAACTTCATTCATTTCATAATTACAACTTTAGGAACATGGAGATTCTTCCCACTGTACCCACCCTCTCATACACTCTTACCTCTTTTCCTCCTCCCTCGCCTATTCCCACTCTTATTTTTTTTTTACTAAGATCTATTTTTAATTAACTTTATATACATATGATTAACTCTATATTAATAAAGGATTCAACAAATAGTGTGAAATATAAAAACCTCCTCAACAATTGAGACAAGGGCTGTTCAAAGTCATTGCTTCTCCAAGTGTCAGTTTCACTTCTACAGGAAGCCTTCTGGTGCTCTGTTAGTTACCACAGGTCAGGGAGAACTCTTTCTTGTTCCCATTTCACTTTCTTTTGAGCATCTTCCCCTTGCCGTGGTGAGTTGCATTCACGTGCATTAGAAGTGCTATCGCATCCCCTCTCTCCGTCCTCTGGTTCAGCAGAGCAGGCTGGCAAGAGGTTCTAGGGAGTCAGCTCCCCACTGTTCAGGTCAGTGAGCACCAACAGGCAAAGAATAAAACAACAGCAGTAGTGCACCCAGTGAGAAGAACGAATTCCAGAATTCGTTCTATGAAAATAAAGGCGGGTTTGAGTAGTGCCACCATTGGCTAAACTACATTGCCTCCCCAAGCAGAGTTTAAAAAAGCCAAGTGGGGCCCACCAATGTGCTGGCACTGAGGAGCACCGCACAGCAATGCACTTTTTTCTTTTTAGCAGTGTCTAAGTTACTCCACATGTTATCAAAAGGTTGCCTTGTATCTATCAATAAACTTTAATGCTGATTTCTTTTTCTTTTTCTTTTTTTCTTTTTTTTTTTTTTTGACAGGCAGAGTGGACAGTGAGAGAGAGAGACAGAGAGAAAGGTCTTCCTTTTTTCCCTTGGTTCACCCCCCCCAATGGCCACTGCGACTGGCGCACCGTGCTGATCCGATGGCAGGAGTCAGGTGCTTCTCCTGGTCTCCCATGGGGTGCAGGGCCCAAGCACCTGGGCCATCCTCCACTGCCCTCCCGGGCCACAGCAGAGAGCTGGCCTGGAAGAGGAGCAACCGGGACAGAATCCGGCACCCCGACCGGGACTAGAACCAGGTGTGCCGGCGCCGCAGGTGGAGGATTCAACAAAAGCTTTCCCAATATGAAAAATTTTAAAAGTTTTTATGGGGCTGGTGCTATGGCACAGTGGGTTAAAGCCCTGGCCTGAAGCACCAGCATCCCACATGGGCACTGGTTTGAGACCCAGCTGCTCCACTTCCCATCCAGCTCTCTGCTATGGCCTGGGAAAGACAGTAGAAGATGGCCCAAGTCCTTGGGCCCCTGTACCCAAGTGGGAGACCTGGAAGAAGCTCCTGGCTCCTGGCTTTGTATCGGCGCAGCTCTGGCTGTTACAGCCAACAGCGGAGTGAACCATCGGATGGAAGATCTCTCTCTACCTCTTCTCTCTCTGTATAATTCTGACTTTCAAACAAATAAATCAATTTTTGTAAAAAAATAAACGTTTTTTATTTTTATCTACTCAAAAGGGAAAGAGAGAGAGAGCGAGCCCGCTAGCTTCCGATTTACCCCAGACACCCACCACAGCCAGCGTTGGGCCACGTTGAAGCCAGGAGCCTGGAATTGTACCCAGGCTCTCATGTGGGTGTCAGGCCCACATATCCGAGCCATCATCTGCTGCCTCCCAGAATTCATTAGCAGGCTTAGCAGTGGAGCAGCTGGGACTTGAACAAGGCACTCCGATACGGGATGAGGGTGTCCCAGGCAGCAGCTAAGCCTGCGGCACCTCAACATGCCCCACCCCCACCCCAATATCCGATTTACTCTTTGGCCCTTCTGTGAGAGCTGCTGTATCAGTAATGCGATGCAGAGTATATTTGGATCTTCTGTGATATCTGGGGACACCAAAGCCTATTTCACAAACACAAAATTCAAGGGACTTTTAACTAATTTTGAAGTAGATCTCGACCTAACATAGAAAACTGAGAACAGGTGGCCAATATTCCCAACATATCATAAAAACTCGAATCATTCTGAGGAATAAACACCTCTAAGAAAAGCTGACTGACAATCCCAATCATTTAGTTTACATTCCATCCTGTAATCAACCTGTGAATCGCTATTGTCTACACACCTCCAGCTTCTTACATCCTCTCAACTACTTTGAAGCTATTGTGGGGAGCCGGTGCTGTGGCACAGCAGGTTAGAGCCCTGGCCTGCAGTGCTGGCATCCCATATGGGCACTGGTTTGAGTCCTGGTTGGTCCACTTCCAATCCAGCTCTCTTCTAATGCGGCTGGGAAAGCGGAAGATGGCCCAAGTCCTTGGGCCCCTGCGCCCATGTGGGAGACCCAGATGAAGCTCCTGGCTCCTGGCTTCAGATCGGCGTAGCTCCGGCCATTGCGGCCATCTGGGGAGTGAACCATCGGATGGAAGACCTCTCTTTCTCTCTCTGCCTCTCTCTCTCCCTCCCTCCTTCTCTCTCTACCTTTCTGTGTAACTCTGTCTTTCAAATAAATAAATAAAAAGCTATTGTGGTGCCTTTTAAATATCAGTAAACATTTCTCAGATTAAAAAATATGTATTTGAAATAGAGACAGGAAGAGACAGAGAGCTCCCATCTGATCGTTCACTCCTCAAATGCCCACAACAGCCAGGGTTGGGCCAGGCCAAAGCTGGGAGATGGGAGCTCACTCTGGGTTTCCATGTGCACGGCAGGGACCTGCTGCCTCCTGGAGTGCACTTCAGCAGGAAGCCCTGGAATGTAGGCCCTCTGATCCGGGATGTGGGCATTCTAACAGCACAGTAACGGCTAAGCCAAATGCTCATCCCCAGTTCTCATTGATCACTGGGTTTTCTTGTTCGTTTGAATAAAACATAAGCTAATCTGTATTGAAGGCAGAATCCACTGAAATGATGTGGTGGTGTGGCGGATGGATGGGCCCAGTTGCTCCACTTTGATCCAGCTCTCTGCTGTGGCCTGGGAAACTGGCAGAGGATGGCCCAAGTGCTTGGGCCCCTGCACCCACGCGGGAGACCAGGAAGAAGCTCCTGGCTCCTGGCTTCAGCCTGGTCTCACTCCTGGCCATTTGGGACTGCTACCATTTGGGGAGTGAACCAGCGGTTGGAGTATCTCTCTCTCTGTAACTCTGACTTTCAAATAAATAAATAAAAGTCTTTAAAACTGTGACATATTGATGTTGCTTTATCTTTCTCTACAGTGAATTCTCAGAAATCCACATAATTTATGTAAATTAGCAATTAGAATATTATTTTATCTTCTTACTGTGAAAATCAATGATTGTTAATTTTTTAAAGATATTAGTAGCATATCCCTGACGTCTCTACTTTGCATCACAAAATCACATACGCCAACCCCAGGCCTGTGTTTGACATTCCGGTTCTAGGAGCCGATGTCGTGATGCAGGGCCTTCAGCTGCTGTCTGAGGCTGGCCTCCCACCAGGAGGGCTGGCCGGAGAGCCGCTTGCTCTGCTGTGGATCTGGCTCCCGGCTGAGGCTGGCCCACAGGCCTGGGCCCCTGCTACCACCTGTGGGGCCTGGAGGACGTTGCAGGCTGCTGACTTGAGCTGGCCCAGGCCCTCCTGTTGCGGCCATCTGGGGTGTGAGCTAGTGAGTAGAAGATCTCTGTGTGACACTCTGTCCCTCTGCCTTTCAAGCAAAGTGAAGCTTTCAATTCTGATCTGAAATAATGTTTTGAGCTTTTAATCATCTGGTAGATTGTCTCAGGTTTTAAAAAATAATTAAGTTACCATTGTATACACATTTCTTTGACAGTATCTTCCTAAGCAAACTGATAGGCATTGTCGGCTCAGAATTCCTATATAAGGGTACCTGAAAAAGCTCTTGAAAAAAGATTTAAAAGATGTTTATTTTGGTGCACAGTGACTTTGAAATGTATGCACATGAGGGCCATCAAAAAAAGTTCATGGAAATGCATTTTATGAAAAAACATGCATGAATTTCAAGTTTTTGCACCAAAATCAACTTACCATTTAATTCCATTTTCCGTGAACTTTTTGAAGTGGCCTGGTCTATGGCAGGCAAGAGGGAAACGAGCCTGCCGAGTGTCCCCCTCCTCTGCCCCGGGTCCAGGCTTTCTCTCCCCCCCTCCTCTGCCCCGGGTCCAGGCTTTCTCTCCCCCCCCCCCTCTGCTCCGGGTCCAGGCTTTCTCTCTCTCTCCCCCCCTCTGCTCCGGGTCCAGGCCCCCCCCCCCCCTCCACCGCTCCAGGTCCAGGCTTTCTCTCCCCCTCTCTGCTCCGGGTCCAGGCTCCCCCCCCCCCCCCCCCCCGCTCCAGGTCCAGGCTTTCTCTCCCCCGCCCCCCCGCTCCAGGTCCAGGCTTTCTCTCCCCCGCCTCTGCTCCGGGTCCCGGCTTTCTCCCCCCCCCCCCCGCTCCGGGTCCAGGCTTTCACTCCCCCCCACTCTGCTCCGGGTCCCGGCTTTCTCCCCCCACCCCCCTGCTCCGGGTCCCGGCTTTCTCTCCCCCTCTCTGCTCCGGGTCCAGGCTCCCCCCCCCCCCCCCCGCTCCAGGTCCAGGCTTTCTCTCCCCCGCCCCCCCGCTCCAGGTCCAGGCTTTCTCTCCCCCGCCTCTGCTCCGGGTCCAGGCTTTCTCCCCCCCCCCCCCCCCCCCCGCTCTGGGTCCAGGCTTTCTCTCCCCTTCCTCTGCTCCGGGTCCCGGCTTTCTCCCCCCCCCCCCCCGCTCCGGGTCCAGGCTTTCACTCCCCCCCCCCCGCTCCGGGTCCCTAATTTCTCTCCCCACCCCCCTCTGCTCCGGGTCCAGGCTTTCACTCCCCCCCCCTGCTCCGGGTCCCGAATTTCTCTCCCCCCTCCTCTGCTCCGGGTCCCGGCTTTCTCCCCACTCCTCTGCTCCGGGTCCCGGCTTTCTCTCCCCCCTCCTCTGCTCCGGGTCCCGGCTTTCTCCCCCCCCCCCCCTGCTCCGGGTCCCGGCTTTCTCCCCCCTCCTCTGCTCCGGGTCCAGGCTTTCTCTCCCCCCCTCTGCTCCGGGTCCCGGCTTTCTCTCCCCCCCCCCTGCTCCGGGTCCAGGCTTTCTCTCCCCCCCACTCTGCTCCGGGTCCCGGCTTTCTCTCCCCCCTCCTCTGCTCCGGGTCCCGGCTTTCTCTCCCCCCCTCTGCTCCGGGTCCAGGCTTTCTCTCCCCCCCCCCTGCTCCGGGTCCAGGCTTTCTCTCCCCCCCACTCTGCTCCGGGTCCCGGCTTTCTCCCCCCACCCCGCTCCGGGTCCCGGCTTTCTCCCCCCTCCTCTGCTCCGGGTCCAGGCTTTCTCCCCCCACCCCGCTCCGGGTCCAGGCTTTCTCTCCCCCCCCCACCCTCTGCTCAGGGTCCAGGCTTTCTCTCCCCCCTCCTCTGCTCCGGGTCCTGGCTTTCTCCCCCCTCCTCTGCTCCGGGTCCCGGCTTTCTCTCCCTGCGCTCAGGGCTGGGGCGCCGGGCCCCCTGGCTCTGCGCCAACAGCAGCGCCTCTGGAAAGGAAAGCAGAGGCTGGCCGCCTCTCTGAAAGATGAGAAGACAAAGCTGGACACAGTGGAAGTGCTCTGGGCCACTTCGCAGGGAGCTGCGCTTTCTGAATGCCGTGTGTGGGACAGGCGCTGGGAGAGCGCACAAGGCGGGCATTTCTGTGTCCGGTCCCCCCAGCTGCGCCCGCCCCGGGCAGGAGGCGGGAGCCCCTTGCGCAGGGCAGCGCACGGGAGCCTGCCTCCCTCCCCACTTCGGCCAATTACCTCCCTGCAGAACAGAGGCCGGTCTGTTCCCAGATGCTGTGTTTTGGAGAAGGAATGAGCCCATCTATGATCACTTACGTTAGTTCAGGTGGCCTAGAGGGAGGCGGAACAGTAGGCTCCCGGACTGCAGAAATCACTCATTACCAACAGGCAGCCGTGGTCCTCGGTGCTGCGAGTCGCGGCTGTGGGACTTTGCCCTTCGAGCTCTTGGCTGCGATGTGCTGTTCTCTAAACGGCTTTAACTCCACAGCCAGCGGTTGCAGGCATGTGTGGGACCTGGATCCCTGTCTGCGTGGCACTCTGCTGCCTGCGCTCGTTCCAGCGCCCTCCTGTTTGAGACTCTGATCATTCAGAATTACAGGCGGCTGAGGACAAAGTCTCAGGACACCAGGTACCCTCGGAACACGAGGAGGCCACTCCC
Source organism: Oryctolagus cuniculus (assembly GCF_051225735.1). Taxonomy (NCBI): domain Eukaryota; kingdom Metazoa; phylum Chordata; class Mammalia; order Lagomorpha; family Leporidae; genus Oryctolagus; species Oryctolagus cuniculus. Next base: position 5,876,180 of record NC_142874.1, on the reverse strand, counting down.
TGTGGCACTCCTGGCTGTGCCTTGTGGACCCCGGGCAGATTCCTGTAACCACCCTGGCTGCCGTCTCCAGCCGAGTTAGTGTTGGCCGAGAAGACTGGAAATGCTACTTTACCAAGGTGTTCAGTTGTCTAGGAGCGTCTTGGTATTTTGTGGGTGACTAAAAATGTGTTGTCATGTGACTTAGGGTTGCAGCAGATAAAGAGCTCTGATGGGCGGCTGACAGACACTGCTTCCTAAGGGTGCACGGTAAGCACCAACAGATAAAAATGTCATCATTCAACGTGGAGCAAGGCTGCAAGGGGGTGCACTTCCTAATTGAAAATCGGGTGTGAATTTTGTGTTTAACAAAATCAGAGAAAATGTGAAGAAGCACAGGAAAATTTAAAAAATATAAAATGAAGGGGCTGGCACTGTGGCACAGCAGGTCAACTCCCTGGCCTGAAGTGCTAGCATCCCATACGGGCGCCGGTTCGAGACCCGGCTGCTCCTCTTCTGATCCAGCTCTCTACTATGGCCTGGGAAAGCAGTAAAAGACGGCCCAAGTCCTTGGGCTCCTGCACCCAAGTGGGAGACCTGGAAGAAGCTCCTGGTACCAGCTGTTGCGGCCAGTTGGGGAGTGAACCAGTGGATGGAAGACCTCTCTCTCCCTCTGCCTCTCCTCTCTCTGTGTAACCCTTTCAAATAAATAAATAAACAAATCTTTTAAAAATATATAAAATTAAGCAAGACAAGTATTTCTTATAGAGATAAGCATAATGTTTTAGACATAAATGAATGTGTAGATAGGGTTTTTTCCCTTTTCTCTTAGGACTAAGGAACTGTTTAGGGCAAATTTATTTAGGAGGTAATTATTTTGTTTGTCAATAGTAACAGCCTACTTTTTTTTTTTTTTACAGTTCTTTAATAAAACTTCAAATGCATGAGATTAGAGATTTGTTTTAGAAAAACATGACAATATTTCTAACTTTTCTAAATGCTCAGGTTCCAGCTCTAAGGGGTATAACAGAACTGACAGATCTGCGGTCTCTGAATGTGGACTGCTTTGCCCATCCTCAGAGACCAGAGCAGTGAAAGAGCCAGGCTGTGGAACCTGCAGCTCCCAGCTCCTGCCCACCAGCCCAGCCCAGCCCCACCTTCCAGCCCCTGATGGGTACCAGTCAGGTGAGATACACAGGAGGCTGAAGCAGCTTTGTGAACCACAGAAGACTTGACATTCAGCCTTCTTGCTTTAAACACCTGCAGCCGCCCTGCAGCTGGGGATCCTTGTTGACTACCTTTTGTGAGAAACAGCCCCACTCGTCCAATGGATGGGCTCGGGCTCAGCCTCAGGAAGAGCAGTGGAAGCCAGACTTTGTTGACAGTCTGTGAGACCGGTGCCTGGTGGGCCTGCACACCCAGGGTGGGTCCCAGCCAGCTATCTATTTCCTGGCACACCGTCCCTCCCCCAGTTCCTCACCGGCTGAGTGGTACTGGGCTGCCAACTCCTCAGCCTTTGCCTCAGCTGTGTTGGTCACTAACCTCCTGTTTGCTTAAGAATTTTCAGGTGCGGCCGGTGCCGCGACTCAGTAGGCTAATCCTCCGCCTGCGGCGCCGGCACACTGGGTTCTAGTCCCGGTTGGGGTGCTGGATTCTGTCCCGGTTGCCCCTCTTCCAGGCCAGCTCTCTGCTGTGGCCAGGGAGTGCAGTGGAGGATGGCCCAAGTGCTTGGGCCCTGCACCCCATGGGAGACCAGGAGAAGTACCTGGCTCCTGCCATTGGATCAGCATGGTGCACTGGCCGCAGCACGCCAGCCGCGGTGGCCATTGGAGGGTGAACCAATGGCAAAGGAAGACCTTTCTCTCTGTCTCTCTCTCTCTCACTGTCCACTCTGCCTGTCAAAAAAAAAAAAAATTTTCAGGTGCGTGTAACCTAGCTGCTAGGCTAGCTGGCTACTTGTCTGCAACCTGTTATGCTAGCTACTTGTCTACTCACAGCTGAACACCTTACTTTGAAAATGAGCCAAAGGTTTGCCTCTCACACTGTGATAGATAGCTTCTGCCTGCTGCCAGCCATCTCTACATCCTAATATCCATGCCCTTGGTGATGCCCTCGCCGTCAGTGTGACCGAGACTTGTAGCTCCTTCCTGGCAAGCACAGTAGGGCAGAGGTGCTGCGCGGTCATGTGTAAGATTAGGGTACAAAGGAACAGCGCCTTCTACCTTGGGTGCTCTGTCTCGTTCCTGCGTGGGAAGAAAGCCAGCTGCCAGGCGCACAGCACAGTCCAGGACTCCTCAGAGACCGGGCTTCTGCCAACAGCTCCACGAGTGGACCTAGAATCCCATCCTCGGCCGTTCCGCCTTCACTCAAGACCTCAGCCCAGCTCACAGCTTGTCAGCAACTTCGTGAGAGACCTTGAGCCAGAGGCACTCAGGTGAACAGTGCCGGGGTTGCTAATCCATAGAAACTGAAGGGTCAAATGTTTGTTGCTTCAAATCAATAAGTTTTGGAGTCATTTGTTATGACTATGACATTCAAGCTGGTGCCGCAGCTCACTAGGCTAATCATCCGCTTTGCGGCGCCGGCACCGCGGGTTCTAGTCCCGGTCGGGGCGCCAGATTCTGTCCCGGTCGCCCCTCTTCCAGGCCAGCTCTCTGCTGTGGCCCGGGAGTGCAGTGGAGGATGGCCCAAGTGCTTGGGCCCTGCACCCCATGGGAGACCAGGAGAAGTACCTGGCTCCTGGCTCCTGGCTTCGGATCAGCATGGTGCGCCGGCCATGGCGGCCATTGGAGGGTGAACCAACAGCAAAAGGAATACCTTTCTCTCTGTCTCTCTCACTGTCCACTCTGCCTGTCAAAAAAAAAAAAAAACAAAAACAAAAACAAAAAAAAAAAACACTATGACATTTGCCATAGGCAACTAATACCCCATTTTCGTCTAATTCCAGCTTTCTGTCTGCCTCAGCTTACCTTCCATTTCCACGAAGGGATTTCCAAATTCAGGGGAAAAACGAGATTAGAAGATAAGTTTATTTTGGGACAAGAATTTTGAAATCTGTACACACAAGAGGTCTTAACACAATTCCTGGAGACTGTGTGTTATGAAGAAGCTATGCATGGGTTTCAGACCTTTTGCACCAAAATAAGCATCTTTTAATTCCGTTTTCTGTGAACTTGAAAGTACTCTTCCTCCTCTCCCCTTTCTCCCTTGCACTCCCCTCCCCACCCCCTGCTCCTGCTACTTCCTTTGTGGCACAGTGTAAAGCTGTTTCTACAGTGCCTTCAGACCATGCCCTAAGGGCTTCTCCTTCTTCACCTTAAATGGCCTAAAAATCATAAAGTTTCAACCGAAAAGAAACTTTAGTGCTAGCTGTTAGAAGAACAGTTTTTCAGCTTATATTAAGAAAGTGAGTCATCCCAGATAAATAATGTATCTATGATTTCATCAGCTTAAAAATACCCAAGGTCTGGGACATTTTATAAAGTTAAGATTAAAAATGCTGGTGAGTAGATAAGCAACTGCCCAAGTACTTAAGATTTTTATAGTAATACATTATTTTCAAATAAATTAGTTAATTTGGCCTACCATAAAAATGTTTATTTCCATCTACTTGAAAGGTAGAATGACAGAAGGAGGGGAGAAGGGGAGAAGGAGAGAGGGAGAGAGAGAGAGAGAGAGAGAGAGAATATCTTCCATTAACTGGTTCACTCCCCAAATGCCGGTTACAGGTAAGACTGGGCCAGACTGAAGCCAGGACCAGGAACTCCATTCGAGTCTGTCACGTGGCTGGCAGAGGCCGAAGCACCTGAGTCGTTATCTGCTTCCTCCCAGGGTAGGCTGGGTCAGAAACAGTGTGGCCACAACTTGAACTGGCACTCCAGCATGGGACGGGAGCATTGCAAGTGGTGGCTTACCCATTGTGCCGTAGTGCCAGCCCTTGGCCTACACTTTTATCTGGATCATTGCTATATGTTAGTGTGAGATGTCTGCATCTGAAATCCTAAAGATCCAGCCCTACTTAAATGCCCTTAATAAAATGCCTTGTGGCACCTGCGTTCCATTTGTTACCTTTACATGTTAGGGGCTGGCATTTGGCATCATGGTTAGGATGCCCCATGTGCCCCGTTAAAATGCGAGGGTTCAGTCCCTAGCTCTGGCTCCTGACTCTGGCGTCCTGCCAGTGCCGGCCTTGGGAGGCCGGAAATGGTTCAGGTAATTGGGTCTCTGCAGCCCTGGATAGAGCTCCTGGTCCCAGCTTTGGCCCTGCCCCCCCCCCCCCCCCCCCGCTGTAGGCATTTGAAGAGTGAACTACGGCCGCTGCTGTGGCGCAGCGGGTTAAAGCCCTGGCCTGCAGTGCCAGCATTCCATATGGGCACCAGTTCTAGTCCCAGCTGCTCCGCTCCGGCTGTCGCGGCCATCTGGGGAGTGGACGAACTGCTGGAAGACTCTCTGTCTCTCTCTCTAACTCTGTCTTTCAAATAAATAAAATAAATCTTAAAAAAAAAAAGAGTGAACTATGATGAATGGGAGATTTTTTTCCTTCTTTCTCTCTCTCAAGTAAACTTCTAAAAAGAAAAAAATATGTTAGAAGTGAAAACCACTTAAAATTCATATTCCCTGAATCTCCCCATAATTCCCCCCCTGGGGACCCTACATCCCCCAGCCTCGCTTCTCACTCTACCAAAATCCTTCTTGTCCATTTTGCTGTTTTTTTTTCTCCAGTCCCAGAACTGCCAAATCCACTTCCTACTACAACCTGATTCTTGTTTTTATTAATACTGGGTATCTTTTAAAAAAGAGTTACTTATTTATTTGAAAGGCAGAGTTAGAGTTGACACGGCATAACCAGCTAGTTCAAGTTCACCTGTGTTGGAACTCGTATGTCCTTGTGTAATGATGCTATCTCTTTAACTGTCGATTTGATACGCCCACCTTCCCAAGATGCACCTGTTGCATCCAGGACCAGGGCACGGGCTAAGACCTCACCCTCTTTGCATATGTAAATGAGGCACTACCCCCTTCCTCATAAAATAGGTGGGAGTTTGGAGAGAGTTCTCGCTTTCCACCATGACCCTAGCTTAGAGGCACTGCTCATGTGCTTCCGTCTCAGGTAGTATTTTCAGTTTTCCTCTTCTCTCCAGCGTTTGGGCAATTCTTTGGCACACTCATGTTGGGGATTTCTCTGTGTGGGGCAGCCCACACTCAGGCGTGAATGTATGTTTACTCCCTCACTGCCAATTGAAGTCTGTTCCTGTTTGCACATGCTACCAGACTACATTCTTTTTTTTAAAGGACTTATTTATTTATTTGAAAGAGTTACACACAGAGAGAAGGAGAGGCAGAGAGAGGGGTCTTCCATTTGCTGGTTCTCTCCCCAATTGGCTGCAACAGCCGGAGCTGCGCCAATACCAAGCCAGGAGCTTCCTCCAGGTCTCCCACATGGGTGAAGGGGCCCAAGGACTTGTACCATCTGCTTTCCCAGGCCATCAGCAGAGAGCTGGATCGGAAGTGGAGCAAGGGGGACTCGAAACGGCACCCATGTGGGATGCCGGCACTGCAGGCGGCGACTTTACCCACTATGCCCCAATGAAAATTTTCAAAGTGGATTTTTTTCTTAAGACTGAACCAAATACCCTATTGTAAACAAATTGATAATCCATTTCAAGTAAAAGGTAACAGCTGTTTCCTTTATGAAAGAGAGACAGACATATGGTGAGATCCCATTTATTGGTTCACTCCTCACTTGCCTGCAACGGCTGGGGCTGGGAGAGGCTGAGCCAGGACACTGAGCTCAGTCTGTCTCCTGTGTGTGCCATCAGGGACCTGACTACTTGAGCCATCACCTGCTTCCTCCCAGGGGCCGCATTAGCACAAAGTTGGAATCAGGAGCGGAACTAGGGCATGAATGCAGTCACTTTAATGTGACACAGGGTGGGCAACCTGAGGTTGAACTGCTGGATCAAACACCCAACCCAGCAGCAGGTCTTTTTATTATTGTTTATGATTTAATTTTAAGGGGCCGGTGCTGTGGCACAGCGGATTAAAGCCCTGGCCTGAAGCGCTGACATCCCACGTGGGCGCTGGTTCTAGTCCTGGCTGCTCCACTTCCGATCCAGCTCTCTGCTATGGCCTGGGAAGGCAGTGGGAGATGGCCCAGGTCCTTGGGCCCCTGCACCCACATGGGAGACTTGAAAGAAGCTCCTGGGTCCTGGCTTCAGATAGGCATAGCTCAAGCTGTTGCCTGGGGAGTGAACCTGCGGATGGAAGACCTCTCTACCTCTCTCTGTACCTCTGTCTTTCAAATAAATAAAATAAATCTTAAAAATAAATAAAATTTAAAAAATTAATTTAAAAATATTTTATTGCCGGCGCCGTGGCTCAATAGGCTAATCCTCCACCTTGCGGCGCCGGCACACCGGGTTCTAGTCCCGGTTGGGGCGCCGGATTCTGTCCCGGTTGCCCCTCTTCCAGGCCAGCTCTCTGCTATGGCCAGGGAGTGCAGTGGAGGATGGCCCAGGTGCTTGGGCCCTGCACCCCATGGGAGACCAGGAAAAGCACCTGGCTCCTGGCTCCTGCCAGGATCAGCGCGGTGCGCCGGCTGCAGCGGCGGCCATTGGAGGGTGAACCAGCGGCAAAGGAAGACCTTTCTCTCTCTGTCTCTCTCTCTCACTGTCCACTCTGCCTGTCAAAAAAAAAAAAAAAAAAAAAATAAAAATAAAAATATTTTATTCATTTGAAAGAGTTACAAAGAGAGAGGGAGAGAGATCTTCCATTCATTGCTTTACTCCCCAAATAGCTGCAAGGACTAAACCTGGGTCATGCAGAAGGCAGGAGCCAGGAGCTTCTTCCAGGTCTTTCATGCGGGTGCAGGGGCCCAAGCACATGGGCCATCTTCTACTGCCTTCCCAGGCCATCAGCAGAGAGCTGGATTGGAAGTGGAGCAGCCAGGACTAGAACCTGCACCCATATGGGATGCTGGTGCTTCAGGTGGTGGCTTTACCTGCTACACCACAGCACTGACCTGTGGGGAGCAATCCGGATTAGACTAAGTTACTGGAATTAAGACTTATTCTATGCACCTGCTCTCCCACAATATGGCGCTGGGAGAGAAGAAAACAGCTTCTACACAGCTGCCTCCAGTTCAACCAATAAACTGTAGGACTTGCTCCTGATTGGAGGAGAGCAGCGTACTCGGCGTGTGGGCAGCCGAGTTGGGATTGGCAGAGGAGGACTATAAAGGAGGAGAGAGACGGCATGTACCAGGAACATCTAAGGGGAACACCTGTGCAGCCCCCGAGAGAGCCGGCCAGCGGTGTGCCGCTCCCCCGCGGAAGTGGGGAATGTGGCAGGGGGAACTGCCCTTCCACGGAGGTGGAGGGGACAGTAGCCAACCCGGGAAGAACCAGCAGCAAACCCGGGGAGGGCCGAGCAGACAAAAGAACAGCGCAGGGTCCTGTGTCGTTCCTCCACGAAGAGGGGGAGCGACACTGACCCTGATTGTTTTTAATGTTATAACTCATAGGGGCCGGCGCTGAGTATAGTGGGTAAAGCCTCCACCTGCAGTGCCAGCATCCCATGTGGGTGCTGGTTCATGTCCTGGCTGCTCCTCTTCCAATCCAGCTCTCTGCTGTGGCCTGGGACAGCAGTAGAAGATGGCAGTAGAAGATGGTCATAGTGAGGAAAGCTGCAATATGGGTGCTGGTTCAAGTCTCAGCTGCTCCACTTCTGACCCAGCTCTCTGCTATGGCCTGGGAAAGCAGTAGAAGATGGCCCAAGTCCTCGGGCTCCTGCACCTGCGTGAGAGACCTGGAAGAAGCTCCTGCTTCCTGGCTTCAGATTGGCCCAGCTCCAGCCATTGCTGCCGTCCGTCTAGGGAGTGATTCAGTGGATGAACAACCTCTCTCTCTCTCTCTGCCTCTGGCTCTGCCTCTCTGTAACTCTGCCTTTCAAATAAATAAATAAATCTTAAAAAAAAGAAAAAAAGGACTAGCCGAGACTCGAGCCAGCACTGATGGGATGCAGGCGTTTCAAGCGGCACCTTAACCCAGTGTGCCACAACGTCAGTGGTCCACATGCAGGGGCCTCCACCAGCTTAAGTGTGTTTGAGCAGCAGCCAAGTTAAAACTTAGAGACCAACAACTGGGGCCAGTGCTGTGACATAGCGGGAAGCTGCTGTACGGGTGCTGGTTCAAGTCTCGGCTGTTCCACTTCCGATCCAGCTCTGTGCTGTGGCCTGGGAAAGCAGTGGAGGATGGCCCAGGTCCTTGGGCCCCTACACCTACATGGGAGACCCGGAAGAAGCTCCTGGCTCCTGGGCTCCTGGCTTTGGATTGGTGCACCTCCAGCCGTTGCAGCCCCCTGGGGAGTGAACCAGCAGATGGAAGACCCTTCTCTCTCTCTGCCTTTAAAAACAAAGATATATATATACACACACGCACATACATATATATATACACACACATACATATATATATACACATACATACATACATATATACACAAACATACATATATACATATATACATATATATATATATATATATATATATAAAAGAGAAATAGCCTAGCGGAGGGCAGAGAAGGAAGTAGGGGCATTTGAGAGTTTTACGCTGGTGGGTGGAGAAGAGACGCTTGGGAGGGAGTTGACTTTATGTGGTGACAAGGACTAATCTAGGACAATTTAGGGTCACCTCATGGGCACTCATAGGCCAGGGTTGCAGTGGCTCACGGAGGGAGTTGTTTGTGCTATGATCAGGTTTTCATATGAATTTCAGGCATGGGAATAACATTTTAGAAACCAGGCTATTGAAGATCAAGGTTAGATTTCAGGTTGAAGGCTCATAAGTAATGAGCTAGATTTGAGGGTCGTCGCTCTCTGGTGTGGGGGTACAATGAGATGAAGCGCTGGCACGAGGCTGTGCACAACTCACCTCGTGAGTGACAGGTCATGAAGCCACGTGGTTACACAGTCATACAGTGAGAATCTCTGGGAAGGTGTTGAGCGCCCTGTGTGGCGCATGGACGGTGTCCAGGAGCATTTGTCCACTGATCAGTGAAGAAGCTTCCCCAGAAAAAACCACACGAAACTACACAGCCAGCTCCGAGGGCCTGTGGGATCCACAGCACCACGAGGGAGGAGAGAGCTGGGGACTCGGGAGAGCCGGGAGCAAGCGGCCTGAACGGAGACACAGCGCTGTTCAGTTTTGGCCCTGGTTCTGCGTCCAGCTCCCCGCTGCCTTGGGTTAGGTCAGACGGCAGTGGGGAGAGTGCGGACTCAGAGTCGGGGCAGCGAGGGCCATTCTAGCAGTGATCACGCATCTGTAAGGGAAGGCCACGACTGTCGCCCTCATATTTGCTTTCCGTTTCTGTTGTTTTCGGATGTTCTCACACAGTATAACAATTAGGGGATGGCAAAGGTAATTATGATTTTAACTTTTTTTTAACTGTATTTTTATAGAGAAAGTCAGTGTTTTACAGTCTCCAATTAAATAAACTGCAACAGTGGGAGATGGTATTGACTGGATTGGTATGGAACAGTGCCAAGATCAGCCAGCTGCCAATTAATCCAAAGTAGAATTAAGTAAGCAACAGGAAGGTGACGGACCCTTTCATGAGCTGCTCTTGCAAACCCAAATATGAAACGTGAAGCAGTGATGATCGTAGTTTCAATCTGTATCTGTTTTCTCAAGGAAGAAGGGGGTGGCAAGGGTGGTGGAAGGGGTGGTAAGACTAACGAGAGCGAATGTTTATTGAGCACACACTATAGTCGGGGCTGTGGTGAGCAGTGTGTAGACAATGTCCCATTTTCCCTGTAGGGAAGCAAACTTATTTGCATTTTATAGAAAAGCAAATAGCCTATCTTATGCAGAAGAATTGTTGGAATTTGGAGCTAAGTTTGTGGCTCGATCCAGTGTACTTTTCTGATTATTTCCTGAAAATGGGGAGATACAGAAAGGAAACAAATATCTGGCACTTGGAAATATAGGGAATGATTCACTGACACGTGGTGGCAAAGCTTCCCAGTTTGTAAAGCTTTTTTTTTTTTTTTTTTTTTTTTGCTAGGCAGACTTAGACAGTGAGAGAGAGAGACAGAGAGAAAGGTCTTCCTTCCGTTGGTTCACTCCCCTAATGGCCGCCACGGCCAGCGCTGTACCAATCCAAAGCCAGGAGCTGGGTGCCTCCTCCTGGTCTCCCATGTGGGTGCAGGGCCCAAGCACTTGGGCCATCCTCCACTGCCTTCCCGGGCCACAGCAGAGAGCTGGCCTGGAAGAGGAGCAACTGGGACAGAATCTGGTGCCCCAACTGGGACTAGAACTCCGGGGTGCCGGCGCCGCAAGCAGAGGATTAGCCTAGTGAGCTACAGCGCCAGTCAAGCATTTTTTTTTAAAAGATTATTTATTTGAAAGTCAGAGTTACACAGAAAAGGAGAAACAGAGAGAGAGAGAGGTCTTCCATCTCCTGGTTCATACCCCAAATGGCTGCAATGGCCAGAGCTGGGCCGATTCAAAGCCAGGAGCCAGGAGCTTCTTCCAGGTCTCCCACAAGGGTGCAGGGGCCCAAGGACTTGGGCCACTTCTACTGCTTTCCCAGGCCATTGCAGAGAGCTGGATCAGAAGTGGAGCAGTCGGGACTAGAACCAGTGCTCATAGGGGATGCTTACACTGCAGGCAACAGCTTTACCTACTACACCACAGAGCCGGCCACATAAAATATTTTAATAACAAATTATTTGAATATTATTATGTAAGTTAAGCAAATTATGACCTCTATTCATATTTCCTCTGGAAATATAAATATGTATTTTTAAAAGATGTATTTATGTGAAAGACATAGGGAGAGAGAGAGAAATCTTGTGTCTGCTGTTTTACTCCCCAAATGGCTGCAATGGCTGGAGCTGGGCCAGGCTGAAGCCAGCAGCCTGGAACTCCATACAGATCTCCCACGTGGGTAGCAGGGGTACAAGTACCTGGCCCATCTTCTGTTGCTTTCCCAGGCTTATTAACAGGGAGCTGGATTGAAAGTGGAGCAGCCAGGACTCAAACTGGCATCACAGGTGGCTTCTCACTAACCGTGCCACAGTGCCAGCCCCAGCACCAATATTCCATCAGCACGGTAGTATGTGGCTTTCTGGTGTTTATCGCTTTCATGTCATTGTTCCCAGACGTTGGGATAGGTGTATTTGCAGGCCACTGCCTTGTCCTGTGCAGGTGTAACTGCGGAAGTGATTATCAGCCTTGAAGTAGCGATTAAATGGCGGGAGCCAGACAACAGCAGGAGTCCGTGTGCGCTCAGAGCCAGCCCAGCCCTGGATTTCTTTCTTTCTTTCTTTCTTTTTTTTTTTTTTTTTGACAGGCAGAGTGGACAGTAAGAGAGAGAGAGACAGAGAGAAAGGTCTTCCTTTGCTGTTGGTTCACTCTCCAATGGCCGCCGCGGCTGGCGCACCACGCTGATCAGATGGCAGGAGCCAGGTGCTTCTCCTGGTCTCCCATGGGGTGCAGGGCCAAGCACTTGGGTCATCCTCCACTGCACTCCCTGGTCACAGCAGAGAGCTGGCCTGGAAGAGGGGCAACCGGGACAGAATCCGGCACCCCGACCGGGACTAGAACCCGGTGTGCCGGCACCGCAAGGTGAAGGATTAGCCTAGTGAGCCGCGGCGCCGGCCAGCCCTGGATTTCATTAGGAGAGGCTGCTACTGCTTCCTGAGCAATACGGACTTTCCCTGATCGAAACCCCTCTGCTAGTCAAGGGAGATTCTTGATTCCTGGAGTGAGTTTGGTTGCTGTCACAATATCTTATGACAAATTAGACTTAACTGTAACTGCTCCATTAGTCTCTTATGTAGCATATACAAGGGTTCTCCCAAGAGCGTGTGTGGGTGGGTCCGGCATTGCGACGCAGTGTGGTAAAGCACCACCCGCAATGCCAGCAGCCCACGTCGGAGGGCTGGATCGAGTGCTGGCTGCTCTATTTCCAGTCCGGGTCCCTGCGTGCACCTGGGAGAGCAGTGAAATTGGCCCAGCTGCTCGGGTCTCCGGATCCACGTGGGAGACTTAGCTGGCGTTCCTGGCTCCTGGCTTTTTCTCGGCCCAGCGCTGGCTGTTGTGGCCACCTGGAGAGTGAACCAGTGGGTGGAGGAGCTCTGTCTCCCTCTAGCTCTCCCTCTCTTTTTATGTCTCTGTGCCTTTCAAATAAATAAAATGCATCTTTTAAAAAAGCCAGATCCTTCTGGCATGGTCATTGCTTACAGAATAAAGTCCATGTGCCCAGCATGGCTCCCTCAGTCTCTCCAGCCTCTTTGCACAGCTCACTCTGTGACCGTCACCTCCAGCAACACGGAACTTAGATTTTCGCTAAGCACAGCACTGTTGGCTGCATCACTCTCCCTGAGCTTTTGCTCGAGTTGTCCCCTCTGCCCTAAATCCTGCCCTACCCACCCCATCCTCCTGCTGTCCGTCTGTGCCTGGATCCTAGCCATTCTCTCAAACACAGTCAAGTATCACACCTTGGGTATGGGTGTTTGGCCTAGTGGTAAAAATGCCTGCATTCCGCACACAGGAACATCTGGGTTCACTTCTTGGCTCTGCTCCTTATCCCAGATTCCTGGACCCTGGGGCAGCAGTGAGTACCCAATTAGCTGGGTCCCTGCCACCCCCATGGGAGACCTTCATGGAGTCCCAGGCTCCTGGACACCCTGCTAGAGCAGGCATCTGGGGAGTATACAGGGAGTGGGAGCTTTATTTCAGTTTCTCTGCCTGATTCTCTTCTTCTCTAATTTATATATATATTTGTTCTCAAGAAACCGGGTCTTGCCACATGATGAGCCACACCCTCTGTCCCCTGTTGGAGTGGCCTTTCTCTATTCCATGATTCCAGGAACAGATGAGGTATTTATTAAATGTATCGCGGTACCTATTATTACCCTTACCATATTTTGTTGTGATTCTGTTTATGCTTCTGTTGTCCCTCTTTGGAATGTTAACTCATTCTTTATTTTATCCTTTTCTTTTTAAGATTTATTTATTTGAAAGTCAGAATTACACACAGAGAGGAGAGGCAGAGAGACAGAGAGAGAGAGAGAGGTCTTCCATCCACTGGTTCACTCCCCAGTCGGCTACAATGGCTGGAGCTGGACTGATCTGAAGCCAGGAGCCAGGAGCTTCTTCCAGGTCTCCCACGTGGGTTCAGGGGCTCAAGGACTTGGGCCATCTTCTACTGCTTTCCCAGGCCATAGCAGAGATCTGGATCGGAAGTGGAGCAGCCAGGACTTGAAGAGGTACACATATGGGATGCTGGCACTGCTGGCAGTGGCTTTACCTGCTACACCACAGCGCCGGCCCCTTCTTGTCTTATTTTGTTTCTTTGAAACACAGAGTGAAACAGAGAGAGAAAGCTCACCTATCTACCGTTTGACTCCCAAAAGTGCCTTCAATAGCCATGGCAGGGCTGGACTGAAGCTAGTAGCTGGGGACACAATCTAGGTCTCCCTCATCGATGGCAGGGAGCCAAGTACTTGAGCCATCAGCTCCAGGAAGCTGGGACTGGGAACACAGCCAGGCCTTACCCAGGCGCTGCAAGGTGGGCCATGGGTGTCCCAGGGAGGATCTTCCTCACGGCGCTAATCCACCTTCCTGCTACTGTGTCTGGGAGGCAGAACATGATGTCTGGAGTACTTGGGACACCTGGCTGGAGCTTAGGGAGACCACATGGGGGGCCTGGATGGAGTTTTTGACTCCTGGCTTTTGTGGGCATTTGGGAATGAAGAAATAGATGAAAAAGCTCTTGCTGTCTCTGCCTTTCAAATAAATAAATAAACAAACCTGTAAATATAAAATATAAAATATTTATAATATATAAATATAAAATATAAAAGTAGGATATAGAAAAGACATGATAGAAAAATACATGAGATAGGACTAGACCGTTCATAGAAGATAATGCAATTGGCCCTTAAACCTATGAAAAGATGTTCAGTCATGCTAATTATCAGAGAAATATAAATTATTGTTTTACTATGTCTTATCTGTCACATTGGCAGAAATCAGAAAGTTTGACAACCTACTCTGTGTGCGAGGCTGTATGAAAATACTAATAGTCATTTTCCGAAATTGGTAGGATACAATATGGTGCAGCCATTATAGAGGATGGCAGCAATTCTGAGCAAAATTATATATGCCTTTCACCTTTGGCCAGCAATGTCACTTCTAGGAATCTGTCCTGAAGATGTTTGTAAACTATTTGACAAGATGTGTTCAAAATGCTACGTTTTGTAGCGCTTTTTAACACAGCAAAAATGGAAACAACTTAAATGACCACTGATAGGGGACAGGTTGAATAAGCTATGAAATGCATGCAGTGCAGTACATTGCAGTGAGAGAGTGAGAGCGAGAGAGTGAGAGAGAGATCTGTATGTAGTGCAACACAGTAATCTTTAGATGTATTGTTAAGGAAAAAAGCCAGTTAGAAAATAAGTTCAGTATGTCACTATTTCTTTAAGAAGGGTGCTTGTATTAAAAAATTCACATGTAGTTATCTTTTTAAAAACATTTTAAGGCCGGCGCCGCGGCTCACTAGGCTAATCCTCCGCCTGCGGCGCCGGCACACCAGGTTCTAGTCCCGGTCGAGGCACCGGATTCTGTCCCGGTTGCCCCTCTTCCGGGCCAGCTCTCTGCTGTGGCCAGGGAGTGCAGTGCAGGATGGCCCAAGTGCTTGGGCCCTGCACCTGCATGGGAGACCAGGAGAAGCACCTGGCTCCTGCCTTCGGATCAGCGCGGTGCGCCGGCCGCAGCGGCCATTGGAGGGTGAACCAACGGCAAAGGAAGACCTTTCTCTCTGTCTCTCTCACCTGTCTACTCTGCCTGTCAAAATAATAATAATAATAATAAAAATAAAAACATTTTAAAATGTTTTCTATGAGGAAAAGGAGTGTTTCAAGGATCTTACTTGAGACTATACTTCATTATAAAGTTTAACAATTCCTAAAGAATGAAACAAAACTAAACAAATGACCGTAAATCTTTGTTGCGTTGTAGGATCATCTCATTGAGCACTGACTCTGGTTCAATCAGAATTACTGACCCTACACTCAAAATTGTCAAGCCTGTGACAATTTCAGAGGCCAAGCAAAAGCCTGCATTTCCCATGATGGGTTAATGGGAGGTCTCAGTCATGAGCCCAGACTTCCTTTATTTTCTGCTTATGCTAACAAGAATTGATTTCCTTCATCTAAGTTCCTCATGCCGTTCTTTTCCCGGCATCATTAAGACCGCACGTGGCATGCACAGACTTCTGTCTCCTACTCACTATGCACAGACTTGGACGCCTGGGACAGGGGTGGTCCCAGGGACACAAATACAGACTTTCATTTTATTTTTGTTTTCATTAAGTTTTTTTTAAAAAAATTTATTTGAATGTCAGAGTTACACAGAGAGAGAGGGGGAGGGAGAGAGAGAGAAAGTCTTCCAACCATTGGTTCACTCCTCAATTGGCTGCCAATGCTGGAGCTGGGCTGATCCGAAGCCAGGAGCCAGGAGCTTCTTCCAGGTCTCCCATGCGGGTGCAGGGACCCAAGGACTTGGGCCATCTTCCACTGCTCTCCCAGGCCATAGCAGAGAGCTGGATTGGAAGTGGAGCAGCCTGGACTTGAATGGGTGCCCATATAGGATGCTGGCACTGCATGTGGTGGCTTTACCTGCTGGGCCACAGTGCCGGCCCCACAAATACAGCATTTTAAGAGAGATGCTTTCTAGTAGGGTTAGAGAGCCCTTGACTTTTGGAACCAGAGGCCCCTGTGAAGGTAAGGAGTGCATTGCAGAGTAGGACGAAGGAAAGACTAACATGACAAAGACTGAGTGCACTTGCCCGCACTGGGGAGACATAATTTTTTTTTTTTTTCACAGGCAGAGTGGACAGTGAGAGAGAGAGACAGAGAGAAAGGTCTTCCTTTGCCGTTGGTTCACCCTCTAATGGCCGCCACGGCCGGCGCACCACACTGATCCGAAGCCAGGAGCCAGGTGCTTCTCCTGGTCTCCCATGGGGTGCAGGGCCCAAGGACTTGGGCCATCCTCCACTGCCCTCCCGGGCCACAGCAGAGAGCTGGCCTGGAAGAGGGGCAACCAGGCGCCCTGACCGGGACTAGAACCCGGTGTGCCGGCGCCGCAGGCAGAGGATTAGCCTAGTGAGCCGCGGCGCCGGCCATAATTGGTTTCTTGTTAGAAGAGCTGAGTGGTACAAACAAGATGCGCCCCTCTACAATGCAATTGTGCATGGGGGTCTGTGCTGCTCTGGAAGTCGGGGACAAGATGGCAATTTGGGATTTCCACCTGTGAAAGAAAGGGGAGGGAGGGAGGAAGTGGGCTGGGGCGGAGGCAGAAGCTGAACTGTGATGAGGGCTCAGCAAAGCCTGGGCCAAGCAAGTGGAAAGTTTCCCCGTGGCAAGTTGAAAGACTGGGCTTCCAGTCCCCGCCTGCCCTCGCCCGCGGCCAGGCTGCCCAGGAAGGGACTTGAGCTCCGAGGGGAGAGGTAGCTGTCTTCAGCCGAAGCAGACCCCACAGAGCCCACAGCTGGCAGCCCTTCCTGCAGCTGCACTGGGAGGGGCTGCCGCGGCACACGGCTCTGTCCACTGCACTCGTGTCCCTCTGCAGAGTGAGCACTGGGAGGGGGCTGCCGCGGCACATGGCTCTGTCCACCGTGCTGGTGTCCCTCTGCAGAGTGAGCACTGGGAGGGGGCTGCCACGGCACATGGCTCTGTCCACCGTGCTGGTGTCCCTCTGCAGAGTGAGCACTGGGAGGGGGCTGCCGCGGCACACGGCTCTGTCCACCGTGCTGGTGTCCCTCTGCAGAGTGAGCACTGGGAGGGGGCTGCCATGGCACACGGCTCTGTCCACCGTGCTGGTGTCCCTCTGCAGAGTGAGCACTGGGAGGGGGCTGCCGCGGCACATGGCTCTGTCCACCGTGCTGGTGTCCCTCTGCAGAGTGAGCACTGGGAGGGGGCTGCCGCGGCACATGGCTCTGTCCACCATGCTGGTGTCCCTCTGCAGAGTGAGCACTGGGAGGGGGCTGCCGCGGCACATGGCTCTGTCCACCGTGCTGGTGTCCCTCTGCAGAGTGAGCACTGGGAGGGGGCTGCCGCGGCACATGGCTCTGTCCACTGCACTCGTGTCCCTCTGCAGAGTGAGCACTGGGAGGGGGCTGCCGTGGCACATGGCTCTGTCCACTGCACTCGTGTCCCTCTGCAGAGTGAGCACTGGGAGGGGGCTGCCGCGGCACATGGCTCTGTCCACTGCACTCGTGTCCCTCTGCAGAGTGAGCACTGGGAGGGGGCTGCCGCGGCACATGGCTCTGTCCACTGTGCTGGTGTCCCTCTGCAGAGTGAGCACTGGGAGGGGGCTGCCATGGCACACGGCTCTGTCCACCGTGCTGGTGTCCCTCTGCAGAGTGAGCACTGGGAGGGGGCTGCCATGGCACACGGCTCTGTCCACCGTGCTGGTGTCCCTCTGCAGAGTGAGTGTCCTGGTTTTGTTTTAATTCTCCACAAACAGCAGACGTTCCATTTCCAGTAAAGAAATTTCCAAGGGAACTTCGAAGAAGTTCTTGGAAGGAGTTGGATATTTGGCCTAGGGGTTAAGACGCTGGTTAGAACAACCACGTCTGGTCCCAGATTCTCTTGGTTGGGTCCACAGTTCCCACTCCTGATTCCAGCTTCCAGCTACCATGGAGCGTGGGAGGCATCGGGTGGTGGCCCAAGTCTTGGGCGGAACCTGCGTTCAGTTCCCGGGTCCCGACTTCATCCCAGCCCTGCCCCAGGCTGCTGTGGGTATTTGGAGAGTGAACCAGTGCATGTGAGCTCTAGTGCAGTCTTTTCTGTCTCTCAAGCAAATATGAATTATTAAGAAATCGTGGAAAGTC
This sequence comes from Oryctolagus cuniculus, assembly GCF_051225735.1. Lineage (NCBI taxonomy): Eukaryota > Metazoa > Chordata > Mammalia > Lagomorpha > Leporidae > Oryctolagus > Oryctolagus cuniculus. The sequence continues at coordinate 5,858,299 of NC_142874.1, read as the reverse complement.
TGTATTATGAAAAAACAATATATGGACTTCGAATGTTTTTACCAAACATCTCTCTTAACTCTATTTTCTGCAAGCTTTTAGTCGTATGTTCGTATTTCATGTTGAATTCAAAACTACTACTAGAATTCACATGCAGTTGATTACCAGGTAATCAATATTATAATTCCGAGAAGCCTGGGATTACCTTTCCATTCATTTATTCATCCCACAAAAATTATTGACCAGCTAATTACATATCAGTCTCTGAAGACTGAGATATAAATAAAGATGATTTTATCATGAACTTCTAGAAAGCAGATGCCAGTGGAGAGGTAGACAAAATCGATAGAATTAAAGTGGAAAGAGTGGGTGTTGGGCATGGTTGTCAAGATGCCACTTGGAATGCCCTCGTCCCATAGGAGGATGTCCGGGTTCGAGTTCCAGCCCCAACTCCTGAATCCAGTTTCCTGCTAATGTTCACTCTGGGAGGCAACAGGTATTGGCTCAAGTATTTGGCTCCCTGCCACTCATACCAGAGACCTGGATTGAGTTTTGGGCTCTGGCTTGGGCCTGGCCCTATCCCAGCTGTTTTGGGCATTTGTGGAATGAACCAGTACATGGGAGATCTCTGTCTGTCTCTATTTTTCTGTCTTTCAAATAAGCAGCTAAATAAAAACGTAAAACGAAGTGGTAAGAGTTAAAAAGATAAGTCTAAACACAATGCCACAGAAGTTAAATTTCAGGAACCTTCTAGAAGAAGGTTACTGAGCTATGTCTGTAAATGTATTTCTGGAAGAGAAGATTGACATTGGCTTTCAGAGGTCAAGAAATATTCGCCTAGGAAAGCGGTAGGAAGAGTGAATTGTGTGTGTACAGGCTCATAGGACCACACAGATTAGAACCACAAGGAAACTGAAATGACCAAAGCACAACTTGCATTTAAAGAAGTATTTAAATATGAGGCTTAAAAGAAATATACATAAAATTATCATATTCATTTATTAACGTAATCTTGTATTTTATTTAGCTAATGTTTTTCAAATATATTTAACCGTACTTCATGTTTTCTGCTTGACTCCTTGTTATTTTTTTAAGAGTTATTTATTATTATTTGAAAGGCAGAGTTAGAGACACAGAGGCAGAGAGAGAGGTCTTCCATCCAATGGTTCATTCCCCAGATAGCTGCAATGGCTGGAGCTGGACTGATCTGAAGCCAGGAGCCAGGAGCTTCTTCTGGGTCTTCCCATGTTGGTGCAGGGGCCCAGTGACTTGGGCCATCTTCTACTGCTTTCCCAGGCCGTAGCAGAGAGCTGGATCGGAAGTGGAGCCATTGGGACTCGAACCTGTGCCCATATGGGATGCCAGCACTGCTTGTGGCGGCCTTACCCGCCATGCCTCAGCGCCGGCCCCTGCTGTTGATTTTGTTCTTTGCCATAACCTGTTCCCTGGGAAATGCTGCCAAGACAGTTGTGAGTGGGTCAGCTGGGCTGTCCGGGACATTAAGCCCCGTGGAGATGTAGCACCTGCCCTGATACTGACGGATAACGAAGAGTTGTTACTGGATGCAGTCCTGGGAGTGCGCCAGCTCGCGACTTCCTGTTCTTGGAGGCTGGAACACCGCTCTCTGTTCACGGAACACTCCAGCTCCCTGTCGTCGAGAGTCCTTAGCAACCGCCTAGTTGAGGCTGCAGACAGGCAGAGCAGGGGCCGCTCAGCCGTTGGATCCTTCCTGCGCTCTCAGCCAGCTGCCGGGAGAGCTTGCGGAAGAAATCCCAGGGGCCTGGTGGAGACGCCAGCCATGGCATCTGTATTCCACCGAGAGCCGAAATCTGCAACAGTGGGGAAGCGGATGATTATTACAGGTAAATAAAGGGTTTTTGTGTACGCTCTCCCGCAGAGCCAAACTTTTTTATGTTTCACCTAGATGATCCGTGGTGGATACGACAATGATTTACAGTGCTGCTGTCTTAGGTGATGACTCGGCTGTTCACACCTTGTCATCAACACATCTTTAACATAGCATTGTCACTGTATCTGAGCTTTCATGGGGAAGCCTTCTTTTAGCGTAACATCTATGGTTTGTGTAGGGAGAGTTGCTTTGATGTTAACAAAGTAAACTTGTTATCACGTTTTCATTATTACTGATTTGAGTTTCTTGTGTCTATAAACATCTTTCTTGATGAAAGTTTGAGCAAGATGTGAATTAAACCTGGTAAAGTTGTTGATTTGTGTTTTGTTCCTTCAACTTGCTTTAAATGATTTGGGCAGTTATGCATGTGTGTTGTATGTGTTGAATTGTAATAAGAATCTAAAAACTAGATTAAGACTAATTATGGGAGGCCTTTAAGATATAAATACAACTTCATCATATTTCCATTATCTTTCCAAATCATGACCATAGTTTATAGGTCACAGAAAATAGGCACTTGTGTATTTGTGATTTATATTGCTCTCCTCATGCTCATCTTCTCCCCTCCTTGTAAGTCTCGTGGACTTTGGGGAGACCACTGCTTCCGTCACGGAGTGTGCTTGCTGATGAGAACGGTGCTTCATCCCTAGGTTGCCTCATGACAGGGGGAGCCAGGCACACCGTCCTGCAGAGTGGCTGGTTCAGACATGACCCACGTCTTGCCAGGCAACACTAACAGGGCTCCAATGTGAGCCCTACGCGTGAGTTCTGGGCAGAGAAACTCCTCCTGCTGTTGGGTAGTGTCGGTCTGAACCTGAAGCTACTGAGGACCCACATGTGGGCTGGGAACCCAAGGAGTCTCTGTAGGAGCAGTCAGGAGTAGGACCAAGGGATGGATCTGGGTGTTTTCTGTTGAGTCCTGAAGTAAGTTACATCTGAGACGCCGATCCTACCTCTTAGACTTTTCGTAATAGTATTTGATTTATGTATATGAAAAGCAGAGTGATGGAGAGGTACACAGACAGAGAGATCTTCTATACTCTGGTTTACTCCCTGGATGGCTGCAACAGTCAGGTCTGAACCAGACAAGAGCCAGGAGACCATCTGGGTCTCCTATGTGGGTGGCAGGGGGCTCAAGTATTTGGGCCATTTTTTGCTGCCTTCCCAGGCATATCAGCAGGGAGCTGAATTGGAGGAGGAGCATGTGGGCTCAGACTAACACTTTGATAGGGACTGCTGCTGTTTCAGGCAGCGCCTTAACCCACTGTGCCACAACACCAGCTCCAGTAGACTTTATTTTTTAGAGACGTGTTATATTTATAAGAAAATTGCAAAGTTAGTTCAGAGTATTCTGGTATTTCCTCTGTTATTAACGCCTTATGGGTTAGTGTGGTACTTTTGTTACAGTTAGTGGACCGATACTGGTATGTTCTAGTTAACTACAGTACGTGCTTTGTTCACACTTCCTTCGTTTTACCTAGTGTTCTTTTTCCGTTCTGGGATCCCCTGAAGGACACTACATTACATTTACTTATCATGTTTACAATCATCTTGATTGTGACAATTTCTCAGACATTTCCTTGTTTTGGATGACCGTTTTAAAAAAACTTGAGTAGGGTCATGAGTACTGTGGAAAATCCTTGATGCTGAATTTGCTTGATGCTTTCCTTGGGATTAAACTGGGGTCGGGAGTTTTGGGAGCAAGGCCATACAGGTCGAGCGTGCTTTTCCTCACGCCCTCTGCAGGCAGGTGCTGTGCGCATGGTTTATGGCTGCTGCTATGGGCCTTGGCCGCCTGGCTGTGGTGATGACCGTCAGGTTTCTCCCTCGTGGAGCTGTTCGTCCCTCCCCCTTCTCTGCCGTGCTCTCTGGAGAAGTCTGCATACGCCACCCACCCCCGAAGAGTGGGAGTCACCCTCCCCTTGAGGACGGGGAATCCACATCTGTTACGTGGGAGATTGGTCTGTTCTTCATTTCATGCTCAATTCCGTCATTTATGTGGCTGTTAGTATTAACTCAGATATGTGTTTTATACTGTGGGCTGTATTCAAGTACTAGTTTATTTACTTTATTGCACATTGCTCCATGTTTGGTCGGCGGGGGCTCCTGCAGTTGTCTTGTGTGCCTCTTTGACATACTTGCATTAATGTGAGATTTTTTAGTTTGTTTTGTTGAGCATTTCCGTACTTTCTAGTGCTAGAAGTTGCTCCAAGATCATCTTAGGTCTTTCCTGCCTTAGTTCCACAGTCAGCCATTTCTACAAGGACCTCCAGTCCCTTTATTGGATATCAGCAACCAGATCTGGACACTAGGTGTGCTTATTGCTACTGGAGCGTCATTTCTCGTAGGCCTCTCAACAACAGAGCAAGGGGATCTGTGTGTCTGTGCTAACGTGTGCGTGTGTGTGTGTGTACACACATGTATCTAAAAATTCCTGTGTGTAACCATCTGTATCTGTGAGCTCAAGATGAGTTGTTTTTTTTTTTTTTTTTGACAGGCAGTGTGGACAGTGAGAAAGAGAGACAGAGAGAAAGGTCTTCCTTTGCTGTTGGTTCACCCTCCAATGGCCGCACTGCGTGCGTCCAGCGCACCACGCTGATCCAATGGCAGGAGCCAGGTCCTTCTCCTGGTCTCCCATGGGGTACAGGGCCCAAGCACCTGGGCCATCCTCCACTGCACTCCCGGGCCACAGCAGAGAGCTGGCCTGGAAGAGGGGCAACTGGGACAGACTCCGGCGCCCCGACCGGAACTAGAACCCGGTGTGCCAGCACCGCAAGGTGGAGGATTAGCCCAGTGAGCCGCGGCGCCGGCCAAGATGAGTTTTTAATTGTGTCTCCAACTCCAACCCATCACTGTATGGATCACGCCGGCCACCTCCCCTTACTTGTCTATGAATTCCTACTCCAATAGCAACAACTGCGGCTCCCACCACGCACCTTCCATTTATTTCATTATTCAGTTCCAAGAGACACAGATAGCAGTGTCAGGACTGTAACCTGTAAGGTGAGAAAGAGCTTTATCAGCTCAAGTGAAGCACTTGCTGCGTTTCCTTCTGCCTTGTCTTGGACGCTGGACTTATTTCCAGAGTTACTTAGGTCAGCACCCTCCCCCTCAGTGCGTTCTTGCTTATGTTTATGGTACAGTTGGCTCTAGTGTCAGTCTGAGTTCCTTACTGGAATCTCTCGACCTCCTAAGTGAGTTTGTTACATTGCGTGCATTAAAGTTTGCTTTTCGTTCTATTAAGTATGAGTTTTGACCAACCCATAAGACCGTGTACCCACTATGATAGCGTCATACAGAATGCGTGGACTTTACACACATTCTAAAATCCCATCCATCATAGGTAGGGCTGGAATCGCAGAGTGTAAGTTTTTCAGGTTGGCTTCTTTCCCTTATCTCTATGAACTTAAGGTTCCTTCATATCTTTTTATGACTTGATAGTTATTTCTTGTATTATATTGAATAACGTTTCACTGCATGTATGTATTACAATTTGTTTATTCATTTCTGAGTAAAGGACTTCTTGGTTGCTTCAAGTTTTTGGCAATTGTGAAAGAACCTTCAAAAAGTATTTTACATAGCTTGTTTTTTTTAAATTATTTATTTGAAAGACTGAGTTTACAGAGAAAGGGAGAGACAGAGAAAGAGCTCTTCTATCCACTAGCTCACTCCCCAAATGGCTACAAAGGCTGGGGCTAGGCCAGTTCGAGGACAGGAGCCAAGAGCTTTCTCCAGGTCTCCCACATGGGTACAGGGGCCCAAGGACTTGGACCATCTTCTACCGCTTTCCAGCAGCATTCACAGGGAGCTGGATCAGAAGTGGGGCAGCTGGGACCCAAACTGGTACCCATATGAGATGCCAGCATCGCCGGCAACAGTTCAACCTGTCATACCACTGTGCTGGCCTCAGCTTTTTTTTTTTAAAGTTCATTTATTGATTTTTATCTACTTGAAAGGCAGAGCATCAGAGCCATTGAGTGAAACATATGTGCATGTGCACACCCGCACACACACATGCACACACACACATACAGATCTTGGTTCATTCCCCAAATGCCCACAACAGTTAGTGTTGGACCAAGCTGAAACCAGGACCCAGGACCCCACTTGGGTCTCCCATATGGGTGTCAGGGCCACACGCACTTGAGCCGTCATCTGCTGTCTCTCAGGGTGTGCGTTAGCAGGAAGCAGGGTCAGGATCAGAATAGCTGAGGTTTGCACCAGCACTCTGATATGGGCCGTGCCCGTTCCAAGAGGCAACTTTACCTGCTGGGCCACAACGCCTGCCTCTGCATGCAAGCTTTTATGGGGGCATGTTTTTGAATACATTTAGAAAATACCTAGGAATGTGGTTATTGGCTCATTTGTTTAACCTGGCAGGAAACTGTCAAATTATCTTCTAAATTACATGTAATGTTTTTTGCATTTATTTACTTATTTTTTCCCCAGAAACATTTTATTTAAAGAATGCAAACTTTATACATTTCATAATTGCAACTTTATTTATTTATTTTTAATTTTATTTATTTATTTGACAGGCAGAGTTACAGAGAGAGAGAGACAGAGAAAGGTCTTCCTTCTGTTGGTTCACTCCCCAAGTGGCCACAACAGCCGGAGCTGCGCTGATCTGAAGCCAGGAGCCAGGTGCTTCCTCCTGGCCTCCCATGCAGGTGCAGGGGCTCAAGCACTTGGGCCATCTTCTGCTCTCCCAGGCCACAGCAGAGAGCTGGACTGGAAGAGGAGCAGCTGGGACTAGAATTGGCGCCATATGGGATGCTGGCGCCACAGGCGCAGCATTAACGTAGTGCGCCATGGCACCGGCCCCTCATCATTGTACCTTTAAAAACATCGTGATTCTTCCCACAGCACCCACCCTGCCACCCACTCTCCCACTCCCTTCCTCCTCCCTCTCTTATTCCCACTCTTATTTTTTTTTACTAAGACATATTTTCAATCAACTTTATACACATGTGATTACCTCTATGTTAAGAATTCAACAAATAGTATGAAAAAACCCTGTTCCTCAGAAGTCAAGACCAGGGCTGTCGGAGCCGGTGCTTCTCACAGTGGCAGCTTCACTTCTGCAGGTGCCTTTGAGATGCTCTGTTGGTGTCACAGGTCAGGGAGAGCGTGCGGTGTTTGTCCTTTTGGATCTGGCTTCTTGATGTTTTAGTTTCATCCATTTTGTTGCAAATGACTGGATTTCCTGTTTTTATTTTTTTTTTACCACTGTGTAGTACTCCATGGTGTACCTATCCCATAATTTATCCAGTCTTCAGTTGATGGGCATTTGGGTAGATTCTATATCTTACCTGTTGGGAATTGAGCTGCAATAAACATAGAGGTACAGATTAGTCTTTCGTATGCAGATTTCATTTCCCTCGGGTAAATTCTTGGGAGTGGGATGGCCGGGTCACATGGCAGGTCTATATTCAGATTTCTGGGTATCTCCATACTGTCTTCCACAGTGGCTTTACCAATTTATATTCCTACCAACAGTGGATTAGGGTACCTTTTTCCCCCACCTCCTCACCAGCATTTTTTGTTTGTTGATTTCTGTGTGAAAGCCATTCTGATTGGGGTGAGGTGAAACCTCATTGTGGTTTTGATTTGCATTTCCCTGATGGCTAATGATTCTGAGCGTTTTTTTGATGTTGGCCATTTGGATTTCCTCTTTGGAAAAATGTCTGTTGAGGTCTTTGGTCCATTTCTTTGCTGTGTTGTTTTGTTGTTGTGGAGTTTCTTGATCTCTTTATATATTAATCCTTTATCAGTTGCATAGTTTGCCAATATTTTCTCCCATCCTACTGGTTGCCTCTTCACTTCGCTGAGTGTTTCTTTTGCAGTACAGAAGCGTCTCAATTTGATGTATTCCTATTTGTCTATTTTGACTTTGATTGCCTGTGCCTCTGGGGTCTTTTCCAAGAAATCTTTGCCTATGCCAATGTTTTGTAGGATTTCCCCAATGTTCTCGAATAATTTGATGATACCAGGTCATAGATTTAGATCTCTACTCCCTTTTGATTGGATTTTTGTGTGATTGAGGTTTAAGATAGGGGTCTTGCTTGATGCTTCTGCGTGTGAAGATCCAGTTTTCCCAGCACCGTTTGTTGAAGAGACTGTACTTGCTCCAGGGATTGGTTTTAGCTCTTTTGTCAAAGGCAAGTTGATTGTAGATGTGTGGGTTGATTTCTGGCATTTCTGTTCTGTTCCATTGGTCTGTCCATCTGTTTTAGTACCAGGCTATTTTGATTAAAACTGCCCCTGTACAATGTCCTGAATTCTGATGTTGTGATGCCTCTGGCTTTGTTTTTTGTTGCATATGATTGTGTTAGCTATTTGGGGTCTCCTGTGTTTCCATATGAATTTCAACATCATTTTTTTCTTTTTCTGAGAAGAATGTCCTTGGTATTTTGATTAGTATTGCATTGAATCTGTAAATTGCTTTTGGAAGTATGGACATTGTGATGATATTGATTCTTTTTTTTTTAAAGATTTATTTTTATTTATTTGAAAGATAGAGTTACAGAGAGAGGTAGAGACAGAGAGATGTCTTCCATCTGCTGGTTCACTCCCCAGATGGCTGCAATGGCCGGAGCTGGGCTGATCTGAAGCTAGGAGCCAGGAGCTTCTTCCAGGTCTCCCACGTGGGTGCAGGGGTCCAAGGACTTGGGCCATCTTCTGCTGCTTTCCCAGGCCATAGCAGAGAGCTGGATTGGAAGAGGAGCAGCCGGGGCTAGAACTGGTGCCCATATGGGATGCCAGTACTTCAAGCTAGGGCGTTAACCCACTGTGCCACAGCGCCGGCCCTGATATTGATTCTTAAAATCCATGAACATGGAATATTTTTCCATTTTTTGTTTCTTCTCATATTTATTTCTTTTATGTTTTATAATTTTCATTGTAGAGATCTTTGACATTCTTGGTTAAATTTATTCCAAGGTATTTGATTTTTTTGGTAGCTGTTGTTAATGGAATTGGATTTAGACATTTGGTCTCAGCCGTGGCATTGTCAGTGTATACAAAGACTGTTGACTTTTGTGTGTTGATTTTTATTTTCTGCCACTTTGGCAAGATCTTCTATGAATTACAATAGCCTCTTCATGGAGTCTTTTGGATCCCTTATATGTAGAATCACGTTGTCTGCAAAAGAGATAGTTTGATTTCCTCCTTCCCAATTTGTATCCCTTTGATTTCTTTTTCTTGCCTAATGGCTCTGTCTAGAACTTCCAGGACTATATGGAATAGCAATGGTGAGAGTAGGTATCCTTGTCTGGTTCCCTGTCTCAGTGGGAATGTTTCCAACTTTTCCCCATTCAATAGGACGCTGACTGTGGGTTTGTCATAAGTTGCCGTGATTGTGTTGAGGAACGTCCTTTCTATACCCAATTTGCTTAGAGTTTTCATCATGAAAGGGTGTTGTATTTTATCAAATGCAAAAGTTGAGAAAATCATATGATTTTTGTTCTTCAGTTTGTTAATGTGATATATCACATTGATTTGCGAGTATTGAACCATTCCTACATACCAGGGATAAATCCCACTTGATCTGGGTGTCTGATCTTTCTAATGTGTTGTTGGATTTAATTGGCTAATATTTTGTTGAGGATTTTTGCATCTATGTTCATCAGGGAAATTGGTCTATAGTTCTCTTTCTCTGTTGTATGTTTTTCTGGTTTAGGAATTAAGGTGATGCTGGCTTCCTAGAAGGAGTTCGGGAGGATTCCCTCCCTTTCAGTTGTTTTGAATAGCTTAAGAATTGGAGCTAGTTTTTCCTTAAAAGTCTGATAGAATTCAGCATCTGGTCCTAGGCTTTTCTTTGCTGGGAGGGTCTTTATTACTGATTCAATTTCTATCGTGGTTATTGACCTGTTTAGGATTTCTGTGTCTTCATGGCTCAATTTATGTAGGTTGTATATGTCCAGGAATCTATCCATTTCTTCTAGGTTTTCCAGTTTGTTGGCATAAGCTCTTTGTAGTAATTTCTGATGATTCTTTTTATTTCTGTGGTGTCTGTTGTTACATTTCCTTTTTTCATCTCTGTTTTATTGATTTGGGTCTTCTCCCTCTTGTTTTTGGTTAGTTGAGCCAATGATGTGTCAATTTTGTTTATTTTTCCAAAAAACAGCTCTTTGTTTTGCTGATTTTTTTTACTTTTCTTATTTCAATTTTGTTGATTTCTTCTCTAATTTTAATTATTTCTTTTCTCCTATTAGCTTTGGGTTTGGTGTGCTGTTGTTTTTCTATGTCCTTGAGATGTATTGCTAGGAGCCCAGAACTCCATCCAGGTCTTCCACATGGGTAGCAGGGGCCAAAAGCACTTGGACCATCTCCCACTGTTTTCCCAGGCCCATTAGCAGAGAGCTGTTCAGAAGTGGAGCAGCTCGGACTTGCACTCGTGTGGGATGCGGGTGTCACAGGTGGCACCTTAACCCACTGTGCTACAACTTGACCTGATTTTGTCACTGTTAACCGTGAATATCATGCAACAACATAACATGAGAAATCATTTTAAAAAATTATTTTGGGAGCCAGCACTGTGATGTAGTGGGTGAAGCCGCCACCTGCATTGCCAGCATCCCATATGGGCACCAGTTCGAGTCCCGGCTGCTCCATTTCCGATCCAGCTCTCTGCTATGGCCTCAGGAAGCAGTAGAAGATGGCCCAAGTCCTTGGGCTCCTGTACCCATGTGGGAGACCAGGAAGAAGCTCCTGGCTCCTGGCTTTGGATTGGCACAGCTCTGGCATTGTGGCCATCTGGGGAGTGAGCCAGTGGATGTAAGATCTCTCTCTCTCTCTCTCTCTCTCTCTCTCTCTCTCTCTCTCCCTCTGCCTCTCTGCCTTTAAAATAAAATAAAGAAACCTTTAAAAATTATTTTGGATGTTCATGTGTAGGAAAAATAACCATTTGTGAGGACAGGAAACTAATGAGAAGTTGTATGGTAGTGCTAAGGGTGATTTGAGTGTACTTTTCAGAGTTTTATAAGATTTTAGTTATTTCTAATTTAATTTGAAAAATCAGTTTTCTCTTGCTATAGGTATAACGCTATTTTTGTATTCATCAGTGATAAATGTAACTATTTTAATTTTAATTTTTCAAATTTTTAGTGAAACTCCATTATCTACATATGGTTCACAGGATTTACTTATTGTACCTGGCCTTCTTTACTAATCTGATCACTTGTCAAATCTTATTTTTCTATCACGTTTTTATATTTTTCTTTTTTAAAAAATGATTTATTTATTTATTTATTTGAAACACAGAATTACAGAGGCAGAGAGTGAGAAAAAGAGAGGTCTTCTATCCACTGGTTCACTCCCCAGATGGCCGCAGTGGCTGGAGCTGTGCCGATCTGAAGCCAGGAGTCAGGAGCTTCTTCTGGGTCTCCCACGTGGGTGCAGGGGCCCAAGGACTTGGGCCATCTTCTACTGCTTTCCCAGGCCACAGCAGAGAGCTGGATTATAAGTGGAGCAGCTGGGACTCGAACTAACGCCCGTATGGGATGCCGGCACTGTAGGTGGCAGCTTTACTTGCTACATCACACCGCCGGCCCCTATATTTTTCCTTAAAGACATATTTTTGACACCTGTTTTTTCATCAATTATATTTGAAATTCAGTTTATCAAACATCAATTCAAGTTATCAAATCCCAACTGAGTCGTATAAAGTTGGGCGTGAGATTCAGAGCATACACACGTGAACACAAGTAAGACATTCTCCTTCTTCCAGAAGCGTGTAATCTCCTGGACTGCAGGATATCTTAGGCTGATTTGGTCAACCTAAGCGTCTTCCGCAGGGGCTGTGGTGTGGTGCAGGTCAGTACAGGTCCTGGTCACTCTGCTCGCAGTCCAGCTCGCTGCTCATGTGCCTGGGAAGGCAGCAGGCCCAGGCGCTGTGCCACCACCACTCGCGTGTGAGACACGGGCGGAGTTCCGGACTCCTAGCTTCAGCCCGAGTCAGCCCTGACTGTCGCAGCCCATGTGGGGAGTGAGCCAGCGGATGGAGATCTTCCTCCGGTGTCTCTCTCCTCTCTGAGCTCCGCCTTTCAACTGATACATCTTTAAAAAAAAAAAAAAAAGGTCTACCTCAGCTGAGTGTGGCAAGCCGGAGAGACACAAACGTGGTTCCAAGTCCTTGAGAAATAACACAGAGGGGGTGACACAGGAGAACAATCGCCTCTTTTGTATTTCTGTCCTCTCCTCCCATTTCTGTCCTTTTTAATGTCATAGTAGGAACATAAAGCATCTCTTACATTATAGAGGGATCTTGGAACTTATTTAGCTTTCAATAAAAGGCTCTAAATTCTTCTTGAGGAAACTGTCAGTGAGTCCAACTTTAAAGACTTTAAAGATTGGTGTATAACTCCACTCTTCAAGTGCATTGGGTGTTCAGCCTGGGGACACCCTGTGCGCATGCTTTTCCGATGCCGAGAGTGGAGATTCTGATCGGTTGAAAACGTTCCTCTAAGCTGTTTGCCAGTCAGTGCCTCCAAAGCTGAACCTTGTCCTTATTTCTATAATCCGCGTGTTTCTGATAACTGAGTTTCATCTAATAGGGCAAGTTCATTGTACTTTAAAAACATTTATTTGCTGGCTCTTTTTTTAATATCAGTTTGCTATGTTTACAATGTAGTGAAGAGATTTTATAATGTTACTTTGGTATTACAAAGATTTAAGGTTTTTGGATTACAAAGACTTACTATTGTAAATAAAACTATGAAGAGGTTTAAAATGTTTCAGAGCATTGTTATGCATGTTTGAACATGTGTTTATATGCAAATGACATGATTTGTTTACCCAATGCCAAGACCGAAGCTGTTTTAATATTTAAAAATTGCACTTATTTAAAACATAGAAGTACATGTATTTTCCATGTGACAGAGATCAGAGAGGGAGAGAGAGAGAGTGCCCTCATTTGCTGGTTCACTCCCGAGTTTCCTATAACTGCCAAGGCTGGGCCTGGCTGAAGCTTGGAGCCAAGAACTCAGTTCACCCTGGAGGGTGGTAGGGACCCAACCACTTGAGTCATCAGCAACAGCTGGAGGGGAAACTGAACCCAGGTTCCCCAGTGTGGGTGAGGGTGTCCCATCTGACACCTGGGCTGCTAGGCCAAACATCTGCCCCGAAAAATATTTTCTTTAATTTAGATTTTTTTTTCTTAGATTTATTTTACTTGAGAGTCAGGCAGTGAGAGAGAGAGAGAGAGAGAGAGGTCTTCCATCCGATGGTTCACTCCCTAGTTGGCCACAACAGCTGGAACTGCACCAATCCAAAGCCAAGAGTCGGGAGCGTCTTCTGGGTCTCCCACTTGGGTGCAGGGGCCCAAGGACTTGGGCCATCTTCTACTGCTCTCCCAAGCCACAGCGGAGAGCTGGACAGGAAGTGGAGCAGCCGGGTCTTACACTGGCGCCCATATGGGATGCCAGCGGTTCAGGCCAGGGCGTTAACCCACTGCGCCACAGTGCTGGCCCCTAATTTAGATTTTTGTAAATGAACTCCCATTTGTTCCAAGTGAAAGATAGTTATGGAATAATAAATATAGGAGATACAATGTAAAAGAAACTAAAACACAATCTAGTTTAATGTATCTTTCTCAGCTGGGAGCAGTGAAGCTTGTCATATAGCCTTGATCAGAAATAAACCTCTGTTCCACCCTGTCTGTGGGAGGTACTTGTGTGCATTCTATCCATAACACTAACTAAATACAAATATTAATATATTCAGCCAGCCGTCAAGTGTGCCTACGAGAAAACCTCAGGTAGACCAGGGATACTCAGAAACCACCTTGTAACAGAGTGCTCACAGCATGGGACTTCTGTTAGAGACGTGTTAGAATTGGAAATACTGTCTAGGAGTGGCCAACAGCCACTACGCTGCATGAAACTGTGAGTTGTAGGAGCAGTACATAATGCATACGGAATTTTGAGCAGCACTGCTCCATTAGCCTGGGTTTCAGACCCATTTATTCGTCCTGCTTTCTGCCCTGTGAGACTGTCACACTAATAGTTATGTCTCAGATTCAATTATTTTAAAAATAGAAAATGACTGCACACTGAATCGCTGGTGGTTTCCTGTTTGAAGAAAGCATAAAATAGCCCTACTGCAAATCCGTCTTCAGGCTCGTCCCTGGAATCCATGGAGCCAATATGTTAGATACTTAAAAACCAGTTTATGGCCGAAGCGTAGACATGTTAATGACACTGACACATTTGGTTGGCGAAGCTGCGTTTATTTTTTTCCCCAGCATTTTCTTCTGCTGTCACAGCGAGCAGTTTACCTTGAACCAAAATGTTCTATTTGAAAATATGTTGTGCACAATGTACATATACTCTTACCAGCATGCAAAACTAAGAAAAAACTGAAAGACAAATATAGCTGGAAATGGTCTTCTGATAGTGTATACGAGTCCTCTGTTTAAAATAAATGCAGGCAGTGTTAGCCTCGCGACACCTGTGGCAGCGCTGGGATCAGGTGCTCACCGAGGAGCTACGCACGGCAAACCCTGCTGAACTCATTCAAGGCGGGGAGACCGTGTGCATTCCCTTCATTTTCCTCGGTCCCGCACTGTCCTTTTTACAAGACTTATTCTTATTTTCCCAAAATGTAAGTGATACAAGGAGGCTTCCATACAGATGACAACAGCTACAAATTAATCTGTCTCAGATCATTGCCCATCTAAATCATCGCCATGGTGATTTGCTGGGTGAAAGGTCAGTTTCTGCCTTCACCTTGGAAAGCATCTTAGCCAGCTCCCTACAGGAGGACTTCCAAGGACAAGCTGTGGCTCATAATCAGGTTTTTAAAATTCAGTTATTTTTTGAGGGGCAGTTAACACATTTATTACTTAAGATTAAGATAGAAAGGACTGGCGGGCCTTTGTGTGCTGGTTAAGTTTCCTGCATTCCTGGGTTTGATACCTGGCTGTGGTCCTTGTTCCAGCTTCCTGCTGATGTATGCACGTTGGGAGGTAGCAGGTGAGGGGTCAAATGGTTGGGTCCCCGCCAGCCATGTGGGAGACCCAGCCCTGGTCATTGTAGGCATTTGGGGAGTTAACCAGCTCATAGGAGCACTCTCTCTTCCTGCCTCTCAAATAAATACATGAATAAAAAATATTTTTTAAAAAAGATGGAAGGAGGCCAGCGCCGTGGCTCACTAGGCTAATCCTCCGCCTGCAGCGCCTGCACCCGGGGTTCTAGTCCCGGTCGGGGTGCTGGATTCTGTCCAGGTCACTCCTCTTCCAGGCCAGCTCTCTGCTGTTGCCAAGGAGTGCAGTGGAGGATGGCCCAAGTGCTTGGGCCCTGCACCCCATGGGAGACCAGGAGAAGCACCTGGCTCCTGCCATCGGATCAGTGCAGTGCACCGGCCGTGGCGGCCATTGGAGGGTGAACCAACGGCAAGAGGAAGACCTTTCTCTCTGTCTCTCTCTCTCACTCTCCACTCTGCCTGTCAAAAAATAATAATAATAATAATAAAATAAAGATGTAGGGAAGCAAAGAACTCAAGTTCATCTAAGCAAATGGTTTAAAACTTGAACGTGCATGGAGCTCCCTGGGGAATCTTCTCAAAATGCAGATTCTGATTCCAGAGAGCGGGAGGGCATTTCCTTTTTTTCCTTTTGTCTAAGACAGAGGCAGAAAGAGCTCCCACCCACTGGTTCACTCCCTAAATGAGACAAGGATGCTGGAAACTCAATCCACGACTCCCCCATCAGTGGCAGGACCTCGGCCATTGAGGCACCACCACTGCCCCAGGGTCTGCATTAGGAGCCAGAGCTGAGTATCACTCAGGTGTTCTCTGAGGGACACAGGCACCTTGGTCTTGAGCTGCATGCCCCCCTCTGCCTTTTCCTCAGGCGCCCTGGTGACGCGATGCTGCTGGTTCAGGGGCCAGACTTAAGTGGCCAGGGTCTACGTCATTCTGAGTCTCCCGTCGGCTGACAGCCGTGACCTCAGACGGGAGGCTGTGCCTCTCGGTGCTTCGTTGACACCGTCTGTGAAGCAGCCAGAACAATGCTGGGAGCTTCACGTGAGTTAATCCATTTAGAGCACTTGGCAGGGAACCAAACGTTCACGCCTGTGATGCCAGCATCCCACGTGAGCGCCAGTTAGAGTCCCGGCTGCTCCACTCCTGAGCCTGCTCCCTGCTCATGTGCCCGGGAAAGCAGCTGCAGGTGGCCAAAGTGTTTGTGCTCCTGCCAGGACGTGGGAGATCCAGGTGGAGTTCCAGGCTCCTGGCTTTGGCCTGGCCCACCCCCAGCTGTTGTAGTCATGTAGGGAGTGAACCAGTGGATGGTGGATCTCTCTCTCTCTCTCTCTCTCTCTCTCTCTTCCCCCCTTCCCTCCCTCCCTCCCTCCCTCTGTCTCTTTGTTTCTCACTTTCTGTAATTCTGCCTCAATTAAATCTTTAAAAAAAAGTTTATGGAAGATGTACATTACGAAGAAACTATGTATGGATTTCAGTTTTTCACACAAAAGAAACTTGTCATTTAATTCGTTTTTATTTTTTTAAAGATTTTTATTTTATTAGTTTTATTTGTAAGTAGGAGTTACACAGAGAGAGGAGAGGTGGAGAGTCTTCCATCCGTTGGTCCACTCCCCAACTGGCCGCAATGGTTGGAGCTACGGCGATCTAAAGCAAGGAGCCAGGAGCTTCCTCTGGGTCTCCCACATGAGTGCAGGGGCCCAAGGGCTTGGGTCGTCCTCCGCTGCTTTCCCAGGCCATAGCTGAGAGCTGGACAGGAAGTGGAGCAGCGGGGGCTTGAACTGCTGCCCATATGGGATGTTAGCACTGCAGGCAGCGGCTCCACCCGCTACGCCACAGCGCCGGCCCGTTTATTCGGTTTCTCCAGGAACTGTTTGAGGTGCCCTTGGGTGGGTTAACTGTTGTCGTCTGCTGTAGTAAATGAGCAACAGGAGTCAGCTGCTGGCCTGGAATGTGATGTCCCTGACAATACGTATCAGGGCTCACACACAATGTATTAACCTGCTAACATCAGCCTTTTGGGCTTCCTTGTAAACTGGACCTAAGTAATACTAAAGAAGAACGAGTTCTACTAAAAATATTTTTGTAGGGGCGGCCACTTGGCACAGCAGCTAAGACGTCGCTTGGGATGCCTACATTGCAGCCGGCAGTGCCCGGGTTTGAGCGCCCGCTCCTCTCCCTGTTCCAGCGTCCTACTATCGCACGTCCTGGCGCGCAGCGGGTGATGACAGCAGTTGAGCTCCTGCCACCAGGTGGGAACCTGGCCTGGGTTCCTGGCTCCTGACTTCCGCCTGGCCCCGTCCCGGCTGTTGAGGGCATCTGTGGAGTGAATCAGCAGGAGGGAGATCCGTCTCTCTGGCAGATTCTGAAATTCCACCTGTAAATTTACATAATGTTGGTTGGTGAAAACTCTGTCATTCAGTGCCTGGGGAGGTCTGCTTAGGGAGCGAGTGAACATCTTCTACAGGCTGCAGGTGTCGTCTGTGTGTTCCTGGAGTCCGTCCCCCTCTCCTTTCCACCCTGCAGGAGGAGAGCAGTACAGGGTGACGTCCAGCAGGGAACGCTTCCCCTCGCCCCTAGTCAGTGTCACTCACAGCAGGTGATAAAGTGCCTGGCTGTCCTGCTAGCCTCAGCTGCCAGCAATTAGAAAGGGCAGAGCCGTTCACAGCACCTGTTGAAGGGTCCCTCTGACCACAGACCCCTCCCCCCAACTTTTAGAAAAATATACCCCAGGGAGAAGTTGGAGGCAAAAAGAGGATTATCTGTGCCTTCAGGAATCACAGCACGGAAAGAGACATCAATCCGCCCAGTGGGTCGAATCATTAATTTGGGGCAACGTTTTTTTTTTTTTTTTTTTTTTTTTTTTTTTTTTTTTTTGACAGGCAGAGTGGACAGTGAGAGAGAGAGAGAGACAGAGAGAAAGGTCTTCCTTTGCCGTTGGTTCACCCTCCAATGGCCGCCGCGGCCGGCGCACCGCGCTGATCCGATGGCAGGAGCCAGGAGCTTCTCCTGGTCTCCCATGGGGTGCAGGGCCCAAGCACTTGGGCCATCCTCCACTGCACTCCCTGGCCACAGCAGAGAGCTGGCCTGGAAGAGGGGCAACTGGGACAGAATCCGGCGCCCCGACTGGGACTAGAACCCGGTGTGCCGGCGCCACTAGGTGGAGGATTAGCCTAGTGAGCCACGGCGCCGGCCTGGGGCAACGTTTTCTAAACTAAAGGTGTTGCGTCCTGGAAACTGCACGGTTGGGGAGGAGGCTGTCCTCTGAGGAAGACCTGAGCAGACGGGTGGCAGCTACTCTAGGAGGATCTGCGAGGAGCCCGGCCGCTCACTCGTGAGCAGGGTTCCCAGGCCTGATGGGGTCTGGCTGGCTCACGTGAGAAAGCACTCGGACATGAGACCAAGACCCGCAGGGAGCAGCCAGCCAGGTTTCGTGAAGAGAGAGGCCTGGCAGCCCAAGCAGGCGTCCCAGGAGAGGACTGAGGGTCCAGTCTGCACTGGGACTGGAGTGTTTCTGGATGCGAGTACGGGTCCCCCACGCCCCTCCCCTCCTCTCTTTCTTGGGAAATTACGGGGTGGGGTTTCCTGGATGTGGAGTTGCTGAAAATCCTGCCAGGACCTTATCAGCATAGTGCTAGCAGACAAAGCACCTCCTTGGCACGGGGCAGGGGGAACTCCCCTGAACTGGCCCCACGGAAAGAGAGGGCTGCACCCCATCTCGCAGGGTTACAGAACGAGATGACCCGTTTAGGTGTCGTTGCTGGTCTGCTTTCACGGCTTGTTTCTGCATTCCGTTGCACGTACATTTATTTTCTTTAAAAATTCTCAATTGCTTCTGTCCCTCTTACACACATAGGCTAATGTCTACCAAGCTACCTTAATAATGTGAATAAGAACCAAAATTGGGGCAGCGCTGTGGCACAGGATAATCCTCCACCTGCTGCGCTGGCATCCCATATGGGCGCCTGTTCTAGCCCTGGCTGCTCCTCTTCCAATCCAGCTCTCTGCTATGACCTGGGAAAGCAGCAGAAGATGGCCCAAGTGCTTGGGCCCCTGCACCCACATGGGAGACCTGGAAGAAGCTCCTGGCTCCTGGCTTTGGATTGGCGCAGCACCAGCCATTGTGGCCATCTGGGGAGTGAACTAGCGGATGGAAGGCCTTTCTCTCTCTGTCTCTACCTCTCAAGTTTTTTTTTTTTTTTTTTTTTTAATTTATTTGAAAGAGTTACACAGAGAGAGGAGAGGCAGAGTGAGAGAGAGAGAGAGAGAGAGTCTTCACTCCCCAGTTGGCTGAAATGGCCAGAGCTGCGCCGATCCGAAGCCAGGAGCCAGGAGATTCTTCCAGGTCTCTGTCACCGGGGAAGGGGCCCAAAGACTTGGACCATCTTCTGCTGCTTTCCCAGGCCATAGCAGAGAGCTGGATTGGAAGTAGAGCAGCTGGGACTCGAACCAGCACCCATATGGCATGCTGGCACTGCAGGCAGCAGCTTTACCCACTGTGCCGCAGTGCCGGCCCCACCTAATGAAAATTAACCATGATGCTCTTCCTGAAGGGGACTCTGAGCTAACATGACCCCAAAACTAGGGCATTGATTCTCCAGTATAATATAAATAGGTACTGCTTATGGAGATACTCTTAAAAATAAATGCTTATTTATTTTTGTTTATATTTGGATGGAGAGAGATCTTCAGTGTACTCATTTATTCCCTACATACCCCAAACTGTACCAAGACCAACGTCAGGATTAGTGAACTCTACGTGAGTCTCCCATGTAGGTGACAGAGACCCAAGCGCTTGACCTGCCTGCTGCCCCTCAGGGTATGCGTTAGCAGAAAGCTGATTGGAGGCAGAACAGCCAGCACATGAATCAGGCACTCCAGTGTGGGTTGTGGGTGTTACAGGTGGCAACCCGCTGAGCCAAATTCTGCCCCTGCACACTCGTAAGAGTGCAGAGTCTCAGGCCCTAGGACCCATGTTCTGAGATGGTTTTTGGCTGACCTGGACCCTGCGTGTTACAGAAGCATGCCTGAGACGGTGACACAGGCAGTCCATGCGACACATCGTGGGGAACCCGACTCAAAGACCATAGAGCCCCTTCTGGAAACCCACGCTTCCGTTGCCTTTAAGGCCAGTCTAATCGGTCTCTAGCTAGAAGACCAGAACACTTGACTCAACACCACTGATTTTTAAAAAGCCCATCATTTTTTTTTTTTTTTTTGGAAAAAGAATGAGAACATTTGTGTAATTCAAACTAGTGTGCAGTGTACCATTCTGTAAATGATTATTTAAAATTGAACTCTGTTTTGCAGCCTAATGAATGATGGCATTGATGACTGCATGATTAGGAGTCTAAGTAGTCACAACGTATGCAAGCAAACCTATCTTAGGTTCAGGAGAGATTAGTGAATAAAATGGTGGTGTAGATGCATTCTTTGTTCGTAGGAAGGAAATAATACCTCCCACATCTCCTCCCTGTAAGGATTTCCAGACTCTCTCAAAGTTCAAGTTACAAACTCGGTAGCTCTCACCGCCCTCTTTTCACAAAATAGCAGTGGAACAAAGCAGCCATGGTAGTCGTGTGGGCTGAATACAGACGTTAACGAAAACCGCAGAACCTAGGATTCTCCGTCCCGGGACCTGACCTGCAACCCTCACTCACTCATTCCCTCTTCTGAGGACTTTGAAGCCACTTAGAACACAAGATCCACCCCGAACCACACTCGGCTTCCCCGTGAGCCCCCGCACAGGCTTGTGCGGCTGCCTCTGTGCACACACACACACCCTCTGAGACAGGCGAATGCTCCCTGCCTGCGTGGATACACAGCAGACAAGCCAAAAAGCAACCGGTTCCAGATCTTTTTTAAATAAAAAAAGGGAAGGGGGAGTGGTGGCGGCGGTGGTGGTCATGGCTTAGGCTCCCTTGGGGTAGATCAGAGATAAATGAAAGTTTATCATGGACCTTGGCATAAAACCAACCGCTCGAAAGATAAACATTGAAAGGAGCGTTTGCAGCAAACCCCAGAGCACTGTGCGTATTCTCTCTCTGCTTCTAGAGGGAGCGGGAGCTGTGGAAACGCTGCCTGTAGGTGTGGATCGTTTTGTGTCCAGACTATAAAGGAAGAGGCTATTTATGTGCATCTATAGATTGGCCAAGAGCCCCATCAATGATTGTTCCATCAACACTTCCCGGTGCCTGCCCCCTCGGGGCCCTCCGAGGCCTGTGCCCAGCATGGAGAAGCAGTTTGCTCGCACACAAGTCGGCGCAGGGGACTGGAAGCCTCTGCCGGTGAGATGCCCTGGGCTGTGGCACCGTCACCCGGTTGGCTTTCTCCAGTCAGTGGTTGTATTTGTTCTTCTTGCACCTTTGCTTTAATGGCCTGGAGGATGACTGGATGACTGTGATAGTCTAAGAGGGGAGTTTGGCTTTTTTTTTTTTTTTTTGCAGGCAGAGTGGACAGTGAGAGAGAGAGAGAAAGGTCTTCCTTTGCTGTTGGTTCACCCTCCAATGGCCGCTGCGGCCAGTGCACTGCGGCTGGTGCACCGCACTGATCCGATGGTAGGAGCCAGCTGCTTCTCCTGGTCTCCCATGGGGTGCAGGACCCAAGCACTTGGGCCATCCTCCACTGCCCTCCCGGGCCACAGCAGAGAGCTGGCCTGGAAGAGGGGCAACCGGGACAGAATCCGGCGCCCCGACCGGGACTAGAACCCGGTGTGCCGGCACCGCAAGGCGGAGGATTAGCCTAGTGAGCCGCAGGCCGGCCTAAGTTTGGCCATTTTTGTGTAATGACGTGGCACAGACAGACACTGTGCTTGTGAGCATTCACATCGCCACTGTGGATTCCCTACATCACGGCAGCGTGCAAGCTTCAAGCCTTTTGAAACTGAAACAAGGATTTGGTGCTGAGACTGTGCCTGAAGGAACATTGTGAAGTGTAAGGACCATCTGTTCATGCAGAGGTCAGAGGTCACAGAGGTGGCACGGGGTAGGCCACAGAAGAATAGAAAGGACAAGACCCTTTCCCCTCTGCTCAGCCCAGAGCCAGAGGGCACAAGGTCAAGGCCACTTCCGCTTGCTGGGGCTCACTTCCCCATACGTCAGTTAGTCACAATTAAGCAGATAAAGGCATCTTCAAAGATAATGTCTACTGTCAGCCGTCTGTCCCCAAACATTCGGTTGTTGTGCTGTCTCCCACCCTCGCGTAATGACTGACACACCCTTAACCTCCAGGTGTACTCTGTACCCGCCCGCCAGCCTGTCTCTCCATGTCTTCTTTCTCTCCTAGGATTGCAAAGACATGCAGGACGAAGAGGAGGGAGAGTCTGCACACTGAGAATCACAGACCTTAGTTAGGCTCTGTTTACATGTTTTAAACTGCTACCAAAGGATAGTCAGGGGACCTTGATCAGAGCTTTGGAATTGGGCTCCAATGCACAACTGCTGTGCTATCTCCCTCCCCACAACAAACAGATCCAACAGCCAGACGGCTGGGGTCCCCTCAGCTCTGGCTTCGGCTACTCTGGTCCAGCTTGCAGAAACCTCCTTGTTCCAGCCACACCCACGCCCTGGCCTAGTTGACCAGTTGTCCTGCTTTACCCAAGATGAGGAGATTCATGAGATTTTTTTTAAGATTTATTTATTTATTTGAAAGAGTTACACAGAGAGAGAAGGAGAGGTAGACAGAGAGAGAAGGAGAGGTAGACAGAGAGGTCTTCCATCCGCTGGTTCACTCCCCAGATGTCCTCAACAGTCAGAGCTGCACCAATCCAAAGCCAGGAGCCAGGAGCTTCTTCCAGGTCTCCTACATGGGTGCAGGGGCCCAAGCACTTGGGCCATCTCCTACTGCTTTCCCAGGCCACAGCAGAGAGCTGGATCAGAAGTGGAGCAGCCAGGACTCAAACCAGCGCCCATATGGGATGCCGGCACTGCAAGCGGTAGCCTTACCCACTATGCCACAGCACCTGTTCCTCATAGATATTTAATTTTCAGAGCTAAAACTGGGGTGAATTTATCACCCACGCTCCGTCCCTAACTCTGCCTTAGCCATGCCAGCCTCTCCAACCCCAGTGTGTCCTGCTCAGCACGTGAACACAATTCAGAGGAGCACAAAGTGAGGCGGGGACTGCTCACGGCGTCAGGGCACACAGCAAGCATCCCTCCTATGTCAGTCACTGTTCCCATGCCAGCAGAGGAAGATGGCATTCTCGGGACATTCCACAGGCTATCGCTAGGTCGATGCCCACCTCCACCCTGTGGAAATATTGCCCAGCTATAGACAGGCGGTAGTCACTGTTGTATTTACCCGGGGCTTGGAAACGCCCTTCCTTTTACGGGTAGCAACTTATTTTAGGGCATCTATTGAGTTCATTGTAAATCCAATGAGAAGTCTTAAATGTAGTCCAGAGTGCTTCCAGTGTTTAAGGTATGGCTTCAAATTTTGCAAGGGGACCCAGACCATAATTCGGAGCCATCATACTTGCTTAGGGGTGAAAAATAAATCCCCCCTTTTTTGGCCTTGCTTAATGATAGCCTTTCTATGTGTTTGTCCAATTTCTACCACTAATCAGGTAACACTTAACATTTATGTCAAATAAATTATGTGAAGTGCAAATAAGAGGAACAACCCAGTAGGTCAGCTAGTCTGAGCTCATTGCAAATTAAGTGCGGTGGGTCGGTACTGTGCCCATTGAGCTCCTGGGTTGGAACTGCATTTCTGGGGATTCCTTTCCTTGAAGAGTCTGGGGCTCCTCTGGGCCGCAGGAGAGGTCGTGTGTGAGACGTGAAGGCAGAAGGGAAACAGCCGTCATGATTTCCGTGCTCAGGAGGACGGTACAGGTCATCAGGTGCCGTGGCCGTGGGGTTGGAGTTGGCCTGTCCACAGCAACCTTTACTTCCTGGGTGCCTCCTCCCCTGCTTCACTGGCTTCCAGGCCAAGTTGTGTGTAGCGTGGAATTGAAAGGTGCCAGCTTTCACTGAGTCACCCCACAGTCGGGATCCTAAGGACAGTGAGAGCTCAAATTGTCAGGCTGATCCCTGGGTGTTGCGGGTTGTCCTGCACCTGGAAAATGCACTTCGAGTCTGTCAGGGGCATCCCAAGCCACACCTGAATCAGATGTAGAGCCAGCCTCCTAGATTTTGATGAATTGTTCTTCTTTGTCAAGAATTAAAATGGAGGGGCTGGCGCTGTGGCACAGCGGGCTAAGGCCATGGCCTGCAGTGCCAGTATCCCATACGGGCACTGGTTTGAGTCCCAGCTGCTCCACTTCTGATCCAGCTCTCTGCTAATGCCCCTGGAAAAGCAGCAGAGGATGGCCCAGGTCCTTGGACCCTGAACCCACATGGGAGACCCAGAGGAAGCTCCTGGCCCCTGGCTTTGGATGGACCCAGCTCCAGCAGTTGTGGCCATTTGGGGAGTGAACCAGTGGAGGAAAAATCTTTGTCTTTGTCTCTCTCTCTCTGTAACTGTCTTTCAAATAAATGAAATAAATCTTTTAAAAAAAGATTAAAATGCAGTCTCTCACATGAACCCCAGTAATTACATAGAGCTGGAAGGTTATAAACAGAAATTCTTCTGCCTGACTGCTTGATAATAGGGATCGTAAAAGACTGTCAGCACCACAGTGTCAGACAGAGGTCGTCCCGTCCTTCCGTAACACGTACTGCTATGAGGACATCTGCCCAGCACCTCTTTGTCCAACCTGGCACTGAGGTCACCCTGGTTGGTCATCAATATGGCCAAAGATTATTGTTTCAAAATATCTGATGAGGGCTGGCACTGTGGCACAGCGGGTTAAAGCCCTGGCCTCAAGCACTGGCATCCCATGTGGGTGCTGGTTCTAGTCCCAGCTGCTCCTCTTCCAATCCAGCTCTCTCTATGGCCTGGGAAAGCAGCAGAGGATGGCCCAAGTCCTTGGGCCCCTGCACCCATGTGGGAGACCTGGAAGAAGCTCCTGGCTCCTGGCTTCAGATCAGCACAGCTCTGGCCATTGCGGCCAACTGGCGAGTGAACCATTGGATGGAAGACCTCTCTCTGTGTCTACCTCTCTCTGTAACTCTATCTTTAAAATGAATAAAATAAATCTTTTAAAAAATCTGATGTAATCTTTGGCCGGCGCCGCGGCTCACTAGGCTAATCCTCCGCCTAGCGGCGCCGGCACACCGGGTTCTAGTCCCGGTCGGGGCACCGGATTCTGTCCCGGTTGCCCCTCTTCCAGGCCAGCCCTCTGCTGTGGCCAGGGAGTGCAGTGGAGGATGGCCCAGGTGCTTGGGCCCTGCACCCCATGGGAGACCAGGAAAAGCACCTGGCTCCTGGCTCCTGCCATCGGATCAGCGCGGTGCGCCGGCCGCAGCGCGCCGGCCGCGGCGGCCATTGGAGGGTGAACCAACGGCAAAGGAAGACCTTTCTCTCTGTCTCTCTCTCTCACTGTCCACTCTGCCTGTCAAAAAAAAAAAAAAAAAAAAAAAAAAAAAAAAAAAATCTGATGTAATCTTCCTTGGTTTTGGCTTTATTATTATTGTTTTGTTTTAGAGTTTTGTTTTTTTTCCCATAGGAAAAAAAAAAAGCTGTACAAACTTCATGCATTTCATAACTACAACTTCAGGAACATAGTGATTCCCCATCATACCCGCCCTCCCACCTGGTTTTGCCTTTAAAAACTTCCCCTAACAAGGTGTTGGCACAGAAGTTAAGGTGCTGGCCAGTGCCGTGGCTCACTTGGCTGATCCTCTGCCTGTGGCACCGGCATCCCATATGGGCGCCGGGTTCTAGTCCCGGTTGCTCCTCTTCCAGTCCAGCTCTCTGCTGTGGCCCAGGAAGGCATTGGAGGATGGCCCAAGTGCTTGGGCCCTGCACCCATGTGGGAGACCAGGAAGAAGCCCCTGGCTCCTGGCTTCGGATCAGCGCAGCACGCTGGCCGTAGCAGCCATTTAGGGCGTGAACCAACGGAAAAGGAAGACCTTTCTGTCTCTCTGTCTCTTTGTCTCTCTCTGTCTCTCTGTCTCTCTGTCTCTCTCACTGTCTAAATCTGTCAAAAAAAAAAAAAAGTTAAGATGCTACTTGGGACACCTGCATCCCACATCAAAGTGACAGGGTTTGAGTTCTGGCTTTGCTTCCAGTTTCAATTCTAATTTTTTTTTCCAAATATTTATTTATTTGAAAGGCAGAGAGAGAGAGAGAGAGAAAGTCTTCCATCCACTGGTTCACTCCCCAAATAACCACAACGGCTGGAGCTGCACTGACCCGAAGCCAGGAGCCAGGAGCTTCTTCCAGGTCTCCCATGAGGGTACAGGTGCCCAAGGACTTGGGCCATCTTCCACTGCTTTCCCAGGCCACAGCAGAGAGCTGGATCAGAAGCAGAGCAGCCAGGACCCACACTGGTGCCCATATGGAGGCAAGTGATGGTCCAAGTCGTTGGGTCCCTGCCACCCATGTGGGAGATCTAGATTGACTTCCCAGCTCCTGGCTTCAGCCCTGCTCATCCCCATCTGTTGCAGGCATTTGGGGAGTGAACCAGTAGATGGAAGAACTCTCTCTCCCTCCCTCCCACCCTCCCTTCCTCTCTCCTCTCTTGCTCTCTCTCTCCCTGGCATGCTCTGCCTCTCAAGTAATTAAAAACAAAATAAAAAAGCATTCCCCTTGCATCAACTTCTGAATACATTCATAGTTGACTGCATGCATATTCCCATTAAAATTCTCTGTGATTCCCAAATAAACATCCTTATTCTTTGGAGAATCTCTCACTCACTCGCTCACTCGCTTGCTGTAGACTGGCACCCCACACCTTGGCCTGTCTTGTCTTTCTGTAAATCTTGCTGCCGAGACTCGCTAGTTTCTATTTTCAAGCCCAGGGTGGCGGGACTTCTTGGCTCTGACCTTGTTTCCCAGCAACCAAATCACTGTCTTGACCTGGTACTGGTGGACTACGCACAGTGGACATAAAACAAACAGTCTTTCGTGTGAAGCTGTTTCTTGGGCAGCTGCAGCTGGGGGACCGGGACTCCTGGGACTCGTTTCCTGGTTCCAGCTTCAGAGAATAGGGAGGCAGGATGCACACTATCGTAGCATCGAGAGAGAACAGAGAGGTAGGACACACACTATCGCAGCATTGAGAGAGAACAGGGAGGCAGGACACACACTATCGTAACATCGAGAGAGAACAGGGAGGCAGGACACACACTATCATAGCATCGAGAAAATAGAGAGGTAGGACACACACTATTGTAGCATTGAGAGAACAGGGAGGTGGACACACACTATCATAGCATCGAGAGAGAACAGGGAGGTAGGACACACACTATCATAGCATCAAGAGACTAGGGAGGTAGGACACACACTATCGTAGCATCGAGAGAGAACAGGGAGGTGGACACACACTATCGTAGCATAGAGGACAACCTAGCACAGAGCACACTGAAAAATCACTGTGGACGAAAGGGTAAAGGAACAAACTGATTGATAAATCCTTGAGAAGTTTGCAGTCTAAGGCGTGTTCCTTTATCATAGCATCAATTGACATGCTCGATCATTCTCCTATCCAGAGAGTCATTCTGGAAAACAGGCCAATAATCTTTAAAAGGGCAATGCAGAAATAACGCCTTATTTTGCTTGCTTCTTGCCTGGAATGGGGTGTGCAGATGGGAGAGAGCCCTCCCGTCTTCTTCCTTTCGTACGCGCTCTTTCTCTGACATTGGTTGCTAACAGAGCGCCGCTGAGAGCAAGGCATCCAGCAGCAGATCTCAGACACGGAGCTTCCACGGCTCCCTCCAGTCCAGGCTCGCTGGCCACCCCTCCCCTGTCGTAACTCCCTGCAGAGCTTTCCCAGGGCGTGAGGTTCCTTGTGTTCACTCTCCTATGCAAACAACAGAGATGGTCTTTCTAGCAGAAATGGAAAAGTAAAGTAATCGCAGTGCATTCTGGGGGAGCCATGGGAGGCAATCTCACAAGTTCAAAGGGAATGCATTGCACGTCCCCGTGTGTCCAGGGGCTCAGCTGCCGCACTCCCAGCGTCTCCTTGTGGGGGGTAACGTGAGGTAAAAGAGAAAATTGAAAGCACAGTAAGACTCCCCACTTTAGCCTTTTTAGCTGGCAAACAAGCTCCAAGTAGCTCGGCTGCAGCCACAAGGGGTTACCAAGGAAAAGGTAGGAAAATAAAGTAGAAAACCCGGCAATCTCAAAAGCCACCCTGAGAGTGAAGAAAAAGGAAAAAGAACCTGAATGAAGCCCTCTTCTTGTGTGAATAAGAAAATTGGGAAGGAGAAAGAGATCTG
This sequence comes from Oryctolagus cuniculus, assembly GCF_051225735.1. NCBI lineage: Eukaryota > Metazoa > Chordata > Mammalia > Lagomorpha > Leporidae > Oryctolagus > Oryctolagus cuniculus. The sequence continues at coordinate 5,830,165 of NC_142874.1, read as the reverse complement.
TAATTTTGAACGGTTGCACTTTCCCCAGTAGTAATTCACATGAAAAAGTAGCATCCGATGGAGCAAAGGAAATGTTATTAATTTATTTGCGAACAGTGGGACAGTCAGTGAGCTAACGGGAGTTCAGCTAATTGGTCTGTAATTTGTTCATCTGATGTAGAGTAGCCAGCTTTTGAGGGGGGTGGAAAAGGATGAGGTTTTTCATGTGAGCCTGCAGCACGCCATGATGGTCTGATTAATGAATTGGCAGTGACTTTGGAAATCTACTTTGCATTCCATTTCTCTTACATAGAGAGTAGGAAAATGTAGCAGGCTCTCATCTCTACGATTTACATGTACTTGATTGTATACTTCTATCTTTTTCCAACACGAGTGCCGACTTCACCAATCTGTCCAAGTCCCACTCAGGACTCGCATTTTCCATGGCTGTCACTCACAATCCCAGCCTTTTCTGAATTCCTTTTTCAGCGAAAGGTGTCATCATGTGGCTTTGCCCTGGTTGTTCGGTGAACAGCTTGTAATTCCGTTTTCTAAGTTTTAGTAGCTTATAACCCTCTCTGAGGGTTGGGGCATGACGTGTCCTTCCATTTTTCCTCTTCATCCATCAATGAACTATTGCATATGTGGTAACCATTTCATATACTATTTAAACAGCTATAATCATCCATCATTCTGATTGTACCAATTCTAGGTTTTTAATCTTTGGTGGCATTTGACATACATTGCTCATATTTATATAAATTACAATAAGAAGCATTGCAAAGCGCTCCCTTTCTTTCTTTCAACTCTGTTTTTTCTAGTTGCATACATCAGTTCTCTTCTCTTGCTGTAGCAAACGTTGAAACCGCTGTATTGCAATCTGTGCGGAAGCTTTAAGTCACACCCCCAGGGGCTGTGCCAGTTTTTCTCATTTTTGCTTTTCAAAAGGGACCGACATTGAATTAAATTTCTTTTCTAAGTGCTTTGCTGGACTTGAAAAATAATTCCTTCCAAATGGGAAACTTGACTGTATTTGAAAACCTAAATTATTCGTGTACCAATGAAACGCGATTCGCCAATGTGTTGCTTAGAGGTTTACACACGTGGTGTGCGGAGTGGTGTGCACGAGACGCTGGACTTCCCCTCTCCAGTGAAGGAATTCTTCTGCACGGAGCACATGAATTCCTTTATTCACAAGTATTTCTCTCTGGTTAGGGCCCTGGTTTCCCAGCACTTGTGTATTAGTTGAGGAAAGAAAAGAAACTGAAGACAAAATAAATCAGGGACTTTCCAGGCCTGCTGGTTTAGAATCAATTAGCATCTGACAAGATTTTAAATTATTTACATTTTTGCAGGACTTGGAAGTTCCCAAACTGATTTTCCTGTAATTCAGAAAATGTATCGTTTTCTTACCATCACTGTGATGACGACACATGAGAAGAATTAAGCTTGATTCAGAAAATGCAGGAGAGTCTGTGGAAGGGTGGATGTCAGTGTCGACACACCTAACACAGTCGAAGGGCTTGCGGAGAGAAGGCGCCGGGGCGGGGCTTTGGCACAGTGTCTGGGACGCCTGCATCCCGTCTCAGAGTGCTGGGTGCAAATCCTCCTCTACCTCCAATCCAGCTTCCTGCTAATGTACACCCTGGGAAGCAGCAGGTGACAGCTCGAGTACGCAGGGCCCGGCCACTCATGTGGGAGACAGGACGCAGTTCCTGGCCCCTGAGTTCTGCTTGGCCCAGCCTTCAGTGTTGCAGAGTTTGGAAGTGAACCAGTGAATGGGAGGACACACTCTCTCCTATTTCTCTTCTCTCTCTCTCTCTCTCTCTCACACACACCTCTCTCTCTCTCTCACCTCTCTCACAGCTCTCTCGCTCTCTCACCTCTCTCTTGTTCTCTGCCTTTCAAATAAATAAATAAATAAAAATTTAAAAGAAGAAAGACAAAGAGCGCCAAGGGCACAGCCTGGCAGCATAGTCAGGGTGTGTGTTTAAATGTGGGGCAGGAGAAATGGATCCACCAAGAGTGAGTGCCATTCGGGTCCACTACTGCAGTAAGAATGGGCTCACCTAAGAGTGCTTTTCTCATCCCCCCTCACCCCGCTTTTTAAACTGTTGTGGTAAACAGAACGTAAAAACCACCATTCTAACCATTTTAAAATAATTTATTCACTTATTTATTTGAAAGGCAGAGTGAGAGAGAGAGAGGTCTTCCGCCTGCAGGCTCACTTTCCAACGGCTGCAATGGCCAAGCCAAAGCCATAAGCCAGGGGATCCATCTGGGTCTCCCGCATGGGTGGCAGGGCCCCAGTACATGGGCCGTCTGCTGCTGCTTTCCCGTGTGCGTTAGCACAGAGCTGGATTGGAAGTGGAGCTGCTGCCTCTGGAACCGGCACTCCAATATGAGATGCTGGTGTCGCAAAAAAACAGGTGAGTCCCTGCACCTCAATGTCAGTCCCTAAATTAACCATTTTTAAGTATATGAGGGGCTTAAAATGTTCATAGCAAATGGAAATAAAAGGCAAGTATGTTTTGGTTCGAAAATTTTGAAATCCATGAATACCAGAGGCCTTCAAAGAGTTCACAGAAAATGTGTATTATGGAAACGCTATGTGTGGGTTTCAAAAATTGTTGTTTCAAAATGAATTTACCATTCAGTTTCACTTTCCCACAAACTGCTTCTAATACCCTCACACAGTTCTGGAATTAAGTACACTCGCGCTGTTACGCAACTGTCGCTGCCTCCGTGCCCAGCACGCTCCTCTTGCAAACCTGAATTCTGTACCCTTTGAACCCGAACTGTCCATTCCCCGCCACTCCCGACCTTCAGCCTCTCGCAGCCGCATCCCACCTTCCACCTGCCAGTCCACTCCTCAAATGGCCACAACAGTCAGGTCTGAGCCAGGCTGAAGCCAGGAGCCAGGAGCTTCTTCCAAGTCTCCTATATGGGCGGCACGGGCCCAGCCACTTAGACCATCTTCTGCTGCTTTTCCCAGGCCGTTAGCAGGGAGCTGGATCAGAAGTGGAGCAGGCAGGACTCAAACTGGTGTACATAAGGGGTGGTGGTGTTGCAGTCAGTGGCTAAACCCACTATGCCACAGTGCCGCCCCCTATTTTCTTGTTACACTGTTTATCTTACTTAGTATTATATCCTCAGAGTTCATCTGTGTCAAATCAGAATTTCTTTTTAAAATCTAAATAATGCTCCATTATATTTATTACGGACTGAATTGCCCCCCGCCCAATTCCTATGTTGAACCCCCAATGTGACTGAATTTGGGGTCCAGGCCTTAATGTAGATAATTAATGTTTTATCAATTTTATGTTTTTATGTATTTATTACTTACCTGGACGGCAGATAAACACAGAGAAGGAGAGAGGGAAAGGGAGAGGGAAATTTTCTCTGGTTCACACCACAAATGCCCACAACAGCCAGTGCTGTGCCAAGTCCAGTACCTGGAACTCAATCCAGATCTCCCGCGTGAGGGCGGGGACCTAAGTGCCTGAGCCATCGCCGCTGCTTCCCAGGGTGCGTCGGCAGGAAGCGACCCTGGAAAGGAGGAGATGCGGCTGGAGCCAGCCACTCTGAGCCGCGAGGCAGGCGTGCTGAGTGCTGCCCCAGCTGCTTGGCCAGGCACCCCCCAGGCGACTGATGCTAAAGGAGTCCTAGGGGAGGGGCCCTCACTGATAGGACTGGTGTCCTTGTGAAGAGGCGGGACACCACAGCAGGGACAGCAGAACGTAGTAGTCAAGGCAGCCCTACGAGCTAGTGCATGTGCGGTACCGTATTTTGTTTAGCCATTCATCCCTCAATGGACACGTGAGCTGTTTCTATACTTTTTGTCTATTGTGGCAGTGCTGGGATAAACATGGGAGCACAAATAACTCTTCAAGTCTCCCCTTTCAGTTGCGTTGGGTGTATGCCCAGAAGTGGAATTGCTGCATCTCAAGGCGTTTCTTTTTCTTTTTCTTTCTTTCTTTTTTTTTTTTTTTTTTTTTTTTTTTTGCACAATCAGCATACTGTTTTCCATAGGAGTTGCACCATTTTAAATTTTCCCCAGCAATGCTCAGGGTTCCAATTTCTGTTTCTCTCATTTAAAAACATGAAAATAGGATATTTGGGTTGCTGTTAGGAACCTGTGGCCATGGAGTGGTAATGGCAGACTTGGGCCTGTTGATCACATATTCAAATGTGTACAGTTACTTTGCTTTCCTGGAAGCAGTAAGGCAACAGCGTACAAAGCTTATTTGAAGGAGAAGTCTGCGGTGAGCAGGAGCCTTGGTGCCCTTGTGTGTCCATGCAACCTCATCAAAACCATTTCAACATACAGGGTTAGCCAGGGCTCTTTATGCTAATGAGAAAGCTGTGTCTGCTGCATACACATTTTGTAGTCTTTCTTCTGGGAGACCCCTAATGGTATGAGATCACACAGCATCTGGGAGACCACCCTGACTCCCAGGGCGGTACTTGTGGCCATGGTGTTACTTGTTTCCAGCTACACAGTTTACATACTCATGTCACTCATCATTTGGAGTTAAGAATGTATTTTTTACATAGCCTGTAAACTGTTAAGTATGCTAAAGAGGGTATCTTTTTAAAATTTTCTTTACAATTATTTTCAATTTTTATAGATATGCGGGGCCATTGGAGGAATAATGTTTTTAAATTTTTTTTAAATTATTTATTTGAGAGAGCAGGAGCTCTCAGATCTACTGGTTTGCTCCTCAGATGCCCACAATGTCTGGGGAGAAAGGCAAAGCAAGAAGCCAGGAGCTCAAATCAGCTTTCCCGTACAGTGGTAGGAACTCAGGCACTTCAGCCAACACGGCCGTCTTCCAGGGTCCTTGTTAACAGGAAGCTGGAGATAGGAGTTGGACCCAGAAATCAAATCCAGCCACTCTGGATATGGGATGTGGGCATCTTAACTGACATCTTTTTTAAACATTTTATTGAAGTTATGTGAGTTTCCCGTAAACAGATTTAGGAACACAGAGATCCTTTCTGTCCTACCCTCCCTCCCGACCACACTCCAACCCTTCTTCCTCCTCCCGTCCCATTCCCACTCCTGATTTTTATAAAGATCTATTTTAAGTTTACTTAATGATCATAAAGTCAATCTTACACAATGTAAAAGAATTCAGCAAAATAGTATTAAGAAGAAAACACTGTTCCTCAACAGAAGAGACAAGGGCTGTAAACAGTCATCGAATCTCAAAATGTGCATTTCACTCCTTTACATAACATTTTTGGTGCTCTTTTAGTTACTTCAGATCAGGGAAAACATGTGATATCTGTCTTTTAGGGACTGGCTTATTTTACTAAGCATAATGGTTTCCAGTTGCATGCATTGTGTTGCAAAACACAGGGTTTCTTTTCTTTCTTTCTTTCTTTCTTTCTTTCTTTCTTTCTTTCTTTCTTTCTTTCTTTCTTTCTTTCTTTCTTTCTTTCTTTCTTTCTTTCTTTCTTTCTTTCTTTCTTTCTTTCTTTCTTTCTTTCTTTCTTTCTTTCTTTCTTTCTTTCTTTCTTTCTTTCTTTCTTTCTTTCTTTCTTTCTTTCTTTCTTTCTTTCTTTCTTTCTTTCTTTCTTTCTTTCTTTCTTTCTTTCTTTCTTTCTTTCTTTCTTTCTTTCTTTCTTTCTTTCTTTCTTTCTTTCTTTCTTTCTTTCTTTCTTTCTTTCTTTCTTTCTTTCTTTCTTTCTTTCTTTCTTTCTTTCTTTCTTTCTTTCTTTCTTTCTTTCTTTCTTTCTTTCTTTCTTTCTTTCTTTCTTTCTTTCTTTCTTTCTTTCTTTCTTTCTTTTGTTATCATTGAGTAGTTCTCCATAGTGTATATGTACCATGATTTCTTTATCCAGTCAACAGTTGATGGACATCTGGGTTGATTTCATATCTTGGCTATTGTGAACTGTCATGCAATAAAGGTGGGGCTACAGATAACTTTCATGTGCTGATTTCTTTTGGTTTGGGTGAATTCCCAGGAGTGGGATGGTTGGGTCATATTGTAGGTTGATATTCAGATTTCTGAGATATCTCCATACTGTCTTCCACAGTGGCTGCTCTAATTAATGGACATTTTAACCTACCCCATGAGGAATTAATTTTTTTTTTTGACAGAGTGGACAGTGAGAGAGAGAGACAGAGAGAAAGGTCTTCCTTTTGCCATTGGTTCACCCTCCAATGGCCACCACGGCCGGTGCGCTGCGGCCGGCGCACCACGCTGATCCGATGGCAGGAGCCGGGTGCTTCTCCTGGTCTCCCATGGGGTGCAGGGCCCAAGCACTTGGGCCATCCTCCACTGCACTCCCTGGCCACAGCAGAGAGCTGGCCTGGAAGAGGGGCAACCAGGACAGAATCCGGCGCCCCGACCGGGACTAGAGCCTGGTGTGCCGGTGCCGCAAGGCAGAGGATTAGCCTAGTGAGCTGCGGTGCCGGCCCGAGGAATTAATTTTTATAATCACAAAATAACTCAAAGAAAATTACAAAAAAATTGTGGGGAGCAACTCGGACTAGACTAAGTTACTGGAATTAAGACTTATTTTGGCCGGCGCCGCGGCTCACTAGGCTAATCCTCCGCCTAGCGGCGCCGGCACACCGGGTTCTAGTCCCGGTTGGGGCACCGGATTCTGTCCCGGTTGCCCCTCTTCCAGGCCAGCCCTCTGCTGTGGCCCGGGAGTGCAGTGGAGGATGGCCCAGGTGCTTGGGCCCTGCACCCCATGGGAGACCAGGAAAAGCACCTGGCTCCTGGCTCCTGCCATCGGATCAGCGCGGTGCGCCGGCCGCAGCGCGCCGGCCGCGGCGGCCATTGGAGGGTGAACCAACGGCAAAGGAAGACCTTTCTCTCTGTCTCTCTCTCTCTCACTGTCCACTCTGCCTGTCAAAAAAAAAAAAAAAAAAAAAAAAGACTTATTCTATGCATCTGCTCTCCCACAATATGGCGCTGAGAAGGGAGTAACAACTTCTACGCAGCTGCCTCTCGCCAACTTGGGTGATGACCTGCGGGAGCGGATCCTGCTCCTGATTGGAGGAGAGCAGCGTACTCGGTGTGGTGGTAGCAGAGTTGGGATTGGTGGAAGAGGACTATAAAGGAGGAGAGAGACAACATGCACCAGGAACATCTATCTGAAGGAACACCTGTGCAGCCCCCGAGAGAGCCGGCCGTCGGTGTGCCGCTCCCCCGCGGAAGTGGGGAAAGTGGCAGGGGGAACCACCCTTCCACGGAGGTGGAAGGGACGGTAGCCAACCCGGGAAGAACCAGCAGCAAACCCGGGGAGGGCCGAGCAGACAAAAGAACAGTGCAGGGTCCTGTGTCGTTCCTCCACGAAGACAGGGAGCGACATAATGGTGCCGTGACTCGGATAGGAAGCTTAGGAGGCATAATGGTGCCGTGACTCGGATAGGAAACCTAGGCAGGGTTTAGTGTCGTTCCTCCACGAAGAGGGGGAGCGACAAAAAATAAATTTCACAGTAGTGGTTTTCAGTATACTATGACTCTCTAAACATCTCAGTTAATTCAAATTCATGATAAAGGCTTTAAATTATTCTATATTATGCTTAGACTGCCTTTCTTTGCACACACCAAGAACAGACATCCCAAGCTCACGTATTTAATCACGATTAGGCACTTTAAATGTTCCCCAGGAATTATTTACAGCAATTGCTGCATTTCATCTCTCTACTTCAGTTGAAAGACAGATTGAAAGAAAATTGACGAGTGGAAATCAATGTTCAACTGGTGCTTCCCTGGGAATCTTATTCTAGTTTGCAGCTTTGATGTTTAATAATTGGTTGAGGGAGGAGAGCAGGAGTTAGCTCTTTTCAACACTTTTCTCAATGATTTTAAATAAAGAGAGAAGGTGTACTGTTAGGACTGTAGAAGATATAAACCTAGAAGGAAGTAAAATTAGATGACAATTTAGAAGGTAGGAGGTGTTACTATTTTAGAATAATAGATGAAACTTGCAAGGTTATGATTTATGGGAATAAATATGAACCTTGCACTCAGGGTTAAAAACCAGCAGTCCAAGTAGAGGACAGGGAGGTGACGTAACCAGTGGCTGGCTAGAAGTGTGAGATGCGCGTGAGGTCGGCACAGTTGAAGACACTGCCGTATTCGCGGGCTGCACTAGTAGAGTTTCGTGTCAATAAACAGACGGGGCCCTGCTTGGACCACATTGTAGCACTGTTTTGGGTTACATGCGTCACATTTTATGGTTTTTTTTTTTTTTTTCATTTTGTTTGAAAGGCAAAGGAGCAGAAGGGCAGAGAGTGTTTGCATCTGCTGGTTCACTCTCCAAATGCTCACAAGAGCCAGGGCTATGGCAGTCAAAGTCAGGAGTCCGGCAGTCAGTTCAGGTCACCCTACTGGGCGGTAGAGACCCGAGTCCTTTAGCCATCATCTGCTGCCTCCAAAGAGCGCATGAGCAGGCAGCTGGGTTGGAAACGGAGGTGCCGGGGCTGAAAGCAGGGGCCCCGGCGTGGGGTGTCCGTGTGGCAACTCCCCTCCTGTGCCAAACGCAGCCCTGCAGGTCACTTCTACAGGAGACATGACTAAACTGGAGACTATCAGACAGCAGGGCGGGTGGGCGTTTGGCATGGCAGTTAAGCCTATGTTTGAGTGCCTGGATTCAAATCCCAGCTCTGCTCCCAATTCCAGCTTCCTGCCCATGCACACCACGGGAGGCAACAGGTAACGACCGAAATACTTGGGTTTCTACCATCCATGTGGGAAACTGAATGGAGTCCCTGGCCCCTGGATTTGGCCTGGCCTAACCCTGGCCACTGAGGGCATTTGAGGAGTAAAACAGTGATGGCCTCTCTGTCTCTTAGCCTCTATTTTACTCTCTTTTTGCTTTTCAAATTAACCAAAAAACAAAAAGCAGGATGGTGCAGAACCTGAAAATCATATTATGTAGAAGTGGGGAAGCCTAATTTGCCAAAGGAATCTAGTATTAAACTTTCCAGGTTCTAAAAGGGTGCCCAATGAGAGAGGGAGAGGGGGAGGGGGAGGGGGAGGGCGAGGGGGAGAGGGAGAGAGGGTGAGAGGGCGAGGGCGAGGGAGAGGGAGAGGGAGAGGAGAGGGAGAGAAATTTTTTAATTAGAATTCAGAATTTGGACCAATGGTGACTGGTAAAGGCAGGCAGATACAGTTCAATGTATGAATGAATATTTAGACCTACCCCCAAAATAGAATGTGCTTCTGTTACTGTATCCAGCTTTGGCCCTTGGACGAACATGTGCCGGGAGAGGGAGTCCTAGCCAGGGACTAGGACTGCCCCCGCTGACGTCTCCAGGCTGCGCTAGCCAGAGCCCCCTTGGAAAGTACCATACACCGTGTTCCTCTCTGTCGGGACTCTGGGTGGGGTAGGTGAAGTTAGCCCTGTGTTAACATTTTATCCATTTTAGCCCGGGAATTTTGCCCATGGTCTTTACTGAAGAACCCACCAGAAATCACAGCCAGTAGCTCTCAGTTACCCCACTGTCAGAGCCGCTCAGCAGTAACTGACATGAGGATACTTTCAGGTTAAGTTACCTTCTTCCCCCAAGGAGCGGCAGCTTGGTATCCTTTCTTGACTCCAGGGATACATGAGCTTCCGTTTCAGAGCACATAGGTAGGTACTTTACTTAATTGGCACACTGGGGCTGGCGCTGTGGTGCAGCAGGTTAAGCCACTGCCCGCAATGCTGGCGTCCCACATCGGAGCACTGGGTAGAGCATTCGCTGCTCCCCTTCCAATCCAGCTGCCTGCTAGTGCACCTGCAAAAGCAGCGGAAGGTAGGTCAAGTGCTTGCACCCTACACCTCTGATGGAGACCCGGATGGAGTTCCTGCTCCGGGGTTCAGCCTGGCTCAGCTCAGGCCACTGTGGTCACTGGGGGAATGAACCAGTGAATGGAAGATTCCTTTCTCTCTCTGTCTCTTTCTTGGTCATTCTGCCTTTCAAATAAATAAATAAATAAGTAAATCTTAAAAACACCCGGCACCCCTACAGTGTTAGTCTTGGGACACTAAATAGTCTATGTTAGAAGTTGCCTGGCATGGCCGTCCCTTCAGAAATGGCAGCAGTAGCAGGGACAGTGGCTCTCAGATGTTGTCCTGCATCAGAATCTCCTGGGTGGTGAGGGGCCCACTTGCTGAGTTCCTTTTTCAGGAGACAGGAGGTGAGGCCTGAGAATCTGAGTTTTCAATAAGTTTCCAGATGATGCTTATGCTGTGGGCCAGGGGACCACACTTTGAGAAGCAGTGGTTGGGGCCGGCACTGTGGTGTGGTGGATAAGGTTGCCGCCTGCAGTGCTGGCATCCTTTATGGGCACCGGTTCAAGTCCCGGCTGCTCCACTTCTGATCCGGCTCTCTGCTATGGCCTGGGAGAGCAGTAGAAGATGGCCCAAGTCCTTGGGCCCCTGCACCCACGTGGGTGAAACTTGTGGCCAAGTGGGGGAGTGAACCAGCAGATGGAAGACCTCCCTCTCTCTCTCTCTCTGCCTCTCCTTCTCTCTCTGTATAACTCTTTCAAATAAATAAACAAATGCATCTTAAAAAAAAAAAAAAGGAAACCAATGGTATCATGAATGAATGACTACCACCCAAGAAGCCATGTTCTAATCAGAAATTCAGGTGTGTACACGAGTAGTGTGTGGGAGCCGGCTTCTTCTCCTGGAGAGAGTCGGTTATTAACATCGCTTTCCAACTTGGCATCCAGTGACGTCACAGTGGTAGTTTGAAATTGGCCCTGGTGGGAATATTTATACCACAGCACTTGGTAAATGCTAAAACCTTAGCTTTTCCCTGCAGAGCCAGCTAAACAGTTACCAGGAAACATAGAATCAAAACAGAAAGGAAATACGGGTGATCTAACATCCAGTGCAGTATTTCTTAAATTCATTCATGCTTTCAGCAAATTCTAAAATTTTTTAAGGATGTATTTATTTTTTGAAAGGTGGATTGAGAGAGTCAGAGAGAGCTTCCATCCACTGATCCACTCCCTAAATGACCACAATGGCCAAGCCAGGAGCCGAAAACTTCTTGCAGATCTCCCGTGTGGGTGGCAGAGGCCCTAACACTTGGGCCATCTTCCGCTGCTTTCCTCAGACGCTTAGCCGAGCTGGTTCAGAAGTGGAGCAGCCGGAACACGAACTGACTCCCTTATGGGGAGCCAGCTTCGCAGGCGCTGGCTTTGCCCGCTGTGCTGTGATGCCAGCCCTCCGATCTCCTCTTTTGAGATGTGCCTCTTAAAAGAACCTCAGCCCTCTTTTGTGTTGGGGTGGACCCTACCAAGTTACTGCTTTGGTGCCTTAGTTTCTATGCTTCCCTGAAGTTGACCTGCCTGTGTTCTACACCATTTTAAAATCTGTGTATCATTATTAGGTATTGTTGGTCTTTGATTGCTCTTGTTTGACCTCAGCCAGCAGGGATCTTGGAATCTTCTGTCAACACTTAGTATTGCCCGCAATTCACCTTCCTGCTCAGTGTGTTGTTCCAAGCCATTAGAATGCCACCCAAAATGTGTGTTAGGTTGATTGAGGCACTTAGAAACTCCGGAGGTGTCAGCATGCGCAACACACCCTGGAGGGAGTGCGGTCTCGCTTTAAAAGGGATCCAACAGTGAGCAATTAGCTGTAGAAACCTGGGAGGCAGGTTTCAGGCATGAGTAGCCAGTTGAACATTACATCTGCAGTGGCAGGGTGTGGCACATTTATGCATAGGTCAAAGCCATCAGCTTCTCTGTGTAGAAGTGGTTGTTGAAATTAGTTGCCTGTTGGTCTTCTGTACTGCTCTGTCAGACTCTAGCCAGTCTGTGTACGAAAGACCTCGCCCTAATAAACTTTGCAAAAAGTTTTCCAAATATTAATGTGCCACAATTAGAATTATCCACCAGCTTTAAGTATCATAGAATTTGACAAGTTTCTGGATTCTGGACCAATGGAAACAATTATATAGCCACATATATGAAAATGATCGAAAATTTCATAGTAACCACATTAAAAATGAGCATGTGAAAATAACTTTAATATTATCATTTGTTTAATTAACTGTACCCAAATTGTCATCACTTCAGTATGAAATTCATATTGAAAATTATTAACAAGATGTTTCACATTCTTTCTTTTGTTCTACTTGAAATCTGATGTATATTTGTAATTCATAACACATCTTAATTTGGGCCAGTCACATAAGTATGTAATAGCCATATGTACAGTGGCTACACCATTGGAGAGTGAAGCTGTAGGTTTGTGAAAACGTAGATTATTATTTTCTTGAAACTTCCAAATTTCCAAACAGCCCAAGCAATGAATTTTCAACTACATTTCTGGAAGGAGGCATTAATTAAACACTCTTGACCTGTTATCTTCTAGTTAGGATAAATAACAATGAATTAGCCATAATGAAGAATAACTGGAAGCTTAGTGTATACAAGTAAAAATGAGTACATCTTTTTTTAATTTTATTTCAGTTATACAATTTCATATATTTATGAGCATATTTCTTAAAATTGTGCTTAGTGCGAAAACAAAACCATCGAGTTAGATGCCAGAATTTCAGTGGTTTGTAATTAGGTGGGATCTTCCAGGCTGGGAACCTAGCAATGCATAGAGTGACTTTTGATTATTTTCATATTTGGTGGAGGAAGCATAATCAATGTGGGGCAGATTCAGACAATCTCTAGTTCCTCTTCAAAATGGACTCAAACAGTGACAGCAGCCAGTGGCTCAGACTAACTCTCTGTGGGGAGCAACTGAGACTAGACTAAGTTACTGGAACTAGGACTAATTCTATGCATCTGCTCTCCCACAATATGGCACTGGGGAGGAGCAAACAACTACGCAGCTGCCTCATCAGTTTGATAAGCTGCAGGAGCTGATCCTGCTCCTGAATGGAGGAGAGCAGCGTGCTCAGCGTGTGGGTAGCAGAGTTGGGATTGGTGGAAGAGGACTATAAAGGAGGAGAGAGATAACATGCACCAGGAACACCTGAGGAACATCTGAGCAGCCCCCGAGAGAGCCGGCCGGCGGTGTGCCGCTCCTCCGCAGAAGCGGGGAAAGTGGCAGGGGGAGCCTCCCTTCCACGGAGGTGGAGGGATCGGCAGCCAACCCGGGAAGGACCAGCAGCTAACCCGGGAAGGACCGAGCAGACAAAAGAACAGCGCAGGGTGTAGTGTCGTTCCTCCGCAAATGGAGGAGCGACAACTCTCCTTTCTGTGCCTAGCACTGTCTTGTCTGGTCCAAGCTGGACTACTCGTGTCTCCATCAGCAATCACAGAGCATTCTTATTTTTGGCTTGTAGGACCTGTGTGGAATGGTACCTTAAGTCACTGCTCTGACCCTCATAGCTGAATGGCTTGCACTTCCAGTAGCTGCAAATACTCCTTAGAGAAGAGTCTTGTTTGATCCACCATGATAACGGCAGGGAGATTTTTAAGGTCTCTTTGGTGAAAGAATCTTTTCAGAGGAAAATTAAAATTTTTTAAAGATTTGCTTATTTGAAAGTCAGAGAGAGAAAGAAAGTCCTCCATCTGCTGGTGCACTCCCCAGTTGGCCGCAACGGCCAGAGCTGAGCTGCTCCAAAGCCAGGAGCCAGGAGCTTCTTCCAGGTCTCCCACGTGGGTGCAGGGGCCCAAGGACTTGGGCCATCTTCTGCTGCTTTCCCAGGCCACAGCAGAGAGCTGGATTGGAAATGGAGTAGCTGGGACACAAATTGGTGGTGCCCATATGGGATGATGGCATTGCAGACGACAGATTTACCCACTATGCCACAGTGCCGACCCCGAAAATTAAATCTTATCTCCACCTTTTTGGCACCATAACTTCTTGAGTGGTATCATTAAACATTTTTCACTACAAGAATTTGGAACATTGACTTTCATCATCTGAAGCCCAATATTGTATAGGCTACAGTGACATTAACATAGTTGCAAGTATGGAAATGGGGAAGATGATGGATGTAACAGACGTGGCTAGAAGGTACATGATATGATGTTCCAGGTACGGACTAGACATGGTATCCATAAGCTAAACATCGGATCTGGCTTAATTATTACAGTAAGCATATGAGCTTGTTTAGATGTAGTTTCATTGTCAGACACAGAAATTAAGCCTCAGAAACTCCAAGTGTTTTGAGGAAGTGCACAAGCCTGTTACGAAACAGCGTTCAGAAGCGGTATGGTCTATTCTGCTGTTTCCACATCACGTGCTTCCCCGTAAAGCCAAACAAATGGAAAAGGAAATGGCTTGCTGTAAACCAACTGCGAACCACGAGAAATATTGAATGAAAGAGCAGAAGGTGAATTACACAGCAAACGTGATAAGACTTTGGTGGAGAGAAATGTTTCATTTCCCTGTAAATCAGAGAGCAGACAGGGAACTGGAAGAAATAGTGAAAACAGTGTTTCCTGAGGTGATCATAACCATGTTTCCAGAGAAAATGGAGTTTGGGAACAGTGGAAATTGAAGAAGGAACTGGATGGGTAGGAGCGATAGATGTGTATGATTAAGGGATCAGAGGAGAGAGAAAAATAATTCAGGTGACTGCAATAGTAGTGGCTTTCAGACTTTTCTGATCATAGCCACAGTAAGAAATATATTCCAAACAGGACCTAGTTAATAATCACTCTGTGTGTGTATGCATGCATAAATTTACTAATATATAATTTATCAGCATATATAGTGATACATATAATTTATCACAAATGTATGTAGTGATATATATCACTAAAAACGCAAAGGCAATTCATTGGAGAGAGAGTATATTCTTTCAAAAATAATACTAAAAGAGCTGGATATTCACATATAAAAAAATCTCATTGTAAATAAAAACTGACTTGAAATGAATCATGGACCTATATGTAAAGTTATGGAACTACTGGAGGAAAATCTGGGCTAGGCAGATTTTTTTAGCTGCGACATCTAAAGTAGGATCCACTGAAGTCCATATTTATAAATTGGTCTTTATCAAAATTACAAACTCCTGGGATCAATAAGACACTGTTGAGAGAGTGAAAAATCAAGCAAAAACCAGAAGAAAATATATGCGAAGTACATATCTGATGAAGGGTGTAATCGGAGCATACAAAGCACTCTCGAAACTCAATAAGAAAAAAAAATTTTTTAAATGTGCAAGGGATAGAGGGCATTTGACCTAATGGTTAAAGCACTGGTTGAGACACCCACATCCAAATCAGAGTGCCTGGGTTCAAGTCCTGGCTCCGCTTCCAGTTCTAGCTTCCTGCTAATGTGCACCTTGGGAGGCAGTAGATGATGGCTCAGTTATCGGCATCCCTGTTACTCGGCCAACCTGTTGCAGGCACCAGAGGGTGAAGGAGCAGATCAGGGCCCTCTGCGTCTCTTGCTTTGTGCCTCTCTAATTAATTACTTAACTAATCAATATTAAAGCACAAAGACTTGGATACTTCACTGAAGTAGATTTGGGAAATGGCGAATAAGCACGAGATGCTCAACAGGTACTCATTAGAGAAATGCTAACTAACGCTGCAATGAGATAATCCTACATGCCAACTGGAATGCAAACGTTAAGACCAAATCTGCTAAGTGTTGGCAAAGATGTAGATAAAGTCGAGTTCCTACTCTGCTGGGAATATAAAATGATGCGACCACCTTTGAAAGCAACTTGGAAGTTGTTTGACAAATAAATACACCCACCATTCAGCCATTCCATTCCTAGTGTTTACTTAAAAGAAATGAAAGCACCCGACCAGACAACAGCGGAATACAAGTGTTCATAACAGCTTTATTTGTGACATCAACAGGTAAATAGATAAACACACCTTCACAAAGCGGGACAATAGAACATTACTTAACCATAAAAAGACATAACCTTATTGGTCCATGTCAGTGTGGATGACCTGCTTAGTGGAAGAAGCCTGACAAAACTCAGTGGATACTGTATGATGTCATTTATATCAAATTCTAAAAAAGGCAAATTAAACTGAAGTAACAGAAAGCAGAAAAGTGCTTTCCTGGAAGTGAGAAAAGAGAGGATTTACCAGTGAACACAGGGAGACTTTGGGGAGTGAAGGACACGTTCTTGATCTTTTCACTTGCGTTCTATGGAGAGGGTTGCTAGGTTTAGCAGAGAAAAATACAGAGTGTCCAGTTAAATCTGAATTTCAGATAATAACATTTTCCAGTATAAGTCTGTACCATGTAATGTTTGGTATATATTTATACTAAAAATGATTCATTATTTTTTGAAATCAAAATTTAACTACCACACTGTATTTTGTCGTGTACACACACAGGAAAAAGTACAAAGTATACACCTTAAATATATGCAGGGCCGGCGCCGTGGCTCATTAGGCTAATCTTCCACCTGCGGTGCTGGCACCCCGGGTTCTAGTCCCAGTTGGGGCGCCAGATTCTGTCCCAGTTGCCCCTCTTCCAGGCCAGCTCTCTGCTGTGGCCCGGGAGTGCAGTGGAGGATGGCCCAAGTTCTTGGGCCCTGCACCCCATGGGAGACCAGGAGAAGCACCTGGCTCCTGGCTTCTGATTGGTGCAGCGCTGGCCATAGCGGCTATGTGGGGGGTGAACCATCAGAAAAAGGAAGACTTTTCTCTCTGTCTTTCTCTCTCTCACTGTCTAACTCTGCCTGTCAAAAATAAATAAATAAAAATACCTGCAGTGTATCATTTGTCAGTTATACTTCGATCAGGCTGTAAAGAGGAAGCAAGGTTCACCAAGGACGACAGGTCACTTTCCCAAGTCCCCACTGCCTGGAGCGGCAGTCACTCTCCACGTCCATGTGCTTTTTCTATTATACCAACTTGGTTCCAGAAGAAAATGTCACTCATAGGGGTTGTGAAATAGGTCCTCAATGTAAGGATATTCAGAACTGGACTGGTGGGGAAGTTTATTTTGTAATCCTCTGCTCTCATGTGCCTTTGCCTAATGTTTCACCTGTCCACAAATCCACTTAAAACCCACAGTGAAATCCATTCTTGGATGAGTAGGTGTCATTCTATTTCCATTTTCTTAATGACCTGGAAGCACAGCAAGTCCTCCGGCCGTCTAAGTGGAGATGGGAGAAGCTGTCATGAAAGGGATTCCCAGAAATGGGCAGAATCCCTATCTGTTGACTCCTGCTTTCTGGCTTGTTATAATTAAGTGTTTCTCAATAATCCAAGAGTTCACTTGCTTTCTTACAGCATACTTGCAGCTAGTTTAACTTATTTGTTATGTAACTCACAAGGCTGAGAAATTCCCACTTACTGGTGTAAATTACCTCCACCTAAATGGAAGGCACTGCTGTTTAGAAATAGACAAGCGTTTCTCCATCTACTTCAATCCGGGGAACGGAGAAGGGACGGCCATATTTCATCTTGGCTACAAGGTGTCCACTTAATGAATTACATTTTAACTGCCTGTGTTTGTGACACTCCTTACTGTCAGTGCCCATAATTAGAATGGCACATGTCCTTCCTGCTTTGCAGCAGAGGTAGATTGTCAATGTCACATTTATAGCCCAAGTCACCAGAGAGAGCAGCATTTAGATACCATTTCCTCCCCGTCTAGAGTGAGTTACGCTCCTTCCTTTGGAATCTGGGGTAATTACTGTTGTGACTTAGAGCAGTCAAGGCACAGCGCGTGCCCTCAGCTCTTTCCTGTGCGAGTGCAACCAGTGCAATCCTTCTTTATGTCGTTATTTCCAATCTATTTGTGTAATTTAGTACCCCTTCCCCACCACTTTCTTGTTTTTATTACACTGACAAATTTATATTTTTTGTTTTTAAAGATTTTTTTTATTCAAAAGGTGGAGTTACAGAGAAAGAGATGGAGAGAGAGAGGAGAGAGAGAGAGAGGGAAACGATCTTCCCTTCACTGGTTCATTCCTCAAATGGTTGCAATGGCCATGGCCAGGCCAGACCAAAACCAGGAGCCAGGAGCTTCTCCCGGATCTCCTACACAGGTGCAGGGGCCCAAACACTTGGGCCATCTTTCTCTGCTTTCCCAAGAGAATTAGCAGGGAGCTGGATCAGAACTGGAGCAACCGGAACTCAAACCGGTGCCCATATGGGATGCTGGCACTGCAGGTAGAGGCTTAACCTGCTGTGCCACAGTGCCAGCCCCTGTATTTTTTTTAATTGAAAACATTTTATTAATTTAGAGATAGTCTCTCTCTCGCCAGGGACTGGAGGTAGAGGCATAGATTGAACCCAGAAGCTCTGATGTTGTTTGTGGACATCAAAGTGGTGGCTTAACCATAAGGCCAAACATCACCCCAGTCTATGTGTATATTCATGACTTCTCACTGGTCACTTACACAGCTCTAATAATAAGGAAACCGGTTATTACAAAATCAAGAATCAGAACCAAATCGACTCCAGCAAAGTGGAATAAAACAACACTCTTCACTGGGAACTATTGTTATACAAATTAAAAATTTAATCTTTTGCAATTCTGCAAAATCATCTATTTAAATGAAATACTCTTTTTTTTTTAAAAAAAGTGTAATCAGCTGTTTTCCAAGTAAAGAAGACTCATATCTAAAATATGCACGGAGGGGCTGGTGTGTTGGAAAGCAGCCACACTTACTTTTTTTTTTTTAAAGATTCATTTTATTTATTTGAAAGACTTACAGAGAGAGAGAGAGAGAGGGAGTCTCCCATCCACTGGTTCACTCTTGAAATGGCCACAAATGCTGGAGCTGAGCTGATCTGAAGCCAGGAGCCAGGAGCTGCTTCCGGGTCTCCCACACGGTTACAGGGGCCCAAGGACTGGGCCACCCTCTGCTGCTTTCCCAGGCTCATTAGCAGGGAGCTGGACTGGAAGTGGAGCAGCCAGGACTTGAACCAGCACCCATATGGGATGCCGGTGCTGCAGGCCGGGGCTTTACCCCATTGCGCCACGCACTGCCCCACACTTCATCTTTTACAGATTGACGGCAGGGTTGAGTAGTTTTCACAGAGATGGTCTGGCCCCTGGTCTACACCATTTTCTATCTGTGCCTTTCAGAAGACTTGTCGACCTCTACCGCAGCTCTGCAGGAACGACAATCTTCATTCTCCGCCTTGCGTTTTGGGAGGTTGGTTTCTGGCTGAGACCCAGGCTTGCCTTCATTTCTTTGTACTGCTTACAGTGTAAAGCCATGTCCTCAAGCTGGGTAGCACAGACATGGGGCTAACAATAACTGAGCAAGTGGTGAAGAGCCACAGGAGAGAGCAGCTGCGACTTCAGGTGACTTCACGAGAGCGATCCGGCAGCAGTACATCGCTGCAGCGTGTGCGCGTGCTTCCTGTAAGGAACGTTTCCCGCTGTGTCTGCAGCTGATGGCCCAGAGGCCAGGATGGCCTTCTCCTGCCCAGACACCTCGTCTCCTCCGGGTGACGACCCCGACCTCATGCGATTCAGCATTAGGCGTTGACTCACTCCAGCTCGTCACTGAAATCGCAGCCCCTCGCTGCAGCTCCGTTTTAGGAGGAGATGAATGACTCATTCCTGATGAATGAGATGCGAGAGGAATTTAGCTGGGGTTTTCTAGGAAGGACTCCCCTGTCAAATTAAATGGGCATGCGCACGCACACACACACACACACACACCCCGCTTGGACATTCGTCTGTCTGCATGTGACACATGAAGCTTGGGACCTCAAGCTTGCCCGGAGGCCACTTGGTCCAGAAAACTCCAAGCTCATGGACGGGAGAGAACTTGTGATTCTGAAGAATCTTTGAGGTACTGCAGGAAGAGATTTTGCTTTTTCTTTTTTAGAAAAACAACCAAAATGCACTTATTTAATATATATCACAAGAGCTCAACTAGAGACTTAATTTTAAAAACAAAAATAGCAGTACAGCTCAAGATGCAGAGCCATGTAGAAATCAAGGCAAGAGCAGACATCGTAAGGAAGCACTATGAAGACCACACAAGGGGAGGCCGGGGAGGCCGGGGAGGCCGGGGAGGCCGGGGCTCTTGGCTGGACGCCTGCTTTGGATAGGTTCCGTGCAGTATTTCCTACGAGCCGTGGGGTTTCCCGCAGCTCAGCAGCACATGTGCGCCAAGAGCCGTGGGTGCTGGGATCTTGCTGGAGGCCCTGATAAGAGCAGGACGGTCCTGCAGGCTCGTGGGCAGACCACTGTCCTGCAGGCAGAGCTGGCGCGGTCTGTGGAGACCCTGAGGCCTCAGCGCTCCTGGGCAATTCACTCACAGTGGAGTTGCTCGCTCCTTGCTACCCAGGGTAGCATCTGCCTGGTCACCCTGCAGGACAGGTGGTCTGCCCTGTGTGACATCAGCGTCATCCTGCTCTCCGTCCAGGGGCTGCCTGTCGAACCCACCATCCAGAGCCCTCGGGACTGCCATGCTGCTGAGCCCTGGGAAAAGCCGTCGGACTCAGGGAAGGCGGAAGTTCCTTTGTCACCAGATGTCAAGAGGGTCATTAGCTCCTGCTGAGCCTCATGCCCATGAGACTCCAGGCGGCACCCTCTCTGGGCTCAGCGCCTACGTGGGTGGCAGCCATGCTGGTGGCAGCTGGATGGCAATTTTGAGAGGCCATCGGAACTCGGGGCGACTGCAGCTACCAACTAAGAGTTTCTTGTAATGAAATCAAGTGGATCGTGCAGGCTGATACAAGGGAAATCCCAAGCCCTAGCCTTGTCTTCGATTCCTTCTCTAGGTAGGATGCCTACGGGGGCAGTCATTTGTTTGCAAAGCTTTGTCAAGATGAGTCTGTCAATTTTATTTTCTGAGTAAAAGCCCAGCGATATTTGCCAATTTTTTGATCCTGCTTTATTTCCCTACTAATGAGGAAAAATATGGAGTTATATATCTTTAGATGACCTTGGCAATTTTAAGGGTAAAGTAGTGCTCTCTAAACATATCACCAAGCATTGACTCGGTGCATGGCACTAGGCACAATGCTATGGCAGTTACAAATCACATGGGAGATAGGGATTAGCACCATCTAAGTACGGTAATAAGGGGTTGCTTGACACGCAGAGATAAGACACCCAACTCATGGGACCTGAGCAGGCGCATGAAACACAGAGAAACAGGCTCAAGGTTTCTCACCTGCATCACAGGTGGCCGCTTATCTCACTATGCCACAATGCTGGCCCCCTACTTTTTTTTTTAAGAGGAAAGATTTATTGTTGGCTGAGGGGAGACTGATGAGCCTGGGGGAGAGGGCAAGAGAGTAAGAGAGCACATGACCAGAAACAGGTCCTGTTAAACCTTTGCCAGGGGGGTGGGCCGGGAAGTAGGAGCAGCGAATCCCATTAGGGTGGGGGTGGAGCTGACACCGGTGGTTGGGCCATGGGGCTTAGGACTGAAGCCTACTGTGCAGCGTGGTGACGGGTGGCTCCCCACATTTTTTTTAAAAGATTTATTTATTTATTTGAAAGGCAGTGTTATGGAGACAGGCAGAGAGCTAGAGAGAGAGAGAGAGGGAGGGAGGGAGGGAGGGAAAGAGAGAGGGAAGGAGGGAGAGAGAGAGGGAGAGAGAGAGATATCTTCCATCCACTTGTTTACTCCCCAAATGGCCACAATAGTCAGGGCTGGGCCAGGAGCCAGGAGCTTCACCAGAGTCTCCCAAGTGGGTGCAGGGACCCAAGCACTTGGGCTGTCCTGCCCTACTTTCCCAGGCACATCAGCAGGAAGCTGTATCAGAAGTGGAGCAGCTGGGATTTGAAAACAGTCCCGCAGGGGATGCTGGTGCTGCAGGTATCAGCTGAACCCACTGTGCCCAACGCCAGCCCCTATCCATCACGTTTGACATAATCATTCCATGAGTTTGTTGGAAACAGCTCGATTAGTAACCACTGCTCCTGGTGCTTTCTGATTGTCAATAGGAGGTTCATGGTTTGAGAGAATTGAGGTATAAGAGGACTTAAAAAGTTTGTGCAGATTTATTTTGGTGCAAAAAATTTTGAAATCCATGAAATCCATTTTCCATAATCTGCGTTTTCAATGAGCATTGCACAGACTGTACGTAGCAAGGAAGTTGCTGCCCGGTATGTACTTGTTTGAGCAGGCAGTTAAAACACTGAGCCCTTTGGTTCTTTCAGTGGTTCGGCCCAGTGCATCACTGCACCAGCTGAAATAAAGCAGTACAATTTTTCTAGTTCACAGGGCAGGTGTTGCAATGGGGTGGGTTAAGCCATTCCTCTTGATGCCCACATCCCAAGTGGGAGTGCTGGCTTCTAATCCTGCTTCTTATTAATGCAGCTGGGGAGGCAACAGAAGCTGGCCGAAGCATTCCTGCCACACAGGAATGTGGATTCCTGCCACACAGGTGGAGAGCTGGATGGAGTTCCAGGCCCCTGGCTTCAGATAGCTCAGCCCTTTGCTGTTGCAGCCTCTGGGAGAGTGAACCAGTGAACAGAAGATTCTCTCTCCCTCTCCCTCTCCCCCTCTCCCCCTCTCCCTCTCCCTCTCCCTCTCCCTCTCCCTCTCCCTCTCCCTCTCCCCCTCCCCCTCTCCCTCCCCCTCCCCCTTTCCCCCTCTCCCTCTGCATTTCAAATAAATGAATCAATCTTAAATTTTTTTCTAGTCCTCAAGTCCACTTGGTAATAACTGTCAGAATTAGAGAGCCTTCTTTCTTTCTTTCTTTTCTTTTTCTTTTCTTTTTTTTTTTTTTTTTTGACAGGCAGAGTGGACAGTGAGAGAGAGAGAGAGAAAGATCTTCCTTTGCCGTTGGTTCACCCTCCAATGGCCGCCGCGGCCAGTGCACTGCGGCTGGTGCACCGCACTGATCCAATGGCAGGAGCCAGGTGCTTCTCCTGGTCTCCCATGCAGGTGCAGTGCCCAAGGACTTGGGCCATCCTCCACTGCACTCTCAGGCCATAACAGAGGGCTGGCCTAGAAGAGGAGCAACCGGGACAGAACCCGGCACCCCAACTGGGACTAGAACCCGGTGTGCCAGTGCCACAAGGTGGAGGATTAGCCTAGTGAGCCACAGCATCAGCTTAAAGAGAGCCTTATTTCTGTCAGTAGTTGTAGTCATTAAACTCTAATATTGTCTCCTCTCTTCCTCCCCCAACATGGGTGTGGCCCATGTACCCATTAGAGTTCATTGCAGAGTTTCGCGTTCCCACCACCCTCTGATCCTGCCTTCACTCAAGCTCCCTGACAAGCCCAGCTGTTTGCACCAAACATCTGCAGAAGCCAAATTATGCCCATGTTGTCAACAGATTATCAAACACACTTATTAAAGCACTCATTTCCATGTTTCCTTTGATTCCTTTTATTTCCCTGGTATGTTTCGTTTTGGTCACTGGAGGCTTGGCCTCCTAAGGCTATGTTACAGAATGCAGTGATGTTACTATGAGTTCTCATCTTTCTGCTTCCAACTATGGAAATAAATATAGTAAAAAGCATTTCTTCCTCTGCCATGCCCCAGGTGTCTTACCACAAAGTCCAGAACAGAGAATTTTACCAGCTCTGGACACTACATCACCCGTGTGTCTTTTCCGAGGTCCTTGCTGCTCTCCCAATACAACTACGTGTTTTCAGTGTTAGGGCTGTTTAAGCCTTTCTCCACTCATCAATCCACTTTTCCATTTACCAAGCATTTCCTGTGTGGCTCTCCTAAGTTCAAAGTACCGTGTTGGCAATGAAGCATTAAGAGCGGTGAGCAGGATGCAGCCTGTGCTCTGTAGGCGCTTGCACGAGGCGACGCTCAGGCAAGGTGGATACAGAAAAGAAAAATGAAATTCAGGGAAACACCCATGAAGGCGGCATGCTGAGTGTCTAATCTTGACTCGGGGGAGTTGGCGATGTTTCCCTGAGAAGGAAGCACATACAGAAAGCCTTGTAGGATTTGTTTTGTCGGTGGGAAAAGGTTGAGGAAAGTGTTAGAGTCAGGATGTGAAGGGCTATTCTGCAGTCTTGGGAAATCTGGGCGAATGCAATGTACAGGCACTGGAGAAAACCTCTTCTCCCCCTCCCCCTTCTTCTCCTCCTCCTTCTTCTTCCTCTCCTTCTTCTTAGGAAAGGGAGTGTTTAATTTCGAGTGTTAGATCACTCATGGTAGCTGTGTCGATGATGTATTAAAAAGGAAACTGGAGGCCGGCGCCGTGGCTCACTAGGCTAATCCTCCACCTTGCGGCGCCGGCACACCAGGTTCTAGTCCCGGTCGAGGCACCGGATTCTGTCCCGGTTGCCCCTCTTCCAGGCCAGCTCTCTGCTGTGGCCCGGGAGTGCAGTGGAGGATGGCCCAAGTGCTTGGGCCCTGCACCCCATGGGAGACCAGGAGAAGCACCTGGCTCCTGCCATCAGATCAGCGCGGTGCGCCGGCCGCGGTGGCCATTGGAGGGTGAACCAACGGCAAAGGAAGACCTTTCTCTCTCTCTCTCACTGTCCACTCTGTCTGTCAAAAAAAAAAAAAAAAAAAAAAAAGAAAGAAAAGAAAAGAAAGAAAGAAAAAAAAGAAACTGGAGCTGAGACTAGACAATGAAATATTATTTATTCATATTTTAAAGATTTAATTGAAAGGCAGAGTGACAGAGAGGGAGAGGGCGGGAGGGAGAGAATTTACCATGCATTGGTTCACATCCCAAATGGCCCCAGTGGTCAGTGCTGGGCCAGGCTGAACCCAAGAATTGCATCCTGGTTTTCCACATAGACGGCACAGGTCCAAGAACTTGGGCCTTTTTCTGTCTGCCTCCTCAGTCTGGATCAGAAGTGGAACAAGATGGTTGTGTTGTAGGTGGGGGTTAACCCGTGGTGTCACGACGCTGGCCTCAGTATTATTCACTTCTACTGCCTGCCTCTCAACTAAAGCATAAGCTCCGTGAACACAGGTACTTGGCTTTATTCACTGCTATATTCCCAGCAGTCAGAACAGTGCCTGAAGTAAGGTAGCTGTTCATAGATATTTGTTAATAAGTGCACCAGCTAAATAGCGGTAAGACGTTGGTTAAGACTCGCGTGTCCCAGACTGGAGTGCTTGGGTTCCGTTCCCTGCTCTGGCTCCTGCTTCCTGCCAATGCAGACCCTGGAAGGCCGTGGTGATGGGTCAAGCAGTTGGGTTTCTGCCTCCCAGGTGAGAGACCTGGATTGAGTTCCCAGATCACGGCTTTGGTCATGCCCAAGTCCAGCCATTGCAGACATTTGGGGAGTGACCCAGTAGGCGGGAGCTCTTCTTCCTCTCTCTCATAAGTAAATCAATAAATTTTAAATAAAACATGTTTACTTTTATGTCAAAAATATTTGAAATCTAGGGCTGGTGTTGTGGCAAAGTGGGTTAAGCTGCTCCTTGCTAAACTGGCATTCCCTATCGGAGTATCCGCTCGAACCCCAGATGCTCCGCTTCCAATCCAGCTTCTTACAAATGCACCTGGGAAGGCTGCAGGCGATGGCATAAGCATCTGGGCCCCCGGCGCCCACATGGGAATCCAGGATGGAGTTCCTGGCTCCTGACCTTGGCCTAGCCCAAATCTGGCTGTTGCAGCCATTCGGGTAATGAACCAGCAGACGGAAGATCTCTGTCCCTCCCTCTCTGTCTTTCCCTCTTCCTCTGTTGCTCTGTCTCTCAAGCAAATCTTTAGAAATATTGAAATCCATGCATAGCTTTTTTAATAACCCACATTTTCTATGAACTTTCTGAAGACCCTCTCATAGGCATGAATTTAAAAAATGCTTTACAGCAAAACAACCTTATCTTTTAATTCCATTTCCCACAGCTTTCAAAAGTACTCTCACGCTATGTGCCAGGTTTTCAACTGAGAATTTTGCTAAAGAAAATGTATTCTCTCCTTTCCCTTTAACAAGGCTACAACACAGACACAAAACATCAGAGGTGCAAAGACTGAGATGAGAGGTTGGATAACTTTTCCGGGGTCATGAAACCACACAAGACAAAGCCAGGATTTCACTGTATAGGGGTGGGGCTTCAAAATAGCATCCTCAAGACACAAGGGAGCAAATAATTTCAACCACTCAGAGTGGAAAGAGGAGATAGGCCCAGCCTATTGGCCTTGAATCACACTGCTTCCAGGCTAGGGAGACGCAGAAATGTGGACCCGTGAAACCTGGGGCAGGGTGAATGGAAGTTCATCTCCTTCCCCATCCAAAGGCAGCTGGCACAGCAGAGGGAAATTTAGGACCGATTGACGCTTGGTAATGGCTGCTCTAGTTAATAATTACAGCTAAGTCATCCGCCAAGGGCTGGTCCTCTGACGTGAAGGAGAGCCCCAAAGGAGATGGGCAAGTGAGCGTTTTATTAACCTAAGAGATGTTTGCAAATGAGAGCTTGAATGTAGAGGAGGAGAAAAGATCCAAGAAAACTTGACACAGGATTAAAGAAAAACTAGAGACACCTTGAAGAATACAACGAAAGTAGTTGACCAGAGGTGACAGTTGTTACAGGAAAAATAAGCAGACAAGGTTGGGCACTAATAAGAAGCAGAGAGCTCCATCCAGCACAGTCTAGGTTCTGGAGGAAGAGGCTTGGCAGAGGAAAAGCGGGTCATCTGAGCCAAACACCTGCAGAACTGTCTTACAAGAGGCCGCGATTCTGGGTGTCACTGGATGTGGAGCGATATGAGGACCACCCTTGGCTGGCTAGAGGTCTGTGTGGGGGTACACCTCAGACTATGACACCTGTGTGTCTAAGTCAGCCATGTGGCCAGAGCAGGGTCCTCCCAGGGACCGGTGGGCCAGTTTCTATGCCACGTATCACATCCTGATATTTCTAAAGACTAGATGAGGAGGAGTGGTGTAGCAAAGCCCAGTGTCTTGACTAAAACCTTGCAGCACCCTGATGGGACACACACACACACTACTTGGCTTGAAAAGCAAGTGGACTTCCCACCACACGCTAACACAACCATGTGTTTTTGACTCAGCTGCTGGTAAGCTTTGAATGTTCCCCTCCCAGTTAAGGTGCACAACTCACCGACCAGTGAGACAGTATTAAGAGGGGAGAACTTTCAGAGGAAGGTGGGATTGAGGGCTTCTCCACACGTGAGCGGGATTAAGGCCCTTGTAAAAGCGGCTTCACACCGCATTCAGCTCACCTGTCTTTGTCCTGCCTCCATTTGGCCACACGGCTGCTCCTCCCCTCCAGAGGCACCGTTTTGGAAGTGGGGAGCTTTTCCAGGACGAACAGACCTGTCGGCGTCTGGATCTTGGACTTCCAGCCTCCAGCATTTCTTTTCATCATAAGTTGCGCAGGCCAGGTGCTTTCTGATAACCATGCGCAAGGGCTAGGGCAGGTGGCAAGTGGTAGCTCTTTTTCCAAGTTCCGTGACTAAGCAAGTAACTGCAGATACATATCTGCTGTCACAGTTATAGGAGTATGTGCTGAAGACACTAGAGTAGTGATAAGGGTCAGTATTTCTCAAATCCTTCCATGTCTTCTCTCAGCGGGGAAAAGCAGACACGTTGAAGTCAGTTTGAGAAACACTGGCTTATGTAATTGTAAGTAGGTCTCTTTACTGTAGGAGCTCTTGGCATTCTTCATATTCTTTCATGTGCAGTGAATCTGTGAAAGGCAAACGCAGCAAGCACTGTGCTCAAGTGTGTCTGCCGACGGAGCACTCCTCACCCATGTACCTTCCTGGTGCATCTGTAGCAGCAGCTTTTCAAGAATAGTTGGGGAAACACTGGTCTAGACAGACACTGAAATCCCAGCGAGGCTGACGCGGTTCTTGTGTATTTCACCCTACTTAGAAGAGATGGCAGAAATGCCCTGTAGATGAGACCTCAACACCTGTCATGGGGAGAGAAAATGGTTTTCTCTGCTCTCACAGTTCTATACCAAAGCAGTTACACGGCAGTGAAGAGCTGAAGCTGCAATGCTCCATCAGGGAATCAGCTACTCAGTGACGACTCAGGGCGTCTGGGAGAGTGAGAGCCCTCAGGGAGCTGTGGAAGCACCTGCCAGCATCATGCTTCTGGAGCTGTCTCCCCACTTCCGCCTTCTTGGAAGGCTGTGATTGCTTTTCTAAACAGAGACTTGTTACACGTTGAGAATCCCACCCAGTACCTGGGCCACATGGCAGGGTGGCGATCAAAGCTTTTGCACAGACTGTACTGTTTCCAAATATTAAACTGTTCGCAAATACTCCCTGGTCGGAGGGCAAAATGAAAGGAGCTAGGGGACCAGGAGGCGCCAGTGATGGTGTGGCCACAACACAGCTTCTGTGTTTGAAGTCTTCAGCCAACTTTTGGGTTGAAAACGTGGCCTCATTTCCCCACATAATCCTACTCCCATGTGGATTATGGGGCTTTGGAATTCTCCCTGGCCCATTGGATCACCTTGTTTTTAGTACTTTTCCCCACAACATCTTAGCTTCCATTTGCACTTTTGCATCATCAACTTGCAATACCAGATTTATTTAAGTCCTCTTTTCTCAAACCTTGCCTTACTGTGGCTTGTCTCGCCTGCTTCTACAGTTCGCTGATTATTTTCCGTTATTGCTTTACATTTAGAATGCCAGGACTTATTAAGTACCCTTGACTTTGGTCATTATCTACTATAAGTTGTCCTCCTCTAATAATTTTCTTCATTTTCCAGTTGCTTCCCATACATCTGGGAAGTATGTGGTGAATTTTAGCATAAAAAACGCAGCTGGGGTCGGTGTTGAGGAGTAAACAGCACATTCTGGGGCATCACTTTGAGCCCCAACTCCTCTGTTCCTTAGCTTCCTAGTAATGCATCTGGGAAAGCAGCAGATGATGGCCCAAGTCGTATGTCCCTGCCACTCATGTGAGAGACCTGGATGGACTTCTGGGCTGCTGGCTTTGGCCTGGCTGAGACCAAGCTATTGAAGCCATTTGGGGAGTGAACCAGCAGATGGAAGACCTCTCTCTCTCCTCCTCTTTCTGTATCACTCTGCCTTTCAAATACACAAATATATAAATCTTAAAAAATGCTGTTAAGTTGATTATAAACAGAGCTCTACCTTCAAGGTAAGCTTCCCGGGTGTGAAGAGCTTGTCAGCTGGGACTGTGGACAAGAAACCATTCTTTCTGTTTCATTTTCCCCACATGGAAACTCGAGAAAATTATCTCACTTAGTTATCAATAAGGACTAATTGGATAATGCATCTAAAGTCCAACAGTGCCAATTAGAACATAGCAAATGCCATATAATCATTGGCAGTTGTTATTTCCACTGTTAAAATAACAAAGGCTTCTTAAAATATGGGGAATCTAAAGCAGCTTATCTTTTTCTTTTTAAGGACCAGATTATATAAAGGATCATTTACCTAAAATCCATCAACACACTTCCTATATAGGAGAAAAGCGTCCAGTGCTAGAAAAAACTGGAGATCTCAAGTATTTATGGAGGCCTGCCCCAAACCAAAGCTTTCCAGCAAAATATAAACACGAATATGTCGGTGGAATTGGTTGGGGAGTGCAGGAGTATAACTTCATCAACAGATCAAGACTCGAGAGTGGCTTTCATATCAAGGTATTGCCTGTACATTCATGCTCTTCATAGTGTATTCTCGTCTGTCTTGAATTCCGAGTTTGCTTTCGTAAGAAATGTAAGGGGTTGGTCTCTCTCTCCCTGGGGAGTGATGGGATTTGAGCTTTGCAGAAAGAGAAGTGCGTGACTGTGTGTACTTGATACCGCAGCTCCCCTGTAGTTCAAGAGGGGAGGTGTGAAGACAATGAAGGCATGGATGGGCCAAAAGCATTTGGCTTTGATGTTGGAATGTGTTCAGATTCACTTTCTTCAGAGGAACTGACACACACTTCCCCTTCCCAGGGCTGTTTGAGAGTGGGTGGTACCAAGAACGCAGCTGGGCGTAATCCACCAGTCTCAGATTGGTAACAGTAGCACTGATAATGCTTGGGAAGTAGGCAAGTCAGGGTACCTACCAGTGGGTTCTTAGCCACCTGATCTTGTTTCTTGTTCATGGCACGGACACAGGCCCAGGCCCAATAGTCCCTTCTGAGACCGGAGAGAGCACAGGTGATTTTTAGAAGAGAAGTTGGAGACTTCAGACAGGGCTGTCGGATAATTGAATGTGTCAATTATGCATTGACCTAGCTTCTTCAGGCAGTATAGTAGTAATCTCTTATATGGGACAGGTCCACAAAGGAGACTCCTTTTCCTGGCCCAACCATGAGCAGTGTGAGACAGTGGTTGGGAGCTGAGTTTTTTGTTGTTGTTGTTTGTTTGTTTTAAAAGATGTATTTATTTGAAAGACAGAGTTAAAGAGAGGCAGAGAGTGAGAGAGAGGTCTTTGATCCCCTGGTTCACTCCCCAGATGGCTGCAACATCCGGAGCTGTGCCGATCCGAAGCCAAGAGCCAGGAGCTTCTTCCAGATCTCCCATGAGAGTGCAGGGACCCAAGACTTGGGCCCTCTTCTGCTTTCCCAGGCCACAGCAGAGAGCTGGAAGTGGGGCAGCCGGGACTCAAACCGGTGTCCATATGGGATGTTGGCACCGCAGGTGGCAGCTTTACCTGCTATGCCACAGCGCTGGCACCAGGAGCTGTTTTAAAGTTAGACCCTGATTTAGAGCCAGTACTTGGACTTGACCAATGAGTTCAGCTCTCAGCATCTCCATTCCCTTCTGTTCGTGGAACAGTCTTGAGAGGCCGACTTCCCAGGATCACTTGGATTCCTCTCCTGGTTCTGCTGCCTAAAGCTGTGGGTCGCCTTGGTTGGGTTCCTCAGCCTCTGGGCGTCAGTCTCTTCATTAGGGAATCTTAGTTGTTACCTTACTGAGCATCAAACATTACACAGGCCAATCCTTGTAGAGATCTGGGAATAGCACCTGCACATTCCAAGCCCTCGTGTGTTTAATGTTGTGAGAATTATGTTGTGAGAGTGGACACACTAAGCATGCTGCCCACCACATGGTTGACAGCCACATTTCAGCTGCCCATACTGACCTTGTGGTTTCATTTTACTCCATGTCGGTTAAACAGAATGGCTGTTTGGGTTCTTAAGTTGTGTTCCACCTCATTTGGGCAGGAAAGATGCAGATCTGAAACTTGATTAAATCTCAAACCAGCCACCAGTGAGAAGAGTAGAGGCCAAAACAAGGCAGCCGGGTTGGCTAGGGAAAGTGCATTACTGTGGGTGTCTTGTTCCTCCCCGGTGACGCTCTGCTTTTGTACGCAGCCCTCAGTGTGGTTTTTCATCTGAGCGCTTGCTGTCGCTCCCCCTCTTCATGGAGGAACGACACTAAGCCCTGCCTAGGCTTCATATCCGAGTCACGGCACCATTATGTCGCTCCCCCTCTTCGTGGAGGAACGACACAGGACCCTGCGTTGTTCTTTCGTCTGCTCGGCCCTCCCCAGGTTTGCTGCTGGTTCTTCCCGGGTTGGCTACCGTCCCTTCCACCTCCGTGGAAGGGCGGTTCCCCCTGCCGCTTTTCCCCACTTCCGCGGGGGAGCGGCACACCGCCGGCCGGCTCTCTCGGGGGCTGCACAGGTGTTCCCCTTAGATGTTCCTGGTGCATGTTGTCTCTCTCCTCCTTTATAGTCCTCTCCACCAATCCGTGCTCTGCTACCTACACGCCGAGCGCACCGCTCTCCTCCAATCAGGAGCGGCTCTTGCAGCTTATCAAGTTGGTAAGAGGCAGCTGGGTAGAAGCTGTTTCCTCCTCTCCCAGCGCCATACTGTGGGAGAGCAGATGCATAGAATAAGTCTTAATTCCAGTAACAGTATAGTCCGAGTTGCTCCCCACACTTGCAAACTCAGGTCCTCGTCTCTAACTTAAGAACCTGTTTTGCTGCTCAAAGGAAGATTCATCAAGCGTTGCTTGGTCTCTAACGCAGGCTGTGAATCGGAGGCAATGGTAGCGCGAGTCAGCCTTCCAGGAG
This sequence comes from Oryctolagus cuniculus, assembly GCF_051225735.1. Classification (NCBI taxonomy): domain Eukaryota; kingdom Metazoa; phylum Chordata; class Mammalia; order Lagomorpha; family Leporidae; genus Oryctolagus; species Oryctolagus cuniculus. The sequence goes on along the minus strand of NC_142874.1, from coordinate 5,798,461 downwards.
GGGATCTGTGTGTGTATGTGTGTGTGTGTGTGTGTGTGTTACTATTTCACTGACTGCTTTTAATGACTGCTTTGCTTGGTAACTGTGTCTCTGGATCTCTGGAGGGTGCATGTGGTGGTTCCTTATCACCCCCACGTGTGGCACCCTCAGAACCTGGTCTTGTGCCCATGCTCTAAGATAGGGTGCTTTTCTGTGCACTTTCTTGGCCCTGGAATTTGAACAGTAATTGTTTTCATCTTTCTGTCTCAGATAATGACAGTATTTGAGAGGAAGAGTTACATAGAGAGAGAGGGAGAGAGAGAGGTCTTCCATCTGCTGGTTCCCTCTCCAAATGGCCCCAACAGCCGGAGCTGGGCCAATCAGAAGCTAGGAGCCAGAGCTTCTTCTAGGTCCCCTATGTGGATGCAGGGGCCCAAGCACTCAGGCCGTCTTCCACTGCCTTCCCAGGAGCATTAGCAGAGAGCTAGATTAGAAGTGGAGCAGCAGCCTGCGCCGCGGCTCAATAGGCTAATCCTCTGCCTTGCAGCGCCGGCACACCGGGTTCTAGTCCCAGTTGGGGCGCCGGATTCTGTCCTGGTTGCCCTCTTCCAGGCCAGCTCTCTGCTGTGGCCCGGGAGTGCAGTGGAGGATGGCCCAAGTGCTTGGGCCCTGCACCCCATGGGAGACCAGGAGAAGCACCTGGCTCCTGCCTTTGGATCAGCGCTGTGCGCCGGCCGCAGCGCGCCGGCCGTGGCCGCCATTGGAGGGTGAACCAACGGCAAAGGAAGACCTTTCTCTCTGTCTCTCTCTCATTGTCCACTCTGCCTGTAAAAAAAAAAGAAAAAAGAAAAAAAAAAGTGGAGCAGCTGGGACTAGGCACGGCACACATATGGGTTGCTGGTGCCACGGGCAGAGGCTTAACCTACTATGCCACAGCACCAGTTTGATAATAGCAATCTTAAACAATATCTTAAAGGATTTCTTTTTAGGCTGGTGTTGTGGTACAGTGAGTTAAGTTGCCTGGAATGCTGGTGTCTCAGAGAGTGCTTTGAGGCCTGCTCCAGCTTCCTGCTAATGTGTCCGGGAAGGTAGTGGGTGATGATCAAGCACACTCCCCCCGCCACCCATGTGGGTGATGATCCAAGCACACTTCCCCCGCCACCCATGTGGGTGATGATCAAGCACACTTCCCCCGCCACCCATGTGGGAGGCCAGGATGGAATGCCAGGCTCCTGGCTTCAGCAAGCTCAGCCCTAGCTATTGGGGCCATTTGAGGAATAAAACTGTGCTGGGAAGGCACCTCTACTGTGCCTTCTCTCTTTCACTGTTGCTCTGCCTTTCCAGTAAATCTCCTTACAAAATAATTCCATGGATCTAAAGCTGTATAACGAGTGACCTACCTGTCAGATTCAGGTGTTGTCCCTGGGGCAGCTAGTCTTTTGCCCTCTGAGTTCCAGGCACATATACCTGTCTACAGCCAAGGCAGCCGCCATGTTATTTTTCGAGTCTAGACTCAAACTTATCGAGCCAGTGCTTTGGGCAGCTATTGGGAATCAATCAGTCTTGGCGCAGGAACTGACATTTGAGCTGATGCACACATTACACCGCCCACATGCACACACACACACACACACAGTCTGCTAATTAACAATAGCATAACAGAGTGGTGGCACTAACCCTCTCCTTACAGAGGAGCGGGTGAATTCCTGGGTGGTGCTACTTATGAAAGTCTCTCAGTCCACTTCCTGTTCTTTGCCCAGTTCCTTGTCTTTGTGTAACTCCTCGCATATCCCTTGCCCTTCCTTGTCCTGCAATGTCCAAACTACAATGGTCATTTCTTGTTTCAGTCCAACTGCAGAGACTCCATCTCTATCTCTGCAATCGCCCAGAACTTGGATGTTAAGCACAAACCTGCATCTGCTGGATTTTTATAGCTCAACAGCTGTTCGCCCTGATTTACTGCTCCAGGTTTATGTAAGGGTAGCATTTAAGGAAGCTGAAACATCCAACAGACTCAGTAAGATGCCTGGGGCAGCGCCGCGTCCCTAGGAGTGGTCTTGCCTATTTGGGGCACTAGAAGGGGTGCTATGGGTCATCTGGCTGTTGGCAAGAAGATAATAACATCCAAGCTGAATGACACCTGAGAAATCTCACATCACAAAGGACAGTAAAAGTCACAAGATCGGGTTTCTTCCCTAGATCATTTTATGTTCGGCTATTTCCTATTCACTTCCGTGTGGGTTACAGTACCAGAATAACACACATACGTATCAGCCGGGAAAGACCATTACTTTTGTCATAAGCTCAGTTAAGAGGGGCTTTTGTTTTCAGATGGATCTGGCCTCTGCCAAACTGGATACGAATATTTTTACTCTGCAAGAATAAATGGAGACGGTTGAAGCAGATCTGTTTCTGTGACCTCGTGCTAATCTTAAAGCGTTTTCACTGCTGTTCAGCTGGGCTTGTCGGCCCTCCGCTTGTCTTTCTGTAACGCAAACCTCCACAAGGTCAGCTGACTTCCTGATGCCTATTTTCTGCTGTTGTGTCCTGACCTTGTGACAGATGACTTAAGTCACTTGGTTTGACCACAGAAACAATGTGATAATGAACTTGATGACTAATCCTTCATGGATGTGAGCCCAGAGACAATATTAAATCAATCATAGTATAACAGCCATCATACTGATATTATACAATTTTTAAAAATCTATAAGCTAGTAAGGAGAGCCATAGCATAAATTTCTGCTTTACTTTGTCTTTTAAAGATATATTAATGACTATTATCTAATATTTTTAAGTGATAAAGAGTTAATAACCATGTAATATGAGAAAGTCGTCATATAAGACACCAGCAGCTGAAAATGAATAGCAAAAACATAGTGTATACTAAAAATGCAAAATTTGTCTAAACACCAGGCTAGGTCATACCTGTATTTTGTTGTTATTCTCATCTGGAAACAAAATAACAGTCCTACTTTTCTTAATTCTTCTTGCACAAGTATTTGGCATGGCTGGTCATAACTTGATTGTGTGATTGTTTCTCATCCTTTTAAGTTTTTTTTTTTGCATGTTTCTATATATATATATTTAGAAAGCTTTTATTTAATTAATACAAATTTTATAGGTACAGCTTTAGGAATATAGTGATTCTTCCCTCCACACCCGCCCTCTGACTCCACTCCCATCCCACCCCCTACTCCCTCTTCCATCCCATTCTTCATTAAGATTCATTTTTAATTAACTTTATATACAGAAGACCAACTCTATACTAAGCAAAGATTTCAACAATTTGCACCCACACACACAAACACACATGAAGTATAAAGTACTGTCTGAAAACAAGTTTGGCAGTTAATTCTCATAGTACAACTCATTAAGGACAGAGGTCCAAGATGGGGAGCAAGTGCACAGTGACTCCTGTTGTTGACTTAACAATTAACATTCTTATTTATGTCGTCAGTGATCACCCAAGGCTCTTGCCCTGTGCTGTCAAGACTATGGAAGCCTTTTGAGTTCGCAGACTCTGATCTTATTTAGACAAGGCCATAATCAAAGTGGAAGTTCTCTCCTCCCTTCAGAGAAAGGTACCTCCTCCTTCGATGGCCCCCTCTTTCCACTGGGGTCTCACTCACAGAGCTCCTGCATGTAGAACATTTTTCGCCGTCGTGTCTTGGTTTTCCATGCCGGAAACGCTGCCGTGGACTTTTCTCTGCTTTGCTTTGAACTGCCGCCAATTCCTCCGTCATGAAGTGGGGGCTTGTGGCTGTTCTAGGACACCTGAGCCCACTACTGAGGTGTGGAAATTTCCTGACAGCTGTGGGGTAAGTGTGTCCAAAGCTGGTTGTCTTACTAGACGCTTCCCTCACTATGAATGCAGAGGAGATGAACCTAAAACGAACTGCACGTGACGGAGTGTTTGCAGGAGGAGGGTGCTGTGATTAATCCCAGGACACCGACGTGATGGCGGGGGAGGTCCTTCCTGAAGCCACCCACCCGGCCTCGGGAGCCAGGCCACAGTACGGGATGCGTAGACTGAAATGACGGACGAGGCGGCCAGAACACGAGATCTGAGCGCCGTGGACAGCGCACGAGTGTTTTTCTGGCAGCCGGGTCTGATGAGGGGCAGGTTCTTTGTTTTTTCCTACGCACTCCCTATTCTGCATCATTTGCGCGCAGTCCACTTCCTTCATAATACATCGTGGCGCTTGCCTGAGCAATCTGCCCCTTGACTGGCCAAGCCCCGGCGGCTTTGAAGTAGCTTCGTCTTGATGGTCAGCCCCTGCCAGTGTTGGAAGCAGCGTTGACTGGTCAAGTGCAGCCCGCGGTTCCGAGTCCTCAATGCCAGGGGCCAGTCCACCCCGGGCCTTCGCGCCCTGCCCTCGCGTCCCGGGCCCGCCAGTCCACCCTGGGCCTTCGCGCCCTGCCCTCGCGTCCCGGGCCCGCCAGTCCATCCTGGGCCTTCGCGCCCTGCCCTCGCGTCCTGGGCCCGCAGTGCTGCGTGGTCCCAGAGTGCCCGGCCCAAGCCTTTCCACCCTCGGTTCCGGTAGACGCTGCGCCTCCTGGTCGGTTCCTGCTTTGCATCCTCGCCGGGCCCCCTACTCCCCCTCCCGCTTCTCGCGGAGCAGGTGCAGGGGAGTGGCCGCACCCCTCGGGACCTGGGATCTTGCAGACCGTGCCCCTGCGCTTGCGTCCTCCTGGGGTGGGCACCAGAGGCTCCCCGGCCTCCCCCTTGTAGTCAGAATAAATCCACACCCCCCACCTCCACTGGAGACGTGCTTTCCTGGCAGAGGGATTCTTTACTCCACCCCTGGGGGCGCAGACCGAGAGGCGAGGAGGAGAAAGAGCCGGTGGGAAGAACTGGGGAGACACAGTGAGGAGGGCACGGAGACAAAGCAGACGCCAAAGGTGTGGTTGCCCTGGACTTGGAGAGACTCAGTGAAAAGAAAAATTATAGCCCCACCCCCGGCTTTGAATAAGAAATAGCTTGGTTTAATTATTTTTAAATTCTGTAAGTTCAGCCGGCGCCATGGCTCACTAGGCTAATCCCTTGCGGCGCCGGCACACCGGGTTCTAGTCCCGGTCGGGGCGCCGGATTCTGTCCCGGTTGCCCCTCTTCCAGGCCAGCTCTCTGCTGTGGCCAGGGAGTGCAGTGGAGGATGGCCCAAGTGCTTGGGCCCTGTACCCCACGGGAGACCAGGAGAAGCACCTGGATCCTGCCATCGGATCAGCGTGATGCGCTGGCCATGGCGGCCATTGGAGGGTGAACCAACGGCAAAGGAAGACCTTTCTCTCTGTCTCTCTCTCTCACTGTCCACTCTGCCTGTCAAAAAATAAAAAAAAAATTCTGTTAAGTTCTTCACAACCGCTCATAACCTATCACACACAATGCCTGGTGTTAAGAGGGGATGGGGGGCAGTGGTGTCCTGCCAAGCCACACTTAGCTTTCCCCACCGTCACCTTGCACACACTCTTGCAGGCTCTTCACTCGGACACTACTTCTCTCCTTTTCCCAATTCACCTGGGAAAAACGAGCTCCCAGTGTGGAGTCACAGCTCTGCAGACCACCAAGCCACAGGCTCCCATGGCAGAATTTCTGGGAGCTTTTGTCCGCCCGGATTCTCATGTATCTCTGGGTTCCTTTAGAGCCATCGTAAAAACATTGGCCAATCTTGAGTCTCATTAAAATTCCCGATCCCCAGATGTTATCCATAGAAAAGATCTTAGAAAAGATAAAGCTTCCTTTCTCAACCGAGTTATAACAGCAACGTAGAAAATAGCTTTTCTAAACTTGGACCTGTCTTTGGGGTGCCGCTGTTCCTTCCCAGATGGACGTCTGTTTTAGTTCTCACTTTTTATGTCTTCAGTTATTCGCATCCTAACGGTTTGTGGTTTAATATAAAAGTAATTAGGTTCACACCTTTCATCTGCAGTGCTGCGGAAAGCCGTACGTTTTATGATAGCTCGGGAAGACTTCAGCCGGGAGGCCGTGCTGACCATCTGTGAAGGCGGAGAAAGCGCCTCTCTCTTGAAAATATATTACACCGTGAACCTCCTCCTCCGCAGGTGTTCTGCCGTCCGCATTTCACAAAGCTCAGACGCACCGTGGTACTTTCCTTGCAAAGTCTCCTACTGGAACTTCCGGAAAGGGAGCTGTGGTGGATGCCTGCACTCTGACCGTAGGAACAGGAGGGAGGCAGGCATCGCTGACATACTCTCTCTGTGCTGTGTTCAAATGGCTGCGTGGAGAAGGACACCCTTGCGATGGGAAGTATCTGTGGGTGGCCAGTGACTACTGCGTTCTGTTGGGTGTCCCAGCCCCCAGTGACTTAGCCTCCCGGCTCAACACAGGACTTGGCCTCTCCTGTTGGAGTGACTTTCTAGAAAATGATGAGTTGGAAAATACATACATCCTGATGTTCACTTCTTTTGTTAAGAAGCAGAAAAGTGGGGGAGCAGACAGGAAAGAAAAAAAGACCCAGTATGATGTGCAGCCTGATGGGCGATTTTATCCCTTAATTAAGGTAGCTAAAAATACCCCATGGTGGTTAACTGCTCTGTGGCTAGACATAGCATCTCGAGTATGAAGCTGAATGCAAAATCACCTTTTATTTTAAAATTTAAGCTTTTTAAAAGTCAGTAATTAAGCATATACTGTACATTTTCAGCAAATATTATTCGAAGATAATAGAGACATAAAAAGCTAAGAAAAGATTGTGTGGCTGGCTGGTGCTGCGGCTCACTAGGCTAATCCTCCGCCTTGCAGCGCCGGCACCCCGGGTTCTAATCCTGGTTGGGGCACCGGATTTTGTCCCGGTTGCCCCTCTTCCAGGCCAGCTCTCTGCTGTGGCCAGGGAGTGCAGTGGAGGATGGCCCAAGTGCTTGGGCCCTGCACCCCATGGGAGACCAGGAGAAGCACCTGGCTCCTGCCTTCGATCAGTGTAGTGCGCCGGCCGCAGCGCACCAGCCGCAGCGGCCATTGGAGGGTGAACCAACAGCAAAGGAATACCTTTCTCTTTGTCTCTCTTTCTGTCCACTCTGCCTGTCAAAAAAATAAATAAATAAATAAATAAAAAGATTGTGTGGCTTAGAGTTAGTTCTAGTAAAATTGCTGATCAGTTAGTTTCTTTGAAGTGTATCGTGCAAGAATTCTGAAACTTGTGTATGGTATAATATCCCACGCATAGGTATACAAAATGCCAACACATCTTTTCTAAACGTGGTGTGTGTCCTGATTAAATACCAGATCACTGCAGGAAACTGTTAAACCCTTGCACATTTATGATGATAGTTTTCTTCATCATTTATTTATAGCACTCCCAGGGGACTTCAGCTTGGTTGGCCAAAAAGTGCATAGAATGCAGAGCAAAGGAGAGTAGAAGTAGGAAGACAGCTATTGTTTTCCAAGACTAAATCCAGACAGTCAAGGACACCTAAGAAGTTAGAAATAGTTCATTAAGCACCTGTTAGGTGTCCCACCTGTGTTTAGGCACAAAGAAAATAGCACAGGAAATACGTGCAGTGGGGCTCTACCGTGATGTTCAGTCGGGAAGAATGAATGAAAAGCTTCTTTGTGTTGAGATTCTCAGTGTGACTGTAGCCGGTTTTCAGAGTCCCAGCTGCACCCCAAATGGCTTTAAGTAATCTGAGGTCTGAGGTCTGTTGTGTTTGGCTTTGTACTGACAGCATCATCACCACTTCTCCATCCACCATCTCTTAGCACTTAGCATGGGCTCGATAAGTATCAATAAGTGGGAAGAGGTGGAGAATGAGATGGCTGCTTTTCTCTTGCAGTGTCTTTGTTGAGAGAGCAAGTTGTAGGTGGACAGACATGAATGTTTACGTGTGCATGAGATTGGCAATTATTCTACTGTCAGCTTAGGAAATAAAACCATGCAAAAGCGATTTCCTTTAAAAAAAAAAAAAAAAACCTGGGGCTTAGATGTACTGTTACTGCTCCCCATGTCAACCTTTGCGGAGCCACTTGGACAAGTAACTTGGGGGAAGCACTCTTATTTTTTTTTTAAGATTTATATTTATTTATTTGAAAGCCAGAGAAAGGTAGAGAGAGAGCATCCATTTTCTGGTTCATTCCCCAACTAGCTGGGCCAGGGCAGGGACAGGAGCCGTGAACTCCATTTGGGTCTCCTGTATGTGCAGGGGTCCAAGCACTTGGCCGTTCTCTGCTGCCTTCCTGGGTGCATTAGCAGGGATCTGGATAGGAAATGGAGCGGCCAGGACCCGAGCCAGCATTCGTACGGGGTGCCAGCATTGTAGGCAGCAGGTTACCCACTGTGCCGCAGCACGTGTCCTGGAAGCACACTTCTTAACCTTGGAAGTAGCAACAGAGGCAAATGCTTCAGGTAGCCCCAAGGTTGAGCACAGCTGCACAACTGGCAGTCGATTCTGTGTCAGAAACTGCGTGGAGCGCATGCTGAGATGTGAGACGCTCTTGCGTAACTTCTCATCAGCTTGAAGACTGGAGTCTGGTCCGCTTTCAGGCCCTGGCAGGACTAAGCACCCAGTTCTGCACGCAAGGCTGGTGGCAGAACAATTGATGACTCTTACAAATCACTGACAACTCCCAAAAAAGTAAGCTCTGGTCTTTCTTGAAAATCTTTTTTAAAAAGATTTACTTATTTATTTAAAAATCAGCGTTAGAAGTATCTTCCATCTACTGGCCCACTCCCCAAAAGGCCGCAGCAGCCAGGGCTGGGCCATGCTGAAGCCAGGAGCCAGGAGCTGCTTCCGGGTGTCTCAGGTGGGTGCAGGGCCCCAAGCCATCCTCCGCTGCTTTCCTGGGTGCATTAGCAAGGAAGTGGATCAGTAGCAGAGCAGCCAGGACTCAAACTGGCCCTCCTAGGGGATGCCAGTGACAAAGACTATCGGTTCACCTGCTTTGCCACAGTGCCAGCCCCGTATTGTATCTTGAGTGATAGGGTTAGTAAGGAACATTGTGTTTCCCTGAAGGACCACAAGGGAAAAACAGAAGAAATTTATCTTTTCTCTGAGAATTAATAAGGCAACTAGCATTCATGTTGCTTTTCAGGGTGGGTCTGTATTTGTGGTCTTAGTGCAAATGGAATGTTGTTCACAACCTAAAGTGCCAACCAGAGAACTTGCTGTCCGCTCTTGTTGGCCATTCTGACTAGTGTGCCTCAGTTTTCCTATCTATGAGGGGGGGGGGGTATGGGCTTTTCTATTGCTGCATCACAGGTTCACCGGCCTGAAGCAGCACCAGTTACTTGCTGATGGTTCTGTAGGTCAGAAGTCCAGGCATGGTTTCACAGCATCCTCTGCTCACTTACCTCAAAGTCAGTCTTCCATCCGCTGGTCCGCTCCCCCGACGGCCACAACGGCCAGACCTTCTCCAATCCAAAGCCAGGAGCCAGGAGCTTCCTCTGGTTCTCCCATACAGGTGCAGGGGCCCAAGGATTTTGGCCATCTTCCACTGCTTTCCCAGGCCATTGCAGAGAGCTGGATAAGAAGTGGAGCAGCCAGGACTTGAACCGGTGCCCATATGGGATGCCGGCACTGCAGGCGGCAGCTTTACCCGCTACACCACAGTGCCAGCCCCAGAACATAATATTATTAATATCTCTGTGTATTGTATTTTCCTAACTGCATGGTTTTTTGAATAATAGTGTTATAATCACCCTAGAAACATGATAGAATGATTATTCATTATTTATATATTCTACTGAAAGAGATACTGGGTTCATTGTGAACAAATTCATAAAACCCCATGTTTAGTCTCTTTGCTGAAAGTTGATGAATTAATTCAAAAGATTAAAAACACTGTAGTCAAACAAAAAATGTTGGTATTCAAGCCTGTCTACAGTGAGGCATAAAGAAAGAATGCATCTCTGCATGGTTCATTTTTTGGTTTTAAAGAAGAAAAATACATCACAGAATCCATGTCTTAAACATTCCCATTTTCCAGAGAGCACAGTTTTGATTCTTAAGTTCTGCATAGAAGATAAGTACTTCAAATACTTGACTCATGCAAAGCCCTCAGTAGATCTGTCTAGAGGAGGCAGCATTATGCAATCTGGAGATCCAGTTACAATCATGGAAGTGCTTCCCACTGGCTGTGGGAAGAAAGGCAGCTAAGGGGTTAACAGTAATATTTTGCAAATTGAGGCAAGTGAAGAAAAACGTATTAGCATAAGAAAAGGCAGCCTTAGGGAATTTTTCACTCTCATGTTTGGTACTAAGAGCTCTATGTTACCAAGGAGGAGGCCAGCAAAGAAAAAAGCCAGTGTCTGCACATTCTCAAAATACATTGCCATTGTATTCATTTACTGGTAGAAAGACCCTATAGTTACAGAGATTGAAAGTGATTCTTTCTAGAAAGAAAAATCAAAATTGAAACATGCCCAAGAAAAGCATCTTGGAGCATTGCAACAAAGAGGATTCCTCAGGAATTGATCGCGGAAAGATTCCCAAGTATGTCAAGACTAGACCAGAGGTGGTTTGATATTAAAAGTCAGTCTTAAGCAATGATTTTTAATTAAGTGAGCCCCAAATGATTGCAATTAATTTAGCTCATATTCGACAGCTTTGATTCCTTTCAGAAAGTGCGTCTAACTCGCAGTATCTGAATGTGGTTAGTGGGACGTTCCCTTTTATTAATGCCTAAAGATATTTCAATATTGCTTTGTCAGAAAATGCAGTTTGGAGTTGTAATTACTTTTGTTACTTGAAAACATTCACAATACATGTAAAAGGTTCTTACTGATGTCCTTAAGATAGAAAATATATTAGTTAGTTATTATTTTGGGAAGATACTGAATTAGTTTTTAAATCAATCTTTCTCTCTCTCTCTCTCTCTCTCTCTCTCTTTTTAATTTTTTTGACAGGCAGAGTGGACAGTGAGAGAGAGAGACAGAGAGAAAGGTCTTCCTTTTGCCATTGGTTCACCCTCCAATGGCCACCGCCGCTGGCACGCTGCGGCCGATGCACCACACTGATCCGAAGCCAGGAGCCAGGTGCTTCTCTTGGTCTCCCATGGGGTGCAGGGCCCAGGCACTTGGGCCATCCTCCACTGCCTTCTCGGGCCACAGCAGAGAGCTGGCCTGGAAGAGGGGCAAAATCAGTCTTTCTCTTATAAAACTGTGAAACCATGAACTGTTTGAATTTCAATTCATGTGAGCACATGACGGTCCAAATTAGTCATCATGCATTTCATTAATACAGATAAAGGCCAGCTTATTTTAGATAAATTTTATGACTTTATACACTAGTTAGATAAGAAATCAGGGAATGTGCCATTTTGTTTCTAAGACAGTCCAAGTTAGAAAGAGGCAGTTTTTGGTTATAACAATGAGAGTAGTGGGCAGGCCCGTGGCACAGCAGGTAACTTGCCGTTGGGAACACTCGTCCCACACTGAGTTCTTGATTTGAGTTCCTGCTACTCTGCTTCCATCCCAGCTTCCTGCGAAGGTGCACCCTGGAAAGCAGAGGTGGTGGCTCAGCTACTTGGGTTCCTGCTGCCGTGTGGGAGACCTGGATGGAGTTTCTGGCTTTGGCCTGACTCCAGCCCTGCCTGTTGTGGGCGTTTGGAAAGCGAAAAAGCAGAGGGAAGGTCTTTCTGGCTCGCTCTCTGTCTCTCTGCCTTTCAAATAAAAAAAAAAATGTATATGACATAAGATCCAAGAATAGAAAATTTATCCAGGAGCTGACAACGAAATTATTTCTAAGTCAATAGATCTGGTCAATTGAGAAACAAAGCTATACCATGATCAAATTTTCTGTGCAATAGTGGGGGTAAACTTGCATTAAAAGTCCGTTTGCTTTGTCCTTTCGCTTGTTGATAAATTTTCGGTCAAGGCAGAAGAAGCAAAAAGAGGGCTGATAGTAGTAGCAATGGAACTAGGTAGTGAAATGTGGACATTTTCATTATACGATTTTGCTTTTTGAGATGTTATGAATATAGCATCCTATATCAACGAGAGGCAATATGCATTCCAAAACTGAAGGGAGGTGTGTTTTGTTTTGTTTTGTTTTGTATTCCATGTCCTGTTTTCTCAACTCCAGTGTGGAAAATTGAGAAGATGATTGTAGGCCAGAGTTCTTTTTGATATAAACGTGCCCTTGCTAGTTCTCGCGCTCATTGACGAGATGTGCCATCATTGGATGACTCCGGAGAAGAGAGGTTGCTACAAGAAGTCGTTTGTTCAGTAGTAACAGATGATCTGAGTCCACATGGGGGTGAATGGAATTCTTTCTTCTTAAGATTTATTTATTTATGTGAAATAGTTTTAGAGAGAGAGCTTCCATCTGCTAGTTCACCCCCAACATGTTGAATAGGCAGAGCTGGGCCAGACCAAAGCCAGGAACTTCTTGCAGGTTTCCCATGTGGGTGGTAGGGGCCCAGACACTTGGCCATCTTCTGCTTTTCCCAGGCCATTAGCAGGGAGCCGCATTGGAACTGAAGCATCCAGGATATGAACCAGCCCCCATATGGGATGCCAGCATGGTGGTCAGGTGTTAGGCTCTGTGCCACAGTGCCTATCCCTGTGGGACTTCTTCTTAAGGCAGGAACTAGATGCTAATGCACATTGTTAAATAATTTTTAATTGACAGAATATTTTTGCATACTTCAGAGGTATAATGTGATATTTTGATTCATGTATCAATTGAGTAATGGTCAACTTGGTAATTAGCGTAGCCATTCCTTGACGCTTTTATCATGTTAAGCTACCAAATATCCTATCAACACTCTAGACTTTCTGGAGGAGTTTTCAGATCTATACTGTATCACAGGCTATCTAATGCAGCTCTTTCCTGCAGTATTGGTGCCGTGCTTTCTAATTCTATAAGGAGAAAGTAAAATGAAAAGAGCTGGACTGTGGAATCTAGAGGATAAACAGAGGCATAGAATACCTGCTTGTTTAGACAGTCAGAGGGAAAGGAGTGGGAAGGGTGTAAGCTCCACCCTTGTTGCTACTCAACACTCCTCTTCGAGAGGGAAAGTTGAGCACAAAGAATCATGTTTACTTTACTCCTTGTGATGTTTTTCTCTCGGTTCAGGAAATAAATGACTTTCTGAAACAAGGGACTTCAAAAATTCAGGGAAAATGGAGATAAGTGGTAAATTTATAGGAAGTTTTTGGAAACTTATGCATGGTGTTTTCACAGGAATCCTTTTGCCTGAACTTTTCGAAGACTCCCTTATACGCTTTCATAATTTCCTTTTACCTGGACTCAGTAGCTCCTGTTTAATTTTCCAACTTGACCTCCTGCTTGAATAGGAATTTGCAAAAATGCTTTAAAAAGTTAATGGGAAAATGGAATCAAAATGTAAACTTATTTTGATGCAAAAAACGGAAACTCATGTATTGTTTTTGCATAATTTTCATTTCCATGAACTTTTCGAAGCCCCCTATAGATTCTTAGACAAGTGGGTGCCTATTTACTTGGAATGATGGTATACTAATTTTCTTTCTTTTACAGCATAAAGAAGCAAGTCTAGCTGCTCTTGATAAAATAACTCACAGATATCAGAACCCATGGTAAGCACGTACTTATTTTGTTTCCTTAAATTGGCAGTAGATAATTTCTAAATTCTAAGTGTATTATCACTTTTTATTTCATCTAGGCTGTTTTTGTAAACATTAATTTTTATTCCTAAGGACCAGTGCAGTTTGACTGTCTGCTAGGTTTTAGGCAGGGGACGGAGTAACGCAGGCATTGTTAGGATATAACAAAAGAAAGAGAAGCTAGCCTGCAGCCAATAAGAATGGCAGCTGGATAAGGAGCTTAGCTTTAACTTTATAAATAATTCTCTCCAGAGATAACAATATTAATTTTGTTCCGTGTAAAAAAGCTCATTCCATGCTGTTGGCCTAGAAACCGTAATGGGTAATATGGTTTAATGAGTGTAACCCTACTGAAGTCACGTAGACTTGAGTGCGTGCTGTTTCATGGCCACTTCTAACCGAAAGTGCACCTGTCTGGCTCAAGGCTCGCTGACGAGCAAGGAAAGAGCAGCACCTGTGCCTGCCGCCCAGATGTGACACAGGATTCGGGTTCCTGGGAGGACAGGGCTCGGCCGGCATCGCTCCTCTAAGACTGCGGGATTGCATGCTGTCTCTGCTGTGGTCGATTTCCTCATTTTAACTGTCGAATGCTATGGCTGTTAGCAATGAGCTGTTAGCATCCAAATAGAGACAAGGTTTTAGACTCCATGTCAAAAGCCTACCAAGTACTCTTCCAGGGCAGTAAGACCTCACTGGCAGTTCCTGTAACTTCCTGAGCATACTCCGTGTTGAAAGCCATGCAGAAATATTTCCTCTTTACTGCCTGAAAAGCACGTTCTTAAAATATTTTACTTCATTCATTTAGATGACATTGCAGGCAGCTACTGCAAATACCCCATCAAATATTTCCAAAGAAAGACAAATATTCCAGGCCATTGAAAATCAGTGAAACTTCAACAAGCGTTGTTGATCCAAGTGTGAAAATCGACTGCATTTATTTGAACATAAAAAGCCTGTTAGAAAGTAGCTAGGAAACACTGAAGCTCTGATCATTTTCCTCGCATGAAAGGATATTGGCTATGTTCATTTTTGGGGAATATACTATAGATTGTACCAGGCCATGAGGAAGCAAAATGTTTATGAAACAGACTTTGTACTTAGAAGTTGTGGATTCATGTGGGAGAATAAAGAAAAGTAACAATTGATTTGTATATTTTGAGTACAAAATTAATGGTGAAGACAATAACTAGAAAATTACAGCTAGAAAATTAAAAAAAATACTCCCTTCACTGATCTGGAGCGTCTGGTTTGGGTCAGACAGAATGCTGCTTCCTTCCTTCTTGAGATTCTAAAGACCTGTGAAGTTTAAAAGGCTTTCTGGTCCGCTCTTGTGCTAGCAAGATAGTCTTATTTTCTTTTTTTAAGATTTATTTATTTATTTGAAAGGCAGAGTTAGAGGAGGAGAGACAGAGAATAAGATCTTTATCTGCTCCTTTACGCCCCAAATGGCGGTAATGACTGGGGCTGGGCTAGGTCAAAGCCGGAAGCCTGGAGCTTCATCCAGGTCTCCCACGTGGGCGGCGGAATCCAAGCACGTGGCCCGCTATCTGCTGCTTTCCAGGCACATTCGCAGGGAGCGGGCTTGGAAGCTGAGTAGCCTGGACTCAAATCTGTGCCCATACGGGGTGCTGGCGTCACAGGCAGTGGCAGTTCAGTACCTCCTCTGTTCTAAACACCGCTAGAATCTGTTGCCACAATAATAATAAATGTATGCCCCCTCTTGGAACCTATATTCTAGGGGAAGAGAGAGACATTGAAACAAACATGGCATTTTAAAAATACTGTACTATTTTTCATGCTTTTAAATATTTTTTAAAGTTATATAATTCATGCTTAGGGCAGCAAAACTAACAATGTAGAAATAGAATAAAAGTTAATAACCTGGCATAGACCATTAAGGTCATGACCAAACAGTTCATTATGAAATACATTCACAAGATGTAAGGAGAACGTTTTCCTAGGACAACACCTGGGCAGAAGGGAAGAAGTGATTATTAAGCCAATATGGAAAAGGCAAGTATGAGGTGACTTCAACAAGTTCATGGAAAAATGGAATTAAGAGTTGTTAATTTTGGGCCGGCTCCGCAGCTCACTAAGCTAATCCTCCGCCTTGCGGCACTGGCACACTGGGTTCTAGTCCCGGTCGGGGCGCCGGATTCTGTCCCGGTTGCCCCTCTTCCAGGCCAGCTCTCTGCTGTGGCCCGGGAGTGCAGTGGAGGATGGCCCAAGTGCTTGGGCCCTGCACCCCATGGGAGACCAGGAGAAGCACCTGGCTCCTACCTTCGGATCAGCGCGTTGCGCCGGCCGTGGTGGCCATTGGAGGGTGAACCAATGGCAAAGGAAGACCTTTCTCTCTCTCTCTCTCTCTCTCTCGCTGTCCATTCTGCCTGTCAAAAAATTAAAAAAAAAAAAAGAGTTGTTAATTTTGGTACAAAGACATTCTGAAATCGGTGTATAATTTTTTAACATGTTCATGAGCTTTTTGGAGATCCTTCATATGCATAAATTTGGAAAATGTTTGTACCAAAATTTTTTCATTAGATTTTCAGTGAAATTTTAATGGAAAGATTTATTTTATTTATTTGAAAGGGAAGGATCGGGGGAGAGAGAAATCTTCCATCCACTGGTTCACTCTCCAAATGGCCTCAACAGCCATACTGAAGCCAGGAGCCAGGAGCTTCTTCTGGGTCTCCAATGTGGGCGCAGGGGCCCAAGCACTTGGGGCATCTTCTGCTGCCTTTCCCAGGTGCATTAGCGGGAGCTGAATCAGAAGTGGAGCAGCTGGGACTTGAACCAGTGCCTTATGGGATGCCAGGATTGCAGGTGGTGGCTTCACCTACTATGCCACAATGCCAGCCCCTCAATGAACTTTTAAACAATGTTATCAATTTATTTGAAAAACAAGAGTGACAGAAAGAAACAGATCTCCCATGCACTGGTTCACTCCCCAAATGGCCACAACAACGAAGGCTGAGCGAGGCCACAGCCGAGAACCGGATCTCCCATCTTGATGGGAGGAACCCAAGCAGTTGTATCATCACCTGCTGATTCCCAGACACAGTAGCAGGGAGCTGGATTGAAAGCAGAGGTGGGATAACTCAATCCCAGGCATGCCCATATGCAAGTGTCCCTAGTGGTGGCTTACCCAGGTGCATCACGACACCCACCCTCCGTATTTGATCATTCTTGGCAGAGGGAACATCAAATTATGGCCCTGCTAGACTATAGAGAGCATGGTGTGTGTGTGTGTGTGTGTGTGTGTGTGTGTAGTAAGATGAGGCTGGTCAGATCATTGTAGAACCTGATGAGCCAAGTTAGAGAGTTTGGACTTGAACAAAGAGGAGGATTCAGTGGAATGTTTAAAGCGAAAGTAACATGATCCAAATTCCTGGTGAGCCCCTCTGTATTGTTGTGGAGACTGCGTTCAAGGTGCTAGGAATGCTTGTAGGAAGAGAAAAGGAGGACTGGGAAAAGGCTACTGAGCCTTGAGGCGTGTGGGTGGCCACTCGAGAGAGCAAGATAAATGGGAGGCACTGAAGGAGAAAAGGAGCCTTAGGAGTGGGTCCAGGAGACGGCTCCTGAGTGGTGGAGAGTGCAGAGAATTTCTGAGAGAGAGAGAGAGAGAGTGAGATAGAGAGCCCCATTTGTGGGCTCCTTCCCCAGATGCTCACAACCGCTGGGGCTGGGTGGGGCGGAGCTGGGCACTGAATCTGAGTCTCCCACGTGAGTGGCAGGGACCAACTACATAAGTCCTAACTGCTGTCTCGTGGCGTCTGCGCTATCAGGAAGCTGAGCTGGACATGAAATCCAGACGCTCTGATGTGGGACAGGGGCATCTTAGGGGCTACGTTAAATGCCTGTTCCAAGAGAAGAGGTTTTTTGTTTGTTTGTTTGTTTTGTTTTGTTTTTAAGATTTATGTACTTATTTGACAGGCAGAGTGGCAGAGAGGGAGAGAGAGAGAGATCTTTTGTCCACCAATTCACTCCCCAAATACCTGCAACAGCACTGGCTGGGCCAGGCTGAAGCCAGGATCCAGGAACTCCATCTGGGCCTCCGACAAGGATGGAGCCATCCTTTTTGCTTCCCAAGCACATTATCAGGCAATGCACTGAATCAGAAGTGGAGCAGCAGGGGCTCAAATTAGCGCTCCAATATGGGTGGCAGGTGGCTCAACCCACTTGAGGAGGGTTCAATACAAGAGAACAGAAGTCAAGGAAATTCACAGTGGACAAACATTTGGAGGTTATTAATGGCCTCAGAAAAAGCAATGTAGGAAGAGTAGTGTGATTTGAGTCAATACCACCAGCCCTAAAGGACATTTGCCTGTGGATATAATAAAGAGTCCATTTTTTTTTAAAAGAAAGCTTTTATTTAATGAGTACATATTTCATAGGTACAGCTTTAGGAATACAGCAATTCTTCCTCCGTACCCTCCTTATCACCCCCTTCCCGTCCCACCCCCTACTCCATCTCCCATCCCATTCCTCTTTAAGATTCATTTTTAATTAACTTCATATACTGGAGACCAGCTCTATACTGAGTAAAAATTTCAACAGTTTGTACCCCCCCACACACACAAAGTATAAAGTACTGTTTGAAAACAAGTTTTACAGTTAGTTCTCGTAGTATAACTCATTAAGGACAGAGGTCCTGTGTGGGGAGTTAAGTGCACAGTGAGTCCACTTTTGAAATGAAGAATTCAGTAGAGAATAATTACAAGAGTCACTGCATTTTAAGACACAGTTTAAAGTTTAGCTTGAGCTACAGATATGTTTCGCGATAGTTGTTTATAAATGTAGCATACAAATGCAGTGCCTCTTTTTTCCTTACATGTAAAGCTGTATCAAATCAACGATGTGTTAAACAATTTATTGCATCTTAAAGACCAGTTAAGATGTCCTTCAGCAAATATGAAATGACCTGCTACGTGCCAGATGTTCGGGATGTAGGAAACGACTAAGCAGGTTTCTTACACTCAAGATGCTCCAGACTCTCAAGAGGGATAGAGAGGAGGTCGGGACAATTAACAGAGGGAGACGAGTTGTAGAGTTGTAGCAATTGGGTGTTCTTCCTTCTGAATTAAAGGAAACATTTTGAATATCTCAGGTTTCTCTTTACGTGAGCTGACCATTTACTCATTTTCATATGGTCTTATCTGTCTGCAGTTGGGTGTTTTCCAATATATACATATAGTACTTGTAATTTCAACAAGAACAGAAAGCATAGATAAGAAACAGCGGAAACACTTTGAGTCGAGTTAGGAAAGGTCATAGTGAGTGTATTGGCACACAGTGAATTGGCAGGGCTAGGAAAGTGGGTTCTGTAGAAACTGTATACTGTTACTGACAAGTCCACTCTGTACTCCAGGCTCTTCACAGATAATACAAAGACTGACTTCAGGAGCGTTTCTACTTCTCTGTTTAAAAAAAATTTAACAGATGCATAGAAATCGCATATATATGGGGTACCGTGTAATGTTCTGATTCCTGTATGCAATTAAGGTAAATATATCTATCTCCTGGAAAATTGTAACATTTTTAATGGTGAAAACATTGACAATCAAATCTAGTTTTTTAAAATATAGAAATACACAGCATATTAACATAGTCACCCCACTCTGCAATAGCACCCCAGAGTTTCGTCTGTTTAACTCTAACTTAGTACCTGTTAATCAACCTTCCTGCATCTCTCCTCAAACTCTGGTATACTTTCAGGTTCTGTGAGATTACCTTTCTTTAGACTCCACACATGGGTGGATCCTACAGCACTTGTCTCGCTGTGCTTGGCTTATTTCACACTTAAGCGGATGCCCTCCAGTTCTGTCCAAGTGCCTCTCCTGGTCTCCCATGGGGTGCAGGGCCCAAGGACCTGGGCCATCCTCCACTGCACTCCCTGGCCACAGCAGAGAGCTGGCCTGGAAGAGGGGCAACCGGGACAGAATCCGGCGCCCCGATGGGGACTAGAACCCGGTGTGCCGGCGCTGCAAGGCAGAGGATTAGCCTAGTGAGCTGCGGCGCTGGCCTTATTCTCTAATTTCAATTATTTTTTTTCTCCCACTAATTTGCATGAAGTTTCCTCTGCTGTTTTCCCCCACTTCCCTGAGACTGTACTCTTTCCACTTTATGCCCAAAACAGCATCCAGATGGGCTATCTGTGGCTTTACCAGATGCCACAATGCTGGCCCCATGATAATGAGTCTTTCAACCCATTAAAGTAGGGTGTCCTTCTAAGAATTATCTTCTCTTAGACTGGAGCAGTAAACTCCCTCCCTATTCTGTCCTCTTCGATCTCTCTCCAGGTATATTCTAAATTAGATTTTTTTAAACTTTTGAATTGTTTGAGTTCATTATATTCCGATGGCCAACGCTTGGTCCGATATATAACTTTGAAGTGCTGTCCCCTATTCCGTATGTTGTAATTTCATTCTGCTGGTTATTTCTTTGCTGTATAGGTCTCTCAAGTGTGAGGAAGTCCTGTTTGTCTGTTTTTGCTTTTACTTCCCTTGTGCTTTTGTGGTCTGACTCAATACATTTTTTTTCCAGGAACTTTTTTTTTAAAACTTTTATTTAATAAATATAAATTTCCAAAGTACAGCTTATGGATTACAATGGCTTCCCCCCCATAACTTCCCTCCCACTTGCAACCTCCCCTCTCCCGCTCCCTCTCCCCTTCCATTCACATCAAGATTCATTTTCAATTCTCTTTATATACAGAAGATCAGTTTAGCATACATTAAGTAAAGCTTTCAACAGTTTGCACCCACACAGAAACACAAAGTGAAAAATACTGTTTGAGTACTAGTTATAGCATTAAATCATGATGTACAGCACATTAAGGACAGAGATCCTACATGAGGAGTAAGTGCACAGTGACTCCCGTTGTTGACTTAACAATTTGACACTCTTGTTTATGGCGTCAGTAATCTCCCTAAGCTCTAGTCATGAGTTGCCAAGGCTATGGAAGCCTTTTGAGTTTGCCGACTCTGATCTTATTTAGACAAGGTCATAGTCAAAGTGGAAGTTCTCTCCTCCCTTCAGAGAAAGGTACCTCCTTCTTTGATGACCTGTTCTTTCCACTGGGATCTCACTCACAGAGATCTTTCATTTAGGTAATTTTTTTTCTTTTCCCGGAGTGTCTTGGCTTTCCATGCCTAAAATACTCTCATGGGCTCTTCAGCCAGATCCAAATGCCTTAAGGGCTGATTCTGAGGCCAGAGTGCTATTTAGGACATCTGAAAGGAGAGAGAGAGGGAGGGAGGGAGGGAATGAATGAGAATGAGAATGAGATCTTTGATCCGCTGGTTTACTTTCCAGATGGCTGTAGAGCCAGCAACAGTCTATTGACCAGGACCTGCATTTGGGTCTCCCACATGGGTGACAGGGACCCAGGCACTTGGGCCATATTCTGCTGTTTTTTCCAGGCCGTTAGCAAGGAGCTGGATTGGAAGCAGAGCAGCTGGGCCCCAATCCGGCACCCAGATGGGCTGTCTATGGCTTTACCAGCTATGCCACAATGCTGGCCCCCGGATACTGATTCTTGCAGTCCATTAAAGTAGGTGTCTTTCCATTTCTTTGTGTCCTCATCAATTCATTTCATCAGTGATTCATAGTATTCCTTTTAGAGATCTCTCACTTTGGTTAAATTTATTCCCAGGCATTTTTTATTTTTTATAGCTACTGGATATAGAGTAGTTTTCTTGATTTGTCAGATCGTTTGCTATGATACATAATAATGCCAAATATGTTTGCATGTTGTCTTTGTATCCTGAAAGTTTGCTGAATTTGTTCATTAGTTCTAATAGCTTATTGGTGGAGTCTTTTTTAAATATTTAAAATCATGCTATCTATAGGGGCCAGTACCATGGCTCACTTGGTTAATCCTCCACCTGTGGCGCCGGCATCCCATATGGGCACCAGGTTCTAGTACTGGCTGTTCCTCTTCCAGTCCAGCTCTTTGCTGTGGCCTGGGAGTGCAGTGGAGAATGGCCCAAGTGCTTGGGCGCCTGCACCCACATGGGCGACCAGGAGGAGGCACCTGGCTCCTGGCTTTGGATTGGTGGGGCATCAGCCATAGTGGCCATTTGGGGAGTGAACCAATGGAAAGAAGACCTTTCTCTCTGTCTCTCTCTCACTGTCTAACTCTGCCTGTCAAATAAAAAAAAATCATGCTATCTGTAAATAGTGACAGTTTCACTGCCTCCCTTTGAGTTTGGATGCTATTTCTTTCTCTTATCTAATAAAGGTGGTGGAAGTAGAAATTTTTGTTCTTAGAAAGACTTCATCTTGCCCCTATTCTGTATGATATTAGTTGTCGGGTTGTTGTGTGTGACCTTTATTATATTGTTACATTTTTCTTTTTTTAAAGATTTATTTATTTATTTGAAAGGCAGAATTGCAGAGGTGGGGGGGGTCTTCCATCCACTGGTTCACTCCCCAGATGGCCACAATGACCAGAGCTGTGCTGATCTGAAGCCAAAGGCCAGGAGTCTCTTCTGGGTCTCCCATGCAGGTGCAGGGGCCCAAAGACTTGGGCCATCTTCCACAGCTTTCCCAGGCCACAGCAGAGAGCTGGATAAGAAGTGGAGCAGTCAGCACTCGAACCAGTGCTCATATGCGATGCCGGCACTGCAGGCGGCAGCTTTTCCCACTATCCCATAGTGCCAGCCTCCAGAATTTTTAAAATGCAGTGGTGTTTACTTTTTTACAAAGCATGTATTTAATTGAAACGTAGAGTGACAGAGAGAGGGAGAGCCAAAGAGAAAGAGAATTTCCATCTGCTGATTCACTCCCCAAATGCCTGCAACAGCCAGGGTTGTTGCCAGGCCAAAGCCAGGAGCCAGGAATTGCATCCAGATCTCCCGCATGGGTGACAGAGTCCGAGCGCTTGGCCCACCACCTGCTGCCTTCCCAAGCATGTTACCAGGAAGCTGGATCAGAAGTAGAGCAGGCAGGACTGGAACTGGCACTCTAAAACAGGATGCTGGTGTCACAAGTGGCGGCTTAACTCACTGCGCCGCAATGCCGACTCTTTTTTTTTTTTTTTTTTTTGACAGGCAGAGTGGACAGTGAGAGAGAGAGACAGAGAGAAAGGTCTTCCTTTGCCGTTGGTTCACCCTCCAATGGCCGCCACGGCCGGCGCGCTGCGGCCAGCGCACTGCGTTGATCCGATGGCAGGAGCCAGGAGCCAGGTGCTTTTCCTGGTCTCCCATGGGGTGCAGGGCCCAAGCACTTGGGCCATCCTCCACTGCACTCCCTGACCACAGCAGAGGGCTGGCCTGGAAGAGGGGCAACCGGGACAGAATCCGGCGCCCCGACCGGGACTAGAACCCGGTGTGCCGGCGCCGCTAGGCGGAGGATTAGCCTAGTGAGCCGCGGCGCCAGCCTCTTTTTCAAAAGCTTTATCTATTTAGATTACCATATAGCTTATGTCCGTCATTCTGTTCATCTGTATGTTTATTGAGTTTCCTATGTTGAACCGTCTCTATATTCCTGGGATGATCCACCTTGGTCATGGTGAACAATCTTTTGAATGTGCAGTTTTCTAGTATTTTGTTGAGGAATTTTGTGTCTGTGTTCATCAAGAATACTGGCCTGCAGCTTTGTTTTGGGGTATGTGTATGTATGTGTATGGCTTTGGTGTCAAGGTAATGCTGCCCTCATAAGGTGAATTTGGAAGAATTCTATTTAAATGTTTGGTTGACTTCATCAGTGAGGCCATCTGTTCCTATGCTTTCTTTGATGGGAGACTTTTAATTACTGATTCAGTCTCCTTCCTCATTATTGGTCTGTGTAGTTATTCTATTTCTTCGTCATTCAGTCTTGGTAAGGTGTGTGTATGTCCATGATTTTGTACATTTCTTCTGTGGTATCAGATTTGTTGGGATATATTGTTCACTGACACAGTGTATAGAAGGGTCTTTTTTTATATATATTTTCATTTACTTGAAAAGCAGGACGAGAATTCATCCACTGGTTCACCCCTTAAATGCCCAGACACCCTGATAGGGGTTGTGGACATCCCAAAGGGGCAGCTTAACCTGCAGTGCCACAACACTTACCCTAGAGTTGTTTTTCTTCAGTACATTCAGTCACTGTGCCTTTTAATTGGACAATTTAATTCATTTACATTTAATATAATTTCTGATAGTTAAGGTCTTACTACTGTTATGTTAGTGTTTGTTTTCCTAATTTTATTGTAGCTCTTTCTTTCTCCCTCTATTAAAATTTTCATGTATGATTCAGTAATTTTTTCCAGTAGGGACTTTTGATACCTTTCTTGTTATTTTTGAAAAATATATTAGATTTTTGCTTTGTTGTTAGCGTGAGGCTTTCAAAAACATATTTTAATTATAACAAGTAATTTAGGAATGATATCAACTTTTTAAAAAATTTTTTAAGGTAGACAAGTGACATGTATTTCACATATACAAGTTTAGGAACATGGTGATACTTCCCTCCCCGCCCTCCAACGCACTCACCCACACTCCAACCTTTCTTCCTCCTCCCTCTCCTATTCCCAGCCTTAATTTTTACAAAGATCTATTTTCAGTTTACTTTATACTCTCATAAGATTAACCCTGCACTAAGTAAAGAATTCAACAAATAGTATGTGTCGCTCCCCCTCTTCGTGGAGGAACGACACAGGACCCTGCGCTGTTCTTTCGTCTGCTCGGCTCTCCCCGGGTTTGCTGCTGGTTCTTCCCGGGTTGGCTACTGTCCCTTCCACCTCCGTGGAAGGGCAGTTCCCCCTGGCCACATTCCCCACTTCCGCAGGGGAGCGGCACACCGCCGGCCGGCTTTCTCGGGGGCTGCACAGGTGTTCCTTCAGCTAGATGTTCCCCTTAGATGTTCCTGGTGCATGCCGTCTCTCTCCTCCTTTATAGTCCTCCTCCGCCAATCCCAACTCGGCTGCCCACACGCCGAGTACGCTGCTCTCCTCCAATCAGGAGCAAGTCCTACAGTTTATTGGTTGAACTGGAGGCAGCTGTGCGGAAGCTGTTTACTTCTCTCCCAGCGCCATATTGTGGGAGAGCAGATGCATAGAATAAGTCTTAATTCCAGTAACTCAGTCCAGTCCGGTTTGCTCCCCACAGATCCCCCTTTCTTTTTATTTTTGGCGTTGATACGCGCCTGTCTTCGGTGTCCCGCGGCACACACTCTGCTCTACTTGCTAGAGTTGCCACAGGTTCTTACAAGTCCTATCAATCAGGCAAACCGAATCCGGGTCCTCTCTTCGCCATGTTGTGAGGAGGTTTTTAGGCGCTGATGCGTGCCTGTGTTCGGTGACCTGCGGCTCATACTTTGGTCGAGCCGCCTGCTGGCGCTTACCGCCTTAATCAGGCAGACCGAATCCAAGCTTTCTCATTGCCGTATTGTGGGGGAGACTTACTAGTGTTGATTCGTGCCTATCTTCGGTGACCTGCAGCTCATACTCTGGTCGAGCTGCTTGCAGACCGAATCCAAGCCTCCTAATTGTTGTATTGTGGGGAGGCCTTACTGATGTTAATTCGTGCCTGTCTTCGGTGACCTGCGGCGCATAAGCTGCTAGCCGCCGCAGGTGCTCATCGCCTCACTTAATCAGGCAGACCGAATCCAAGCTTTCTCGTTGCCATGTTGAGGGGAGGCCTTTCTATTTCTCTATTTCTCTATCTCCGGGCATTCCTATTTCTCCCATTTTACTTCTATCTTCCAGCATTCCTATTTCTCTCACTTTACTTCTAAACTTCTATTTCTCTTATCCCTGCAGCTTCCTGGTGCCTCGCCCTGCCGGCAGGCTCCGCCCCGAGGCTATTTCTCGGCGGCTTTCCGGCTGAGCCGCTTCAGCCCGCGTCTCTCTCATCTGCGCTGCTCGGCTTTGCGCGCACACTCCGCGGTCTCGCACTTAACCCTTTCGCGTCTGAACCACGGCCTCGCGCCAGCCCCGCGTTCCCTATCTATTCACGCCCCGTGCTCTCTCTGCACGCGGCGGCTTCCGCGAGTCACACAGCGTAGCTTACGTGTCCGCCACTAGCATTCAATCCAAGTTCCCCAGGCTAGCCTGGCGAATTCAACCCAGCTTACGTCTCCGCCCCACGATTTGGCTTCCCGTCCTTTGCTCCCCGGGCTAATCAGACGGATCCCAATCTGGCTTATGTTTCAGCTTCTGGTTTCAACTTTTCACCCCCTATTCCCGGGCTAACTTGAGAATCCCAAAGTGGCTTTCGTTTCCGCCTTGGCCTGCCCCCCGCGGCTTCAATTTCCCTAACATTTTTCTCTACCCGGTATGTTTCCCCAAGCTTTCCTCCAACAATACTCCTCCCTCATTTCTCCTGGCCTCTCCCCACAGTCCGCATCCGTGTCTGTTTGTTCTAGCTTTCACTTTCGCTTTCGACCTTAGAGATTTCTCCCAGCTTCCCCCCATAGTCCGTATCTGAGTCTATGCCTAGGCTTTCAACAGCTTCTTCCGGCACCTTTTTCGTCCGGCTTTTCCCTAGGCTGTTTGCTAGTCTCTCTCCGATATTTTCCCAGTTCTTCCCGTTTCTTCCCTCCTAAGTTTGCTATCCGTCCTAGGTTTCCTATCCGAGTCACGGCACCATTATGTCGCTCCCCCTCTTCGTGGAGGAACGACACTAAACCCTGCCTAGGCTTCCTATCCGAGTCACGGCACCATTATGTCGCTCCCCCTCTTCGTGGAGGAACGACACAGGACCCTGCGCTGTTCTTTCGTCTGCTCGGCCCTCCCCGGGTTTGCTGCTGGTTCTTCCCGGGTTGGCTACTGTCCCTTCCACCTCCGTGGAAGGGCAGTTCCCCCTGGCCACATTCCCCACTTCCGCAGGGGAGCGGCACACCGCCGGCCGGCTTTCTCGGGGGCTGCACAGGTGTTCCTTCAGCTAGATGTTCCCCTTAGATGTTCCCTCGTGCATGCCGTCTCTCTCCTCCTTTATAGTCCTCCTCCGCCAATCCCAACTCGGCTGCCCACACGCCGAGTACGCTGCTCTCCTCCAATCAGGAGCAAGTCCTACAGTTTATTGGTTGAACTGGAGGCAGCTGTGCGGAAGCTGTTTACTTCTCTCCCAGCGCCATATTGTGGGAGAGCAGATGCATAGAATAAGTCTTAATTCCAGTAACTCAGTCCAGTCCGGTTTGCTCCCCACAGTATGAAGAAAAAAAGACACTGTTCAACAAAAGAGACAAAGGCTATACATGATCATGGAATCTCAAAATGTCAATTTTACCCCCATACACGACATTTATGTACTCTATTAGTTGCCCTGGTTCAGAGAAAACATATCTGCCATTTTGGGACTGGCTAATTTCACTAGGTATAATGGTTTCCAGTTGCATCCATTTTATTACAAAAGACAGGATTTCATTTTTTTTATCACTGAGTAGAACTCCACAGTGTATATATACCATAGCTTCTTTATCAGTTATCATTTGATGGACATCTGGGTTGATTCCACTTTTTAGCTATTGTGAATTGAGCTGCAATGAACATGAGGGTACAGGTAACTCTTTCCTATGCTATTCTTTTCCTTTGGGTAAATTCCCAGGAGTGGGATCATATGGTAGGTCTATATTCAGGTTTCTGAGGTATGTCCACACCATCTCCCACAATGGCTATACCAGTTTACATTCCCACCAACAGTGGATTAGGGTACCATTTTCCCCACATCCTTGCCAGCATTTGTTTTTTGTTTACTTTGTTATGAGAGCCATTCTAACTGGGGTGAGGTTAAAATTCACTGGGGTCTTGATTTACATTTCTCTGATGGCTAGAGATCCTGAGCATTTTTCAAGTGTCTGTTGGCCATTTGAATTTCTTCTCTTGAAAAAAGCCAGTTCAAGTCCTTTACCCATTTCTTAACTGGTTTGTTTTATTGTTGAATTTCTTGAGTTTTTCTTTAAAAAAAAACCAGAAATCTTTTATTTTAGATATACATAATTCATGCATTTCATAAATAAAAATTTAGGAATGTAGTGATTCTTCCCTCCCTACCCACACTCCCACCCTTCCTCTCATATTCTCATTCTTGTTTTTCTTTTTAACTAAGATCTATTTTCAATTAAATTTATACAAATAAGATTAACCCTATACTAAGTGAAGAGTTCAACAAATATTATGGAAAAAAATTATCCTCAACTGTTGAGGATCCTCAACACCAGGGCTATTCAAAGTCATTGAATTTCAGAATGTCAGTTTCACCTCTACAGATGACCCTTTAGGTACTCTCTTAGCTACCACATATCGCAGAGGACATATGGTATTTGTCCTTTTGAGACTGGCTTATTTCACTAAGTCTAATGTTTTCCATTTCCAACTATTTTGTTGCAAATGATAGCATTTCAATTTTTACCACTATGTAGTATTCCATGGTGTACACATCACATAATTGCTTTATGCGGTCTTCAGCTGATGGATTTTTTTGGGTTGATTCTGTATCTTAGCTCTTGGGAATTGAGCTGCAATAAACATGGGAGTGCAGATAACCCTTTCATTTGCTGATTTCATGAATGAAACTATCATATCATCCATATAGTTTTCTTTAGTTGGAGAATTTGCTTCTGATTGTTTCTGAGTAATATGATTCAGGTTTTGAATTCCATTCCTGGCATTTCCTCAATCTCTTCATCTTCAGTTTTCTTTTTCCCAAGAAACATTTTATTTAAGGAATACAAGTTTCATAAGTACAACTTTAGGAATATGGTGACTCTAGGAATATGGTGACTCTTTTTTTTTTTGACAGGCAGAGTTAGGCAGTGAAAGAGACAGACAGAGAGAAAGGTCTTCCTTCCGTTGGTTCACCCCCAAATGGCTGCTACGGCCGGCGCTGTGCCAATCCAAAGCCAGGAGCTTCCTCCTGGTCTCCCGTGCGGGTGCAGGGCCCAAGGACCTGAGCCATCCTCCACTGCCTTCCCAGGCCACAGCAGAGAGCTGGACTGGAAGAGGAGCAACTGGAACAGAATCCGGCACCCCGACCAGGACTAGAACCCAGGGTGCTGGCGCCACAGGCAGAGGATTAGCCTAGTGAGCTGCGGTGCCGGCCAGAATATGGTGATTCTTCCCACCATACCTGCCCTCCCACCCTTATTCCCACCCCACCCCCTCCTCTCTCTCCCCATCTCAGTCTCATTTGCCATTAAAATTCATTTTCAATTAACTTTGTGCACAGAAGACCAACTCTATACTAAGTGAAGATTTCAACAATTTGCACCCACAGACAAACAAACAAGGGAAAAAAAACTGTTTGAGAACCAGTTTTACAGTTAACTCTTATAATACAACTCATTGAGGACAGAGGTCCTGCCGGGGAAGTTAGTTCACAATGACTCCCATTGCCAATTTAACAATTAACACTCTTGTATGATGCCATTGATCACCTGAGGGTCATGACGTGATCATTCTAGGCTATAGAAGCCTCTTGAATCCACAAACTCCACCAGTGTGCAGATATGGCTGTAAGTGGAAGTTCTCTCCTCCCTTCAGAAAAAAGTACATCCTTCTTTGATGGTCCCTTCTTTCCACTGGGATCTCACTCAAAGAGATCCTTCATGTGGAACATTTTTTGCCACAGTATCTTGGCTTTCCATGCCTGAAATGCTCTCATGGGCTTTTCAGCTGGACCAGTGTGGGGAGCAACTGGGAGCAACTTGGACTAGACTAAGTTACTGGAATTAAGACTTATTCTATGCATCTGCTCTCCCACAATATGGCGCTGGGAGAGAAGAAAACAGCTTCTACACAGCTGCCTCCAGTTCAGCCAATAAACTGCAGGACTTGCTCCTGATTGGAGGAGAGCAGCGTACTCGGCGTGTGGGTAGCAGAGTTGGGATTGGTGGAAGAGGACTATAAAGGAGGAGAGAGACGGCATGCACCAGGAACATCTAAGGGGAACACCTGTGCAGCCCCCGAGAGAGCCGGCCGGCGGTGTGCCGCTCCCCTGCGGAAGTGGGGAATGTGGCAGGGGGAACCGCCCTTCCATGGAGGTGGAAGGGACGGTAGCCAACCCGGGAAAACCAGCAGCAAACCCGGGGAGGGCCGAGCAGACGAAAGAACAGCGCAGGGTCCTGTGTCGTTCCTCCACGAAGACGGGGAGCGACAACCAGGATGCCTTAAGGGCTGATTCTGAAGTCAGAGTACTACTTAAAGTGATTTTCATTCTGTGAGTCTGCTGTGTGGAGTACTTCCCATGTTGGAACATTCTCTCCTTTTTAATTCTATTTACTATTATTACCAGACTCTTGATCCTATTTATATGATCACTTTAAAACTTAATCCTATCTATATGTTCAGTTTAACACTTAATATGATCACTTTAACACTAAAGATGGCATTTTTACCACCCAGCTTAATGGGATTTGGTGTCTGATAGGAATTTTTAAACTCTATCTTTGAAGTAAGCCCTTGGAATGTATGCAGAACTATATAGCTTTATGGTTACAAATTTCCTCCTCCCTCTTTTATTCCCACTCTTAAGATTTCATGAATGAAACTATCATATCATTCGTATCATTTTCTTTAGTTGGAGAATTTGCTTCTGATTGTTTCTGAGTAATATGATTCAGGTTTTGAATTCCATTCCTGGCATTTCCTCAATCTCTTCATCTTCAGCTTTCTTTTTCCCAAGAAACCTTTTATTTAAGGAATACAAATACCTGTAAAAGCTCACAACAGAGGGAACTGTGCTCACAGGAAAGACTCCACAGATCAAATGTGCAGTACATGGAGCAGTGTGGACGAGTGCTGAGCACACTGGGGACCAACACTGGGGATCCACCAGCTCGGAGGAGAGCTCCAAACTAAGATTTTTTCCAAAGATCTATTTTCAATTGACTTTATACACATATGATTAATTCTATGTTTAGTAAAGAGTTCAACAAATAGTATGAAGAAAAAAACCAGTTTCTCGACAGTCAAGACAAGGACTGCTCAAGTCATTGCTTCTCAAAGTGTCAATTTCAGTTCTACAGATTTTGTTTTAGGTGCTGTATTCTCACAGATCAGGGAGAACATATGGTATTTGTCCATTTGGGACTGGCTTACTTCACTAAATATGATGTTTTCCAGATTTATCCATTTTGTTGCAAATGACCAGATTTCTTTTTTTTTTTTTTACTGCTATATAGTATTGCATAGTGTACATATCCCATAATTTCTTAATCCAGCCTTCAGTTGTGCATTTAGGTTAATTCCATGTCTTAGCTATTGTGAATTGAGCTGCAGTAAACATGGGGTGCAGATAACTCTTTAATATGCTGATTTCATTTCCCTTGGGTAAATTCTCAGGGATGGGATGGCTGGGTCATATGGTAGGTCTATTTTCAGATTTCCTTATTGTCTTCCACAGTGGTTTTACCAGTTTGCATTCCCACCAACAGTGGGTTAGTCTACCTTTTCCCCACATCCTCACCAGCATTTGTTGTTTGTTGATTTCTGTATGAAAGCCATTCTAACCGGGGTGAGGTAAAACCTCCTTGTGGTTTTGATTTGCATTTCCCTGATGGCTGGTGATCCTGAACATTCTTTCATGTGTCTTTGGCCATTTGGATTTCCTCTTTTGAAAAATGCATGTTTAGGTCCTTTGTCCATTTCTTCACTGGATTGGTTGCTTTGTTGTTGTGGAGTTCTTGATCTCTTCATATATTCTGGTTATTAATCCTCTATCAGTTGCATAGTTTGCAGATATTTTCTCCCATTCTGTCAGTTTCCTCTCAACTTTGCTGAGTGTTTCTTTTGCAGTACAGAAGCTTCTCAATTTGATGTAATTCCATTTGTCTATTTTGGCTTTGATTGCCTGTGCCTGTGGGGTAAAATTTTTTTTTAATCAGAAGGTAGGTTTGTTCTGCTCAGCTGAGTTCCTGTCCTCAAAGGAGACCAGCGCCTGAGCACTACTTCCAGTGGGTATAATATTCATCCGCTCTGCCTCAAGAACCACACGAAGGATCTCTGCAGTCCTTAGTGTAAGCTCACATTCACCAGCAACATCCCCCACCAGGCAACCAGGGAGCCCTGTGTGGAGCCTCTGTGACTGCCAAAAGTCCTAGCCATACCATGAGCCCTCCTGCACAGCCTGTTTTTCCCACAGTCCCGGCACGCAAGCCTCCCACAGTCACCAGCACCCATCCCTCTGTCAGTTCTCCCTACCAGACTCAGGAGTCCCCACGTGGCTGATTGCCATGCACCCACACAAGCTGGAACAGCTGTTATGTATGTCCGACATGGTGCCTGCTTTCTATCGGCTTGTAGCAGGACGCTGTTGCAGGGTGATCAGGGAGAGAGATGTGCCCCCCTTCTTTTTCCCTCCTCTAGTTTGGCAGGTACACGATCCCCCACGTGGTTCCAAGCCAGATTCCTTCTAGGCTCTTCCTGCAGCTGTATTGCCAGTGACTTAGGCTGCTGCAGTCCAGTCTCACCTCCCTCTCCAATGCTTGGGAGGAGGCTCTCAGCTGCTGGGGTCTTCCACCTTCAGCTTCTAATACTGAAATGTAGTGTTCTTTCCACAGGCTCATAGTGACTTCCTTATTCTAATTTTTGAATATTTTCCTTTATTCTTCAGCATTTGTCCTGGTGCTTTTTCTTTGGTCTGTGTCTCTGGGGCTGAGTGGTATGTCTACTTCCAGTGAATGCCAGGAAGTGTGTGCTGGAGTCTTTCCTATGAGCACTGTTCCCTCTGTTGTGAGCTATTACAGGTAACTGAGGTGCTCAGAGGGTACAGGGAGGCGCTGTGTGGTTGCTCAGGGTCTAGCCACACTCCACCTCCTCTAATGCAGCCCGTGATCTATCATCCTCAGCTCCCAGGGCTCTCCGGGTGGTGGATTGTTAATGGGGCCACCTTGCCCCGCTAGCCAGTCCTGTCTATAAGGAAACTCAGGTGTTCTGAAAGCTGCCATCTGTGTGTGGCCCTGGAACCAGCTTCAGTGTCAGGGTGGGGTTTTCCTTTGTTATGTCTGTGGTTCACAGGCGTGTAAAGGGCCTGCCCACTGTAGCTGTGCTTGCTTTTTGATGGAGCTCTGTGGGTAGGAGAGTCCTACAGTCAGCACTTCCCCTTCCTCCCATGCTGGGCAACTGGCACGGTGCAACAGGGGAAGGAATTCATCTGAGTTGTGTGGCCCTCATTGACTGGGTGGGCTGCGACCCCTGTTATTTATTGTTGGGCAGCAGCTACCGGCCTGGTTTGCCGGGGCGGGAGTCTTCCTCCCTGGATCAGGCTTCTGTGGCTTTCTGCTGTTTATCTGCACCCTGGTGTGGGTCTGGAGCATTGCTATTGCTTGCGCTGGGTCTCCTGCTGGGGTTCACACAGAGTTCTATGCTACAAGTGTATTTACTCCCACTCTTTTTTACATTAATTTCACCCTGCGTAAGTCAGACTGTCCTGTTGCTATTCTGCCATCTTGGAGCCCCCCAGCTTTCTGTGTTAAATTTATATCCTGCCACATCACCAAGCTTGCATGAGTTCCAGTGGTCTTTTAGTGTGGAGTCTTTTGGATCACCTATATACAGAATCCTGTAATCTGCAAATAAGGATAATTTGATTTCCTCCTCCTTTGATTTCTTTTTCTTGCCTAAGGGGTCTGGCTAAGACTTCTGGACTTGGATAGCGATGGTGAGAGTGGGCCTCCTTGCCTGGTTCTGGAACTTAGTAGGAATGCTTCCAACTTTTCCGCACTTAGTAAGATGTTTGCTACTGCTTTGCCATAGATTGCCTTGGTTGTGTTTAGTATGTTCCTTCTATTCCCAGTTTGTTAAAGGTTTTTATGATGAAAGGGTGTTGTATTTTTTCAAATGTTCTCTCTGCATCTATTGAGACAATCATATGGATTTTGTTCTGCAGTTTGTTAATGTGATATATCACCTGGATTGATTTCCAAATGTTGAACCATCCCTGCATACCAGGGATAAATCTCACGTGGTCTGGGTGAATGATCTTTCTGATGTGTTGTTGGATTTGATTGGTTAGTATTTTTTGAGGATTTTTGTACCTGTGTTCATCAGGAAAGTTGATCTGTAGTTCTCTTTCTCTGTTGTATGTTTTTCAGATTTAGGAATTAAGGTGATGTTGGTTTCCTAGAAAGAATTTGGGAGGATTCCCTCTCTTTCAAATGTTGTGAATAGCATGAGTAGAATTGGAATTAGTTCTTTAAATGTCTGGTAAAATTCAGCAGTGAAGCTGGGATTCCCTTTGTTGGAAGGGTCTGTTACTGATTCCATCTCCGTCTTGGTTATTGGTCTGTTTAGGTTTTCTATGTCTTCATGACTCAATTGTGGTAGATTCTGTGTGTCCAGGAATCTATCCATTTCTTTGTTGGCATTCAGCTCTTTGTAGTAATTCTTGATTCTTTTTATTTCTGTGGTTCCTGTTGTTATAGTTCCTTTTACATCTCTGATTTTATTATTTTGTATCTTCTCTCTTTCTCTCTCATTTTAGTTGGACCAATGGTGTGTCAATTTTGTTAAGTTTTTGAAAAAACTAGATCTGCATTTTGCTGATCTTTTGTATCTTTTTGCTTCAATTTTTTTTATTCTCTATTCTACTGATTTTATGTTTGGTATCATTTTTCTAGGTTCTTGAGATGTATTGATAGCTCATTTAATTGATACCATTTCAATTTCTTTATGTAAGCATCAATTGCTATAAACTTCCCTCTTTTTTTTTTTTTTTTTTTTTGGACAGGCAGAGTTAGAGAGAGAGAGAGAGAGAGAGAGAGAGAAGGGTCTTCCTTTTTCTGTTGGCTCACCCCACAAGTGGCCACTATGGCCGGCATGCTGCGCTGATCCAAAGCCAGAAGCCAGGTGCTTCCTCCTGGTCTCCCAAACAGTGCAGGGCCCAAGGACGTGGGCCATCCTCCACTGCTCTCCCGGGCCACAGCAGAGAGCTGGCCTGGAATAGGAGCAACCAGGACAGACTCTGGTGCCTGGACCAGGACTAGAACCCAGGGTGCTGGCGCTGCAGGCAGAGGATTAGCCTATTGAGCCACGGTGCTGGCCCTAAACTTCGCTCTTAACACTGCTTTTGCTGTATCTTGTAAGTTTTGATATGTTGTATTGTCATCTTCATTTGTTTCCAGAAATTTTTTGATTTCTCTTTTTGATTTCTTCTGTGACCCACTGTTCAATCAGGAGCATGTTGTTCAGTCTCCATGTGTTCTAGAGATTCCCGAGTTGCTGATTTCCAGCTTCATTCCATTGTGGTCAGAGAAGATGCTTGGTATGATTTCAATTTTTTTGAATTACTAAGATTGATTTATGGCCTAGCATGTGGTCTATGCTAGAGAATATTCCAGGCACTGGTGAGAAGAATGTGTATTCTGCATCTGTGTGGTGAAAAGTTATGTAGATATTAGGTAGATCCATGTGATTCAGAGTATTGATTAGCTCTGCTGTTTGTTGATTTTCTGGATGATCTGTCCATTGCTAAAAGGAAGGTGTTGAAGTCCCCCATTACTATTGTATTGGAGTCTATGTCTTCCTTTAGATCCATTAACATTTCTTTTAAATAGCCATAGCACCCTGTAATTGGATGCATATGTTTATTATAGTCTTATCTTCCTGTTGGATTGATCCCTTAATCATTGCATAGTGTCCTTTTTTGTCTCTTTTAACAGTTTTTGTGTTAGTCTATTTTGTCTGATATTAGGATGGCTACGTCCGCTCTGTTTTTCTTTCCATTAGCATGGAACATCTTTTTTATCTTTTCACTTTCAATCTGCATATATCTTTGTTGGAGAGGTGTGTTTCTTCTATGCACCAAAGAGTTGGGTCTTGTTTTATAATCCATTCAAGCAGGCTTTTTCTTTTAACTGGAGAGTTGAGGCCATTTGTATTCAAGGTGACTATTGATAATTCACAAATTGGCCCTGCTGTTCTCCCCTAAATATTCCTGTTTTTACTTTGGATTTCCTTTGTACATTTACTGGGCATTTTTGTGCCTTCACCTTCTTTGATAGATGACCCTGTTTCTGTGTTTCTGTGCGTAGCACATCCTTAAACATCTTAGAAAAGACTGGACAAGTGGTGGCAAATTCCTTAAATTTATGTTTGTTATGGAAAGTCTTTATTTGACCTTCATTCATAAATGAGAGCTTTGCAGGGTATAGTATTCTGTGTTGACAGTTTTTTCTCTTAAGATTTGGAATGTATCTCACCATTCTCTCCTAGCCTGTAGGGTTTCTGACGAGAAGTCCTCTGTCCATCTAGTTAAGTAATCTGGCGTATCTCTTGTGTATATTTTAGAATCTTCTCTTTATGTTTTACTGTGAAGAGTTTGACTACAATGTGTCATGGTGAAGATCTTTTCTGTTGATGTCTATTAGGAGTTCTGTGTGATTCCTGTGCTTGGATTTCCCCTTGTGTCTCCAAATTGTGGAAGTTTTCTGTGGTTATTTTACACTTTACTCTTTCCACACCTTCAGGAACTCCTAAGACCCATGTGTTGCGTCATTTGATAGTATCCTATAAATCTCTAACATTGTTTTTAATTTATCTAATTTTCATTCGTTTTTTTAATCTGACTAAAAAATTTCCAGAGATTTGTCTTCTAGATCAGATATTTTTCCCCTGCTTCATTGAATCTGTTATTACTTTCCATCACATTTTTTATTTGATCTATTGAATTCTTCATTTCCAATATTTCATTTTGATTTATCTTTAAAATTCAATTTCATGGGAAAAATTGTATTCATGTAATGTATGGATTTCTTTTATTCTTGATTGCTTCTAAGTAATCCTATGATTAACCTTTTGAAATCCATTTCAGGTATTTCATCAGTCTCTTCATATTCACATTCTAATATTAAATGCTTTTGTGTTCCTTTGATGGGGTCATGTTGCCTTCCTTGTTTCTTGAATTTCGGTATGTATGTATGTATTTATTATTTTAAGATTTTATTTATTTGAGAGGTAGAGTTACAGACAGTGATGGGGGGAGACAGAGAGAGAGGTCCTCCTTCTGATGGTTCTCTCCCCAGATGGCCACAATGGCCGGAGCTGCGCCAATCCGAAGCCAGGAGCCAGGAGCTTCTTCTGGGTCTCCCACATGGGTGCAGGGGCCCAAGGACTTGGGCCATCTTTTACTGCTTTCCCAGGCCATAGCAGAGAGCTGGATTGGAAGAGGAGCAACCAGTACTTGAACTGGCATCCATATGGGATGCCGGTGCTGCAGGCGGAGGATTAACCTACTGTGCCATGGCGCCGGCCCCAGAACTTCTGTATTTATTTTTTGATATTAGTGGAAACACTTGTTTTTATTCCTCTGATGACTTTTATCTTTGAACTCTGCCTCTGTGGCTTAGTGGAGTGTCTGCCATTTCAGTGAAAACCCAGAGTTAGGCTTTATGTGGCCAAGGTGCTTGTGATCAGTGTTCCAGGGTGGGGCAAATATCCAGGGTGACACCCCAGTTAGAGCTTCTCTTGTTAACAGAGGCAGGGGGTGTCAACATCTCTGCTGGCAAAATCCCAACCCAGCCTCCTCCCTTCCTAGTGACCAGTGCCCAGGTGTTACAGAACCATCCCTGCTTCCACCTGAACTGCACCAGTGATCTGCGCAGTCCTGGGTGTGAGCGCGGATCCCAGGCAATCGGGGAGCTCTGAGCAGGTGGAGCCACACTCTGTGACTGTCCAGAGACTCAGCTACAACCTGCGCCCTCTCATGCAGTCACCAAATTCGCATGATCTCAGTACTCAGGGCTCCCATAACCATGGGGTGCACAGGACCCACTCCGCCCCGCTAGCCTGTCCTGTCCCCAGAGACGTTCCCAGAGCCTGCTGCCTTTGGTCCTCCACCTAGGCCATTTGAGCCCTGGAGCCCTGGAGCCTAAGATTCACTGAGAAGACAGGGCCACCTCCAAAGCTGGTGCTCTCTCTGACTCCACAGGGCTGCTGACGCCGTGTCTGTGTCCTTGCTCATGGCTGCACGTCGGCACTTCTACACAGATCCACTGTCTGCCCCCTCCTGCAGACTCCCCACTGCCCTGTTCCCTCCAGTTCTCCCCTGAGGATGCACTTTCTAATTTATTCCTTTATTTATTTATTTATTTATTTATTTATTTATTTTTTACTATTTTCGCCTAGCCTGAAGCAGACTACCCTGTTGCTATTACCCCCATCTTGCAATTCTTTTCTTTTTTCTTTTTTTTTTTTTTGACAGGCAGAGTGGACAGTGAGAGAGAGGCAGAGAGAAAGGTCTTCCTTTTGTCGTTGGTTCACCCTCCAATGGCTGCCATGGCCGGCGTGTTGCGGCTGGCGCAAGGCGCTGATCCGATGGCAGGAGCCAGGTGCTTCTCCTGGTCTCCCATGGGGTGCAGGGCCCAAGCACTTGGGCCATCCTCCACTGCACTCCCGGGCCACAGCAGAGAGCTGGCCTGGAAGAGGGGCAACCGGGACAGAATCCGGCGCCCTGACCAGGACTAGAACCCGGTGTGCCGGCGCCACAAGGCGGAGGATTAGCCTAGTGAGCCACGGTGCCGGCCACATCTTGCAATTCGATAATAGCAACTTGACATTGATTATAAAGATGGAAAAATAAACCAAAAAAGAAATACTAAAAAAGAACTTTTACTTCTGGGGGTTAACACACACACACACACACACAAATACACACACACACACACACACACACACACACACACTTCTTCCATCCTTTGGTTCTCTCCCCAGATGACTGAGACATTCAGGACTGAGCTAGGCCAAAGTCAGGGGCCAGGAGCTTCTTCCAGGGCTCACTCATGGATAGCAGCAGCGCAAGCACTGTGGCCATCTTAGGCTGCTTTTCCCACACATTGAAATGGGGCTGGACTGAAGTGGAGCAGCTGGGGTACAAGCTGGCACCCAAATGAGTTGCTGGCATTTTAGGCAGCGGCTTTACATGCTGACCCACAACGCTTGCTGCAGTCGCTCCACTTCTAATCCAGCTTCCTGCTAATGTGCCTAGGAAAGCAGCAAGTGTTTGGGCCCCTGCACCCACATTGGAGACCCAGATGGCGTTTCAGTCTCCTGGCTTCAGCCTGGCCCAGCCCCCTCTGTTAGCACC
Organism: Oryctolagus cuniculus; assembly: GCF_051225735.1. Lineage (NCBI taxonomy): Eukaryota > Metazoa > Chordata > Mammalia > Lagomorpha > Leporidae > Oryctolagus > Oryctolagus cuniculus. The sequence goes on along the minus strand of NC_142874.1, from coordinate 5,759,937 downwards.
ATTTTGGGAGTGAACCAGTGGATTGAATATTCTCTGTCTCCTGCTCCTCTCTGTCACTCTGCTTTTCAAATAAATAAATCTTTAAAAAAAGGAATCTTACATATGTACTCCATTTGTCCCAAAATTTTGTATTTTTGAAGTCTTGTTTTGTTTTTCTATCACCTATCCATTAGCATTTTAATGAAGTTATTTTTTATTTTTTAGTGTTTATGCTAAAGATATGATTTATGTATGATGTTTACAATTTTAAAGCATTCTGACTTTTTTGTAGTTACTCTTACCAGTGAGCTTCCTATCTTCTCATATTTTGTTCTCACTCATTGGCAGCTGTTTCTTTCAGCTTGAAGAACTTCCACTAGTGTTTTTGTGGGATAAGTCTGATGACGGTAAATTCTCAAGCTTTTTTTTTATCTCCTTCATATTTGAAGCATCGACTTGCAGGGCACAGTATTATTCTTGGCTGGCAGTTTCCCCTCAGTCCTGTAAATGTCTCATCCCACCCTCTCCTGTCCTGCTGAGAAGCCAACCACTAGGATAGTTGGTGTCCTTTATGTATTGTTTCTTTTCTCTTAATGCTTTGAGAATATTTTCTTTGACATTAGAGAGATGGATTATAACATGTCTTGGCTTCAAATGGGTGACCTTGACTTTGACTGGAATTCATTGACTTTCTGGTAGCTAGAGAGCTGTGTCTTTCTCTGGATTGGGAGTGTTGTCTGTTATTATTACTTTGAAGATTATTTCTACCCCTTTGTCATTCTCTGGTCCTTGCTGAACCTCAGTAACTTGGATGTTTGCTCTTCGTGCTGAACCAAAGTTTCCAAATCTTTCCTCATTCCCCTGCTGGTTCTTCCTTCATTTTCCCCTTCAACCACGTACTTTCATGTGCCCTGTCTTCGAGCTCACTGGTTCTTTGGTCTGCTCTACTAATAATGCCTTCTCCTGTATCCCTGATTTTGCATGGTCTACTTTTCTGTTGAAGAATTTGTTTGATTTTATTTTTAAACTATCAAGTCCCTCTGTTAGGGTGTTAAACTGTTGCCTTACCTTACTTTTAAAACTTTATTTGAACTTTTAAAAATTTATTTCCTAAATGGTTGGTTTCTGACATCTTATTTTGTATGCTCTGTGAGGAGCACACAGTTCCCCTGGGAATTTTTTTTAATTTATTTATTTGAAAAAGTTAAAGGAAGAGAGGGAGAGAGAAGAGAGAGAAAGAGAAAGAGGTGGAGGGAGGGAAGGAGGAAGAGTGAGTGAGTGAGAGAGAAAGACTATCTCCTGTGCACTGACTTACTTGCCACAGGGCTGGGAACCCCAAAGCCAGGAGCATGGACCTCCATCTGGGTCTCCCACATGGGTGGCAGAGGCTCAAGTCCTTGGACCGTGGTCTGTTGCTTTACCAGGTGCATTAGCAGGGAGTTAGATCAGAAGTGGAGCAGCCAGGACTCCAGCCAGCACTCACGGGATGCCAGCTTTGCAGGCAGCGACTTAACCCACTGCACCACGACGCTGAGCCCCTCCCTGGAAGCTCCTGATGCTTGTTGGTATATTGCGTCATCTGCACGTTGAAGGATTACTTACAGTGATCTGGGTTCATTTGCGACTGTCCTTCCAAACATTCTAAGCATTCTATTTTCCCTGAGTCTGGTAACACTTCTTTTTCAGCACTGCATGACATCCTAAGTTAAGGCTTGTTGAAAGTTCACTCTCAGGCCGGCACCGCGGCTCACTAGGCTAATCCTCTGACTGCAGCGCCGGCACACCGGGTTCTAGTCCCGGTCGGGGCACCAGAGTCTGTCCCGGTCGCCCCTCTTCCAGGCCAGCTCTCTGCTGTGGCCAGGGAGTGCAGTGGAGGATGGCCCAGGTGCTTGGGCCCTGCACCCCATGGGAGACCAGGAGAAGCACCTGGCTCCTGCCTTCGGATCAGCGCAGTGCACCGGCTGCGGCGGCCATTGGAGGGTGAACCAACGGCAAAAGGAAGACCTTTCTCTCACTCTCTCTCTCACTGTCCACTCTGCCTGTAAAAAAAAAAAAAAAAGTTCACTCTCTTTTCACTGTTTCAGCCTATAGCACACCCCAAGCTGAGATTTGTCCCCAATCCACAGTTGGTATGTTGTTGAGAATGACCTGGGAAGATTCTGGAAAGGAGTAGTCTTTCCCTACCAGCTTCCTCCTGGGGCTGGTGTAGGTCCAGGTGCCTGGTCCTAGGCCCACCAGTAGCAAGATGCTAGCTCAGACCTGGGCCCACACCCCCAGGAGCAGCACAGCCTGTGGGGAAGACCAAAGCCCACCTTTGGTTTGTCTGGTGCTGAAGTGGACTCGCAGCCTGCGGCTGCTCCTCTTACTCACTGGCAATGTTGCCTGGGCTAGACTGATCAGCTGTGGCCGTGGAACTCTGCCTGGCACAAAAGCAGGTCCAGATGCTCTGTGTATGCACTGGCCCGGGACAGGGACTGTTAGGATCTTCTCAGTGCTGGGTGTTACCAGTCTGGCACTCAGTCCCAACACAGTCTTGTAGCTCCTTGTTGTCTGTGCTGTGTTGGAACAAGGGGGATAGAGGTGGCCCCTCAGCCATCAGGTAAGCACAGGGTGGGTCACACCTGAGTCTCATTATCACCAAGCCCCCTGCAGTCTCTGGGGTCTGTGTCAGGCCCACATGGAGCTGATGTTGATACACACAGAAACAAGCCTGCCCACCAGGGCACAGGTCTCCGCTAGATACTGGGGTAAGTCTAGACTCTTCGTCCATTGGCAGTTGCCCCGGGGTAGGGATCATTCGTATGTTCTCAGTGTTGGCTTCTACTAGCCCAGCACTGAGTCCTAGGATAACGGTATCGTGGTTCCTTGCTGTCTGCCCAAGGTTAGTGAAGGGATGATAAAGGCAGCCCCTTGGCTCAGCTGGGTCACACTCGGGTCCCCAATCAGCAGTCCTGTGAAGTCTCAGTGGGGCATGGCAGGCGACATGAGGCTGGCGGTGTTGCGCACCGAAACAACTCTGTCCCACCACAGTACAGTTTTCTACCTGATTTCAGGGAAAATCTAAAATTCTGTCTGCAAGCACTGGCCTGGGGTCAGAGGGCTCTGAGTCTTATCAGCTTCTGGCCCAGATCTGAGCTCCAACACCACCTGACTGGAGGGCCAAATAGTTAGCAGGGGCAGGCCTGGGGGCAGGTTTGTGGGGCCCTGTTTTGATTCTGAATTGATTGCACTGGGCATGGCACTGGGATTCATGTCCCAGGGCCAGACCTAATTCCCTTGCCTCTGGCCAGCAGGAAGTGAGGTGTGTCCCACTGTGCTGCGCTACACAGAGCTGGCAGGGGCGGGGTGGGGGTGGGGTGGGGTGGGGCAGTGCAGGCATCCCTGCTTCCTTCAGTGTGACTTTTCTCAGGATACTAAACCCAAGCACTGTGGTCTCTCACTTGGCTTCCGTACCTCTTGTGAGTGGGACCTGGGTGTGATAGCTGTTCACACTGGGGTCTCTGTGGAAGACACTAGCTGGGACATCTTACTCAGTATTCTTCCATTTCTCCTTCCTTCCTTCCTTCCTTCCTTCCTTCCTTCCTTCCTTCCTATCTATCTGGGAGGAAGGGAGGGAGGGAGGGAGGGAGGGAGGGAGGGAGGGAGGGAGATTGCCCATGCAGATTTACTCCCCAAATACTTGCAATGCTTCCACCTGGGGCCAAAGCTGGGCGCTGGATACAGAATCCAAGTCCCCCACCTGGATGGCAGGAACCCAATCACTGCCTCCTCCCAGGGTTCACATTAGCGGGAAGCTGGAATCAGGAGCAAAGCTGGTGTCAAATCCAGGCACTCAGATATGGGATGTGAGCCTCTTAACTGTCAGACCAAATACCCTACCCTCCCTCGCTTGGCTTCTAATGAAAGGACTCTTTCTTTTTAAATATGTTTATTTCTCATTTTATGCACAAACACATTGTAATACGTACATACTTAGCATTTAAAAGAAACCAGGAGTTGGTTCACGCAACAATATAGGTAAAACTCAAAAACATGTCAACTGAAAGAAGGCATTAGGTATACAGTATAGACATATTCCAGTATTTATTAAATTTTTTTTTGGTTCGGATGATCTGTTTTTGACAGTCTGACTATAATATGTCTCAGTTTGTTTCTTTCGGTCAAATCTATTAGGAGTCCTGTGGGCTTCCTGGACCTCCATACTTATATCTTTTCCAAGATTTGGAAAGTCTTCGGCAGTTATTTCAATGACTAGCTTTCCTGTGCCTTTTCTCTTCGGCCTCTGGGGCACACATGGTGTGAATGTTGGTGCTTAATGGTGTCCCGTAAGTCCAAAGTCTCCATTCTTTGTGTTTTAATATGACTATTATCGCAAAAGACCAGTCTTCAAGCTCAGACGTTCTTCCTTTTGGGGTGAGCATTGTGGTGCACTTGGATTAGCCATTAATCTGGGTGCTTGCATCCCATGTCAGAGCTGGTTCAAGTCCTGGCTACACTGCTTCTGACCACCTTCCTGGTAATACATCCTAGGAGACAGGGGATTGCCCAAGTTCTTGGGTCCTTACCACCCATGTTGGAGACCCATATGGATGTCCGAGCTCATGGCTTCTGTGCGGCCCAGTCCTATTTGTTGTGGTCATTTGGGGAGTGAACCAATGAAAGGAAGATCTCTCCCGCTCCCTATCTGTCTTTCAAGTAGATCTTTCAAAAAGAGAAAATTTCTCTTTTGCCTGCTTAATTTTTCTGTTGAGGCTCCCAATTGTATTTTTAACTTCTTTATTACCTCCCTTAGCTCTAAGAACTCTGTTGGTTGATTCTGTGGTCTCTGTCTCTGCAGGATTTCTCAGTCATGTCATGAACAGCCTTCCCAATGTCCTTGATCTCTCTGTCATATTCTATTGTATCTCATTGTTGCCTTAAAAATCATCACTTTGAATTCTTTTTAAATTTTTACTTACATATTTTTACCGAAAGGCAGAAACACACACACACACACACACACTCGCAGTCTCCCATCCGCTGGTTCACTCCTCACTTGCAACAGCACTGCAACAGCTGGGAGCCGGGAATTCAATCCAGGTCTCCCTGTGGGTGACAAGGACCCAGATACTTGAGGCACCAGCTGCTTCCTCCTAAGGTGTGTATTGGCAGGACGCTGGATCCAGAAGCGAAGTCAGGATCTGAACCAGCCCACTCTGATGTGGGATGTGAGCTCCCCGAGTGACATCTTAATTTCTGTGCCAAATGTCTGCCTCTGTTTGGAATCTTTGGTCAGGCCACTCATTGGTTTCCTTTTCTTTGGGGTCTGTTGACAGGGGTGGTGTGTTCTTCGGGAGACATTATGTTAGCTTGCTGTTTCAAGCTTCTTGTGTTCCTGTATTGGTTTGTATGCATCTGGTGATTTAGCTGGTACTACCAATTTTGTTTTTTTCTATGAACTTTGTAGTGTGTGACTTTCATAATAAAAGATTGGCTGTGGTGTCCTAGGGTGTTTGTTGCATATGCTGTATGCTTTAGTCCTAGGTAGATACTTTAGTATAGTGTCCATGAAGCTCCTTCAGCTGTAGTCAGTGTTGGTGGTGTCTGCAAATGTCTCAGTGGCCTAGGCTGCAAGAGTTAGGGGATTGCACTCCCAGGTGGGGTGCAGCTCCACCTCCATCAGGCTGGGCAAGCTCGTTGGTGATTCTGAGTGTGGTCTGTCCAGCTGCAGGGGTGGGGCACCCACCAGTTTCTAGGAGCTGTGTGAGAGCAGGGCCGCTGGCCTGGGGCCCAGTGGGTGTGGTACAGCACGCCTAGTAGCAAGGTGGAGTGCTCGTTGGTGTCTAAGGGCTGCACGGCTAATTTCATAGGGTCTCCCGGGGCCAACCTGGTTAGGGAAGTCTGCTCTGTTGTTCTGCGTGGCCAAGCATCTCAAGACCTCAGTGGGCCTGGCCTGTGAGAGGGGGACTGCTTAACATTTCTTGGGGTCACAGAAGCGTGGGCGCAGCCAGTCTGTTGCTTTCTGCAGCCTCAGTGGTGTTGTCACCTAGGAAAGGTTTTCTGGCTGCTTTTCAGGGTTGTGGGTTGGTGGCAGGGCAGCTCAGTGGCTTCTCTGAGCCTCTGCCTGTTGGCTGCTTCCTGTGGCAGAGGGTGTGTGGGCAGGGCTGGGTGGGTGGGACTTCCTGTTTTCTGGGAGCCTCTGCAGGCCAAGCTACTCGTGGGGGGGGGGGGGCAGCTCAGCTTCTCCCTGGGGCCTTGGGAGGGTACACAAGGCCTCCTGGTGGTTCACAGGACTGGGGTAGCAAAGATGTTAGAGGCAGCTGCCCAGCTGCTTCGCTGGGCCCTAGATGGGCGGAGTCTCAGGATGGGTCCATACAGGGAGTGCCTGGGGAAGGGGGAGGTGCAACATGGGCAAGGCCCTGTCTCCAGGGTGGAGCAGCTGCGTGGCAACCCAGCAGCTCCCCAGACAGGGCGAGGGGCTGCAGGGGCCACTGGGTTCTAAGGCAGTGGATGAGTGGGTGCACAGGTATCTGTGGTCTAAGGGGGCATTGCTGGGCCTCCTGCTGAGTGTAGCCCCCCGGTTTCAAGGCTGATCCTGAGTGACCGGATGGCGGTGCCATGCACTTTATTGCCTTGTTGGTAAGGCCTCTGTGTGTTTCTGTGGGGAGCGCAGTTTCTTTCACAATTTTATTAGAAGTTCCTGAGTCACTGAGGTCTGGAAGAATTATTATTTCCAGGGTTAGAACTCCTTTAGCTCTGTGGAATGTCACTTCCTGCTTGGACAGTTATATTTAGTGTGTTGCTAAACAGCTGGGCGTGAGAATCACCATAAAGTCAATGGGTTTCTCTAAAGCCATATTGATTTAGGGTAGACAGCCTTAGGAAGGGACAATATTCCTGGAATTCCTTCCAGTCAATAAAAGCTCAGTTCTTGACCTTTTCAAATCACAGCTAAGGTGTACTGATGAGTTGGTAATTTTATTTCTGTACTGTGCTGATTTTCCTTACATCAGAGATAACAGAGAAGCAAAATGAAATACTTAGGGGCCGGCACTGTGACAGAGCAGGTTAAGCTGCTGCTTACAGCACTGGCTTCCATCCCCAGTTGCTGGCTGGAGTCCTGGCTGCGCCACTTCCAAATCGGTCCCTGATAATGCACCTGGGAAGGCCACGGGTGACGGGCCCCTGCCACCCATGTGGAAGACCCAGATGGGGCTCCTGGCTTTGGCCTGGCCCAGCCCTGGCTGTTGTGGTCATTTAGGGAGTAAACCAGCAGATGAAGATCTCTCTACCTTTCAAATAAAATATAAAAGTAGGACACAACAAGGACAGGTTAGCCCAACAGAATAGCATAGGATGGGCTACAGTGCACTGTGCCAACTCTCAGTGGGAAACACCTCCATTTTTAAGGCTTTGACTCATTCTGTTGCATGTTGAGTTCCCTGTGAGATTGCGCAGCGTGGAATGACTTTGCTTTCTTGTTCTTTCCCTTGTATGTAACATAGTGCTTGGCATATATGGGGCACTTAGCACACGTGAGTATCTGCTGAATTGCATATAAAACAGATCCCACTCCTGAAGGCTCTCACAAAAGCACAAATTGGTTTAGTTCAGGCGTGAAAAGTTGAATGAGTTCACGTCACGAGCACTTCCTGAGAGAGAAAATTCTTTAGAAAGAACACTTGAGGGAGATTTCTGGCAAATGCAAGACTTGCTGAGATGATGGAAGCAGCAGAATTATTCACAGGAAGACAGGATCCCAGAAAGGAGTGAGAACATGCCTCTGAGCGGATGGAGCCACAAAATGGCCTCCTCACAGCTGGGCGCTCCGGAGAACGGAGAACGCCGCTGAGTTGCCGATTCCTAGCTCTGACTTGGGAAGTCGAGGTGTTTAAGACGTTATCCCTATGGACTGCTGCTGGCAGGAGATGAGGAGGGAGGGGCATGGGTCAGGGCGACTGCAGCTCTGGCGGAAGGACCACCAAAGTGGCTGTCAGGAAGAGGAGACCTGCGTGAATTTTGAATGATCAGACTTAGAGTAGGGATATGGCCCCGCTGTTAAGACGCCAACATTCCATATCAGAGTACAGGGGTCCGTGACTCCCAACTCTGGTTCCTGACTCCAGCTCCCCGCTAGTGCCTAGTGCTGACTCTGATAGGAAGCAGTGAGAGCTGATCAGTTGGGTTCCTACCACCCACATGGGGGATCTGGAATGAATTCTCAGCTTCTAGCATTGGTCCCCAGCCCAGGGCTGTGGCAGGCATTTGGAAGAGTAAACCAGTAGATAGCAAGCGTGTGCTCTCTCTCCTCTCCCTCTCCCTCCCCCTCCCTCCCTCCCTCCCTCCCCCCTCTTGCTTCTTCTCCCTCCCTCCCTCCCTCCCCCCTCTTGCTTCTTCTCTCTCCCTCCCTCCCTCCCTCCCTCCCTCTCTCTCTCTTTCTCCTCTTTCCTATCTCTCTTCTCTCTCTCTCCCCCTCCCTCCCTCTCTCTCTCTCTTTTTCCTCTTTCCTATCTCTCTTCTCTCTCTCTCCCCCTTCCTCCCTCCCTCTCTCTCTTGTCCCCCTGTTTCTCAAAGGATCAATTTTAACTAGAGCTTCTTTACCTTTTTGTTTCCTTAAGAGTCACAGAGACGTGGCTTTTGAGTGCTGGCTCCCCGGTCTGCTTTCCCATGGTCTGCTTTTTTATGCCGTGGACTCCTTAGTGAGCATCCATGCGCAACCCGCAGGCATCGTGGCCCAGTTGAAAGAGCAGCGGATTGCAACTCAAGAAAGCCGGTTTCACTAGGAGTTTATCCTTCCCAAGGGAGCAATCAAGAAGATGCACAAAGTTTTGGCTCAAAGGAAGGCCAACATTGTGTGAGCAGTAATGTAACCCTGGAAACAGCCCAACAGCCCTCCAGTGGGGGGTTCTAAGCAGTTATGAAGTAGTAGCTACACGATGCTTAAGTCCAAAAATGGACTTCCTGAGCCCCCATTGCACCACCTTTTTGCTTTGACACCTTGAAATTATTTAACTTATTTATGCCTAAGTGTCCCAATCTACAAAATTATTGTAACACAGGCTATTCCACTGAGTTGTTGCATAGATTGTGTTGCTACACATACAGTGCTAATATATAGTGAATGCCCAATAAATAAGCACCCAAAATAGAGTGAAAGAAGCTAATGAAATGACTGTCACTGTCCTGAACAGGGCAGGCTTCTCTGGTACTAGATATTATCTATTAAATAAAATACATTGAAATGATATCACAATGCATCTAGTAGAATTCATAGTTAGCTTAAAATATCAGCATAAAAATTCAGAATAGTATAGAAATTAATAGTATCAAGCTGAATTAACCCCCCAAAAGTAGAACAAAAAGCCCAACAGATGGGAAAGTGAGAAATATGAAGAACATACCCATTAAAATGTCTAAAAGCAACTCATATATAGAAAGATGTGAGGAAATGAAAGTGAGGAACTCAATGACACGAGGAGTCCTTTAAAGGGAATAGGATGAATTCCAGGGAGGCGCAGCATCGTGGGACTTGCTAACCCTGGGATGAAGAGACAGTGCTCAGGCCTCCCGGAGGAGAGGCAGGAGAGCCACAGAGCATCAGGAATCAGCGGGCATCACACTTCTCTGCAGCAGCACTGCGCTCTGGGAAACAACAGGCAATGACTGCTGTGTCTGACAGATAAGAGCTGTCGCCTCAGAACTCCATACCAGACAGCGATCAACTGGCAAGCTAGAGGGCTTCTTTTAGGAATATGTATACCAAGAAACATGTACCTCCAAGCACTTCTTATTCTCCAGGAATAACTGGAGCATGTTCTCTAACAGGAGAAGGAGGGTGAAATACACAAGAAAAGAATCCAAGCCAGGAAACAAGATACTCGACCAAGGTGACCAGCAAAGGGAGTTCCCGCTACAACATTCTGGGAAGCACCAGGAATACGAGCATGTGGGGGCAGCCACTTTGGATGGGAGAGGGCAGGGGCTCCAACGGGAGAGTTTGTTGTACAGAAATGTTGAGTTATGGAGCCAGCGCTGTGGCTCACTTGGTTAATCCTCCACCTGTGGCGCCGGCATCCCATATGGGTGCCAGGTTCTAGTCCTGGCTGTTCCTCTTCCAGTCCAGCTCTCTGCTGTGGCCCAGGAGTGCAGTGGAGGATGGCCCAAGTGCTTGGGCCCCTGTACCTGCATGGGAGACCAGGAGAAGCACCTGGTTCCTGGCTTTGGATCAGTGCAGCTCCAGCTGTAGCAGCCATTTGGGGAGTGAACCAGCGGAAGGAAGACCTTTCTCTCTGTCTCTCTCTCTGTCTATAACTACCTGAAAAAAAAAGAAAGAAAGAAATGTTGAATTAGATACGAGAAGAATCGATGGGCTAAAAGTGGTTATTCTAGAAGATGGGACTACTGGGACAGGGAGGGAAGAGGAGTATTGGTCATTATATGCTTGTTAGTGCTACTTACATGTATTATACTTCAATCGCCTTGTTAAAAATTGGGGGGAAACCCTGTTTTAAGTAAAAGTTGAACATCTCATTTGTTTAAAAAAGATGATACTATGGGAGAAATAGCCGTAGGTGACTAGCAGGTTTCTAAACTGGTAAAATTTCCACCTGAAGCCAGAACTTTGAGTGCTAGAGGAATGTGCAGATCCCTGAATAAGCAGGGCCTTTTGTGGATTCAGAGGTTCAAGGTATGCCCTTATTTGTCATGCTGAGTGGTGTAGAAAATTGCCTGTTTTATTCCATGAGAGGCACTGCCAAAACCAGCAGACTTAATGACAGCCTCTATTTAAAAATATATTGGTACATAAATGGGCGCTTGTTTCTTAGAGTTATTTTACTCAAAACATGTATAAATCTTGACAGCTTTCTATTTTTAAGGCTGTCAGTGCCTGGCACACTGGAGTGACTTTGTAAGCATAAAGTAGCCAAGTTTTGCAAGTTTTGAGATCTTTAGCACCTACTCTTACTGTCTTCATACTTCCTCCTCTTGGGCATTTTCCTCGCACCCACCCCCTCTTCCTCTCCAGCTGGGCGGTGAGGGAGGTGAGTTTCAGGCAGCAACACTGGTCCTCAGCACAGAGTTCCAGTGTGTGTTACGGTTCCAGCCCCACTGAGATAGTTGGTGTCGATATAGCCATTCAACAACTGTCCCAGTGCCAGCCATGTGGCAGGCACTGTGCTCAGTGTGCTGATTCAAAAGTGAAGAAGACAGACATAATTCCTGCCTTCCTTCCACTCTATCCAGGAGATGGGACAGAGCGCCTAGAATACGGCTGGTAATTTAATTGCAGTCATAGGAGTTAGCACAGGGAGCAGTGCGGGGTGCGTGTAAATATTTCTTGAATCTATAATGTTCCTTGTCTCAGGATGGAGAACTTAGAGCAAAAAGATAGGATGCAACAGGTTTTGAAAAGCCGTGATTTTTAGAACAGCTAGCTGTAGAAATGGTGCTATTACTCTTTTCTAAAAGATTTATTTATTTATTTGAAAGGCAGGGTCAGAGAGACAGAGACATGGAGAGAAAGAGAAAGCATCCAGAGGGTGATTTTCCATCCATGGTTCATTCACCAAATACCTGTAAGAGTCAGGGCTGGGCAGGTCTGACGCCAGGAGCCCAGAAGTGCGTCCGGGTCTCCCATGTGGGTGGCAGGGCCCAAGCACTTGGGCCATCCTCTCTTCCCTCCCAGGATGCATCAGCAGGAAGCTGGATGGGAAGCGGAGCAGCCAGGACACCCACTGGCACTCTGGTAAGGAAAAAAGCCGTTTCATCCATTGTGCGCTGTGACAGCCCTTGTTGATCATTTTTGAAAAAATGTTTTAAATTTATTTGAGAGGCAGAGAGAGAGAGAGGTCAGACATTCAGATATAAAGAGAGCTCCTGCCCTATACTTCACTCCCCGGATGCCCACAACAGCTGGGGATGAAACCTGGAGCTGAGAATTCAGTTTTCCAATGTGGATGGCAGGAACCCAACCACCACTGGAGCCAACACGGCTGCCTCAGAGTGTCTACATTAGCAGGAAGCTGGAGTCAGGAATTGAACCCAGATACTCCTGTGTGGAATGTGAGTGTTTACACTGCTAGGCTAAAGGTCTGCCCTTGAAGGAATTATTTTTTTTTACCCAAAAACCTTTTATTTAAGGTCTACAAACTTCATGCATTTCATAGATACAAAGTTAGGAACATAGTGATTTTTCCCACCCTTCTTCATCCTCCCCCTCGAATTCCCATTTTCATTTGATACTAGGATTTATTTTCAATTAACTTTATACACATAAGATTAACCCTATGCTAAGCAGCATTGAACAAATAGTATGGAAAAAAAAACTTCCTCAACCATCAAGACAAGGTCTGTTCAAAGTAAAAAGTAATCGAATCTCAGTGTCAATTTCACTTATATAGATTATCTTTTAGGTGTTCTATTAGTTACCACACATCAGGGAGAATATATGATATTTGTCCTTCTTGGACTGGCTTATTTCGCTAAGTACAATGTTTTCCGGTTTCATCCATTTTGATGGAAATGACAGGATTTCATTTTATTTTTTACCTCTCTAGTATCCCATGGTGTACACATCCGATAATTTCTTTATGCACTCTTCAACTGATGGACATCTGCATTGATTCTACATCTTAGCTGTTGTTATTTGAGCTGCAATAAACATGGAGATACAGATAACTCTTTCACACACTGACTTCATTTCCCTCGGGTAAACTCTCTGGAGTGGGATAGCAGGGTCACATGGTAGGTCTATATTAAGATTTTGGAGGTATCTCCATACTGTCTTCCATAGTGGTTTTACCAGTTTGCATTTCCACCAACAGTGGCTTAGGGTACCTTTTTCCCTACATCCTCACCAGCATTTATTGTTTGTTGATTTCTGTATGAGAGCCATTCTAACTGGGGTGAGGTGAAACCTCGTTGTGGTTTTGATTTGCGTTTCCCTGATTGCTAGTGATCTGAGCATTTTCACATGTGTCTCTTGGCCATTTGGATTTCCTCTTTTGAAAAAATGCATGTTTAGGTCCTTTGTCCATTTCTTAACTGGGTTGTTTGTTTTGTTGTCGTGGAGTTTCGTGATCTCTATCTTTTCTGGTTATTAATCCATTATCAGTTGCATACTTTGCTGGTATTTTCTCCCATCCTGTCAGTTGCCTCTTCACTTTGCTGAATATTTATTTTGCAGTGCAGAAACTTCTCAGTTTGATGTAATGCCATTTGTTGATTTTGGTTTGGATTGCCTGTGCCTCTGGGGTTTTTTCCAAAAGTCTTTACCTATGCCAGTGTCTTGCAGGGTTTCCCCAATGTTCTCTAATAGTTTGATAGTATCGGATTGTAGATCTATTTCTTTGATCCACTTTCAGTGGGCTTCTGTGTAAGGTAGGGGTATTGCTGCATACTTCTGCATGTGGGTCCAGTTTTCCCAGCACCATTTGTTGAAGAGACTGTCCTTGCTCCAGGGATTAATGTTAGCTCTGTGGTCAAGGTTAAGTTGGTTGTAGATGGGTGGGTTGATTTTTGGAGTTGCTATTCTGTTCGATTGATCTATCTGTTTGTTTTGGTGCCAGTACGAGACTGTTTTGATTACAACTGCCCTGTAGTATGTCTTGAAGTCTGGTATTGTGATGCCTCCAGCTTTGTTTTTGTTGTAAAAGATTGATTTAGCTATTCGGGATCTCCTGTGTTTCCATATGAATTTCAGCATTGTTTTTTCTATATCTGACAAGAATGTCCTTGATAATTTGATTGGTATTGCATTGAGTCTGAAAATTGCTTTCAGTAGTGTGGACATTTTGCTGATACTGATTGTTCCAATCCATGAGCATGACAGATTTTTCCATTTTTTGTGTCTTCATCTATTTCTTTCTTTAATGTTCTGTAATTCTCATAGTAGAGATCTTTGATGTCTTTGGTGAAATTTATTCCCAAGATATTTAAATTTTTGGTGCTATTGTAAGTGGGATTGATCTTAGAAGTTCTTTCTCAGCCGTAGCATTGTCTGTGTATACAAAGGCTATTGATTGTTTCGTGTTGATTTTATATCCTACCATCTTCAAATAGGGATAGTTTGACTTCTTCTTTCCAAATTCATATCCCTTTGTTTTGTTTTTCTAATGGCTCTGGCTAAAACTTCCAGGACTATACTGAAAAGCAATGGTGAGAGTTGGCACCCTTGTCTGGTTCAAGATCTCAGTGGGAATGATTCCAACTTTGCCTCATTCACTAGGATGCTGGCCATGGGTATAAATTTCCTTGGTTGTGTTGAAGAATGTTCCTTCTATACCCAATTTGCTTGAAGTTTTATTCATCAAAGGATGTTGTGTTTTATCATAATCATATGGTTTTTGTTCTTCAATTTGTTAATGTGATGCATCACATTGATTGATTTGAGTATGTTAAACTATCCTTGAATACCAGGGATAAATCCCACTTGATCCAGGTGAATGATCTTTCTGATGTGTTGCTGGATTCCATTGGCTAGTATCTTGTTGAGGATTTCTGCATCCATGTTCATCAGGGAAATTTGTTTATAGTTCTCTTTGTTGCATCTTCTTCAGGTTTAGGAATTAAGGTGGTGCCAGCTTCATGGAAGGAGTGTGGGAGGATTCCCTTGCTTTCAATTGTTTTGAATAGCTTGAGAATAATTGGGATTTTTTTTTCTTCAAATGTCTTGTCGAATTTGGCAGTGAGGCTCTCTGGTCCTGGGCTTCTCTTTGTTGGGAGAGTCTTTATTAATGATTCAATTGCTGTATTGGTTATCAGTCTGTTTAGGTTTTCCTTTCCTTCATGGCTTAATATAGGTAGTTTGTATGTGTCCAGAAACCTATTCATTTCTTCTCGGTTTCCCAATTTGTTGGCATACTGCTCTTAGGAGTAATTTCTGATGATTCTCTTTATTTCTTTGGTATCTGTTCTATCTTTCCTTTTTCATTTCTAATTTTGTTGATTTGGGTCTTCTCCATCTTTTTTTTGGTTGGGTAATGGTGTGTCAATTTTGTTTATTTTTTTTTAAATAAGCTCTTTGATTTGCTGATCTTTTGTATTTTTCCTTTCAATTTTCTTTCTTTCATCTCAAATTTTAATTATTTCTTTTCTCCTACTAATTTTGGGTTGATTTGCTGTTTTTTCTAGGTCCTTGAGATGCACTGATAGCTCATGTGTTTGGTGCCTTTCCAGTTTCTTGATGTAGGCACCAATTGCTATAAACTTTTTTATTAACACAGCTTTTGCTAAGTTTTTATTTATTTTTTATTTCACAGAGTTAGACAGTGAGAGAGACAGAGAGAAAGGTCTTCCTTTCTTTGGTTCACCCCCCAAATGGCTGCCACGGCTGGAGCTACACCAATCCAAAGCCAGGAGCCAGGTGCTTCCTCCTGGTCTCCCATGCGGGTGCAGGGTCCAAGCACTTGGGCCATCCTCCACTGCCTTCCGGGCCACAGCAGAGAGCTGGACCAGAAGAGGAGCAACTGGGACTAGAACCTGGTGCCCATATGGGATACCAGCGCTGCAGGTGGAAGATTAATCAAGTGAGCCATGGCACCAGCCCACTAAGTTTTGATATGTTGTATTGTCATCTTCATTTGTTTCTAGAAATTTTTTTATTTCTCTTTTTCTTCTGTGACCCACTCTTGATTCAGGAGCATGTTGTTCCATCTCCATGTGTTTGTATATGATCTAGAGATTCCTGAGTTGTTGATTTCCAGCTTCATTTCATTGTGGTCAGAGAAGATGTGTGGTATGATTCTGATTTTTTTGAATTTGCTGAGACTTGCTTTATGGCCACTTGTGGTCTATCCTATAGAAAGTTCCATGCACTGGTGAGAAGAATGTATGAATATATGCAACTGTAGGGGGAAAAGTTCTGTAGATAGCTGTTAGGTCCATTTGGTCTATAGTGTCAATTAATTCTGTTTCCTTGCTGAGTTTCTGTCTGGTTGATCTGTACATTGCTGAATGTGGGATATTGAAGTCCCCCATTACTGATGTATTGGAGTCTGTCTCCCTTTAAATCCCCTAACATTTCTTTTAAATAGCCAGGTTCCCTGTAATTTGACGCATATACATTTATAATAGATACATCTTCCTGTTGAATTGATCCCTTAATCATTACATAGTGCCCTTCTTTGTCTCTTTTAACCAATTTTGTGTTAAAATCTGTTTTGTTTGCTGTTAGGGTGGCTGCACCAGCTCTTTTTTGGTTTCTGTTAGCGTGGAATATATTTTTCCATTCTTTAATTTTCAGCCTGTGTGCAACTTTGTTGGTGAGATGTGTATTTGTAGGCAGCAAATATATAGGTCTTGATTTTTAATCCACTCAGCCAGTCTGTATCTTTTAACTGGAGAGTTGAGGGCATTTACATTCAAAGTGACTATTGATAAGTAACATTTTTGCCCTGTTATTTTTCCATAAATATTCCTATTTTTTACTTTGTACTTTTGCTGAGAGATTTTCTTTCTTTACCTTCTTTAGTAGCGATGACCATGTTTCTGTGTTTCTGTGTGCAGCACATCCTTAAGTATCTTTTGCAGGGCTGGATAGATGGTGACAAATTCATTAAATTTCTGTGTGTTATGGAAAGTCTATATTTCACCTTCATTCATATGAGCTTTGCAGAGTTCAGTATTCTGGGTTTACAGTTCTTTTTTTCTTAAGACTTGGAGTATATATTGCCGTTCATTCCTAGCCTATAGGGATTCTGATGAAAACTCAGGTGTGAGCCCAATTTGAGAGCCTCTGAAAGTAATCTGGTGCTTCTCTCATGCGCATTTTAAAGTCTCTTCTTTTTACTGTGGAGAGTTTGATTACAATGAGTCATGGTGGTGATCTTTTCTGTTCATGTCTGTTAGGAGTTCTGTGTGATTCCTGTACTTGGATGTCCCTTTCTTTATCAAAATTAGGGAAGTTTTCTGTTTTTATTTCAATAAAAAGGCCTTCTAATCCTTTCTCTCTTTTACACCTTCAGGAACTTCTAGAACCTGTACGTTGGGTCGTTTGATAGTATCCTGTAGGTATCCAACAGTTTTTTTTTTTTTTTTTAGTTCTCTAATTTCCTCTTCTTGTTTTTTGTCTGACTGTATAATTTCCTGTGATTTTTGTCTTCTAAGTCAGGTATTCTTCTGCTTCACAGATTCTGTTAAGGCTTTGCATTGCATTTTTTATTTGTTCTATTGAGTTCTTCATTTCTAAGATAGCATTTTCTTTCTCTTTAGGATCTTAATTTCATGGGAGAAATTTTCTTTCATGTCATGTATTGATTTCATTAGTTCATGCATTTGCTTCTGATTACTTCTAAGTAATCCTATGGTCAAGTCTTTGAATTCCACTTCTGACATTTCTTCAAACTCTTCATCTTCATAGTCTAGTATTGAAGTGTTGTATTCATTTGGGGGCATCATGTTGTGTTCCTTTTTCTTGTTAGATGAATTGGTGCATTAATATTCAGCATTTGTGTGGATACTCATTGGTTTTTTTCTTTGATTTTTTTGCTGTGGTGGCTTTTATCTCTGGGCTACATCTGATTGGATTAGTGGAGTGTCTGCTTTCAGGGAATACCTAGAGGCATGTGGTAGGAGTGGCCAGGAGCTCTGTTCAGTGCCCCAGGGTGATGGGAGCAGTAAGATGACACCCAGGTTGGGTGTGGTAAATCTCTTTTATTGTTATTGTTATTGTTATTATTGTTACCAGAGGGGAGGGTTTTCTGTTCTGTTGGCACAGATCAGCTCATTTCCTCTCCTCAAAGGAGACCAGTGCCTGGTCACTAGCCCCGGTGGGTATAACATTCATCCCCACTTCCACAAGGATGACAGAAGGGATCTGTGCAGTCCTAAGTGTAAGCTCAGATTCCCCAGCAATGTCCCTCACAGGGGACGGGGTAGCCCTGAGTGTGTGAAGCCTACACGGTCATTCCCCAAGGTCCCAGCCACACCACAAGCCTTTCCACGCAGCCTCAGTGTTTTCAAAGCCCTGCCGTCTGAGTGTTCTCACAGTCCTGGCACACAAGCCTCCCACAGTCACAAGCACCCAGCCCCCATCAGTTCTCCCCGTCAGACTCAGGTATCTCCACTCAGCTGGTTGCTGAGCATGGACACGAGCTGGTGCAGCTGTTACATTTGTCCAAAATGGCACCCGCTCTCTATCGGCTTGTTGCAGGACGCTGTTGTAGGGTGCTCTGGCAAAGAGAAAGGTTCTTCCCCTTTTTTCTCTAGTTTGGCAGGTGCACTCTCCCCCACAGAGCACCAAGCTGGATTCTCTCCAGGCTTCTCCTACAGCACTATCACCAGTGGCGTGGGCTGCTGCAGTCTGGTCTCGCCTCTCTCCAAAGCTGGTGCTGAGGCTCTCAGCTGCTGGGGTCCTGATTTGCATGTGTCCACACCCTCCACGTGTGTCTGCTGTGTCCCTCTGGTTTGTGTGCAGCTTCCTCTGCCCTTTGCTCCATAACTCTTCCCTGAGACTACTGTACTCTCTACTTTTTATAAACACTCTTCTTGGGGCTGGCGCTGTGGCGCAGCGGGTTAACGCGCTGGCCTGAAGTGCTGGCATCTCATATGGGCGCTGGTTCTAGTCCCAGCTGCTTCTCTTTCAATCTAGCTCTCTGCTGTGGCCTGGGAAAGCAGAAGAAGATGGTCCAAGTCCTTGGGCCCCTGCACCCACGTGGGAGTCATGGAAAAAGCTCCTGGCTCCTGGCTTCAGATCAGCGCAGCTCCGGCCATTGTGGCCATCTGGGGAATGAACCAGCAGATGGAAGACCTCTCTCTCTCTCTCTCTCTCTGCCTCTCCTCTCTCTGTGTAACTCTTTCAAATAAATGAATAAATCTTTAAAAATAAATAAATAAACTATCTTCTAGACTGGAGCGATAAGCTCCCTCCCTACTCTTCCATCTTAACCCGATCTGGTTTATAGCCTTTCACACCAATCATTTGTTTAGATTCAATGAATTCTAAAAGAATAGTGTCCTTTCCATCAAACAGCTGGGTATGTGGTAGAGAAAACACATAGCTACAAAATTCTGAGCCATTATGGCAAGAGCAGTGACACAGCTGCACCCCAGGGTGTTCTCCCCATAACCCAGAGCAAGGGTGAGTTGTGGGGCAGCGAGCCCAGGAGGCTCCCTGTGAAATAGCCTGAAAAGTGAGGCTGGGTAGGGAAGGAGAGGTAGCACTGCAGAGAAGGAGTGGTTCAAGAAGCCTGGGCATCAGGAACAGGTCTGCAAGTGATAAGCAGCCTGTGTCTCATGGCTGCTAGGTCCCCTGGTGCAATGAATGGTACAGGGACAGATGGAGCCAGAGATGTAGCTGGGAACAAGTTAACTTCCTGACCGTTAGAGGATGGAGACCCTCAAGAAGGAATTTCAGTTGTGTGCACCCACCCCTGACACAGCACCCACGGTGCTAAGACCAGGTCTGCATTTTGGATAGAGGGTGGATGTGAGAAGGCTGTGCCTGGGGATTCGGAGGTCAGGCAGGAGTACAAGAGTGGCTGCAGAGAATCGTGGTAATTTAGGGGAGAGAGATCAGAATGAGGAGAAGGAAACAGATTCCAGGATTCCTGAGATTCCTAATCAGCACGAGTGCGCAACCGGAAGTGGGAGATGAAGTCATGGAGGAAGCAGTGACCACTCCAGATCTCTAGTTTGGGCGAGTCTGTTAGTGGGCCAGTCCTCTGAAGAGGGCGGGGATGAGGTCAGGCCAGCGGGAAGAACCCGCGGGGCACCCAGGGCCGAGCAGGTAGGTGCACATGGGAAGCTGGATGGAAAGACTGTGCTGGAGAGCTTTTTCTGTCCTCATATTTGGGTCACATTTGAAAATGTGTGAGTGATGGGAAAAGAGAAGACCAGAGAAATGAGGGCGCATCATAGGGAATTCAAACTCTGATTGTTTGAAAAGAAAGCAGACATGAAAGGGAGGCGTAGCAGAAACCCGGGAGGACCAGTGTTCAAAGGTAAGTACGGTGTGACCTGAACGGTCTCCACTGATGGAAGCAGATAGGAATTCATTAGAGTCTGATGAGAACAGAAGACGTAGAACAGTTTTGGGGAGAAGAAGGCAGAGGGTGGGAATTCAGCTAGGGTTTGTGGTGGTATAAGGAGAACAAACTAGTCCATGCCATGGTGTTGAAAATGTGGACCCAAAAGAAGAGAGGGTGAGCAGTAACTAGAAGTGGGTCAAGGACCAGATGTGGGCCTCGTCAGGATGTGTGATGTTCTGTCTAGAGAAGGGCTCTGGAGCATTGTCCTACAGTGGCCAGTGCTGGTCCAGGAGCCTGGAGCTTCATCGTTGTCTCCCACGTGAGTGGCAGGGGCCCAAGCACTTGTCCATCTTCTGCTGCCTTCCTAGGTCCCTCAGCAGGGAGCTGGATCTTAAGCATAGATGCTGTGGTACGGGGTGCCGATGAATAGGCAACAGCTTAGCTGCACCACAATGGCACCCCCTTTCTTAATGGATGCACTTGAAAGACAGAGTGACAGAGAGACAGGGAGCTCCCCTCCTGCCATCTCCCAGGCTTCTGCACTGGCAGGAAGCTGGAAAAGGGGGCAGAGCTCAGACTTGAACCCAGTATTCCAGTGGGAGACACGGGAACCTTAACTGCTAGGCTTCGTTTCAGCTCCAAGAATTACTGTTTGAATCGTCTTCAAGTGCACAGTTCAGTGGTCCATGAGGTCTTGTGCTAGGGAGGGCTGATGAGGGTAATGGGAATGAGCAGTAAGTGGACGTCTTGGAGAAACAAGGGGATGCGGGCTTAGCTGTCAAAGGGAGTGGCATTGCACTGTGCACCAAGAAGCGAAAAGACTGCTGTTCTGTAGGGTGCTGAAGGCCCTCCTGAGGTTGGGAGTGTGTGTGTGTGAGTGTGAAGCCCCTTGTTAAAGGATCAACGCAAGGGGGAGTTGGGGCAACTGGGTAGCCTTTTGGGAAAAAAGAAATCAAAGCTATACTTCACAGCATACAATAAAATAAATTCCAGATGGACTAAAAGATTAACTGCTTTGAAAGGGAGAAAAGAAACCAGGGAGGAGAGAAATCCACAAACATATGCATTATGTTTATAGAGTCTGAGGGTTATGTGTAGATGTTGGCTGATATAAGGGGCTTTAAAAACTTGGGGAAAATGGAATTAAAAGATAAAGGGAACTTTCCACGATCTTGTTTGAAAAACAATTATCTGAGAGGCGGAAAAAGACGAGGGCAGGGAGGGAGAGAGACGCTCACATCTGTTGGTTCTCTCACCTCAACAGCCTGGGCCTGGGTGAGGCTGAAACCAGGAGCTGGGAACTCAATCCAGGTCTTCCACGTGGTGACAGGGACCCAGTTACTCAGGCCATTACCACTGTCCGCCAGCATTTGATCAGCAGGAAGTGACTTGGGAATGGAGCTGGGAACCAAACGCAGATACTGCAATGTGGGATGCAGGTACCTTACTTGGCATCTTAATGCCTAGCCCTCTGTGAACTGTGTGAGGTCCCGTCATCCATAAAATGATCTTCAAGAGCATGTCATTTTTTATGCTCCATAATTCAAATTCAATTTCAACAGTATCACTTCTCTTTTTTCTATCTAGACTGCAGGCAAGTTTAGCACCAAGGAAATAAGACACAGTGTCTGCCCTCAAAGAGCCTACCTAGTTGTTGGGGTACATAAATAGGTAATTACAGCAGTTTTTGTTAACATGTGGTGATAGAAATATCATGCAGGGTGGGTGCTGTGGCCTAGATGGTTAAGCCACCACTTGGGATGCCTGCATCCCACATGAGAGAGTTTGGTTCTAGGCCAAGCTCCACTTCCCATCCAGCTTCCTGCTAGCTGATGGCCTAAGTGCTTGCCTTGCTCTACCCACACGGGAGACCTGAATGGAGTTCTGTGCTCCTGGCATTGGCCTGACTCAGCTCCTTAGCTCCAGCATCTGGGGAGTGGTTCAGTGGTGGAAGATTCGCGCGCTCTCTCTCTCTCTCTCTCTCTCTCTCTGCCTTTTCAATAGAACAAATAATTAAATCTTTCAAAAAAGAGATATTGTGTCAGTCATTCGTTATGGATGACCTATCTGTGCTGGACACTGACTATTGTGAGTTCAGATGCTTTATAAGGTGTGGCTGCTTAGGGGGTGTTTCAGAGGGCGCAAGGGGACATGCAGCAGGGTGTGAACTTGGCCGGGATCAGGAAGGTGGCCTGCACTTGAAGAGGGATAGGAGTTAGCTCCTGGACTGCTGGATTTAGACTCCAAGATGCTGTCATTTTAGAGACAGAAGCTCATCTGTTCCGATGAATGACCTTAGAACACAGTTACCGCATATCTCACTGCATAAACTGCTTATTTCCAGCCTCCACACCAAAGTAGGAAGATGGCCGCGTTTATGCGGAAGGCTGTAGCGTGCTTTCTGCCTAGCAGCCTAAAGGCTAGCTCGTTAAAATTCAAAGATGAATTACACGGTGGGTGGCGGAACAAATGTTCCCTTGAATGAGCAGGACTCAGGCCTTCGAGAGATTTCTTCCAGAAGCGAAGTCACTTTTTGCAGCAGTTCAGTGAGAAATGATTCAGGCATCAGGCATCTCTTCCCCCGTATCCGCCACGACACCCTCCATCCTTTATGTGTTGGACCCTTACCACAATCACAACAACAGGAAAAGAAAAACAGAAAAGCGGTGCTGATTCTGCCCTTGATTTGACTCTAGAGCCATGTGCATATCCACCTCGTGGTCACTGAATTAATTTAAGTATAGTTTTTAAAAAACCAAATGTGTTTTCAGTTCATGGTTTAATCCACAGACAATAGTTATTCCAAGGGAGTTAAAGCACAATGATTTCAGTATCAGTCTGTAATGAGGTACGCTCTAGGAACAAAAAGAACAGCAAGAAGCTTGGTGGAAGTGTTAGTGTTGTGACTCTGATCTGTGGTGTACTGTGGATATGGCAAAGGAGCCACATGTGAAGTTCTTGTTCAGTGCTTCTGGTTTGGTTGAGTCCCAGCGTCCTTTGAGAAAAGGAAATAGAAATGTTAATATAAGGGAGCGGAAATACCCTGGATTTGATTGGCAGAGTCTTCGTATGTTGGCACGCATGTGTACGCATAGACATAGTAAATAGCTGGTCACTTTTTTCTTGATCTACTTACTGGGAAGGCCTACCCAGGGGGCCCAACTCAGTAGCTGGAAGTTCCCCTACTCCTCAAGCTCTCCAAATACTTCTTTCACTAAAGAAAAATTGGGGCTTCACAGAGCACTGAATGACCGATTCTGGAGAATGAAATGAAGACCAGCCTGGAAAATGCTGCCGAACCAGATGGCAAGGACGCTCTAAAACACTACCATAGCCCTGTGAGGGGGACGTGGGAGCCGGACTTGAGGCTTCCACTGGCCAGACACAGGACAACTTGAACAGGAAGGATTAAAAGTACAAATGATTAATATGCATCATAAATAAATATCCATATACATAAACATGAACATTCCTGAGCTCACGCTGTAACTTAAAACACAACAACCAGCGGGGCTGGTGCTGTAGCGCAGTGGGGTAAGCTGCTGCCTTTGAGACCAGCATCTCATATGAGTACAAGGTCAAGTCCTGGCTGTTCTGCTTCTGATCCAGCTCCCTGCTAATGTGTCTGGGAGAAGCAGAAGAACATGGCGCAAGTGCTTGGATCCCTGCCACCCACGTGGGATATTGAGATGGAGTTCCAGGCTCCTGGGTTTGGCCTGACCCAACCCTGGCCATTGAGGCCGTTTAGGGAGTGAACCAGCAAATGGAAGAGCTTTCTCACTATCTCTAACTCTGCCTTTTAAATACATAAAATAAAATTTAAAATCATGATATTGTCACACTGGAGAATTCCAACCATTGTTTTGTTTTTGTTTTTAAGATTTATTTATTTCAGGCCGGCGCCGTGGCTCAATAGGCTAATCCTCCGCCTTGCGGCGCCGGCACACCGGGTTCTAGTCCCAGTCGGGGCGCCGGATTCTGTCCCGGTTGCCCCTCTTCCAGACCAGCTCTCTGCTGTGGCCAGGGAGTGCAGTGGAGGATGGCCCAAGTGCTTGGGCCCTGCACCCCATGGGAGACCAGGAGAAGTACCTGGCTCCTGCCATCGGATCGGCGCGGTGCGCCGGCTGCAGCGGGCGGCCATTGGAGGGTGAACCAACGGCAAAGGAAGACCTTTCTCTCTCTGTCTCTCTCTCTCACTGTACACTCTGCCTGTCAAAAATAAAAAATAAAATAAAAAAAATCTAAAAAAAAAAGATTTATTTATTTCAAAGCCAGAATTAGAGAGGGAGATACAGGGAGAGACAGATCCAGCTCTTCAATCTGCTGGTTCGCTCCCCATATGGCTACAGCAGCCAGGGCGAGGCCAGGCTGAAGCCAGGGGTCTGTAGCATCTTCCAGATCTCCCATGTGAATAGCAAGGACTTAGGCACTTGGGCCATCTTCCACTTACTTTCCCAGGCCACTAGCAGGGAGCTGGATCAGCAGTGGAGCAGCTGGGACGTGAACCAGTGCCCACATGGGATGGCAGCAGTGCCGTTAGTGGCTTTACCTGCTCAACACAACGCTGGCCCGAACACCCATTATTTTGAAAATGCTAAATGAAGAGCCGGCGCCGTGGCTCAATAGGCTAATCCTCCACCTTGCGGCGCCGGCACACCGGGTTCTAGTCCCGGTTGGGGCGCCGGATTCTGTCCCGGTCGCCCCTCTTCCAGGCCAGCTCTCTGCTATGGCCAGGGAGTGCAGTGGAGGATGGCCCAGGTGCTTGGGCCCTGCACCCCATGGGAGACCAGGAGAAGCACCTGGCTCCTGCCAGGATCAGCGCGGTGCGCCGGCTGCAGCGGCGGCCATTGGAGGGTGAACCAACGGCAAAAGGAAGACCTTTCTCTCTGTCTCTCTCTCTCACTGTCCACTCTGCCTGTCAAAAAAAAAAAAAAAAAAAAAAAAAGAAAATGCTAAATGAAAGTAAAAAATTAAACACGAATTCCTCCTTTGCAATACAAGATACACTGCTGCATAAACAAATGGAAAATAAGGTGACTTAAAAAAATCAGTTCTACAGATACTAAACAACAGGAACGAGGACACTTCAAACACCCTTCGCCATTAATCATCGGCACTGAGCCTGGCAACTGCCAAGACAACAAGGAGAGAGAGGATCATGGGACAGCCACATCCACTGGCTGTTACGGGAAGACTTGTCCTCTCCAAATTTATGTGGGGAGCTCTCACCCCTAGTGCCCAGGATGTGACTCTGTGGGAGAGCGTCAGAGAATTGAAAGGTAGGTTTCCTTTGGGGGAAGACGTTTTGAAATCTATGCATAGTTTTGTTTTTTTTTTTTTTTTAATTTTTAAAGATTTGTTTATTTGAAAGGGAGAGTGGCACAGTCAGAGAGAGAGAGAGAGAGGGGGGTCTTTCATCCACTGGTTCACTCCCCAGTTGGCTGCAACGGCCAGAGCTGGGCCAATCCGGAGCCAGGAGCCAGGAGCCAGGAGCCAGGAGCCAGGAGCCAGGAGCTTCTTCCAGGTCCCGCGTGTGGGTGCAGGGCCCCAAGGAATTGGGCCATCTTCCACTGCTTTCCCAGGCCACAGCAGAGAGCTGGATCAGAAGTGGAGCAGCCAGGACTCAAACCAGCGCCCATATGGGATGCCAGCACTGCAGGCGGCGGCTTTACTCGCTACACCACAGCACAGGCCCTCTATGCATGATTTTTGTAAGAAGTTTTTTGTAATAAGGATTTTCCGTGAACTTTTTGAAAATGCTACATATATAGTTAGGATCTTTCAAGAGGTGATTAATTTACAATGAGATCATTAGGGTAGGCTCTAACCCCAGCCTAATTGCGTGATTATGGGAGGAAGAAATTTTTGTCCTTAGATTTGGATGTAGACTGGGACAGAGAGAATTCCAGGTGAGTACAAGGAGAAGACAGCATTCTCCCAGCCAAAGAGAAAGCCTCCGGGCCACTGCTGTGGCATAGCAGGTAAAACCGCCACCTGCAGTGTCGGCATCCCATGTGGGCCCCGGGTTGAGTCCTGGCTGCTCCACTTGCATTCCAGCTCTCAGCTGTGGCCTGGGAAAACAGCAGAAGATGGCCCAAGTCCTTGGGCCGCTGCACCTCTGTGGGAGACCTGGAGGTAGCTCCTGGCTCCTGGCTTTGGATCCTCTCAGCTACAGCCGTTGTGGCAGTTAGGGGAGTGAACAAATTAAAAAAAAGTGAAATTTATTTGCACTGTTTCTAACAAATTATTAATAAATTATAGCATTTAGAAGATAATTGTTTTTGAATGCTGGATATTTAGTGAAATTAATTTTTTGCAAAAATAATGGCATTGTAATTATATAAAGAAAATAATGTTGGCATATTTTATTTTTTGACAGGCAGAGTGGACAGTGAGAGAGAGAGACAGAGAGAGAAAGGTCTTCCTTTGCCGTTGGTTCACCCTCCAATGGCCGCCGCTGCAGCCGGCGCACCACGCTGATCCGATGGCAGGAGCCAGGTGCTTCTCCTGGTCTCCCATGGGGTGCAGGGCCCAAGCACTTGGGCCATCCTCCACTGCACTCCCAGGCCACAGCAGAGAGCTGGCCTGGAAGAGGGGCAACCGGGACAGAATCTGGCGCCCTGACCAGGACTAGAACCCAGTGTGGTTGGCATATTTTTTAAAGATTTATTTTATTTATTTGAAAGAGTTACAGAGAGAGAGAGAGGTCTTCTATCTGCTGGGTCACTCCCCAAATGGCCGCAATGGCTGGAGGTGGGCCAATCCAAAGCCAGGAGCCAGGAGCTTCTTCCAGGTATCCCACATGGGTGCAGGGCCCTAGGACTTGGGCCATTTTCCACTGCTTTCCCAGGTGCCTTAGCAAGGAGCAGGACCAGAAATGGAGCAGCTGGGACTCAAACTGGCACCCGTATCAGCCACACTGTAGGCCTGAGCTTTAACCTGTGTGTCCCAGCGCCGGCCCCGTGTCTCCGTTTTTTAGAGGTAAAGCAGAAACATACCATATCCTGGGCCTGGGGTGATTACTAAGTAGGAGAGAGATGAAGTAAGACTGGCTATAAATTGGTTTCAGACATCGAGTGTTGGGTACTGGGAATCTTCATACTGGCTTTTCCACTGTCGTGTTTATGTAAAATTTCTAAATATCTAAAAATGAGAGTTGTTGGTGTCATCGCTAGTCGTTGAAAGCCGGGCTTTACCGCCTGGATGGATAAAACTTTCCAAAGCTTGATGGAGTCAGTACCACGAGGGTCCCCCAACCAGCCTTCACCCTGTTGTTACCAAACAGCTGAAAGCAACTGACTCTCTTCCCTCCCCTTGTTGCTCTCTGAGGTCTCTGGCAGCATCAGGAATGACAGCCGACACAGCGAATAGGTGCCGCAGACACTCTGATCTGCATCTGGGGTGAGGGTTTGGGCAGCTGCTCCTGCAGTGATGTGCTGGCGAAGACCTGAAGGGGCAGTCAGACCGTACAGGTCACGTACAGATGCCGCATGGAAAGCGGTGAGCACCTGGGAGTGTTCCCACCTCAGGACAAAGTCTTGGTACCCGTAACGCCATGCAGTGTGGTGTTCTGTGCGGGAAGACGACGTGCTAGAATTGGATGGGTGAGCTCTGGGGAGCGGAAGTCCAGCTGCAGCCCACAAGGGCAGCGCTCACTGTGCTGGCGCCACGAGCAGGGCTAGGGCGGTTGTGTTCACATTCCAAGCCAGGGAAGACAATCTGGAGACAGCGGCCAAGCATTCGCTCGGGGAGGTGGGAGCCCTTTCTTGTTTCCATTAACTCTGTTCTCGAGTGCAGTGGTAGAATTCTTAACACACTCTTCAAATGAAGCGGCTGTGTTTCCTTGGAAATAAAAGCAATAAGCCAAATTAAAATAATCACAAGCCCAGGTTTGAAGCATATGGTGCATGGCAGTTTACAGAGCTGCACAGTCCTTTAACGTGCTCCTTGCAGATGGCAGCCCAAGAGCGTGGAGCTGTCATTTTTTATTTATTTTTTATTTGAAAGTCAAAGTTAGAGAAGGAGAGGCAGAGAGAGAGAGAGAGAGGTCTCCCATCTGCTGGTTCTCCCCAGATGGCCGCAATGGCTGCAGCTCTGCCAGCGCGAAGCCAGGAGCCAGGAGCTTCTTCCAGGTCTCCTACACGGGTGCAGGGGCCCAAGGACTTGGGCCATCTTCTGCTGTTTGTCCCCGCCATAGCAGAGAGCTGGATTGGAAGAGGAGCAGCCGGGACTAGAACCTGCACCCATATGGGATGGCTTTAGGCTGGGGCTTTAACCCGCTGCATCACAGCGCCAACCCCTGCACCTTTGTTTTAAACAGACTAAGTTACCACTCAGAGAGTCTCCATTTTCCCAGATCCTGAAGATTGAACATAAATCTAGGGAGCGTGACGTGCCTCTAGATTAATCTCTGTAAGCTCTTGTAGATTTTGATTAGTAAGAATTAGCTTTTTTAAAGAAACTTCTTTCTTTCTCATCTTAACAACAGTCTCCTAGGTAACAGCTATCCTAAGATAAACTCTGCTGACACTTAAATCTGTCTCTGTTAATAAATGCTAAATATAGTTCTGTATTCATTATTTGTCCAGATGCAAAATATCAAAGTATCTTCATGTTTGTAATCATCTCTGTGATGGCTGTTGATCCGGCATCAAATCAGTGTTATGCTAGAGGCTTAAGATGTGACATTTTCAAAACAAGATACAGTATTGTGTGTAATGCTTTAGGGGCAGCGAGAGAAAGGAGATCAGTGTGGAAGAAGGCTAGACTCAGTTTTTTAAAATTTTATTTATTTATTTATTTATTTGAAAGCCACAGTTACACAGAGAGAGAGGGGTGGGAGAGAGGGAGGAGAGAGAAGAGAGAGAGGAGAGAGAGCTTCCATCCGCTGGTTTACTCCCCAGTTGGCTGCAACAGTCAGAGCTTCAACAGTCCAGAGCCAGGACTTTCCTCCGGGTCTCCGACTCAGGTGCAGGGGTCCAAAGACTTGGGCCATCTTCCACTGCTTTCCCAGGCCCACAGCAGAGAGCTGGATCAGAAGTGGAGCAGCCGGGGCTCGAACCAGTGCCCGTATGGGATGCCAGCACTGCAGGATGTGGCTTTACCCACTGCGCCACAGTGTCAGCTCCTCAAGTCAGTTTCATGTGTCAGCAGCTGACCTGGGGCAGCCCCAGTTTCCTCGGCTCCTCCTTTGAGCACTACCCATTCCTTCTCCCGAGTGGGCCAGATACGCAGTGTTGCAGTGGCCCCCCCAAGCCTGGTGCACTGGCGGCCTGGTGCCTGCTGTGGAGTGAGAGGCAGTGGCAGGCAGGGGTGGGAGGCAGGACTCTGCTAGGCACTCGGTGGCTCTGAGGTCATCCCACGTGCGTGTCTGCCTCTGTCTGGGGCCACACCCATGCCACCATGTGGAGGGCTGATTTAGCAAAGGGAACCATGACTACACACGTCGTGAGAGCCCTGATGATGAAGCGCTGGGGCATTCTGCCTCTCAGTGCGGACCACAGCACACATGCAGAAAGATGCTTCAGACACAGCGGTCTTGTTCCCCTGTGCGTTCCAGGGCGAAAATAACAGGGAGAGACGGCTGCTGCTCCCAGCAAGCACACAGCCTGCCAAATGGTTTCTAAATGTGTTTCTCAAAAATTTCCATGTGCCATCCGTGGCTTTTTAGTGCTTCTGGAAATGAACACAGCAGAAATGCAGCCCTCTAGGGTAAGGCCGACGTTGAAGGCAACTCGTTTGCTGAGAGAGCAGGTACTCAGGCTTCAACACGGATACAGCGCAAGCCAGACACTGGCAAACACATCGAGGGACGTCGCTCTGTGCAGCTGCGAGGGAAACACTGATCCCCACAGGGAGGCTCCCACGTAATTCTCCATTGGAAACCCGAAGGAAGACCCGCTTCTGAAGTATGGATTAGGCAACCAGACTGACTCACTGGACCTGAAATTTTCTATGTGTCTTTAATTTTGGAATAAAAAAGACAGTAATTTTGCTACTTATTGGGACTGTTTTTAGTCCAGAGGAGAGAACCCAGAAGGTGTAGGTCAGGAATTCCGTGAGAAGGCAGAGGTTTGTTGTTGGGCGAGAGGGACGCTGGGAAGTCCGTTTTCCGGAATGGCCAGCTGTTTTGATTGGTGTAGGTGAACATATTTGCTTAAGCTGGTTATCGCGCCAGCATGCAGAGGTTCGCTCAACTATACAAGCGGCTACCACAGTGTCCTCCATGGGCCCAGTGAGTCCCAAAGGCAGGACACCGCGGACCCAGTGTGGCACCACCCAGCTGGGCCCCTCTTTACCGCCCAGAGTGTTTTCTCTGGCGCAAGTGTCGAACTGAATGTCCAATCTGTCCCCTCGGTTCTAGACGGTTATATAAGTGTGGCCCAGCCAGCCATTTCCTCACCGAGAGCAAAGTCTGTTTTAGCTTCGCACCTCATTTCTCTGCTGTCAAGACCGCTAGGAAATTTTCTGTCATTTCTCAAATAGCCAGCAGTTTTAAGAAAAATGTTAAACCTGTTTTATTACAAAGATGCGACATGGCCATGGTTGTAACAATTCAAGCAGTGAAAGATTGTAAATAGAACGTGAGTTTCACCACACTCCAACCACTCTATCACGTGCAGCCACGGTCTCACTTGCTGGAGATAGAAAAAATATTATTTTTTGCTATCTTTTAGAAGCAAGAAGAATAGACTGAAAGTGCACTCTAAGTCAGGAAGTCTTATAGACATTGTAGAGCAGAGAGGTGAGAAACGGTTCCCTGTCTCTCCCTCCAGGTTACTGAGCATGAGAACATCATGACAACACCAGGTTGGAACAGGTCTGAACAATGACCTGTAGGAGAAGCGGAGGGGAGGGACTGCATTGCGGTGTGGGGGGTGGGCGGTGAGGGGTGACCTGTAGGAGAGGTAACTATTGAGATTCGCCAGCGCCGCGGCTCACTAGGCTAATCCTCCGCCTGCGGCGCCGGCACACCGGGTTCTAGTCCCGGTCGGGGTGCCGGATTCTGTCCCGGTTGCCCCTCTTCCAGGCCAGCTCTCTACTGTGGCCAGGGAGTGCAGTGGAGGATGGCCCAAGTGCTTGGGCCCTGCACCCTATGGGAGACCAGGAGAAGCACCTGGCTCCTGCCTTCAGATCAGCGCGGTGCATCGGTCACAGCGCACCGGCCGCGGCGGCCATTGGAGGGTGAACCAACCGCAAAAGGAAGAGCTTTCTCTGTTTGTCTCTCTCTCTCTCTCACTGTCCACTCTCTCAAAAAAAAAAAAAAAAAAAAAAAGAGCTGCGTGGGAAATCAAAAGGAGAACGGAGGTGGAGATGAGAAAGGAATTCCAGCAGGAGAAACTGCATAAGAAAAGGCATGGACCCAGAGCCTTGGTGGTGCATGGAGGCAGTGACTAGTTACCCTGTATGGCTGGAAAATACGCTATTGGTGTGGGGAAGTGGTGGGAGGCAAGGCTAGAACTGCGGTGCTGATGCGTCCCAGTTTCCGATGGGGTGACATCCAGATAAACCCATCGTCAACTGAAAATCGTGTACGTTGAAAATGCTTTTAGTACACCTCACCTACAGGACATCACAGCTTCGAATACCCTACCTAACACATGCGGAAACGCTCACATTACCCTACAGTTGCATAAAACCATCTAACACAAAGCCTATTTTGCAACAGAGTGTTGAGTAGCTCACGTAATTTATTGAATACTGTACTGGAAATGAAAAAAAGAATGGTTATGTGTGTATGCCCCTGCGCTATTATAAAATTGTCAAACTGCTATAATATGGGGACCAGAGTGTGCAATGTTTTGAATTTCATACTACAGATTTTGTGCTTATTTCTAGCAGGCAATAAACTATGGCTTTCAACTTTCTCAGTAAGGAGGTATTATAAATAAACCTGTGTGTTAGAAAGAATACGTGGTGTATAATAGGTAGAGAAAGCTGTTTGCTGAGTGGGTGGAGCACAGGAAGGAGCGGCCAAAGAAGACAGGCTGAGTGACACTGCAGCCGTCACAGCGATGGGGCCTGAGCTAGGAGGTGGTGACATACTCAGAGAAAGGCTCAACTGGAGGGAGGAGAAGTAACAGCGGGGTAATCTGATGCGTCCGTCCCCTTTGGGTGGCTGGGCACATGGTTTCCTCATTGACCAGGAAGGCCGCTGAAAATGCAGGAAGAACAGTATTTTGGAGGTGGGGCGGGAAGTAGGGAGATGAGGTGGCAAGCATCATCCTGTACCAACTATAGTATAACTAGGTAAGACTTACCAGTTTTTCCTGTGAGCCAGAAGCTGTTCTAAGGCTCGTAGGTATTAACTCAGTGTATTCCTCTACTTCTTTTCATTTTAAATACCCGAAAGGTGTTTCCGGAGGAGGAGAGGCTTGTTTTAGCTTACAGTCGGAGGTCACAGGTCAGCACTGGGCGGCCCCACAGTCTCGCGTGTGCGGGAAGCTTGTTATGGTGGGTGAGGAGGAACAGTCACAGGGTGGGCCAGGGAGCAGACCGAAGGCGGCTAGACAGGACTTGAACTCCAAAAATCAGTCCTCTCCTGAAATCAGCCGTGTGACGGCACACCTCCAGTGACGTTCCACCAGACCCACCTCTCAGACTTTGTGATTAGATCAAATCTCTACCCTTAAACCACTGTCAACGTGAAGACATCAGAGGAGCCGGTGCTGTGGCATAGCGGGTAAAGCCGCCACCTGCAGTGCCGGCATCCCACGTGGGCGCCAGTTTGGGTTCTGGCTGTTCCACTTCAGATCCAGCTCTCTGTTTGGGAAAGCAGTGGGGGTGGCCAAGTCCTTGGGCCCCTGCACCTGCGTGGGAGACCTGGAGGAAGCTCCTGGTTTTGGATTGGCCCATCTCTCGCTGTGGCGGCCATGTGGGGAGTGAACCAGCAGGTGGAAGCCCGCCCCCTTCTCTGCCTCTGCCTCTCTGTAACTCTGCCTTTCAAATAAACAAATAAATCATAAAAAAAAAAGACATTAGAGTTTAAGCACCAACATGAATTTGTGGTATAAAAGGCCTGCTCATCCCATAACACTGAATTAATTCTCATAAAGCATAAATGCGATTCCTCCCATTTTACAGATGCAGTAGTTGAATAGATTTGGAATATCGGCTTTTCTGCTCTTTAGCAAGCTGATATTGGATATGCTAAAAAAGCAGGAGAGGATACCTATCACACGAGATTACTGTGAAGATTAGAAGAGACACATACAAACAAGCAAATGTGAGGCCTCATGCCTCCATGAATGCTGGAAAGCGTTCTCTGGTGTGAGATACCCTGCTCTCCTATCCAGTAGGAGCTGGGCATTTGCATTTAGGTGGAAGAATGGAAGTAAAATGTGAAACAGCAGTGCGTAAATGTCTATCGGACCCTTGGGTGTAAACACTATTCCTTGGGTGGGAGCTGGGTGATAGTGTAGGAAGACAGAAGCAAGGAGAGACTTCTAAGAAATACCCAGGCTAACGGTGGAAAAGCAGTCTTCCAAAATGCATGCAACGGAGATAACTAAAGAGGAGGAGAGACAGAGAGAATCCCGGTGGAGAGCACTTCCAGGGAAGACAGCGTCAGCAGTCACGAAATCCTGGACATCCTGCAGGGAGACGGATGGAGGTCTCGTAGAGGAGGCAACCCTGGGCTGGCCTGGCAGACGGAGTGGAGGTCGCCGTAGAGGAGGTGACCCTGGGCTGGGCCTGGCAGATAGAGTGGAGGTCCCGTAGAGGAGGTGACGGCGGCCTGGGCTGGGCCTGGCAGACGGAGTGGAGGTCCCGTAGAGGAGGCAACGGCATCCTGGGCTGGAGCTGGCAGATGGAGTGGAGGCTGCTGTAGAGGAGGTGACGGCGGCCTGGGCTGGGCCTGGAGACGGAGTGGAGGTCCCGTAGAGGAGGTGACGGCGGCCTGGGCTGGGCCTGGCAGACGGAGTGGAGGTCCCGTAGAGGAGGTGACGGCGGCCTGGGCTGGGCCTGGCAGACGGAGTGGAGGTCCCGTAGAGGAGGTGACGGCGGCCTGGGCTGGGCCTGGCAGACGGAGTGGAGGTCCTGTAGAGGAGGTGAGGTGGCCTGGGCTGGGCCTGGCAGACGGAGTGGAGGTTGCTGTAGAGGAGGTGATGGCGGCCTGGGCTGGGCCTGGCAGACGGAGTGGAGGTTCCGTACAGGAGGTGACCCTGGGCTGGGCCTGGCAGATAGAGTGGAGGTCCCGTAGAGGAGGCGACGGCGGCCTGGGTTGGGCCTGGCAGACTGAGTGGAGGTCCCGTAGAGGAGGTGACGGCGGCCTGGGCTGGGCCTGGAGACGGAGTGGAGGTCCCGTAGAGGAGGTGACGGCGGCCTGGGCTGGGCCTGGCAGACGGAGTGGAGGTCCCGTAGAGGAGGTGACGGCGGCCTGGGCTGGGCCTGGCAGACGGAGTGGAGGTCCCGTAGAGGAGGTGACGGCGGCCTGGGCTGGGCCTGGCAGACGGAGTGGAGGTCCTGTAGAGGAGGTGAGGTGGCCTGGGCTGGGCCTGGCAGACGGAGTGGAGGTTGCTGTAGAGGAGGTGATGGCGGCCTGGGCTGGGCCTGGCAGACGGAGTGGAGGTCCCGTAGAGGAGGCGACGGCATCCTGGGCTGGAGCTGGCAGATGGAGTGGAGGTCGCGGTAGAGGAGGTGACAGCGGCCGCAGGCAGCGTGTGGAGGAGCACAGTGAAGAAGGGGAGGCAGAAGGCAGAGGTCTTTCCAAGAGCGAGTCTCCATGTCCTGCTACAGTGATTCGTTGGGGACCACTTCGGGAGTGGTGGAATAAGGACCTCCAAAAATATGCAGAAAGGAAGCAAGAGCCGTGGCAAGAATCATCCGAATCGCCTTTTTCGGAACCGGAAGTGAGCCACATGTTTTCAGCAGCTGAGAGTATTTGCTAGAGAAATGGGCAAGTCTCGCTGACAACAGCGATGGTGTGGCCTCTGCAGCCAAGCTATTCCCATCCCTCCTCGGATCTGCCACAGCCTTGACAACCCATCATTCCACAACTGTGATAAATGTGAAAACCAGCAACCTACCAATCACTGGGGAGGAAACATAGGTTTAAGACTCTTTTAAAAGCTGTACCCTGGGGCTGGCACTGTGGTGCAGCGGGTTAAACCTGGCCTGCAGGGCAGGTGTCCCATATGTGCACTGGTTCTAGTCCCGCCTGCTCCACTTTTGATCCAGCTCTCTCCTATGGCCTGGGAAAGCAGTAAAAAAAAAAAAAAAATGGCCTATGTTCTTGGGCCCCTGTACCCACGTGGGAGACATGGAAGAAGCTCCTGGCTCCTGGCTCTAGATCAGCTCAGCTTTGGCCATTGTGGTCACTGGGGAGTAAACCAGTGAATGGAAGATATCTCTCTCTCCAGCTCTGTCTCTGTAACTCTGTCTTTCAAATAAATAAAGTGTTTTTTTTAAAGTTCAAGTTTGAAAATTTTTGTTTGACC
Organism: Oryctolagus cuniculus; assembly: GCF_051225735.1. Taxonomy (NCBI): domain Eukaryota; kingdom Metazoa; phylum Chordata; class Mammalia; order Lagomorpha; family Leporidae; genus Oryctolagus; species Oryctolagus cuniculus. The sequence goes on along the minus strand of NC_142874.1, from coordinate 5,724,575 downwards.
TGACTTCATGACATTTGTCAAAAACAACAGCAATTCTTTTTTTTCTTTAGATTTATTTATTTATTTGAAAGGCAGAATTACAGAGAGGCAGAAGCTGAGACAGAGAGAAGTTTTCTATCCTCTGGTTCACTCCTCAAATGGCTGTAACGCTGGAGCTGGGCCAATCCAAAGCCAGGAGCTTTTCCCGGGTCTCCTACACAGGTGCAGGGACCCAAGGATTTGGGCCATTTTCCACCACCTTCCCAGGCCATGGCAGAGAGCTGGATTGAAATTGGAGTGGGAATAAGAGAGGGACGAGATGTGCAATTCGGGACATGCTCAAGCTGACTTACCTCAAATGGTGGAGTTAGAAACATACCATGGGATTCGAATTCAATCCCATCAAGGTTGCATGTACCAATGCCATCTCACTAGTCCAAGTGATCAACTTCAGTTCATAATTGATCACACTGATAGGTCTAAGAGTCAAAGGGATCACACAAAAAACAAGACTAGTGTCTGCTAATACTAACTGATAGATCAAAAAGGGAGAGAATGATCCAACATGGGAAGTGAGATACACAGCAGACTCATAGAATGGCAGATGTCCTAAATAGCACTCTGGCCTCAGAATCAGCCCTTAAGGCATTCAGATCTGGCTGAAGAGCCCATGAGAGTATTTTGGGCATGGAAAGCCAAGACACTATGGCAAAAAACAAAAACAAAAACAAAAGAAGACCTAATGAAAGATCTCTGTGAGTGAGATCCCAGTGGAAAGAACAGGTCATCAAACAAGGAGGTACTTTTCTCTGAAGGGAGGAGAGAACTTCCACTTTGGCTATGACCCTGTCTGGATAAGATCAAAGTTGGTGAACTCAAAAGGCTTCCATAGCCTTGGCAACTCATGACTAGAGCTTAGGGAGATTACTGACGCCATAAACAAGAGTGTCAAATTGTTAAGTCAACAACAGGAGTCACTGTGTACTTACTCCTCATGTGGGATCTGTCCTTAATGTGTTGTCCAATGTGAAGTAATGCTATAACTAGTACTCAAACAGTATATTTCACTTTGTGTTTCTGTGTGGGTGCAAACTGATGAAATCTTTACTTAATGTATACTAAATGGATCTTCTGTATATAAAGAGAATTGAAAATTAATCTTGATGTGAATGGAAGGGGAGAGGGAGCAGGAGATGGGAGGGGTGCAAATGGGAGGGAAATTATGGGGGGGGAGCCATTGTAATCCATAAACTGTACTTTGGAAATTTATATTTACTAAATAAAAGTTAAAAAAAAAAGTGTACTTCCAACAAAAAAAAAATAAAAGGCATGAACTCATATAAAATATGTTCTCCAAACATGTATATCCACACCAGGACATATTTAGCTATAAAAAGAAATGAAGTATTCATCTGTTCCCAGGATGAGTGAATTTTTTAAGGGGTGTTTGTTTATTTGAAAGGCAGAGTGACAGAGGGTAAAACAGAGAAAGAGAGAGGGCCTGCAATAGCTGGGACTAGGCCAAGCTGAAGCCGGGAGCCGGGAACCCCATCGAGATGTCCCATGTGGGAGGTAGGAACCCGAGTACTTGACCATCATCTGCCTCCCAAGTGCATTAGCAAGAAGGCTTGGAAGCAGAGGCAGGACTCAATTACAGGCTCTGAAATGGGGTGCGGGCGTCTCAAGCGGTGGCTTAACCCGCGGCACCAAAGCGCTCCCCCCACGGATGAATCTCGGAAGCATTCTAAATGAAAGGAGCCATCACAAAAGTCCTATTTGGTATGATTCCATTCATATAAAGTGTTCCTGAAAGGGAGATGTATGAGACAGAAACCAGATTCGTGGTTTGCAGGGACTGGGAGGAGGCAGGACGGGGGTCGGAGGAAGGGGCCTGCGAGGAGGAGGCGGCATCTTCTCGGGGTGATGGAAGATGTTGGGAATTAGTAAGTGGTGACGACTGTGCAACACTTTGAACGTGACAAAAATACACTGAATTGTCGACTTGAAAAGACAGGCTATAGTACACAATTTACATTCAGATTTTAAAGTGAGATAAGTGCTGTGGGACCAGCACTGTGGTGTATCGGGAAAAGCTGCCACCTAAAGTGCCGGCATCCCTTAGGGGCTCTGGTTTGAGACCCAGCTGCTCCACTTCTGGTCCAGCTCTCTGCTGTGGCCTGGGAAAGCAGCAGAAGATGGCCCAAGTGCTTGGGCCCCTGCACCCATGTGGGAGACCAGGAAGAAGCTCCTGGCTCCTGGCTTTGGATCGGCACAGCTCTGGTCATTGTGGCCATTTGGTGAGTGAACCAGCAGACAGAAGACATCTCTCTCTGTAATTCTGACTTTTAAGTAAAATAAATAAATATTTTTTAAACAAATGAGATAAGTGCTGCATTGGAAGTCTATCAGTCTAGATGTGATAGAAAATTGATTTTATTCACTCAGTTAATGCAGTGAAAGAACTCTTGTAGACATTTGGGACTGTTTCATGAATAACTGACCGCTTCTCACTTTGACTCCCCTCGATTCAATCTTGGAGCCACTGGGTGCAGCCTTGCAATGGGACTTGCTGCTCCAGAGGGGAGAGGAGTTGGGAGAGTGGAGGCTGAGGGCTGGCTGAAAGGAGTACCTATGAGGACGCGTCCTGGATTGGCATGAGGGGATGGTAGTAGCCTTGAGAGATTGGTTAGAAACAGGAGGACTGACCAAAGAAGCAAATATATATCAGGCATGGGAGCCTGGTTAATCACTGTATTACAAAAAAATTGTGATACAGAAAGGGAAGAAACTAGAATTCTCTGTCAATATCTCTGAGATAGGCCAGGATCAGTGACATCTCTATAGCAATGAGAGTACTTAGCACCAAGGTCTTTTTTTTTTTTTAAGATTTATTTTATTTATTTGAAAGCATCACAGAGGTATAGAGAGAGAGGGAGAGAGGTCTTCCATCCACTGGTTCACTCGTCAAATGGCTACAATGGCCAGAGCTGAGCTGATCTGAAGCCAGGAGCTAGGAATGTCCTCTGGGTCTCCCACATGAGTGCAGGGGCCCAAGGACTTGGGCCATCCTCTGCTGCTTTCCCAGGGGTGTTAGCAGCGAGCTGGATCAGAAGTGGAGCAGCCAGGACTTGAACTGGCGCCCAGGGTTTTAGCCAACTGTTCCCCAGAGCCAGTCCCCCAGTCTTGTTTTTTAAATACGATTCTACACTAAAAGGAACTGGGGTTCTTTTGGGAAATGGATTATTCCAAGACTGGGATGGGGAACGATGAATCTGCCCCATTTTTATAGCAAAATAATAAAGTGCTCAAAGAATGACAGGGATTTGTTGAAAGGATGCAGATAAGGGGAGCGTCACAAAGAACAATGGTGGTGGTGAATCAGAATCCAAGGAATAAAATAAGAAATCATGAATCCACTCTGAAATTAATCAATTAGTTAAAATCATTTACTATGGGATGAGATTTTAACACAAGTTACAAGGTTTTTTTCTCACCACAAAATACCAATAACTGGAAAAAGTAATTCTACAAAGGAAAACTCCTTAACCAAGTGAGCTAAACGAGCGTCAGTCATGAGACGACTCCCAGCTGTGGCCTTGCGAATGTGGCCAAGAGGAAACAAACACGAGTGAGGGGTCTGGAACTGCCCGCTGCCCTTGGGAAGGACTGAGGCTGTGTGAGAGTCCCAGGACCACAGAGACGGCGCTCTAGCCTGAAGGAGACCAGAAAACCCCAAAAGCAAGTGTCATGGGCGATTCTGGAATGGCTTTTTGCCAAACAGACACTGCTGGAACGACTGGTGAACCTTGAATGTTTGAGGATTAACTAGACGTGAATGTTCTGGTCTGCTCCTGGTGGTCCTGTTACGGTTTTGCAGAATGCCTTCGTGTGTAGGAACTACACTGGGACAGATCTGGAGGCAGGTAGCCTGTCAGCTATGCACTCTCAAATGGTTCAGGTTGTGCTGTGCTTCGAACTCCCCTGTAAGCCCGAGATTGTTTCAAAAGGAAGAGCCATCCAACCTTTAGGGGGTTACTTAGAACACTAGGTGGTAGGCACATTACAGTAAGAAAGTTTTGTTCTTTTTGGCCGTTCGCCTGCATTGCTGCCCTGGTGCCTAATCACCAGTGAGGGCTCCACGTTCAGGCTTCCTCTGGAAACAAACCCTCTGCTCTTTGGTTCCTGTTTAGGCCTTGGGGCCTGTTTGTAAGCTCAATACAGGGTGGACTCCATAGCCAATGTGGCCAGGATTTCTCTAAGGCTTTTCTAAATTTTAATCTGATTTTTTAGAAATTTTATTTAAGGTATGCAGGTTTCATGTATTTCATATACACAGATTTAGGAACATAGTGATAATTCCCACCCCACTTTGCCTCCCGCCCCCACTCCCACTCTTCTTCCTCCTCCCTCTCCTATTCCCGCTCTTAATTTTTACAAAGACTTATTTTCAGTTTATTTAATGATTGCAAGGTTAACCCTATGCTATAAAGAATTCAACTAAATAATATGAAGAAAAAAAAACCCACTTTCTCAGCAGAAGATACAAGGACTGTAAACAATCATTGAATTTTCAAAATGTCCATTTCACTCCAATACATTACATTTTAGGTACTCTGTTACCCCACATCAGGGAAAATGCATGATGTATCTTTTTGAGACTGGCTTCTTTCATTAAGTATAGTGGTTTTTAGTTGTATCCATTTTGTTGAAAAAGACAGGGCTGCATTTTTTTAATTTTACAGCTGAGTAGTACTCCACAGTGTATATATACCATAATTTTTGTCCAGTCCTCAGTTGATGGACATCGGGGTTGATTCCATATCTTAGCTATTGCGAATTGAGCTGCAGCGAACATGGGGGTACAGATAGCTCTTTCATGTGCTGATTTCTTTTCGTTTGGATAAATTCCCAGGAGTGGGATGGCTGGGTCAGATGGTAGGTCTATCCTCAGATTTCTGAGGTATCGCATACTGTCTTCCACAGTGCCTGGACCAATTTACTTTCCCACCAACAGTGGATTCGGGTACCTTTTCCCCCACACCCTCACCTGCTTTGTTGTTGGTAGATTTCTGTATGTGGCCCATTCTAACTGGGGTGAGGTGAGACCTCATTGTGGTTTTATTTGCATTTCCCTCATGGCTAGTGGTCCTGAGCATTTTTTCAAATGTCTATTGACCATTTGAATTTCCTCTCTTGAAAAATGCCTGCTCATTTCTTAACTGGGTTGTTTGTTTTGCTGCTGTTCAGTTTCCTGAGCTCTTTCTAGATTCTGGATATTGACCGTGTGCCAGCTGTGTAGTTGGCATCTATCTTCTCCCATTCTGACTTGGGCAGGAAAGGGGGTGCGTGTGGCTCTGTGGATGTTGCTGTTTGCTGAGGAGGAGGAGGAGGTGGAGGGAGGGAATTACAAACGAAAGAGAAATTCCAAACAAAAGGCTGAGGGCCTGAATGTGGGGCTCCTTCAGAGTTCGGAGGGGACCTGAGAGTACCACTGGGCAGCGCAGACCGGATGGGAAGGGCCCGTCAGGTTGTGCCAGTGAAAAAAGGAAACAGACACAAAGCAGACAGCAGCACCTCTGCGCTCTCTGGGGAGCCTGGACTGTATTCTGGTGCCCCGAGACATCAGCGGAGGGTCTGCTGGAGTGGCACAGTGTCCCCCCACGGCACGGATTCGGATTCGGATTCTTTTGTTGTTGTTGTTAGGATTTCTTTATTTGAAAGGCATAGTGACAGAGAGGGACAGAGATCTTCTGTCTGCTGGTTCACTCTGCAAATGGCCACAAAGCCAAAACCAGGAGCCTAGAACTCCATGCAGGTACTCGGGCCGCCGTCCACTGCCTTCCAAGTGCATTAACAGGGAGCTGGCTGAGAAGCCGAGGAGCAGGGTTGTTCCAGTGTAGGATACTGGTGTTGCAAGCAACAGCTGAACCCACTGAATCAGGATGGCAGCTCTGGGGATGCTGAGACGGAGATTCCGAGCGGTGGGAAGAGAGCGAGCCCTGTGTGCTGGGAGACGTCTCGCTCTCTGATCAAACGCAACCTCCTCCTCTCCTGCCTCTCCACCCAACAGCGCGCCCAGGTATTCTATGCTCTGAACTTGTCCTCACAGTAATTCACAAAGCTTTTACTTATGTTTATTATCTATATCCGCTCCCTGGCACTTAAGCTCTATAGTAAGGAAGGGTGCTAAAGTTTTAAAATCCACACAGTTTTTCATAGTATGCACTTTCCCCTGAATGTTTAGAACACCCTCGTACCAACCTGCTGCAAATCTTGGTCCCAAGAACTCGGGAACCCACAAAGCTGGGTTCTGTGCAAGGGTCCCTGGCAGCCCAGGTGAGTGATGGTGAGAAGTCCCGGAGGCCCTCTGGAGAGAAGAGCTTTTCCACAGCCTGCAAATGCTTCCCCTTGCAATCGCACGCCTGTTCCCCAGAGCCGGCTTTCTAACGGGCGGGCAGGGCTGAGCCCCGGGTCTGATGGGTGGTTGCTGGAGCCTAGCCAAGGACTTCACAGGGGAAACAGGAGGAAGCAAAGAGGCGTACGGAATCCTAACTGTGCCTCTGTGATTTGGATGCCCACGAACCTCAAAAGGGCAGGCCTCGCCATCCCGAGCTCAGCGGCCTCATGAGGGCTCAGCCTTAGCATACCACCTTCTCTCTCACTGCACCTTCCAAACTCAGCTCCAAAAGGACACACGAGGCAGTCAGGACACAGCGGTACCTTCAGGTCCTGGGACACAGGGTGTCTACACCTTCATCTGGGGCAGGTCCTGGGACATAGGCTGTCTGTGCTGTGGAGAGGGGGCAGGTCCTGGGACATAGGCTGTCTGCACCTTCATCTGGGGCAGGTCCTGGGACATCGGCTGTCTGTGCTGTGGAGAGGGGCGTCTGGGAATTTCTCAGAGTGCTGGCTGATGAGTCAGGTCCTCAGCTTTCCCACGTCATGAGGCCAGAGGTTGCCTCCGGTCATAAGACAAAGTCAGACCTCAGCTGTCTGGGAACTGACAGATGAAGCAGCCTTGTCTCTGTATTTCTATTTGAGAAGCAACAAATCTGTTCTTTTAAAATAAGATCTATTTGAAAATCAGGGCTAGAGGAGAGATCGATCTTGTATCTGCTCATTGACTCCCTAAATGGCAGGAAGGGCCATGTTGGTGCAGGGACCCAAGTATTGGGGGCATCTCCGGTTGCTTCCCCAGGTGCAACAGCAGGGAACTAGGTCAGGAGTGGAGCGGGTGGGGGGGGGGGAGGGCAGGGCACGCTCTGGCACAGCAGGTATTGCTGCCCTCTGTGACACTGGCACCCCATTTGGGTGCCAGTTCAAATCCCGGCTGCTCCACTTCTGCCTCAGCTCCCTGCTAACGCGTGGGGAAAGGCAGCAGCAGATGGCTCAGGGAGACCCAGAAGCAGCTCTTGGCTCCTGGCTTCAGCCTGGCCAGCATTTGGGGAGTGAACTAGAGGGTGGAAGCTATTACTCTTTTTTTTTTTTTTTCCCTAAACTTTCAAATAAATAAATCCTGAAAAAGTGGAGTGGCCAGGACTTGAACCAGTGCCCATATAGGATGCCGATATTGCAGGTGGAAGCTTCACCGGCTACACCACAATGGCCTCCCAATTTATTCTTGTTTCAGGCAGCCAGCGCCTTCCATCCTGGATAAGCAAGGGCGGTACAGCCGTGGCTCTCTGGCCTGGCACCTGAGTGATCATGAGGACACGGATCAGAGAAACCCCAAACGCACCGCTCCTGCTAGGCGGAGCCAGTCTCTACCAGGAGCCCCTGGGCCGGCCAAGCTGCCAAAGGCACCGAAAGAGGAGGAGGTATGATCTTCTGTTTTCTGAGTCACGATAGAAAAAACATCAGGCTATTTTCGGAAAGATACGAATTGGTGCTGTTTAAAGTAATACCAGTGAGGGCCAGCGCTGTGGTGCAATGGGTTCAGCCACAGCCCGTGATGCTGGCACTCGGTGAGCGCCACTTCCAGTCCAGCTCCCTGCTAGTGAGCTGGGGAAAGCAGCAGCAGATGGCTCGAGTGCTTTGGCCCCTGCACCCACGTTTGTAGACCTGGAAGGAGTTCCACACTGCTGGCTTTGGCCTGGCCCAGCCCCTGCCCCTGCGTGCACTTGGGGAGTGAACCAGCGGATGAAGAGTCTACCTACCTTTCAAATAACTTAAATCTTTAGAACTTGTTTCTCAGAGAGGGAAATCTGCTCAGTCTTAGGTTAACTGTTTTTTTTAAAGATTTTATTTATTTATTTGAAAGTCAGAGAGAGGAGAGGCAGAGAGAGAGAGAGAGAGAGAGAGAGAGAGAGGTCTTCCATCCGATGGTTCACTCCCCAGATGGCCACAACGGCTGGAGCTGAGGCCATCCAAAGCCAGGAGTTTCTTCCGGGTTTCCCACACGGGTGCAAGGGCCCAAGGACTTTGGGTCATCTTCTACTGCTTTCCCAGGCCACAGCAGAGAGCTGGATGGGAAGTGGAGCAGCTGGGACTAGAACCAGTGCCCATATGGGATGCTGGCGCTTCAGGCAAGGGCATTAACCCACTGAGCCACAGCGCCGGCCCCAGGTTAATTGTTAATCTCATCTAAAACACCTTCCCTGCACTATCCAGACCACATGTTAGACCTCTTTATTTATTTGAAAGAGTTACAGAGAGGCAGAGAGAGGCCTTCCATCTGCTGGTTCACCCCTCAGACGGCTACAATGGCTGGAGATGAGCGATCTGAAGCCAGGAGCTTCCTCCAGGTCTCCCACATGGGTGCAGGGGCCCAAGGACTTGGGTTATCTTCCACTACTTTCCCAGGCCACAGCAGAGAGCTGGTTCAGAAATGGAGCAGCTGGGACCTGAACTGACACCCATATGGGATGCCAGCACTGCAGGCGGTGGCCTCACCTGCCACACCACAGCAGCGGCCCAAGAAATAAATCTTTGTTAACCACATGTGTGGCTGTGTGGCACAGCCAAGTGCACACAACAAATGCAGTTCTAGATACGAGGCACTGGACAGAACAGTGCAGGCACGGGGAAGTGAAGAGCAGAGGGCTGTGTAGGTGTGTGCGCACGTCTTCCTCAGCACCCGCTTCAGACATCACAGAAAACGTCCAAAGGTTTCATTTAATCAGGAAAGGAGTGTGCAGTGTTTACTGAGATTTCTCCCTTAGTCTTAGGTAAGGTAACTCAGTATGGCATCATATTGAAACATTGTCATTCCCTGAGAATGAGAACACACACACACACACACACACACACTCACACACACGGATCCCATCCAATTTAACCTAGTCTCATCTATGAGTAATTCAGAACAGACCAATAGTGTGCCCTAGTTGCACTAAATAAAAAGTAATATATTACAATATGAGGTTTAGTTGATAAATGCTGAGGTACTAGTGCATTAGCAAATCTAATGAAACAGGCAGGCTGTTTGCATCTATATACACTGCACGAATCAACAGTTAGAGATGGACAAGGGAGACTCAAGTGCCACACAGGGAGCTATCAGTAATGTAGTTCTCCAAAGGACAGATATTCTTGGTAAAGAGCAAGTGACTTTTTATTTATTTGAAAGGCAGAGTGACAAGCAGGAGGGAAGAATCTTCCAGCTGCTGATTCACTGCCCCAGCGGCTGCAGCGGCCGAATCCAGGAACCGAACTCCATCCCAGTCTCCCATGGGGGTGGCAGCAACCCGAGGATTCGGGGCGTGCTCCGCCTCCCTCCAGGCACACTAACAGGAAGCTGGTCTGAAGCAGAGTAGCCCCACTCAAATCGGCACTCAGATGCTGCTGTTGCAAGCAGCCCTCTGCACCACCATGCTGGGCACAAGCAACCAATTCTTGTGAAAATTCTCAAACTTCTGGAATAAAATCTCCCCCAATTTACACAACAGGTGCATTTATGGACAATTCAGCATATACTGAAATTGTATAAAAATACACTGTTCTTTTTATAAAGCAGAATTCATATTTTAACAAAGACTTATCTCTTGGGCCGCTGCTGTGGTGTGGCAGGTGAGGCCACCGCCTGCAGTGCTGGCATCCCATATGGGTGCCAGTTCAGGTCCCGGCTGCTCCATTTCTGAACCAGCTCTCTGCTGTGGCCTGGGAAAGTAGTGGAAGATAACCCAAGTCCTTGGGCCCCTGCACCCACATGGGAGACCTGGAGGAAGCTCCTGGCTTCAGATCACTCATCTCCAGCCACTGTAGCCGTCTGAGGGGTGAACCAGCAGATGGAAGGCCTCTCTCTGCCTCTCTGTAACTCTTTCAAATAAATAAAGAGGTCTTCCATCTGCTGGTTCACTCTCCAAATGGCTGCAACAGCTGGGGCTGGGCTAGGCCAAAGCCAGGAGCCAGGGGCTTCTTCCAGGTCTCCCACGTGAGTTCAGGGGCCCAAGGACTTGGGCCATCCTCTACTGCTTCTCCAGGCCACAGCAGAGAGCTGGATCAGAAATGAAGCAGCTGGGAGCTTAACCTGGTATGCCAAAACTCTGGCCCCCTGTAAAGCAGAATTAAATTCCTAGCATGGATCATGATAAATAAGCTGTTTCACCCCCATGAGTGTCCAGCAGACCCTTTGAAAGTCACACGGGAGCTGAGACAATTCTTCACCTCAAAGGGTGTCTGGTAACCAAACCACTCATGCATACAGTGAGCTTGCTGCAGCATGAACTGTCGGGAAGGAGACCTCTATGTTGAGTACGTCAAACAAGTAATTTCCAGCACCAGGAAAATGTAGAAGATCAATTCAAAAGGTTTATTGCACCAAATGCCACAGAGAAATGATCAAAGTAATACATGAGGAAGTTTTCAGTTTCCCATACATCGACACTGGTATCCATTCAACTGATCAAAAGTGAACAGCCTCATGCATTCTGTTCATGGGGCTTGAATAACAAATCCCAAATTTTCTCCATTTTCAAACAATCTCGCTTTCAAGATTTAGGGATGACCCAACTTTGAGATTTAAATTAACATTCGGGGGTGGGGAGCTGTTTGACTTATGCAAAAAAAATTATATGAAAATATTCTCTCCCCCAAAGCGCAATTAAAAAAAAAAAAACAAATGGTTCACATTAAGCAAGAAAAGCTAAAGACTTTTTCAATTTAATGGTGAAAGTATGCATGAACAAAATATTCCCCAAAGTACACATTAGTGAAAAACAGATATTTAAAAGAATTTGGGGGTCACTTCATATTTTTTTAAATGTACAACCAACTCTAGTTAAGAACCTAAAAAGCTACAGACTGAATTTTTATAAAATCTCAGGATCTAATTTTAAGAGCCCAAGCAATGGTTTAATATCATTTAGCAAGCAGGGATTTTTCCTCCCTCCAAAGGTTAATTTTGAAAAATATGGTTAAGTTTAAAAAGTTGCAATGTGTAAACAGCAGTTCCATGGGATGTGAAAAGATTATAGTTACTTTCATTAAAAAACAGCACACTTCAGAAAAATGGATTGAAGCCTGTACAAAAAGCTATTTAACACTGATAAAAAATAAAATACTTTGGAATTATGCACAAGTATGGAAGCTACATTTTAAACTTTTCATTGTCATGTTTCAAACGTACACAATTACCTTACATTCATATCACTTATCAATTTATGAAGAATAAAACTGCAGCATGCTAGAAGGAAGTCCATCACAGGAACAGTGCACACGTCTGCTCCGTCATGCCTCACTAGCGCGCTCAGCAAAGCAAGACGCGACACAAGTGACACTCAACAGGTGAGACTGAAGGGGCGAAGAAACCCTGAAGCTGGAATCCTGTCAACTGAGGTAGATTTCTTTAGGTTTTATGTTTTTCTCGAGGTGGGCACGGGAGCGGCTCGGATCCCTTTCTGGCTGAGCTGGGTGAGTGGGTGTGTCTCAACCATTCTGCGAGGGTGTTTCTTTTTCACGTTTGGAAAGAGGTTGTGTTTAAGACATTAATATTGAAAGGAGGGCACACAGCAGCAGCAGCAGCATTCCTGGTCTGGTTTTGTAGGTGACAGGCTCTGCCAGCACCCTGAGTGAGGCTGAGACAACCCCTGCACGTGACCCACCCGTGGTTTCCCATCAGCTGTTCTCTGAGTTACGGAATAGTAGGGTGAGTAGTGGCTTCCAGGGGCTGGGGTGTTTTGTGTATGGAGTTTAGCATCAGCTGTGACTTAAAGCTCAATTTCGCCCTCCACGGATCTGATCTTAAGCATGCCATCATGAACACATGAGAACTGAACTCGTTTTGTAGCGAGTTATTTTCTATGAACCCTGGAAGGGAGTGAATGAGGCAAGGTGCCTAAGCCGTGTAAACAGGAACAGGGAGCGCGGGTGAGAGGAATGCTTTGCACTGTGCAGATGGAGCAGCTGCAGCACCATCAGCTCTGACAACGCATTCGGGGCACGTCACGTGGTGTGAGGGAGGCTGGCGCCCTGAGCCACAGGCGCCCTCCGTTCTCTTTCTGTAATGAAACGGCAAACGATGCTGCACCGAGCTGCAGGACTCGGGATCCAGACTCAAGACAAAGAATGGACAACTTCAGTGTTACCCATCCATCTGTATTTTGCGTTGTTACAAAACAGAGGGAGAGGTTCTACTCCTGCGCCTCTCTGTTGGGAGCGCTGGTGCACCATTTCGAACAATGAACTTGGACTTTTAAAAGAGCAGACACAAACTTAGGTAAGTTGTTGTCTAGGATCAGGATTCTTTTGCAGTAAGTTCTAACCCTAAACGGGAGGTTACTTTATATTAGATGCAAAGGATACACGGGAAGGACTGGAAGTAGTTCACAGAACAGTAAAAGGGAATGGGAAATTGGTTATAGCTAAAAAGATGTTTGCTTTAGTAGATCAGGTCCTGTCTTTTAATACTCAGTTTCTTCAAAAAGGCTTTCACTGTACCTGCGGTCTGTCTCAAGGTCACTGCAGTTCTTTTTTACATATGTGCGCTGGGATAACAACTCTTCGCTCGTGACAGGTTTTACAGCATGGCAGCTCTGGAAACACGTTCTGAAAAGTATGTGGGGATCGGAAGGCACGCAGACAACAATGAAAAACCTCAGCTCACATGTGGGCTATTTTAACTATTGCAGTTCCGCCACCGGGAGAACTGTGCCTTTTAAAATGCAGTCGCTGTAGGACTAGAGGCGGCGGCGGCCTCGGCTGGAAGATAGCCACAGAAACATCCTATAGAAGTAACTTTGGTAAGTGGCCTCTCTCACAGGCGGCTCGTCTTTCTACCGTGTGAGGACAGAACATGCGTGCGGTTCCAGGCTGTGTGCACTTGGCTGCTGTGGACTACATCGTGGTGGGACTCAGATGCTGCGAGTGATTCTTGGGTTTATTGCACCAACGACCCCTCTCCGGATTACCTGTGGCTACATTGGAAACAAGGTAAACTCCAAGGAGAAATGGAAACGGTGGGTCCCTAGAGCCCTCCTCGCAGTGGGCGATCCTCGGTCAGGTCTGTGTCAAGCAGCGGCTGCTGCACCGCCCGACTACAGACAGCACAGTACGCTTTCTTCTTGTCACCCTTTGCCAAAAGCGAACTCCAATCCGAAATCTGAAATCCTTGTTCTGAATGTCATCTTAGAATGGCAAACTATTCTTGCTCTAGTGCGGAGGCCTCCATCCCGGAACACTTTCCTCCTGGAATGTTAGGTGCACCGTCCGTCTCCCTGCTCCAGAGTCACGTGTCTTCACGCCGCCCAGACAGCACAAGGCGATCTGCACCCTCAGCCAGCTGCCCAGTGCAGCGCTCCTGTGTCCTCACTCGGAAAGGTCGCTCCGTTGATTCCCGGGCAGCAAAGGGTGCCCAGCGCTCATGAGGATCTCAACTGTGGTTCCAAGTCTTCCAAGGAGCGTCTGCTTGAAAGCAGAAACACAGAACCAGACGGTGCAGTGACGGCTTCGGGGTGCTGCGGATGTCACCCGGAGCTTATTCCTTAAGCTGAGAAGTTGTATTTTTTTTTCTTTTCCTTCCAAAGAAGAAAACTGTCCTGAGCTTTAGCTTATAAGAGTATTTGAGCCACGTAAGGAGAGTGAGTACTGGCAATAGCAGTCAACAGAGGCAGGTCGTTAGACTCAATCCTGAAAACGGAAGAGAGGTTCCTTTAAAATCCCAGGACCTTACAGGTACCGGGCTTGCTTCAACAGATGGAGAGACAGTAAACGGTTCCGTTCACTGCCCAGGAGGCAGAGGGAGACAGACGGAGGTGGGGTGGCGCACCCGAGTGGACTTGAGGCTGCCCTGCACCCCGCAGCCCCTGCCCCACCTCACTGTGCTGTGCTCACAGCTTTCCTCAACGCTCCCGAGTACTGACTGCATCCAGCTGCAAATCAGTGTTAGGAAACGCTGATGGTGGCGAGGTCTTCAAAACAGCTAGGGGATCTGTCCACAGGTCAGACAACTAGAACACTGTGCCCTAATGCTGAGCATCCGGCAGCAAAGCGACCCTGGCCATCGCCGTTTCAAGTGGACGTGGCGTAAAGCACCCATGGATACAACACTTAGGCAAGCAGCTAACTGCTCCCAGGTGGTGCGAGAACAAACAATGGGCGGTTGGGGTCTGTGGATTAGGACGTCCCAGGCCTTGCCCTCCAGTGGCAGCTGGCACTACCCAGTGGAGCTGTCTACTCCTCTCTGTACGGTGCCGCTGGCCCTGCCTGTGGGAAGAAGGGGCTGATCCTACCAACAGTGTACCAGGACACCTTATCAATGGTAGACACCTGCACCAACCAGGACTAGGTAAAACTCTCACCCCTGCTACACCTAAAGGGGCAGGAAGGGGGAAATGACCAAAAACAAAGAAGTCCTAAGAAAACTGTTTGACGGGAAATGCTAAGAGCCGGCAATACCGTCAGGACAGCCAGGATGTCCTGGGTGTGAGAGAGGAACCGGCTGATGGGCATGTGAAGGCCCGTGTCTCACGTTAATACTCTGGGCAGCAGGCTCAACACAGAATGTAAAAGTCAACATTACTGACACCCAAACTCGCAGGCCGACTCCTTGCAGTCCAGAAGGGCCTACCGGCTCCTCCTCCAGGACGGGCACGTGCACACAGCCTGCTGCCAAATGTCCCACAGCATCCCACGGAAGCACTAGAAATGGCACACACAGTGGGATTACAGTTCTCTCTATTAAGTGTAAAGTGACCCGGGGAGAAGGCTAACAGTACCAGGAGCTGCAAGAAACGTGTTGTTTCTCAGGACACCGCAAAGGCGCACACTGAGGGAGCCCACCCCCTGGCTGGCTACCAGGACCTGCAGATGTAGGGTGGGGCCCACCCCTCACAGGGGCAGTGCGAGGGGCACCTGTCTCATAACTCACCCCAGTACAACACCTAGTTCTTTCACGTGGACGCGGGTGTGTCCCCGGAGATATTCAGAGAGCATCTTGCTCTTCAGGTACATCTCCTGTAGCCGGTCTTCAAGATGCATGACGCACTGCAAGCCAAGCACATTCAGAGTTAGATTCAACTATCTGCCAATATTCTACCTGTTAGATTGCTTAATACTGGAAAGGCACCGAATAGATTATCTAACAATGCATCTCAAGGGTCCAGGAAAACAAACCAAACCCAACATCTGTAGGAGGAAACAAACGATTAAAGAAGAGATAAACAAAATCAAAACAAAAAAAGCCACACAAAAGATCAATTCAATGAAGAGGTGTTTTTTTTTGTTTTTGTTTTTTTTTTTTAAATAAAACCGATACATTATTGGCCCAACTAACCAAAAACAAGGGGAAAATATCCAAATTAATCAAATCAGAATTGATACCACAAAGCATCAATAGGAGTTACTACAAACAGCTACACACCAACAAACTGGAAAATATAGAAGAAATAGATTTCTGAACTCATAGATTCTCCCAAAATTGAGTCATGAAGACAAAGAAAACCTAAAGACACCAACAACCGAAATGGAGACTGAATCAGCAATAAACACCCTTCCAACAGAAAAGCCCGGGACTGGATGGCTCCACTGCTAACCTGCACCAGGCCTGTAAAGAAAGATTAATTCCAATTCTTCCAAAGCTACTCAGCACAACCGAAGGGGAGGAGTCCTCCCAGACCTCTTCTATGAGGCTAGCGTCACCTTAATTCCAAATCCAGAAAAAGACAAAACATACAAGGAGGAGAAAGGCAGGGCCATCACTGAGGGGAGAAGAATGTGACACTTCTGCCAGTCTCCGCGTGGCCTGTGCCAATGCCAGCTCTTTTGCATCCAGGCAGGAAGAGCCAGGGGAGCTGCAGGACAAGATGTTGAAAAGAGGTAAGGCCTTGATGGGGACTTATAATAAAGCCACAGTCTGGCTGGGGAAAAAAATAGAACAAAGAGAACTACAGACCAATTTCCCTGATGAACAGATTCCAAAATTCTCAAAAAAATACTAATTGAATCCAACATCGTATCAGAAAGCTCATTCCCCCAGATCAACTGGTATTTATCCCTGGAATGCAGGGATGGTTCAACGTTCGCAAATCAATCGATGTCATACATCACATCGACAAACTGAAGAGCAAAAGCCACATGATTATCTCAATAGATGTAGAGAATACAACATCCTCTCATGATAAAAATCTTAAGCAAATCAGGTACAGAAGGAACATTCCTCAACATAATCAGGGTAATATATAACAAACCCACAACCAACATCATACCAAACGCAGAAAAAGTGGAAGCATTTCTACTAAGCTCTGAAACCAGACAAGGATGCCCACTCTCACCACTACTACTCAATATAGTTCTGGAAGTTTTAGTTAGAGCGATTAGAAAAGAAAAATCAAAGGGATAAAGATCAGAAAGGAGGAAATCAAATTATCCCTGTTTGCAGGTGACAATGATCCTGTGCACAGGGGACCCAAAAGACACCACTAAGAGACCACTGGAACTCATAGGAGTTTGGTAAAGTGGCAGGACACAAGACCAACACACACAAACCAGTAGCATTTATGTATATGAACAAGACCACAGTTGAGAAGGGACTTGTAGCTGTTGTGACTGGCACTGATTTTACAACAAAATTTGAATACCTTGGAATAAACTGTACCATGGAGGTGAAAGATCTCTACAATGAAAATTATAATTATAAAACGTTAAGGAAAGAAACAGAAGATCCCAAAAAATGAGAAACTCTTTGATGTTCATGGATTGAATATCATCAAAATATCTATACTACCAAAAGCAATTTACAGATTCAATGAAATCTTAATCAAAATACCAGATATGTCCTCCTCAGGTCTGCAAAGACCCTAAAATTCACATGGAATCACAAGGGACTTCGAATGGCTAAAGTAATCCTTACATTAAAAATAAAGCCGGAGGAACCTCAATACCAGATTTCAAGACATACTACAGGGCAGTAATAATCAAAACAGCCTCGTCCTGGCACAAGAATAGACATGTAGACCAATGGAACAGACTAGAGACCTAGAAATCAATCCACACATCTACAATCCAACTAACCTTTGACAAACAAGTGAAAATCACTCCCTGGAACAAGGACAGTGTCTTTGACAAATGGTGTTTCGAAAATTGGATCTCTATGCGGAAGCATGAAACAAGAACCATCATCGGGTCTCTATCTCTTTCCCTCTCTAACTCTGACATTCAAGCAAATAAATTTTAAACATTGAAAATTATTATTATTATTATTATTATTATATTATATATATTATTATTATTATTATTATATTATATATAATATATATAATATATATATTATATATAATAATATATAATATAATATATAATATATATATTATATATATATTATATATTATATATATATTATATATATTATATAATAATATATATATTATATATATAATATATATTATATATATATTATATATTATTATATATAATATATAATATATAATATATATAATATATATAATATATATAATAAAATTATTATTATATTATTATTATTATTAAAAATAAATTTTAAACATTGAAAGTATGTCATTGTAAAAATCAAAAGAAAATAAAGAGACAGAGAATAGGGTGGGAAGTATCATTATGCTTATAAAATTATAAATGTAAAGCAAATGAAATTTGTTCCCCTTATATAAATTAAAAAAAAAAACTTATTCTCTGCATACTTTATTTTTAAAAAAAGATTGATTTATGTGAAAGGTACAGTTACAGAGAAAGATCTTGTGTCTGCTGGTTCATTCCCCAAATGGCCACAATGGTCAAGGCTGGGCCAGACCAGAACCAGGAACTTCTTCCAGGTCTCCCAAATGCGTGCAGAGGCCCAAGGACTTGGGCCATCATCTGATGCTTTTCCCTAGTCACTAGTCAGGAGCAGGATCAGAAGTGGAGCAGCTAGGACTTGAACTGGCTCCCATATGGGATGCAGGCACTGCAGGTGGTAGCTTTACTCACTACGCAGGCTCCAATCTCATCTCTTACAAACAGAACTTATAAAATTACAAGCCATCCCCAACTCTCCCAACTGATAGGTTTGAAAACTTTTTGTGTGTGTGTGAAATAGTTTGCTTTTTCTAATGACTATTAAGATTTTCATATATATTGTTCTAGTCTTTTTAAAAAGGCATTTGTTTGGGGCCAGTGCTGTGGCACAGTGGGTAAAGCTGCTGCCTGCAGTGCTGGCATCCTATATGGGTGCCAGTTCCAGTCCTGGCTGCTCCATTTCCCACCCAGCTCCCTGCTAAAAGCCTGGGAAAGCAGCAGCAGATGGCCCGAGTGCTTGGGCCCCTGTGTCCATGTGGAAGACTTGGATGTAGCTCCTGCCTCCTGGACTCAGCTTGGCCCAGCTCCAGCTGTTGTGGCCACTTGTGGAGTGAACCAGCAGACAGAAGATTTCTCTGTGTGTCTGCCTCGCCTTAACTCTTCCAAATAAATAAGTCTTTAAACAAAAGAAGTATTTGTTTACATCGTTGAGAGGCACTTGTATACACAGTAAGCACAACTTCCTTTCACACTAACCATTTTGCACTAACCCTTTCCCATGTAGAGAAGTCTTTATTGATGTAGTGGTCATGACTAAATAATTCTCGAAGATGAGTTTACTATTCACTTAGTCACACAGCAATTTGCATTTTTTTCCTAAGATCTCAGATTATTTTGGTCCAAAACATTCCTGGGATTAGAAGGACAGGAACAAGGTCATGGTGGACTTTTTTTTTTTCCCCTTTAAGGAATGTGTATCTTAACTAGGTCTTTAGTAACAATTATGTTCAGGACATCCTTGCCCTTGGAACTGCGTCCAGCTTCATTTTTTAGACAACAGCAACCATCTGTCTCTTTCACCAGAGGCAAATGCTTGTGCCCTGGGCAGGCCGGGCAACCCAGGCATCTTCCCCAAGACACCTGATGGCTCTGGCAAGGATAACTGCATCAGGCGTCACCTTCGTCTAGACCATTAGGACTGTTGTTTTCAAGGTAAAAAAGATTGACAGATGCATTTGAAAATGCATTTTCCTGACTGCCTGGGCTGATCCATGACACGAAAGAGTATCTGTTAGAGATGTAATCTTTTCCCTTTTCCCATGGGTTGAAATCTTTAGTGCACTGGGTCGGTGGACGGAACACCAGGGCTAAGTGACTAAAGCAAGGTGGACCCCACCAGTTCTCATGGAAACGTTCCCCCAAGTCAACAGAGTTAAGGACTTCTATTAAGTTTTGGTTCCTTATGGAGTAAAATAAAAAGTTTTTAATAAGAGTATTATAAAATATTAAAAAGAACATTCACGTTGCATCGGATTCTTTGTTTTAAGATGGCTGATTTGCAGTGTTTTCACAGTCCACATGAAAAATGAATAATGCAAAGCAGCAAGAAAAAGGACTGTTCTACATGGCATGCATACGGACTGTGAGACCACAGTATCTGGATTTCTTTTCTTTATCCAGCAGAGCTGTGCTGGGTTTTTTCCCCTGCCCCCTTTCCAGCATTTTCTTTTTGAGATGGATTTCTTCAATTTCTAACTTCTGAAATTTTAAACAGCAACTTTGTCCCTTTGTACCACAGGATCTAATAACATTTGATCACATGTGCTCCAATTCAAATGAATTTTAAGAATTCTTAACTGGATGAAATTTTCTTTCATCTGGGTTTTGTCATGTTAAATAAGCCATTCCTGGTATGAAGTGGTTGAACATACTTCTGTCCAAATGAAGTATAACAAATTAACTGCTTTGATAACTAAGATGCCAAATGTGCTAAGAGCGATGTATTTTAGAATGAAATATAAAAGTTTGGTAAATACTGATAGTAAAAAACTAAGTAGTCTACCGTTTCTTCTTTCCCTTACAGAAAGAGAGAGGTTAGCCTTTAAATCTGCATCATCTGACCTGCTTCAAGAATGAGATATTTTGTACAAATGTGGAACGAAAAAGGAGGTCCCAATGACCCCGCAGACAGACATCCTGCAAGAGAACGCTTCTGGTTAAAGCCCAAATAAAGTCAGTCTTTACAACCATCAGTATTACTTCACGAGACTGTTACTATCACACTGATACGAGCACTCAGTAGGCAGCCACTAACAGCCAGCACTATTCCAAGTGCCTTCCGTTCCCACTTACCTTGCATAAGCATATGAAATAGTTTCTATCACCTCCCTGGCTTTGCAGGTAAGGAAATCCGAGGCTCTGGGACGGGTTTCTCTCGCACAGTAAGTGGCAGAGCCTGCACCTGACTTCAGGCTACTGGACTCTGAGGCCCGCACCAGCAGCAGTGGCCACTAACGAGCGCTGGCTTCAAAGCACCCTAACTGGCATGAGCTTTGGCAGCTTTCAGAGGTCCTGACAATACACTTGAGCAAGCTGAGGTTCACAGTCTCCCACCAGTGTCCGCTCGCACATCCAACCAGTGGCAAAGCCCAGACCTCGGCCAGTGGCCTTCCTGCCTTGCCACAACTCGGATGGCCACGGGATACCATCTCAGGGCACCTCCTTCCGAGCCCTGACGGCCTTGACTGTTTCTGGAGGCATGCGGCCCAAGTGTGGACTGGAGAGGAGGACGGCCGTGCTGGCCAGCAGTGCACGAGCACTCGGTTCCCCGCGTGGTTTGTGGAGGGCGCGGGGTGTGGCTGGACTGCAGACAGCAAGGCTGTGCGGAGCACACAGGCTCCTCGGCCATGGCCGCTGCCACACCTTCACTTTCTCGTCTACTTTTGAAACCTTTCTCCCGCCCTCTCTGAAGATACTTCCCTCTTCTCTCGGGCTCTCTGTCCACGCACACATTTGTTTCAAATAGTGTCCTGTGGACCCTAATTCTCATAGCTCAGGGGAGAGCCGCGGGCCGTTCTCTAGGAGTTTACATGTAAACTAACGTCATCAAGGTGATCTGCAAGTCCCCTTTGAAAAGGCACCATGCCATCCTCCACGCGTCCAGGACCTGAGAATCTGAAGTGCTCCACGTACCACACTCTCGTTTGCTGGACAGAGGAACCTCAGCCGCTCAGAACGTGGCCTGCTTAGCATCCACCCAAGACCAGGAGGGCCAGTGAGCTCTCCATTGCAGGACCTGAAATTCTCTTCCTGCCTCACCCCTGCCCCAGCCCTTGGCTGCTCTAGGCCTTGCTCAGAGATTTCATGCCTCACCCCTGCCCCAGCCCTTGCTGCTCTAGGCCTTGCTCAGAGATTTCGGTGCCTCGCCCCTGCCCCAGCCCTCGGCTGCTCTAGGCCTTGCTCGGAGATTTCATGCCTCACCCCTGCCCCAGCCCTTGCTGCTCTAGGTCTTGCTTGGAGATTTCGGTGCCTCACCCCTGCCCCAGCCCTTGGCTGCTCTAGGCCTTGCTCGGAGATTTCATGCCTCACCCCTGCCCCAGCCCTTGCTGCTCTAGGTCTTGCTTGGAGATTTCGGTGCCTCACCCCTGCCCCAGCCCTTGGCTGCTCTAGGCCTTGCTCGGAGATTTCATGCCTCACCCCTGCCCCAGCCCTTGCTGCTCTAGGCCTTGCTCGGAGATTTCATGCCTCACCCCTGCCCTAGCCCTTGGCTGCTGTAGGCCTTGCTTGGAGATTTCATGCCTCACCCCTGCCCCAGCCCTTGGCTGCTGTAGGCCTTGCTCGCAGATTTCATGCCTCACCCCTGCCCCAGCCCTCGGCTGCTGTAGGCCTTGCTCGCAGATTTCGGTGCCACTCCATGTTGTTTGCTTCCTAAAAAGGATTTTGCCACTGAAATCTACCCCGTTTGCTGGTTTCATGTTGCATGGACTGGTTTTACTTATCCCAACCTCCATTTTAAAACACATTTGAGTTTAAAACCGGAACCCTGTTCAAAGTCATCTTCAGCCACAGCCCTTGGTGACGTGGGGGCGGATACTTACGAAGTCAGCCGGGAGGTGAAGCTTGTAAAGCTGTAAAATGGACTGAAGTAAACTGGAAACCTGACTCGAGACCAGGACGTCCTGGCCCAGCTTCGTGCTGTCCGTGACTTTGCGCTGGCTCGTGGCTACCTGGACGCTCCACTTATCCGTGTCCGCGATGATGCAGACGGCTTCAGCTATTGGCTCATCAAGCACTGGATGCTGAAAGAGAAGCACAGCATCCAGCCGGTCATGCCGCGGGTCACGGCGCCGCCAAGGGCCACCCAGCATGCTCAGTGTTTTTGGTTAGCATTCGACTGAAGGTAAAGAAGCTGATGGTGGGAGCCACAGAGACTTGGAGCTTAGTAACGGGGACTGGAATACAAGTGTCACTAAACGTTACCGTTAAAAAAAGAAATAGATAGAATTACATTTAATCCCCCCCACCTCCTCACAGCCAGGAAGAGAGATACGCTGTAAACATTGTTAAATGCCCACAGATACAGTGCCTGTGCCATGGCTCACCAGGCTAATCCTCTGCCTTGCGGCGCCGGCACACCAGGTTCTAGTCCCGGTTGGGGTGCCAGATTCTGTCCCGGTTGACCCTCTTCTAGGCCAGCTCTCTGCTGTGGCCAGGGAGTGCAGTGGAGGATGGCCCAAGTGCTTGGGCCCTGCACCCCATGGGAGACCAGGAGAAGCACCTGGCTCCTGCCTTCAGATCAGCGCGATGTGCCGGCCGCGGCGGCCATTGGAGGGTGAGCCAATGGCAAAGGAAGACCTTTCTCTCTGTCTCTCTGTCCACTCTATCAAAAAAAAAAAAAAAAAAAAAAAAAAAAGAGCCCACAGATAAGGAAACCGACACACGCCTGCCCTCCCTACATTCCAAGATTTAAATGCGTTGCTTCTTGGCAGACTGCACGCTGTGTGTAAAATGGCAAAGATCAGAACAAGGTGGGGGATGCCACAGCCATGTCTCCAGCAACAAGGGACAGGAGGCAACTTGCTGCTCCCGTAAGTTATGGTTTTGCCACTCAGCAAGGTTTATTTAGTAACTGTGTGTGCCACACACATCAGCCTGAGGGGTGAATTTATTCACTGACAAAGTGTAAATTCTGAAAAACTGGACAGTGAGAGAGCAAGTTCACAACGAGTAAATGATATCATCCGGTAAATGCAGTAAATAGGGAAGCAGTTGAGGAAAAGGGACTTAAACATCTGATTTCTCAAAACTGACCAAAGCCTACCTGTGTCACCACCAGCACCGTCGGGCACGGGCGCTTACTGTGCAGCAGGGGTGGGGGTGGGGTGGCACGGCCAGATCTCATGGCCAACGTCCACGAGCACATTTTCTAGCCCTCATTTACCCAAAGGAAGCCACCACTGGTTATCTGTCACTCGATCCCTCTCGATAACTGGTGGTGGCCCTTTGTCACTTTTGGCTTCTTACTCCAACTTCCCACAAATCGCCCACCCTGCTGTCCCTCTGGGATAAGGCCTGATGGGACTGCATGCAGGTCCTGACCTCCCCTACCGAGAGGGGGACGCACACCTTCGTCAGGCCCATGAGCTGCTCCTTCCCTGGGATTTCCTGGGGGGAAGGCCACGGTGGGCTGGAGGCGGTTGGTACCACCATACCCCCCAGACGGCTGCTAGCACAAATGCCTACAGAGAGTTGTGGTTCCTGGATTTCCAGGGTACCCTTGTTTGGTGTCTGTGCCAAGCCTTGTTCTTTGTTTCATCAATTATATGAATTCCTGATATCTGTCCCATCAGATTCCTTCTGCTTAAGCTAACAAGAGTGGGTTTCTGCTAACTGCAGTTTAGAACCCAAAGATACACACCGTCTTCACATCAGACAACGGCCACCTGCAATTTTAACTCCGGTGCTCCACTGTGGGACGTAAACACCTGAACTGGTGTCTTCACCTCCAGGCCAGATGCCCAACCCATCAAGTATGGTCTACTACTTAGCAAAGAAGTGGCAAGGCTGCAGAGAGAAATAAAACAGGTACACTGCCAGGCTGTAAGAGTTAACTGTCATTAAACAAGGGAGCCCGCATGGCACAGCTGGCTAAGCCACTGCCTGTGATGCCAGCATCCCACACTGGCGTGCTGGTTCAAGTCCTGCCTGCTCCATTTCCCATCCAGTTCCTTGCTGATGAGTCTGGTAAGGCAGTGGAAGATGGCCCAAGCGCTTGGCCCCTGCCGCTCCCGTGAGGGACCTGGATGGAGCTCCTGACTTTGGCCTGACCCAGCCCAGCTGTTGTAGCCATCTGGGGTGTGAACCAGTGGATGGAAGATCAATCTCTCCTTCTCCTCCTCTTTCAAATAAATAAAAAGCTTTCTTAAATAAATAAAGGGCAGCCTACATAGCTTTTCACTCCTCACAGATGGGGAAGGAGTGACATGTGGCTGCATGGGGCCGTGCTGGCACCAACATTTTTTGCTATACTATACCCAGGTGCGTGTGTGTGGACAAGACTTTCAGGGTTTCTCTTTTCCCCACTGGAAGGAATAGCAATGAGGCAAAGTCTAAAGGGGACACGACACCGCATGGCCCCGTAAACCACTGGAGCTGTCTCCCAAGGTTCTCATTCCGCAGACTCGCTAGGGTACCGAGGCCTTCTCCTGGGCACGACGACCTGCACGGCTGCTCACTCGGGGTTTCGGGAGCTCTCCCGGCCCCTCGCCACATGCAGACACGCTCTCCCAGACACAGCTGAAGACACGGGGCCTCCTTGGTCTTCAAGGTTCCTGCTTAATCAGTGTCCTAAATTCACAGCGAGATGATGCTGACTTGCTATCATTGTGCCTTTTCCCCATGAACAAAGAACAATAGAAGTGGAAACATTTCAAAGGTGTGTATTTTGAGCACAAGCCGCTTCTCGCTCTGCCTTTTCCAGAAATTGACAGTGTGCTGTAACGCCACAGCACCGACCTCTCCCGTCCTACTGACCTTGCTTTGTCAGTGACGATGCGCCATCAGACACAGTGAGTTGACAGGGTCTCCACCTTTCACAATCATTATTAAACTGCACTGGATAATCTGGAACTCGGTCTTCTAAGTTCTCTCCCCGTCCCCTGCCCTGGGAGGGAAGAGTGTTTCACAAACCCACTTGCCCAACAGTCCACAGGCTATACACTGCACAGTACCACCACCAGCATAAAGAGCTTCATTTTAAGCCATCGCTGGGATAAGGACAATGAGGCTTACAAGGGAGGTGGTGGATGGAAGATTCCCTCGGAGTAAGCTCCAACAGAAGGTGGTAGATCTTGGTATGATAATGAAAAGGGACAGAGAAATTGACTCAATATTTTTTTAAAGGAATTAAATAGGTAAGAGAAATGTATAAAAAATTAACATGAAAAATAAGCACACGTCATTTTGAAGTCGCTGAAGCAAAGGTGCAGAATGTGAGGGGCCCAGGCGTTGAGACAATGACAGCAAGCTGCCAGCCCATTCCTCTCACTGTAGTCTTTGTCCCCAGCAGAGCCGCTGGCATTTTGGAAAATGTTGCTAAAATGAAGCAGGTTAGAGACAAGCAAATGACAGAGGTGACAGGCATCCTGCACTCCCTAACAGCCTAGGATGGTTTGACCGTGAAGTGCGTAGGCTCCAGGAATCAGCAGAATATTTTCAGAAGATTACCTTTTAAAAACACTCCAAGACTTACACATTTGTAGGTCACTGCACACCTCACACACAGTTCCCTGAAGACATCCATGGGGTAATCCAACCAGTTGCAGAAGCTCCTTAACTGCTCAGCTGCTTGCTGAAGAAAGATACATTTTTTTTTTTTTTTTTTTTGGACAGGCAGAGTGGACAGTGAGAGAGAGAGACAGAGAGAAAGGTCTTCCTTTGCCGTTGGTTCACCCTCCAATGGCCGCTGCGGCCAGCGCGCTGTGGCTGGCGCACCGCGCTGATCCGATGGCAGGAGCCAGGAGCCAGGTGCTTTTCCTGGTCTCCCATGGGGTGCGGGGCCCAAGCACCTGGGCCATCCTCCACTGCACTCCCTGGCCACAGCAGAGAGCTGGCCTGGAAGAGGGGCAACCGGGACAGAATCCGGTGCCCCGAGCGGACTAGAAAGAATACATTTTAAGGGAAGAAGAAAACAGAAGAAATTGCGGTCAAGGAAAAGAAATGGACGCAGGATAGAGATACAAGTACCAGCAACCACGTCCGGAAGAGCTCAGGGACCCCAGGGTCATGGTGGACTGGCCTGAGGGCGCTGATCAAGCCTTCAACATCTAAAGGGTCAGGGAGCTAAAGCTTAAGTTCTTGTGATTCTGGTGATTTCTGATCATCTTTCCAGGGGAAATTCAACCACGTCAGATAGAGAGCCGTTCAAACATGCTATGACTTGCCTTATCAGTCAGTCTCCTGAGCTTCTGCAATTTCAAGTGCTCTAAGATCCAGAAAGCCACATCTGGACTTGTCACAGGAGTATCCTCCTGCACACATCCTATGCCTGGAACTCAGTTTAAAGTTCCACCAAGGGACGGTCCGTTTAAGGCACAAGCAGAACTACAGTGAACACTGAATTCTATGTATGCTGCACTGTTTGTTTGTTTATTTATTTATTTTTTGACAGGCAGAGTGGACAGTGAGAGAGAGAAATAGAGAGAAAGGTCTTCCTTTGCTGTTGGTTCACCCTCCAATGGCTGCCACGGCTGGCGCACCACACTGATCTGATGGCAGGAGCCAGGTGCTTCTCCTGGTCTCCCATGGGGTACAGGGCCCAAGTACTTGGGCCATCCTCCACTGCACTCCCGGGCCACAGCAGAGAGCTGGCCTGGAAGAGGGGCAACTGGGACAGAATCCGGCTCCCCGACCGGGACTAGAACCTGGTGTGCCGGCGCTGCAAGGCGGAGGATTGGCCTGGTGAGCCGCGGGGCCGGCCTGCACTGTTTTTAATACTATTTCTTATGAGCCTATGCTAATGGTACAAGTTACTAAACAGTGAAACTTGTGAAGTCGGTTTTGTGAGATCCCAATCTGATCAAGCTCATGTGCACTTAAGGTGTGGGAGCACATGTGTGTGCACGCGCACGCACACACACACACACACACACACACCCCTCTTCTCCCACATGGAGCAGTACTTCTAAGAAATGCTCCAAAACGTAAGACTGAATGATTCAAACATCTATTGAAAATGGGATTCACCCACCTAATCTCGGGACTAGAGTTTAGGCCTTGGAACTGAAGGGAGAGAAACAGGGTAAGGTCTGGCTGGATCATGACATTGGCCCATTTCCTCTGGGCACAGGGAGACACAGTATTGTCAACTATCAGCTTAATGAGTACAATTTCTCATCCTGATGGTACGTTCTCCCCAAAGGACTTTGTTATTTTGATTAAATATCACTAAGACAGGGGCGCCCAGACTGTATTTACCCTTGTAAAACTTTTTCTCCAAACCGTTTTCTGCGTCAGATGAATCGGGGCCTCTGATGTTTGAGCTCTGAAAGAAGGTCTGAAGGAAATACCGATACTAAAGACAGTAATCTCGCCGGCTCCGTGGCTCACTAGGCTAATCCTCCGCCTTGCGGCGCCAGCACACCAGGTTCTAGTCCCGGTCGGGGTGCCGGATTCTGTCCCGGTTGCCCCTCTTCCAGGCCAGCTCTCTGCTGTGGTCAGGGAGTGCAGTGGAGGATGGCCCAAGTTCTTGGGCCCTGCACCCCATGGGAGACCAGGAGAAGCACCTGGCTCCTGCCATCGGATTAGCGCGGTGCGCCGGCCGCAGCGTGCCGGCTGCAGCGGCCATTGGAGGGTGAACCAACGGCAAAGGAAGGCATTTCTCTCTCTCTCTCTCTCTCTCTCACTGTCCACTCTGCCTGTCAAAAAAAAAAAAAAAAAAAAAAAAAAAAAAAAAAAAAAAAGACAGTAATCTCCACTCAACACTCTCCTTGGTCGACCAACGTTCCCAAGCCTATGCACACTCTTTCTCGTCTATTTCCTTTCTCTCTCAAGATGATGACAACCACTTCTGAAACAAAGTCCCTTGTGCATGTCATCTGTCACCTTCTCATATCAGAATGAGCCTGCAACGTGTTTTTACTGTCTCCACCGCCTGAGAACTCCGCAGTGCCACCTCTGTCGCCCCCCAGGGCGTCCGTGCTGCACTGAGGACCCAGCCACCACCAAGGTGACAGTGCAGAGTCGGCAGCCTTGTGCCTGTCTCCCCCTCCCCAGATTCCGTCCATGCCTCCCATGCAAATCCAGAAACTTCTGATGGGGGCTGGAGGATGAGGAAAGATGGGCCAAGTGCTGCAGATGACCGCTGGGCTGGACGGCCAATCGCCACCCGAGAAGGAGGGGGCGGCCCTATGCCATCATGGTCTTTCCTTGCTCTACCCACGTGAGCAGTCACAAACAAGCTTCTAGTTGCTTCTCCTTGTCAACCTCTCATTCACCCGAACTACTTTCCCATGAGGATTTCTCAAGATGGATTAACAAGTGAGGCGCTTTATTTCATGGATCCTTGGAGGTTTCTGGAGTTTTCTTGGCCTGGATAGCTTATCAAATCAACAGCATAAGCTTGGCTAATCCGTGGCTTCTAAGGATTTGTGGGTGCATTTGGTGGAAGTGTTAAATGTTTTGGACACTCCAGTAATAAGGTTCTAAGTCAGATCTCCGAGGACACAAAATACGCTCCTTAATATACACACTTGACGTTTGCTTTACCTCGACTTCCGGAAGGAGAATAGGTACAGTTCTGACCCTTCAACAAAGGACTGTTGCCAGCCGAGACCGGGCCCGAATGCTAGCTTGGTCATTTTCTGGCTCTGAGAGCGTGGCAGCTCATGAATTCACCCCTTAGTTTCTGTGCAATGGGGTGGTACCTGATTCAAGAGTTTCTATGAGCTGTGAAGTTCAAGGCCGCAGTCTTCTGTGCGGGGAAAAAATGAGTGGGACATGGCCCACAGAGCCCCACACGCGGCAGACTCCAGCTCTGCTTGAGCTCGCCCACAGCACCCCTCCTCTGAGTGACCACGTCCCTTAACCCAAAACTCTCAAGCTTTCTAGAATACCGCATTATCATTTCCCTCATCAAGCCCCACACCCACGCCGGCCAGTCGCAGCCTAACCATTGAGTCGCAACAGTTCTTACTCCACACGGAGAGCTCTGCAGGGTGTGGGCATACCTACGCCCCTGCACACATTCAGTCCGCAGTGCGTGCTAGGACAGCCTGCTCTGCAGGCCAGGGGGGCCTCCGCCCCGTCTTCCCCGCCACCGCCCACGTCTTCCAGCCTGGGTGCCTCACACCCCCTTGCCCACGAAGCCTTCCCACGCTCGCTGCTCTTCCTCTGACCTCTGAGGCTGCCCCCGTCCACATCACTCATTCTGGCACTGAGTCACACACAGTCACTTCACATCTGTTTGTCTCCTCAGTGATCTTCCTAAGTAACTCCAGGACAGAAATCACATTCATTTTTCTTCTGTGTCCTCTGAAATGAGCGTAACGAAGTGCTGGGCATGTACTTTCTACCTGCAAGAGATATTTCTGGACTCAATCCAGTTCCTAGTAAGGCATCTGCACAATTAGTAACATTTCTTGCCCATGTGCCGGGCTAAAATGTCCAGCGTTTCACATGATGACCTATTTTTAACTCGACATGAAGAGTAAGAAAATGCTATTCTCACATATACGACAAAACTTCAGAAAGCTCGCGGAAAATGCAATTAAAGAGTAAGTTCTGGTGCAAAATAATTTTGAAATCCATGCAGTTTCCCCCCCACCCCCCGCCCTGCAGGCTTTCTGTAACCGCTCCCTGTGCCTTTCTCCTGTGGGCAGTAGCGTACAGGTGGGAACACGGAAGACAAGGCACGAGAGCCCGCCAGGTCATTTGACACCTCAGAAAAAGAGTCCAGGAGCTCCACCGTTTAGGGCCGTGATTCTGCTAAGCCCTCTATTATGAAGTCCTGGGGCTGAAAAACAGGGTGGAGCACTCTGAAGAGACTATAAAAAGTGTGAATGATGGACTCTACTCATCATTAGAGCACAAAGTCATCTCCATCAGGCACTCTGCAAAGAAATCCCTCCATTTTTCTGCTCCTCACACTGCCCAACAGAGACTCCAAACTGACCCTTTCCAACCTTCTTCTGTCTCAGCTCGCACCAGACAGCAGGAGCAGAGAGACCTCTGGACTGAGAACCAGCTCTGAAATCCGGGCACCAGTTGCAACAGTGCAGATTCAACTATCAGCCAGTGGACGGCCTCTTTAGGGCACAAAGGTAATTGGAAGCACTTCCCTGTATTTTTAATTTTTCTCTAAGAGATTCGGAATGAAAAAAAAAAAATAAAGATCCTTCGACGTCATTTGGATGTCACTTTGTTAATTACTTTTGTAAGATAATTTTACAGCTTGATTAAGCTGTGTCTCACGAAGAAGATGCTACATGACCATGCTGGTACCATTCTCGTCATGGTATAGCACCATGACCATCAGCCTTCACACAGCGTCCAGAAGGGCCTCTGATCAGTGGCCCCAGAGAACAGGATGGCACACACAGTACCGTTCACCTTCCCAGCACTTACTCTTAGCTAAACGTCCTCAGATCTTCTCTGCTAGCCCCCACCTCCTTAAGGGAGGAGGCCCACTTAACCTAAAGGCTCACTTCCTCCAGGGCCCGGCAGTGAAGAGAACTCTGCAAGGTAGTTGTTGGCCAACCCGCCCTGCTTATGGGTGGCTGAGCACCCTGGAAATGGCCTGCAGCTGCCTGTGGATTGCTGATGAGTTAAGTAAATGATGATAATAGAAAATAAAAATAAATAATAAATAAACAAACCATGCAGCTCTCCAGCCTCGCACCTGCCTTCTCCAACAGTCTCCTCCGCTACGGTCACCTAGAAGCGGTCTTTCACTAAATGCAAGCATCCAGACCCTCCTATGGCGTTTGCACTGAGAGGGGACAGGAGACCCTCCTGTGGTGGCCCAAGGTGGCTGCACGTGTGGGTGAAGAGCTCGTGCTGCCCACGGCGGGGGGGACCTCTGGTGCTCTGCAGGTGCCCCTGCCCCTCCTCCTCCACACCTGCTCATCCTGCGTGTGCCGCTGCACCCCCACCCCGCGTTCTCGTGCCTTATTTATGTTTTCTGTTAAGATTTCAAACTCCCGGAGCACAAGAGCTCCCCTCTCTTTGAGGTCCTGTCGCTAAGTGTGGATTCCTTGACACTGCTCTACCTGGGAGTCAGTGTGCTTATTTAACGGGAAACATTTCCCACAATGCACTTTGCTTTCCCTCTTATCTCTGTTCTCTTCTCCTGAAAATCACCTCAGGAGCTTTGCATTCTCGCCTCCGCATCTCTTACTTCCTTTCTGCACGCATTCTGGTCTCGGATCTGCATTCAGAACACTTCACACTAGCCTCCATCTCACGGATTCTAGCTCTCTTCCGCTCTAGTCAATCGGCCCCGTGCTTTATCCCGGGGGTTTTAGTTCCAGTGACGGCTTTTCAATTTTAGAAATTTATTTTAGTTCTTCTACAAATCTCGGTAGTCATTTATCACATTCTTTCCTTCTTCTTCACGTCCCCATTCCTTCTTCCTGTCACTGTGAAACACGTTAAACACAGCTGCCTGACAGTGACTCTGGCCAGGAGGTGGGCGGAGCCCTGCCTGGATCCGCTCCCTGTCCCTCGCGAGCTTTCTGCATGTTCTGACTGTGGGCTCGTTCTGCTGCGTTCCCCGATCCGCGTCCCCGAGTGCCCGTGAGCTTGCGGTGTGAACACGGCTCAAGCAGAGCAGCGTGCTGGCTCCTTTTGCCAGAGCGCCCCAGGCTCTTAGGCTCCTGGTTTTTCTGCTTGTTTCTTTGGGTGGAGATCTTCTTTGGGTAGATCCCAGACAGCACAGGCCTACGGTGTAGACTTCTCAGAGCTGACCGTCTTATCCCCCCCCACCCCCACGAGGTTTCCAATCTGTTTCTTTGCTGCTTCACTGCTTATGTCTGGAGCGTCCGGGTCCCCCTTCAGGAAAGCAAAGTTCTTGGAAGTCCAGGCTTCAGCTAAGGGGTTCAATTCTGTGCATACGGGACAATCTCTCCGAGCCTGGGTGGGTCTTAGCACTGCAGCGCCCAATTCCTAGACACGTGTCCCCACTGAAATCACAGAAGGCTAGTGTCGTGTCAGCCCACACTTCCTTGGCCTGGTTTTGATTCTTATTTGTCTGGCACAAAAGGATTTCTGTGTGTGTGTGTGTGTGTGTGTGTGTGTTTTTCACGCACGACAGTGTAGCAGGCTGGGATGAGATGGTAAACGGATCCCGTCACCTGCGGAGTGACGGGGGCAGAGCTGCCCTCCGCATCAGCTCGGCACGTGGTGCTGCAACTCTCCCACGTCACATCCTGAGTAAACACAGAGCCCAGACCGTGAGGAACTCGGCAGGCGTTCAGCAGATAGATCTCCGGGAATGAATCTTCCCCGCTTTCCCGAAAGCCGTCTCCAGCCTCCCTGCCCTGTTTGTTGGTGAAATGAGTCAGTCAGGTCACCTGAAGTGCCACCCTCAGAGGCTTCCTACTTCCTCAAACAGACGTCTAACACAGGGAAATACCAGGAGGGGAAACAATTACACAGGACCTTATCATAACTCTGAGATTTATCAACTTTTCTCTGGGAAACAGGTCCAATGTCGGTCGTCAGAGGCTTCAGTAAAGAAAAGCAACAGGAGAATCAAATAATGTGGGGCTATGGGACATTGCCGAGGGCTCCTAGTATCTACAATCAAGCAGGGAGCCCCCTGTGGGAGCCCCGAGACATCACGGCATTCTGTGGGTTGAGGGCAGGAGGATGGGACTTGGTGTGGAGGGATGGTCACAGGACTTGAGTGTGCCTGCGGCCCCCAGGCTCCCTGGTCGGGCACCTCAGTTCCCTTACGGTCTTGGGACCACGTGCAACCTTTGGAAGGGCTCTGGCCGTCAGGCTGGCTGCTTGTTGAGGTATCACACAGTTTGAACTTGCGGAAAGGGGCTCAGTGAGGCTGTGTGTGACTCCACAGGGGAAGGAGAGAGCTGGAGGCCGCTCGTGGAGAACGGTGGATACGGTCAAGTGTCTTCTAAGCAGTGAAATGAACTGGTAAGGCATTGACATCAGACCCCGTGTCTCCTTCCGACACGATACAGGCGACGTGACGCCCGAGAGCGCTACACTAAACTCTACTTCTCCTTCAGGGCAGGCAAAGGACACAGGGAGGCTTACCAATCACCCTCTCCTTTCATTGTTTTAGACAAAATCATCTGACGGTTCTTCCCACTTCAGGGAAAAAAGGGCCCAGCTACCACGGTAGGTTTACCTGCAGTCACAAACACAGGCTTCCCTGAGCCCAGCCTCGCAGGGAATCATCCAGGAGCACTCATGAGCACTTGCTACGTGCCAGGCCCCAGGCGAGGTACCGGGCTGGAAAGGGCAAGGCACTGCCTGTGGCCCTGGTGTGAGGTAGAGACGCTGAACACAGAGGTATGCATGGAGCTTGGGGTGGCTTCAAAGACGAAGCACTTACTAGGCCTTCAGCGACATCTGGCAGGTGTTCAACAGAGCCCTCTGCAAAGGAAGTGTGTTCAGCACTGGCAGAGGTGTGTGAGCAAACAGTGGACCATTTACAGCAAGGCCCACAGTGAGACTGCAGCACAAAAGGAGACTGTGTGTGTGTGTGTAGGGTGTGTGTGTGTGGGGGGGTATGTGTGCATGTGTGTGTATGTACACAGGGTGTGTGTGCATATATGCAGGGTGTGTGTATGCAGGGTGTGTGTGTGTGTATATGCAGGGTGTATGTGCATGTGTGTATGCAGGGTGTGTGTATGCAGGGTGTGTGCATGTATGCAGGGGGTGTGTGCATATATGCAGGGTGTGTGTGTGTGCATGTATGCAGGGGGTGTGTGTGTGCAGAGTGTGTATGTGTATGCAGGGTGCGTGTGTGTATGCAGGGTGTACGTGCATGTGTGTATGCAGAGTATATGTGTGTGTGTGTGTATGCAGGGGGTGTGTGTGTGTGCAGAGTGCATGTGTGTATGCAGGGTGTGTGTGTGTGCAGGGTGTGTGTGTGTGTACATGTATGCAGGGTGTGTGTGCATGTTCAGGGTGTGTGTGTGTGTACATGTATGCAGGGTGTGTGTGCGCGTGTATGCAGGGTGTGTGTGTGCGTGTATGCAGGGTGTGTGTGTGCATGTATGCAGGGTGTGTGTGTGTGCATGTATGCAGGGTGTGTGTGCATGTATGCAGGGTGTGTGCATGTATGCAGGGTGTGTGTGTGCATGTATGCAGGGTGTGTGTGTATGCAGGGTGTGTGTGCATGTATGCAGGGTGTGTGTGTGCATGTAGGCAGGGTGTGTGTGTGCATGTAGGCAGGGTGTGTGTGTGCATATATGCAGGGTGTGTGTGCATGTATGCAGGGTGTGTGCATGTATGCAGGGTGTGTGTGTGCATATATGCAGGGTGTGTGTGTATGCAGGGTGTGTGTGCATGTATGCAGGGTGTGTGTGTGCATGTAGGCAGGGTGTGTGTGCGTGCATGTAGGCAGGGTGTGTGTGTGTGTGTGTGTGTGTGTTTGAAGCACAGAAAAGGGACTACCACATCCACAGATACTGCTCAAGATGACTGGAAGCAGGAAAACCAGACTCAAGGATACAAGGTGGGAAGTTCAGGGGACTTCAAGATGGCAGTCACAGTGAAAAGGGAGAGAACTGTGCAGATTTCAGAGGCAAGTTGGAGAGATCAGCATTTTTTTAAAAAACAGTTTTGCACTGCAATCTACAGGAAGAAGTAGATGGACACCACGACCCAGTGTCCATGTTTATACACATATGAACATGCTTGTGCCCATGTCTGAACGTATGTACATGCACACACTAGAGTCACTAAATAATAATTGCATGTGATGATCGCAGTTCTGAATCAGTTCAGAGAAACTGCTCATGAAAATCCAGTTATAGGTCAAAACACGTGGTTTAAAAACCCTCCTAGCACAGGGCACGGTTGCATGTGGGCCGACAGCTGAGACGGGGCTGCCGAAGGCACTGCCACGCTCACCGCCCAGCACAGGAGGGAAAGCGACAGAGGCGCTCTGCACGGCACACTTCTCCCAGAGCCGGTTCCTCTGCAGCCAGAGGTCCCAAGGCGGCTGCTGACCTGAAGCCTGTAGCGCTGCCTGTGCTACTTCAGCCACGAGGTACCATGTGCTGTCTCCTGGCGTCGTACCGGTTGATCACACTGCGCGGCTTACTCAGGTGTTCCCGGGCACAGATCACAGCCAGGCTTGCAGCAAAGCTGCTTTTCCGTGCTACTGATTCCCGCGTGGTATTTCGGGAGTCAATCTGTTGCTAACTTAAAGTGCAGTGCAAGAGGATGTTAGATCCAGCTGCGACTGCCCTTTACGGGTTATTTTATAAAATGCCTGAAGTTGTGGAGCACACACAAAGCAACAGCAACAAAACACGGCGCCGACTGTGGCGCTGACCGCACTTGCTCCCTGTGTCACCAGCGAACAAAGCGGATGCCAGGAGCCGAAGGGCAGCGAGCCTGCGCTGTCCGCTCCAGAAGCCCCTGGGGTTGGCAAGGCAGTCGCCTGCTTAGGAGGACTTGAAGTGCATCCCACATAACTTCACCTTTCTAAACTAGTCGTCCTCATTCTGCCCTCCATGGTGGAAGCAGGTTATGGTGCCTTCTCACTTACAAAGCACTCCTGCACCCGTTATCGTAATAGCTAGCATTCCTGGGCATTGAGTAATGTGCGGTCACACTGTACTGACCACTTGATGTGTACTGTCTCCCAGAAGCCTCAGCCCAAATCTACCATGGTACCAGCACTGTTCATTTTGTAGACCAGAAAATTCAAGTAGTTTGCCCAGGCCCACACCGTCACTGAGGGGTGAGCCATGATTCAAACTTGGCTTGTCTGTCTGCAGAAGGCAAACATTTTTTTTTCTTTTTCTTTTGATAGGCAGAGTGGACAGTGAGAGAGACAGAGAGAAAGGTCTTCCTTCTGTTGGTTCATCCCCCAATGGCCGCTGCAGCCGGCACACTGCGCTGATCCAAAGCCAGGGGCCAGGTGCTTCTCCTGGTCTCCAATGCGGGTGCAGGGCCCAAGCACTTGGGCCATCCTCCACTGCACTCCCGGGCCACAGCAGAGAGCTGGCCTGGAAGAGGGGCAACCGGGACAGAATCCGCCTCCCCGACCGGGACTAGAACCCGGGGTGTTGGCACTGCAAGCAGAGGATTGGCCTAGAGAGCCGCGGCACCGGCCATGAAGGCAAACTCTTAACCCTGGGTTAGACTCATCTGTTCCTCTAAATTCCCTTTTCTGCAGCTGGGTGATGCCGGTGAATGAATGCTCACACTAGGACCTGAACCCAAACCATCAGTGCTAAGTCAGGGCTCTCCCAGCACCTTCCACTGCCATGTGGTTTAAGAGCTCCCAGCACTGCCCGTGTCAGTGGCATTCACAGGCAGAGAGAACAGGAGGAAAAAGAGAAAAAGCTACTTGAGGGTCCCAGCTATAGGGCACTGGTGGCGTGGGCACTCTCTCTCCACTTAGAGTCGAAAGGGAAACACGAGCAAAGAGTGCACATCTAGATAAGGCGGGGGAAACTGAAACGTTACTTCACACTAATTTAAGGCAGCTGTATCATCTGTAGGTTAGAAGGCAGAGAAAGAGTTCACATGACAGAGAAGGGGTGGTGTAGGGACTAAATAAGAACACGTGTTTAAATATTTAAAGAACATCTGAATCTTGACGTGTCAAAGTCCATAATAAAAATGAAAGTAAATGAAATAAAGCTAATATCTTTCATAAGAGCAAAGTACAAAAAGAAATTCTTAATATTGGAAGCTCCAGAGAGCAATCTTGCAACGAGAGAATAAACTCCAAACTAGCCCACTGCAGTTACAAAGCCATGCACTTACAGACTTCACTGTCCCAGTAACGCACAGGCCAGGGCAACAGGGCAGTAATCTAAACCAACTGCTTTAAAACAGCTCCTTAAATCCCGCTCTGCGGAAACAACTATCAAAGCCCAGTGAAGTCTAACACGGACACTGAGAACTGGCAACATTCGGAAAATGGGTTTTGAAAGCCAGTTATGGCGAGGTAGCTTATTCCAGCCTCCTCTTCCCCAACAAGCTGCTATTACAGCTCTAACTCTGGGCATGCACTTGTTCTTGGATCCCCGGTAGTCACTAGGCCTGATGGAGCAGTAAATTCAAGATAACGTTACAAATACTCCTAGTTTATTTTCCAACAAATATGTGTAAATCAAAGTAGAAAGGCTGCTTGTATTTTTTTAAATGTTTAAGAATGCTGCCATAGACCAGAGTGCCAGGCTGAGAGGCAGTTTAAACGGAACACGACTTCAAAAGCAAAATTCATTATGATGAATGTGCCAAGTGAAATTAGAAATACACTAATACTAATTGGATCTATTCGGAACGTATTAAACTTCTGAAGGTATTTTTATGAACCCTTCTCAGTTTCCCATTAACAGCCACGCATGGCTGCCCTGTGCATGTACCCACAATTTGACACAATATAGGTTATTACGCTTAATAACTTTTGATCTCTCAGAGTGAGTGCATGGCTTGAAGAAATGAAAAAAGCTACAGTGTGAAAACATTACTTCTCAAAGGAAGGGAAAATGAAATATTAAAAAAAAAAAAAAAAAACCAGGCTCTTGACAGAGTAAATATGGTTGTGTTTCTTCAGATGCAAGAATTGCAGAGCCGGAGGGTCACCATGAAAATATAATATACAAAAATTGGAAATTGACAGCCTATGGAAAACAGAAACGATTTCGTGAATGATCTTAAAGATACTGTCAATCAGTCGGCGCCACGGCTCAATAGGCTAATCCTTTGCCTGCGGCGCCGGCACCCCAGGTTCTAGTCCCGGTCGGGGAGCTGGATTCTGTCCCGGTTGCCCCTCTTCCAGGCCAGTTCTCTGCTGTGGCCCAGGAGTGCAGTGGAGGATGGCCCAAGTGCTTGGGCCCTGCACCCCATGGGAGACCAGGAGAAGCACCTGGCTCCTGCCATCGGATCAGCGTGGTGCGCCGGCCGCGGCGGCCTTTGGAGGGTGAACCAACGGCAAAGGAAGACCTTTCTGTCTCTCTCACTGTCCACTCTGCCTGTCAAAAAAAAAAAAAAAAAAAAAAAAAAAAAAAAAGATACTGTCAATCAATCGATTGTACTTTCCACAGTGGTTAGTGGGAGAGCCTAGGACATTCAAAGACCCAGTGCATACAGGCACTGAGGCGTCACACTTCATTCTGGACAGCTCGGGAAGACCAGGCCACGCCACGAGGGCATTGTTCTCCTTCTATGGCCATTGTTGCAGGGGCCTCTGAACCTACGAACAAGTACCCAGCATTCACTGCGCTATGCAAACAAATTAGGGTGTTGCACACAGACAACAGCAGCTTCATAGCTTCATTCCAGGAATATCTTGGTGCGGGGTGGTGTATGGCCACAAGGCAGGGCGGGATTAGGAACGTCTGGGTTTGCACATGGACACCGATGGGCAGGCCACCCTCCTGTCCCCTCTCTGTCCTGCCCACCGCTGGACTGGCTGTAAGCACACCTGCTTCACCACTGGGCGTTTCTTGCCACTGTACACAAATAACCTGCTCAGCCTGTGTCTGATGTCCGTCGCGTCCTCACAGAGGAGACTTTCAAGACCAAAGACAGCACGCGACGCCACCGTGAGACAAGTATTTGTTGGGTGAGGATGTGGGTAGCGAGCCAAATTCCAATCTCTGAACGCAAGGAGGACTTTTGCTATTGCACAAGGTACAGTGTGTTTCTGATGCAAAACATCTATTTTTACACATCTTCAATTAAAAACAGGCCTATCAGACTGACAGCTTCCTCCACTGCTCAGTTCCCGTCACGCTGCAGACAGCAGAGAAGCCCTTCACAGCAGCCACAAGGCAATCTTCCAGTAAGACTTGTTAATCTTTATACGGTCATCCTCGTGCAGCCATCAAAGTGAACTTAATGACAAATCAGTTAAAATAAATTACTGTTAGGAACTTGTAAGGATCGGATAAAAAGCAAACCATATGTGACATCTCTTCGGTCCTCCCCGTGACAGCAGCTAATTGTTACCATCTGTGCGGGTCACTGTGTTTTCCCAGATCCACTCTGTGCCCTTCTGGGTCCTGCCCGGGCCCCGGGAGGCTGACCTCCGCCGCTCACGCTCACGGGCTGCATCTGCTCAGCTGTGACCTTGCTCTCCGGCCTCCAGCGAGGCTCAGCCACAGGGAAGAAGAGCTCCGAGCATGGGAGGCGGGGAGAGGGCAGCCGGGCAGCCCCCATTCCCGCCCCGTACGCCTTCACGCGCAGGCGTGCTCACAGGCCCTGCCCCCCCCCCCCCAAGTCCTTCATTAGGCTCTCCTAGCCTGCACACTTGTTGCTGGCCAAGGCCTCGGCTGGGGTCACTTACATGCACCGTGTGCAGCAGATCAGCCACCAGACACTGCCTCAGCTTCTCGTCGCTGCTGGTCCCGTGGAGCACCAGATCCGGCATGTACGTGGGGCAGTACCCTGCCAGGAGGGAGCGGCCGAAGTTCCTCACGTTCTGGCTGCTGATGCTCTGTGACCTAAGACGACATTTGGCCGTTAGAACACACAGGTGAACGCACTTCCTTCTGCATGACGATTGGAGCGACAGCCTATGACACAGGTAAATAAAACCAGTTCAGGGTGCTGCACCGCCCCAGCCCTCCAGCAAGTGGGTCACTGGTATGGGGGAGGGAAGGGGACGGGGAGAGAAAGTTTTGTTTCCAAATGGAAGGCTGGAGGCTGCTTACAAGTTTGTCCTTGTAGCTCACAGAGAGCATCCACCAGGCAGCCTGTGTCACCGGAGTGAAGAATGAAGTCGCCTGAGCTGGGGACTCTTGCCAGAAGCCTGGCTTTAGTAGTCTGATGTATCTGCACAGGGCAACGCCCAGCACGGTGCGGGAGGAGAGAGGAAACCCCTACTGACTGCTCTCGGTCGTCACAGACCCAGTAACCGGCCTGACGGAGGGCTCAGGCAGAGTGCCGTCTCCCATGGCTCACGCTGCTCTGAGCCGCAGGGCAGAGGCCCCATGGGGAGGGGGGTCTGACCCCTCTGGAGTGAGGCACCTGCCGCCAGCCACGGAGCCTCTGTGATGGTGACAGTAAACTAGACTGTTCCCCACCGCCACGGCCACAGCCACAGCCCCAAGTATCCCAAAAATGCCCCTGTAGCCGCTGGGACAGCCACTGGCTCCCCCATCACACAGCTCAGGCACACTAAGCCAGAAGTTATTTTGGGAAGAGGGCAGGCTGGTCACCTCTTCTACTGGTAGGACAACACTGTCAATGCGCTGCGAAGAGCCACATAAAACCACGTGTTGTATGGCGTAGAGCAGCCACCAGTGCCTAAGGTGACCCCGGGAGTCAGGGCAGGCAAGCAGGACTGCACCCCACTCCCTCTGCTTCCCGCCTGGCCAGCATTACCTGGGCAGAGGCAGCTCCACTTCCAAGGCCCCGTCGGTCCTGTCCCCGCTGTGACTCCAATCCAGGGCGGCTGAAGCACCCGCATCATCGTCACTGTCCCCAAGAGCGCTGTCCGAGCTCTCGTTCCTGGGAATGTTTCCTTCTGTCCTGATGTGGGCCTTCCTGTTGGCATCCCCACGGGGGACACTGGCAGCCGCCGGGAGGCCAGAGTCCTGCTGTACAGCCCGGTTTGCACCAGGCTCTACCAGCGGTCCTTCTCGGTCTTCTAAACCCAAGCCCACGGTTGTCTCCGGCGCTCTCCTTCCAGTTGCGGCTGCGCCGTCCGGAGGGGAGAGCGAGCCGGCGGTGTGGCCAGGGCTCCCGGCAGCAGCACCTGCTGTGGCATCGGTTCTGACGTCTCTGTCCTCTGCAAAGCCCCGGCCAGGGTCCCCTGCTGCTCCCCTGCAGCTGCGAGTCTGAGGACAGCGGGCACTGTCTCCCGGGCCAGGTCTGGAGGGGCATCTGGAAACCTGCTGGTCCCGAGCGGCCTCCTTTGGGTGCTGTCCACAGGCCCTCAGCCGCTCCTCCATTTTTCTGGTGCGGCTTTCAAAGTCAGACTCTGGTGACACGGAGCTTCCGATGTGGAAAGTAACCCTCTCCCCGTGGGGCTTCTGCCAGGAGTGTCTGTCGGGGCAAGGCCTGGCCGCTGAGCGGTCCGGCCCTTTCTTGGCCAGCTCCCCTCGGGCCTCCTCATTGGCAGCGGGTTGCCCCGCCCTCATGCCTGCCCCTGGAGCCTCACAGGGGCACAGGAGCAAGGCGTCACCCTCTGGTGCCTCGTTCTTACTTCCTTCAGCTCCGCAAAACGCACCCTGAGGCTGCCAGGCACCGTCTGCCGCCGGCTCCGGGGGTCCCACGCTCTGCTCCGGCCTCTTGCTTGCCTCTTTGTCAGGCGTGGGACCCGGGGCTCTCCCGTCCGTGCCCTCGAGGGTCTCCGCGAACCCTGCAGGCCCGGGGCTCCTCCTCTCCGCCGCGGCTGCGGGTAGGATGGGGGGCACGAGCGCAGGCTCGTTTCTCACAGTGACCACCACGTACTCCGACTCCTCCACCTCCCCCCTCTCCAGGGCCGTGACGATCTGGCGCCCGTCGACGACCTGGCCACTCTCGCCGCGAGCCCCCCTCCAGGTCAGCTGGTTCTCCTGCAGCTCAGAGCACCGGAGGAAGTAGGTCAGGACGTACAGGATGCGCTGGACCAGGTCCTTCTGCTTCCCCACTACCACCGTGCGTGTCAGCCTCACAGGCGAGCCTATGGCTCCGTAGAGGTCACCTA
Organism: Oryctolagus cuniculus; assembly: GCF_051225735.1. NCBI lineage: Eukaryota > Metazoa > Chordata > Mammalia > Lagomorpha > Leporidae > Oryctolagus > Oryctolagus cuniculus. The sequence goes on along the minus strand of NC_142874.1, from coordinate 5,682,568 downwards.
GAGAGTGAAGGGGACACTCAGACAGAGTCCTCGGGCTCAGCAGGCTGGGGGCGTTTTCCCCTTCACAAGGGCCAAACAGACAATTTAGGTTCCCAACTGAGACTCCATTCTTCACACACCGCATTTCTGATTCTAGCAGAGACCATGTCTTAGCTGCTCCTCTATGACCCAGGCCACAGCCCTTGGTGCGTGGGAGTAGCGTGGCTGAGTGCACAGGCCTCCCATGAGCTGGCTGCCTCGGCAGGTGGCCCCACGGAGGCCAAACCAGAGCTCTGAGTATTTGATCAGGACAAATACTGTATCTTGGAAATCAGAATGAGAAGAATCCCAGGACAATCCAGGTTGAAGGATATCTGAAGAGAAGTGCAGTGAATCATTTCAAGATACTTAATTAGGTGCTCTGTTTAGAATCTTCTCAGTATTCGCCTACATGCAAACACTGCATGCAGTTTGATCAACGAGAAGACAATCAGAGTCGTGAGTAATGAATCTGAAGGCTGTCTGTATTTTACTTTGCATGGAAATTCTACTGAGAAAAAAACAGCTCCCCTTTGACTATATCCTGATGAGTGGCTGAAAAACTGGCTATCGAACCCTACATTCAGCTTAAGGATGGAAGAAGGGGAAATGTGGCATTAAGGGGCCGGCTTTGTGGCTCAGCAGGTTAAAGCCCCAGCCTCCGGTACCAGCATCCCATATGGGCGCCAGCTGTAGTCGGGCTGCTCCACTTCTGATCCAGGTCCCTGCCAATGTGCCTGGGAAAGCAGCAGAGGATGGCCCAGGTGCTTGGGCCCCTGCACCCACCTCGGAGACCCAGAAGAAGCTCCTGGCTTCAGAATGGCTTAGCTCCAGCCACTGCAGCCATCTGGGGAGTGAACCAGCAGATGGAAGACCTACACCCACCCCTGTCTCTACCTCTCTCTTTCAAATAAACAGATCAATATTTAAAAAAAAAAAAAAAGATTTACCTCAATATATCTTGGTACAACAAACTTGGAGCTAGAAGCCATTAAAAAAAGATTAAGAATGCTGTAACAAATCAAAACCTGAAAAGACCCAAAGTAAGGAAAGGTGGTATCTGGTAAGAGTCATAGATAAGAGCTTGCAGAGTGAGACTGCATTTGAGAACTGCATCTAGGAGAGGGACGGCAGTGATAAGAGCATATACAAGCCGGCGCCGTGGCTCACTAGGCTAATCCTCCACATTGCGGCGCCGGCACACCGGAATCTAGTCCCGGTCGGGGTGCCGGATTCTGTCCTGGTTGCTCCTCCTCCAGGCCAGCTCTCTGCTGTGGCCAGGGAGTGCAGTGGAGGATGGCCCAAGTGCTTGGGCCTGCACCCCATGGGAGACCAGGAGAAGCACCTGGCTCCTGCCATTGGATCAGTGCAGCGCGCCGGCCACGGTGGCCATTGGAGGGTGAACCAACGGCAAAGGAAGACTTTTCTCTCTGTCTCTCTCTCACTGTCCACTCTGCCTGTCAAAAATAAAAATAAAAAATAAAAAAGAGCATATACAGATAGAAACCACGTTACGAGAAGAAGCAGGACCGGGGGAACCATCACAAAACACTTCCATTAGGAGTATTCCCTAGTGGGGGCTCTAAGAGCAGGGCAGAGTAATAACAGTCCCCTCTGTAGAAGACTAGAGGGGCGTGCATTCGGCAGAGGTTACGATGTCACCGGGGACATCCACATCTCGCGTCGACAGTTTCTGGGTTCGAGTCCCCAGCTCTGCTTCCTGCGCATGCTCACCCTGGAAGGCAGCAGGGGCGTGGCTCAAGCAGGCGGTTCTCTGCCACCCCCACAGGATCTGCACAGCAACCACCATACCGAAGGTGCCTTAACTCATTACCCCACAGTGACCACTGCGTTAAAGCCTCTCCAGACCTGGGAGGCCCCGGGCAGCAGACGCTAAGTCACAGGCCCCCGGGGGCTGAAACACGGGTGGGTGGGCTCTGAGCCCCCTGCTCTTCACCTCTGCACCACTGGGTCTCCCTCCTGCACCTTCCTGAACACCCCGCCCAAAGCAGGAATCAGGAAGCTTTGAGATCACGGGAATCCAGAGCCACCTCCTCCACTGAGCAGCTGGCTTCCCCAGGCTACGCAGTACACGTGGCTGAATTCCCCAACCTGGAACCTAGCACAGAAACGGGACAGCGCTGAGTGTGCGAGTTTACTCTCATGTCTGATGAGTGAGAGGCCCCGGCATCCACAACTCCTCAACAGGAACCAAACACAACACCCCCGTCTCACAAGTCCCAAACTATAACCAAACACGCCAGGGACAAGATTCCTTATATAACCATGCTTAAGTACAAACTTACGGGAAATGAACGTCACCAGTAATCACAATCTGTGCATTACAGAGCACAGAAAGATCATATTTCTGATCTATGGTAAAATTAGAAAGGTGATCAAATTCTGGTGTGTTATTTTTTTTTTCTCTCATTTTCCCCCATCTGATCCATCCCCCAGGTCAGTTCTCAACCAGGGAGTGCCTCCCCCACACCCACCAACCTGGGAGACTGATGGAAATAGCTGGAGACATTTCTGACTGTTACAACTTTGGGCAGAAAGGGTCTCCCGGCAGCTGGTGGACACAGGGGCCGGGATGTGGCTAAATGCTCCGTCATGCACAAGACAGCTCTCCCTTGCTGCCCTTCCACAACTCCACCAAGAACTAGCAGGTCCAAAATGTTAATAGTGCCAAGGTTGCAAAACCCTGCTCTAGGGTGGACAGCCACTGTGCCACTGAAGCACCCCGTTTACCTATACTGTTTTAAAGAACAAAGCAGGTAGGAGGAGAAAGGAGAGGAAGGCGGCAGCCTTGCAATCAGAATCCGCAGGCCATCCTCCCACTCCCTGCGTGCCCAATGACAACCTTGGAATTACTGGGTGAGAGGGCCAGAATAAATTATGAACTGTAGCATTGTTCAATTCCCTCCCACGTATTTCCCTGAAAGGTTTAACTGATACGAACCCAGCTGCGCCCAGAGAGGGTTGTAGGGATGTGTTTTGGCCAGCATGTTCACCGACTGAGAGGTGCGTTTCTCTGAGAAGGCTTTAATGGGAGGGTGGTCCACGGGCATGACAGTCGGGACCCAGGCCAGGTGGTAGGTTAACACTGCAGTCAGTAGGGCAGCAAAAAACCTGGGAGAAGTGGAAAAACAACAAAACCAGATCAACACAGGAAGCAGCACGTCCTGTGCCGCAGATACGCTGGCTACAGAGTTTGCACAGAGTCTCCAGAGAGCTGACGCTTACTGGTTTTTGTTGATCTGTTCTATCAGCAGTGTGAACTCCTTGAGAAAGCGCTGGCAGAGCTGGGTTTTTTCCAACGTGCTGGACATCATGGTGAGCCACACAGGTTCAGCTATCCTTGGAACAGAATATAGGTTCGAGATAGTCCCTCTGTAGAAGAGAGAGAGACAGGGTATACTGAACTGTCACAGGTCTTCTCATTACTCTTGATGTAAAAGAATAAAGGAGAAAATGATAATTTGGATCTACATGGTCTTTAGGTATTCGAACAGTGTGTATATAACAGAGACTGGAAAACTAGAGCCCACAGGCCCAATCCGTCCGTCGCCATTTTTGTAAATGAAGTTTTATTGGAGCACAATCACAATCATTCATTCATAGACAGTCTACAGCTGTTTGTGCTGGCCAATGGAAAAGCTGAGTAGTTACAGCAGATACCCTTTACCAAAAAAGTATGCCAACCTGACAGAAAAAAATCATTAAAAAAAAAAAACACTTATTTTCACAATGCCTTGTGTCAGAATTTACAACCATTTTTACAGTAAAGAAATAAACAGAAAAACAAAGTGCGAGGGTATTTTGAATAGTTCACAGACAAATGGAATTAAAAGTTAAATTTGTTTTGGTGCAAAAGAATTGAAATCCACGTATAGTTTTCATAATACACATTTCCATGAAATTTTTGAAGATTCCTTGTGTGCATGAATTTCGTAAATTTTTTTGCACCAGAACACACTTATTTTTAAATTCCATTTGTCCACAAACTTTGTTTTTTAAACTTTCTAGTTTATTTGAGACGCAATGAGACAGAGCTCTTGTTCACTGGTCCCCTTCCCAAATGCTCACAATGGCTGGGGAGCCAAAGTCAGGATCCAGGAACTCAATCCAGGTGTCCCATGTGTGTGGCAGGAACCACTGTCTCCCAGAGTCTGCGGTAACAGGAAGCTGGAGTCAGGAGCTGGAGCCTGGAGTTGACCCAGGCATTCCAATGGACGATGGAGGTGTCCTAGCCAGCATCTTACTGCTAGGCTCTGAACTTCTCTGAAGCACTCTCATGTATGCTGTAACTCCAAGTGTAACCAAAAGCAACTCAATTCTCCCAATTTCTGGCTAATGCTTTGGTTCTCTCAGACAATGCTCCTGTTCAGTTTAGAAGAGAAGAACTATACAAACAGCTCTTCTTTACTACACCATATATCAAGGACTAGAGATTGGGTCACTTGCATAAGACAAGCACTAAATGACAAGATCAGGATGAGAATTCAGGTCTCACTGCCTGGCACAGAAGGCTTTGCGCCAAGCCATATGACTGATAACTATTTTTCCAAAGTTTACACTAACTTAGCGTGAGATCTCCTCTGGGTAAAAGGTCACTGTATTTCTGAATCTATAATACATCAAACCTGTGCTATGTCTTCCAGAATCAAGACATGAGACACACTCTGACTTGACTTTCTGTGTGCATGAAAGAAGCAGGACATGAGAGAATCCCGCCTTTCCTGGAAACAGAGCATTGCTGAATTAGGCAGCAATGACCAAGTACGGTTCTGTGGCACTGGATTCGTTCACTAAAACGTGAGGTCTCTAAATGGTAACACTTAATTCTAGGTTGATTGCTGAAAAGAGAGCAAGACCTGTCTGTGTGTACAGCAAGGCTTTCTGGTTCCTGTACTTCCAGTTTCTTGACCTCTGGAAAATTAATGCTTTCATTAAACAAGTTTCCCGATTCGCAGGCACAAGCCTGCTTCTACTCTGACTACAGTACAACAGCAGGCAAATCCAGTGCTGCCCCCACAAACTACAGAAGGTTTACTGATCACCAGGTTGCCAGCAAAAACCACAACTTCACTTTATTCCTCAAAAGTATGATTTAACCACTGCCAGATGATAACTAACCTGTTACTTTAGCGCTTTATTCATAACCCAGAGTTCCAAGAGGGGCGGTGATTTCACTCCAGTGGCACTACAGAGTTCACCAGTGTATACCTTAACCATCACAAAACTGCTCTAACATTCCATGAACTGCAAATCTGCTTCTCTCAGCTATGCAGCAACAGTCTGAGGCATGGGATTCCAGCCCCCACGGACACACCGGCTCTAAACACGTGCTGCAGCAACCCCAGCCCAGCGCGGTGGGTGAGATTCCCACCTGCCACCCACAGCGGGTCCCTCTTCCACCCAGGCACCGGGAGCGAGGGCCCCAGAAAACCAACTTGCAGAGTGCAACGACCATCCCTAATGAGGACGCTCTGGGGCAACTGTGTAATTCACTGTGCAGAGGACACCTGGGAGAGGACACAACCAGGACTGTCCTGGCAAACGGGGACATCTGTCTGCGTGACAGGTAACGTCTCTGCATCCACGCTTTGGCCAAGCGTCACTGGGCTCGAGTTCCCACCTCCATAAAAGAGTGTGATGGCACTTACCCTTAGGGTTTCAGGAGAATGACGTCATGGACTTACAAGGGACAGCGGCTGAGTATTAATTGTCCCCACTCATCCTGCTAACAATCATTCCAGGCTCGGGCAGTGGTGGGCATTAGTCGGTACTGGGTTACTTCAAATTTGGCTTCCTTTGCTCTGTGTCCAGTTGGAAGGGTGGAGCCAGTGAAGTGACTAACAGTGGTCAATCCCCGGCCCCAGTCTTCCTAGTCAGGGTCTCCTCGTACCCCTGGACACACGGTGGCCACGCTGCTGCAGCTCATCAACTCACGTTACCTGAACTCTCCCAGAGCTTCCATCAGGCGACTGACGTAAAACTGGACCCGCAGAGTGGACTCGGCGATCTTCCTACAGGAGATCATGGCCTGCATGGGAGAGAAGAAAGCCACGTTACTCCCTGAGCAGACATTACTGACTGGGCCTCCAGTGTAACCAAGTAAGAACACTCAAGGCAGCGAGGCCTCGGGTCATCCAAGGCAGGGGCTCTCTTCCTAAAGCAGCCCTGCGACCCCATCGCTCTGTGGCCGAGCCGCCCTCCTCGGGGAAGTGATCCGAGACGCCCCCGGGATCGCTTCCTATCCGACCCTGGACCCTGGACTACCACCTTATTACCTTTTCTTTTCTTTTTTTCTTTCTTTCTTTTTTTTTTTTTTTTTTTTTTTTTTTTGACAGGCAGAGTGGACAGTGAGATAGAGAGAGACAGAGAGAAAGGTCTTTCTTTGCCGTTGGTTCACCCTCCAATGGCCACCGCGGCCGACGCACCGCGCTGATCTGAAGGCAGGAGCCAGGTGCTTCTCCTGGTCTCCCATGGGGTGCAGGGCCCAAGCACTTGGGCCATCCTCCACTGCACTCCCTGGCCACAGCAGAGAGCTGGCCTGGAAGAGGGGCAACTGGGACAGAATCCGGCGCCCCGATGGGGACTAGAACCCGGTGTGCCGGCGCCACAAGGTGGAGGATTAGCCTAGTGAGCTGCAGCGCCGGCCCTTATTACCTTTTCAATCGCACTCTTGAGCCTGTTCAGGTGAGATTCAAACAGGGGGAAATGAGAGAAAAAGAAGTCCTGGAAGTTCCTCTGCGCCTCTTCTTTCTCGCACAGGGAAAAGATGATGCTCACGGCGATTTTCTTCCTCCTAACTATGGCTGGGTTAGAGCTGCAGGTCTCTTCAGCCAAGCTGAACATCTCATCTGTTGACCTGGAGGAAAAGGACGTCTGAGAAGCTGTCGTGCACTAGTGTGTCCCACTGGACACAAACTGTACTGCAGGGGACACGCTCAGAGAGCTCATCTAACAGAGGGTCTTCACCAGGAGTTTATCCACCCCCTCTCCTACAGTCGTGAGAAATGAAGGAGAATGCCACACAGCATTATTGTGACGTGAAAGGAAATGGACATCAGGAGCGGCGGGCGTTTAAATGTCCCCTCTTTAGACTCTCGGCCCTCTGCCCGGATCACTTTATGCCACTGGGATGGTGGTTAGAAAGGGGTGTGAAATACGTCTTCATTCAGAACCCAGGCCCCCTGTTTTTGCTTGATAGATACCAACAGAGGAGAACCTCCGAAGAGGCAAGAGCTCATCAGTACTCTAACAGGCATCACATGGGAACATGTACTGGTATTTCTAGGGTTAGTTTCCTAAGACAAATTAAAACTGCTCCATGAACTGACTCCTCTACATGCAGACAGTAAGCCTCGAGATCCACCGAGCTCTCTGGGAAATCCAAAGTGACAGTCAAATCCTCAAAAACCCTGATTCTTTGAGAGATGCCGCCTCTGTGATCAGACAGCCACGGAGCCAATAAATTCTCATTATAAACTCATTTGCCTTAAGGGATAAGCCTCGTAAGTACAGCCTAATCACGTCTCTTGTTAATTATTGTGAAAAGCCACCAGTGCTACCACAACGACAAGAGTAGAAATAAAATAATCTGTTTTTCCTATGAAGACACTGAAACAGAGGACAAAACACATTGCGAATGAAAGCGCCTTCCCTGGCACCCAGCACGTGAGACAGCGCATTTTCTCTTTCCGACTCCACTGTTCAGTGCCTTTGCCAGATACGGCAGGGCCCTGCTTCCTCCATTCTCTTCACCACAGATTGCAACTTGACGACGACTTACACGGAGCAGAACTTGAGGCAGCTGCCCCTGCCACCCTTGGTCTACTCACAGTCCACAGTGCTCCTGTGATTTCAAATACATCCAAACTTTATTAACTGCACACAAACAGAAAATCAGACAGCCAGGAAATCTACCTGCCCCAACCTCAGAAGCACGTGACTGTGTCCCCCGGTCACAGGCCAGCTCCTGGAGACACCGGGAAGGTCTGGCTGATACCGCAGGGAAAGCCGCTCCGTCCAGCCAAGCACCGGCACGCCCGTGATTGCCATGTGCTGCTGTACTTGCTACACGTCACTACCAACCACCAACCGCCTTCTCCGAGAACTCCCGGGTCCTCACCATCAGGACACCCTCGTAAGGCTCTCCTAGAATCTCACTTTGCACGCGATGCTCCCTCCTCTTTTCCAAAGTATGTTATCTGGGACACTGTTTGCCTGCAGTACGGGAAATTCATCTGGGCTTCTCCCACAAGACTCACTTGTAACCTTCTCCTCCGTGTCTGGCATCTCCTAGTTTCCTTCTTGCTCTCAAGGAGGGACTGTACCAGGCCACTCATCTTCAGGCCCATCTGGCCTTTAATAATCAAATTCTAATCCATACTGAACCGTATGTGGCTTTCCTCCTCATCTTCCTCTCTCTCTTCCCTTTAAGAGAAAGACTGTTACAGTCACCGCTGTCCTCAGTCTTAACGTAGAAGAGAGTGCCACCTACTGAACTTCCGGAAAACCTGCACAGCTACAGTCCAGCAAGCAGCTCCTACCTGCTGGGCTATTTAGCCCTCTCGACTAAATGCCACAGCGACTTGGCTCTACTCTGCAGACTGGGATCAGGCCCCGGGGTATCCTAACTATAGTTTGAAAATTGTTCCACAACGAAAGGACGATTGGGAATGTTTCCAAAAATATTCCCTCGTATCTTTAACCCCAGGTCACTGGGTAAGTACACAGGCTGCTTTGCAAATGAAGAAACTGAGGCAGACTGCCAATTGCCATGGGAACAGAGTTTCCTAGCAACCACAGAGGAGTCAGAACCCAGGGCTTCGATCTTCTAGCCTGGGCTCATCTTTTGCACATTGGGAATCGCCAGTCTCCTACCCCACATCTGATGCATCTGGGGGTACTCACGCCACCTGATGAGTTTGAGAGCTGGAGCCCCGGGGGTTGGGACTGGAGGCAATCACACCAGCCGACAGTCCTCCCATTCAAGCAAAGACCAGTTACACACTTGATTTTTTTTTTCCCTTTTTGATAGAATTTTGTTGATACTGATGAATGGGTATTTATGTACACTGTACGTACCTCAAGATCATAAACAAAGCAAAAACTGATTATTTAAGTGTGCCTCAATAACTGATAATTGGCATCAGGACTGCTTAGTCGAACTGTTGATTGTGTCAGCTTTGAACTTGGAACTGAATTCTGTGTACCATATGGGATCATACCAAACTGCCATTTTTGTGGATCAAAGAATATCCTATCATTAATGTTATATGGTTAGTTCAATTTAATAATTCAAATCTGAGGCCAGCATTGTAGTGCAATGGGTGAAGGCACAGACTGAGATGTCAGCATCCCATCTGAATGCTGGATTTGAGTCCTGGCTGCTCTACTTCCAATCCAAATCCCTGTTAATGACCTGGGAAGGCAGCAGATGACAGCCTGAATGCTTGGGCTCCTGCCGCCCATGTGGGAGACCTGGATGGAGTTCCAGGCTCCTGGCTCCAACAGTTGAGGCCATTTGGGAAGTGACCCAGTGGATGGAAGATATCTTTCATTCTCTGTGCAACTCCACAGTTCAAATACATTTTTAAAAATTTTTTTAAAATGAAATGAATAATTCAAATCCACAGACTGAAAGGCTCTCTGGGACAACATGCCTTACTCCTGTAGCTTCAGTAAGCGACGGAACCCCTGAGACGTCTCTTCGCCTACAGGTGGTATCCCTGTACCAGCTGTTACGTGCCCAAGCCCCAGTCTCCATCTGGAATCAACGCACAGCAAGGGGCTCCCTGAGCTCAGTGAGGAGCCAACTGCTCAGGGTCGTGAACAGCATCGCTGACTACCTTAACCTCTGGGGAAGGAAGTTTTCTGATTGCTATGAGTCTTCTCTCCAAGCCTCAAGCAACCCTAATTTTGGATACCGACTGTTCTCCTGTCTCCAGCATAAGAGACTGATTTTCCCCACCCACACAGCTGTCCAAGGGAGTGATCAACGGCAACACTCTTCAAATGCAAGGATCTCTGCAGGTGCAGGGATCAGTTCTAAATATCTGCTATGCCGATATCCTCAGTGGTAAGATGGCACCGGCAGCTGGCTCCCTGGGCATGTGACCCTGCCCATACATGGCCCTGCTCTGAGAGGCGCCTCGGGCCTGGTTTAATGCTTTGCCATCGCCATCTTGAAATCTTACAACTTGACCACTGAGCTTGTGTGCGCACAGTGAAGTCTCAAGGGAGCGTGAAGCACGCACAATGCACACAAGCAGTGAGGACGGCAGGCAGCAGTTTGCACATGGGTGGGCTCAGGCCCAAGGGCATACAACCCAGACGACGAACGGCACACGCCCACGTGTCTGGGGCAGCCTGGAATGTCACAAGACCTCAGGGAAGCAAGACTGTGACCCAGACTAGTGGCTGTGACGGCTGTGACAGGGACCACAGCAGTGGGAGGGGGAAAGAAGGGAGGCGTGGGACCTTCGCAGCTCCAGAAGTCACAGTGGGAGGGCATCCATGTGTGGAGCCTGCACAGATATTTATCCCTCCAGGAAATCACCAAAAAATAGAAGCCTACATATGGATACCGCAGTAACACATAGGAGGGAATGACTGGACTGCTCCCAGGAGTTCATGATCTCTGGTTGTGAAGCTGTGAGAACATTGCAAAGCCGATGTTCACTTGGCATAGAAATTAGAGATTGATGATCTAGACAGAAAAACACACACTATTTTCATGTGAAGCTTCAAATTAACAATCTATATAAGGCTTCCCAACTGAAGGCCCAGCGACAGAGTACACAGGCAGGCATTATTCTGAATTATATACAACTCATGAGGACGTTTTCAGTTTCTGGCTAAGATCGTCACCATTTACAGAAAATGTCAGAGGAAGCATTAAAACAGCTTTACGTAAATGTAGACCTGAATTTAAACTCAGGCTTACACAGAATGGATTTATGTGAAGAATTAAATGTTTTTAGAAAAACTCTTGTGTAAGAGTTACCTAATGTCAATGTACCAAAATTTGTATTTTTAAAGTTTATCAGAATCAGGGCCGGCGCTGTGGCATAGTGGGTTAACGCCCTGGCCTGAAGCGCCGGCATCCCATATGGGCGCCGGTTCGAGACCTGGCTGCTCCACTTCTGATCCAGCTCTCTGCTGTGGCCTGGGAAAGCAGTGGAGGACGGCCCAAGTGCTTGGGACCCTGCACCCGTGTGAGAGGCTCGGAGGAAGCTCCTGGTTCCTGGCTTCGGATCGGCGCAGCTCCGGCCACTGCAGCCAATTGGGGAGTGAACTAGCGGATGGAAAACCTCTCTCTCTCTCTCTGTCTCTCCTCTCTCTGTGTAACTCTTTCAAATAAATAAATAAATAAATAAATATTTAAAAAAAAAAAGTTTCCGAATCAATGACGTCACAGCCTATAAAGCTCCATCGACATTTTGTCAGCAAAAAGGTCCTTCTCCAAGTCCAGAATTATTTGCCACCTTGCAATTACTAGGAGTGACTAATGTCATTTTCGATGGTATTGACTGAAAGCCAGGTTGCTAAAAGTACAAAGTTTGATGACTTAACAAAGAATTTGTAGAAAAGCAAGCCAGAAAAATTTCACGATGATTCAAGGTAACACATGAGTTATTACTTACATTAAAGTATGGCACAAAAATACTTTTGGAGCTTATGAGCTTATGTTGATATTCATCTATCATCTCTTACATTTTATGAATAAAATATTTTTAAAGAAAAAGTTCTGCATTTTACTACTTTTAGTAGTACTTTTCTTGCTTTTTGAATAAGGGGCCCTGCATTTTCTATTTTATACCTTATCTGAAAATTACGTAGCCTGCCCTGAGTATATTCATGGGCTTTTAGAATGTAAAGATACTTTTAAGTACAAGTGTACAGGAGATTTATTAATTCCCAATGCCAGGTCTGATTCAAATTAGAGTTTTGAAGAATTCTGGAGGAATAGGTTAGGGAATGCTCCTCGATTCTGGATTTAAATGTGAAGGGGTAAAAAAGTACTTGCAGTAGAGAGAAGATACCTACAGGGGAAGAGTTCCAAGGCCCATCTCCTCCCATCACAGGAGCCAGCGCGACAGGGAGGATGCTGGCAGTCCCACAGCCGCAGGGGCGGTGATGACGCCGTCAGCCAGGCTGGCCAGCGTCTCACTCACCACATCCCGCGTCAAGGGGCCAACTAAGAACTTGCCTTGCCCTGTCTGCCTGAACCTGCCCAACCACGCTCTGAGGCTGGCAGCAGAACTGTCACCATACGCAGAGGAGAAGGCAACACCTGGAATCCGGGTTAACCTGTTCGGTCACATATCCACGGAGGGGCCCGAGGTGGGCCTTGTCCTCACACCAAATTCCAAGCTCTTAATCTCCCACTTGCAGTCCACCAACCAAGAAGCAGCTCCCCGTGAGTGATGCAACTCTAACCTGCGCTTCCATCTAGCTCGCCAAGACTGTGAGAACCACGGGAGAGAGGAACGCAGTCTGACGCGTGCTTTCCCCACGCCCTGACCGACCTCTCACTCCCAGCGTGACCCTTCCATGCCACCCTTCCCACGCTCCTCACTGTGAACGTCTTTTCCCTCCTCTGACTCCCAGAGCACCTAATACCTCCCCGCTACGGCACGTACCACGTGGTATCCTCTTACTACCACCTGTGAGTCCATCATCTTTCACAGTGCACAGCCTTCAGCAGTGCAGGCAGGTAGCCGAACCACCCGCGCACCCTCACACATCCCGACACATGGTGATCACTACTCCGTGGACTGGGAAGTTGGAGACAGAGAGAAAAAGAGACGCAGAGGCAGAGAGCAATCTTCCATCTGTTGGCTCACAGCACAGCCAGGGCTGGGCCAGAACTCAAGCTTGGTCTCCCACAGCAGTGGCTGGGACCCAAGGACTTGAGCCATCGTCTGCTGATTCCCAGGGTGCACGTGAACAAGAAGTTGGGTGGGGAGCAGAGGAGCCGCGACTGGAGCCAGCCGTGACCCGACCACCGCATCACGCCCCTGCCCTGCCCTGCCATGTGAATTTGTTAGGAATGCATAAGAATTCCCTCTGAAGTCTTTCAGGAGCAGTAGTAGCTACTGATGTAGCATCAAATGCATGTGCCACACACGACTGAACTTTACAGCTCCAAATCAGATGAAATTCAGGCAGGAAACACCTTGATGCCTTATCATATTCATGTCTGTTTAGTCCAACCATTTACGTTTCACAGAGTACGTCATGAACCCTTCACTGCAAACATTTTCACACACCACACAGGTACCATGGTAGCAAGGGAAGAGTTTATCCCCCTACCCTTTGTTGCCTGAAAGAGCGCTCCCTGCCAAGGGAAGGGACACAACTTAGCACACCATTCCAAACAACAGCGAATCTAGCTTACACATGGCGCAACTACCCAGATACGCACGGTGCCTCCCAAACCAACAAAAACAACGCAAGCCTTTATTTATTTTTCTCTTAGGACGTCCAATTTGTAAGCTTTCAGGCTAAGCTGAAGCCAATCCACAACACTTTGGCTCTTCCCATGGATGGCGAAGGAGTACAGCTGGCCTGCCGGTTTCGCCGACTGCCGACTGCCGGCTCCCCGGGCAGGAGGAGACTATAACTCACCTCCGTGGGACGATGCCATTCTCCAGGCTCGTCGTTTGACTTCGGAGCCAGCGGCGCTGGTAGCTGCTGGAGGAGGACGTGGAGGAGCTGGGAGACGGGAAGGGCGTGATCAGAAGGCTGCTCAGGGAGGCTGCGGGGAAGGAGGTTGGAGAGGCACAGGTGAGCGCAGGCGGTCCTGATGCGGCTACGAAACCACAACGCCGCTCGCCAGCAGCAGTATTGAATAGTACTGAGATGCACGCCGAAACAGGGTTAAGACGGCAAAGTTTATGTGATGTCTACATTAACAGGATTTAAAAAAAAAACAAATAACATGAAAAAATACACCAAGTAACCTAAAATTTCAGGTTTACCAGGCAAATCCAGCAGGGGGAGACTATAGTAATTTCTTTTTTAGTAAGATTTCCATAAAGCAAAGAAAGCCTACAAACAGAAAGACAAACAGGGTATAAGGACTGCAGATCTCACCAACTACATCAATTAGCAGGCCCCACATTACAAATGCAAACTAAGTTAATACAGATTGCCAATGAGATGGTGCAACTCCCACGATGCTCACCTTCACGTATTTCTTTTTCTTGCTTACTTTTTCACTCTGTATCTTGTGGTGAAATTCAGGCAAGTAAGTGTTTTCTCCACACAGCGTCCTGCCTTGCGATGCCCATCTCTAAATATTCGACACTTACCTTCCTTCCCTCCAGTTCCCCTAGTATGTTTAAGAGAGAATCCCAGTCTTAAATGTACTTTCCACTTGCATTATTTACTTGCCACCAAGACTTTCTCTGCCTCTCCCTAAAACAAGGAGTCTTCAAAAAGTTCATGGAAAATATCTATTAAAGAACTATGCATAGATTCCATAAAGTTTTTGCACCAAAATAAACTTCTGTTTTTGAATCCCTTTTCCCATCAACTTTTTGAAGTATTTGTATTTACACACACATCACACCTATACGTAGATAGTAGATGCCCACACACGGGCTCTCAGGAGGTGTGAGCTGGTGCTCACAAATGCTTCTAACAGGTGGGGAAGGATGGGTCCCTTTGGGGTAGACAGGTTTCTTACGAGTCAGAGGTATTTGACAGACAGCTACTGGTTTGGAGAAATGGGAAGGGAGACAGACTTGTCCCGCCTTGGCTTTCCAAGGCTGAGGAATTCAACAGTGAGGCGTCACACTCGGTCTAGTGGAAAAGAAAATGGGTCCTGCGGATGACTGCTCAGTGTCCTCAATTCCCAGGACCAAGGAACCTGACTGTGGCAAACACGGCAAACTGTGCACCTGGCTGTCACTTGATACGGCGGTTTCTTCAGATCAACTGTTTCATATTCACACTTTTGCAAGCAGTTGTAAATCATTGACACCCTGGCCATCTGCCAGTGATCAGCAGGTAGAGGCTGAACCGTGCCAGGTGTTCTGTGGGCCCACCGGGACAGAATCTGCCCTCCTGAAGCCGCATCCGTGAACACAACAAGCTCCTTTCACAGCAGGGGTCTATGAGCTCACAGAAAACGTGCAGGCTGGATCCTCGCACCCAGGCCAGCGCCCTGACCAAGGCAGGGGACTCAGCAGCGTTCCGTGAACGTACACAACTCACTGCCTAAGGTGTTACCCAGACGAGGCAGGCCTCAGCCTCTGTTCTGCCCTGGCTCCGGTCTCCAGGCTGGTGTCAATCTCCAAAACCAAACCACGTTTCAAGTATCAGTGAGAAGGTGATTTTAAATGAGGTCGAGGAGAGCTTTGCCTCAAAGTCACACAAATTATAATTTAAAACTTACTTACTCAAGGAGCAGAGTGACAGAAAGAGACAGACGGAGATCATCCTCTTGCTTGTTCACTCCTTAAATGTCTATGATGGCTAGGGTTTGGCAAGACTGAAGCCAGGAGCTGGAAACTCAATCCAAGTCTCCCAAGAGTAGAAGGAACCCAACTACCTGAGTCACCAGGTGCTGGCTCCCAGCGGCACAGGTGCAGGAGGACAGACCTGGGAGGGGAGCCAGGACTCAAACCAGACGCTCCTACACGGGACACAGGCATCCCAAACTACGCCAATCACCCACCTTCACACAGAACTGCTTAATAAAAAATGCCAATGACATTTCTACCCTGTCTCCTGCCTCTCGGTCTCCTACAGGATCCAGAAAACCCTCTTCCAGAAAGCGGGCTCCCGGTTCAAATTCTAGTTCTACAGCTTGGTAGCTGTGACACGCAGGCACTTTGTCAGTTTTCTTACCTGTAAAATGGGAACAATAAAGCACTATGTCTTTTCCTGAAGAACCGCAATGTGCTAGTGGATTTTGGAGTGTTCCGTGGACTGAAACCACCACTTAAAAAAGGCAGAGTATACTGTACTGTTCATGCTAACCCATGGAACTACTGCTCATCATACGCAAGGATGTTTGCCAGTAGGTCATAACATAAAATCCGTTAGCTTGAGTTGTAGCCGAAAAATAAAAAGTTGGAAAACACTGATTTATTGAAGTTTTAGGAAAGATTAAATAAATCAATACTTGTAAAATATTTAACATGATGTCCCAAACAATAAATGCTAACTATTCACTCTCTCTGATGTTTCTTCTTCTTTTTTTTTTTTTAGATTTATTTATTTGAAAGCCAGAAAGAGCAGAGAAAGAGTGAGAGAGCGAGAGAGCTTCCTTTCACTGGTTCACATCCCAGATGGCAGCAACAGCCAGGGCAGGGCTGGGCTGGGCTGAGGCCAGCAGCTTCACCAGGTCTCCCATGTGTATGGCAGGGGCCCAAGTGCTTGACCATCTTCTGCTTTTTCCAGGCCATCAGCAGGAACCTGGGATTGGCAGTGGAGCACTGTGCCCGTACAGGCTACCTGCATCACCAGCAGTGGTCACTTCACCTGCTATGCCACAATGCCAGCCCTTGACATTTTTTGGAAAAGGTGATCCAAATAAGGCATTTTGGAGCACTGAAGATTTATTGGTTCTGATTAATTATGGAAAAAACCCTGGGATTTTAATAGATACATAAAAGGTAAAAGAGACCTTTTTAGATGAAAGATATTTTTATGGCATATAAATCAGACTTTAAAAAACAGATTTATTTACTTGAAAGGCAGAATTAGAGAGAGAAAGAAAAAGAGAGAGAGAGAGAGACATCTTCCATCTGCTGGTTCACTGCCCAAATAGCCACAACAGGGCTGGGTCAGGCTGAAGGCAGGAGCCTGGAGCACTATCCTGGTCTCCCATGTGGGTGGCAGGGCCCATGGACTTGGGCCATCTTTCAGTAGCTTCTCAGATGCATCAGCAGGGAGCTGGATCCAGTGGAACAGCCGGGACTCTAACTTGCACGGCTACATGGGCTGCCAGTGTCACTGGTGGCGATTTAACCCGCCGCACCACAATGCCAGCTGCACAAATCAGACATTTTAAGCTAAAACGCTTCCTTAGTGCTATCCAGCTTTTAAGATTTTTATCTAGTAGTCTTGTGGTACAGCACTGTCAATCATATGCCCCAGGAAATAACGCAGCCACAACTTTCAAATCCAGCAGCGGTATTAACGTTGGCTGGCAAACTGTGGCCACTTTCATGACAAAGGGGGTGGATCCAGTACCTACTGAATAGACACTTAGTGCATTTGCATGCCACTCAGCTCCAGGGCTCACAGGCAGCGCCATGTGATGCCAGGCGAGCTACAGCCCCGGTGAGGCTCCCGCCACCTGGGAGATGTCCACCAACACAGCCGACTCCCTGCCAGGGAGTAGGGCCTGGCACCTCCACGGCACAGAAAAGGGCTTTCATGTCAGTCCATGGACTGGGTTCCAGCCCTCACTATGCCCCCAGTTGGCTCTGTGACTGGATGACAAAATTCTCCAATTGGTCCTTACTTTTAAAATTTAATACATTTGGTTAATTTATTTATAGGATCAGTTATTTATAACATTGGCTTTAAAAGTGCCATGCTCCTTAAATTTTCTTTTTACAAAACTATTTTTTTTTGACAGGCAGAGTTAGACAGTGAGAGAGAGAGACAGAGAGAAAGGTCTTCCTTCCATTGGTTCACCCCCCAAATGGCCACTATGGCCAGCGCTGCGCCAATCCAAAGCCAGGAGCCAGGTGCTTCCTCCTGGTCTCCCATGTGGGTGCAGGGCCCAAGCACTTGGGCCATCCTCCACTGCATTCCCGGGCCACAGCAGAGCTGGACTGGAAGAGGAGCAACCGGGACTAGAACCCGGGGTGCCGGCGCCACAGGCAGAGGATTAGCCTAGTGAGCCGCGGCACTGGCCCAATACTATTATATTAGAAAAAAAAAAAGTTAATACCTGCAGATTGCAAAGAGTTTTATCGTTTCACGCATTATTAAGAATTTTATAATTACCTCAAATCCCATCACCGGGAGATCATTGTTAACATTTTACAGCTGGGTAGCTCTCAACTGAAACTGTATCTTCCTTCCCAACCTCTTGAGCCTTCAGCCAGCATGCGTTACTCCTGCGGGGACCCGCAATGAGGAGCGAGAACAAGCCCCAGGACCATGAGTGCGGATGCTGCTCCTCTCGGCCTTGTCAAGACACACACTCAACGTTCTCTGAAAACTTTTTGCCATTTTGAGGCTTCACCAGAAACACGACTTGCACCAGAGTTCACATTTATAATGTCCAGAAACTCTCATATCAAATCTATCCACTGAGGCCGGCGCTGCGGCTCACTAGGCTAATCCTCCGCCTAGCGGCGCCGGCACACCGGGTTCTAGTTCCGGTTGGGGCGCCGGATTCTGTCCCGGTTGCCCCTCTTCCAGGCCAGCTCTCTGCTGTGGCCAGGGAGTGCAGTGGAGGATGGCCCAAGTGCTTGGGCCCTGCACCCACATGGGAGACCAGGAGAAGCACCTGTCTCCTGGCTTTGGATCAGCGCGGTGTGCCGGCCACAGCGGCCATTTGGGGGGTGAACCAGTGGCAAAGGAAGACCTTTCTCTCGGTCTCTCTCTCACTGTCCACTCTGCCTGTCAAAAAAAAAAAAATCTATCCACTGAACAAAGGTTTGGTAGGCAGCCACTAAGAGCCAGGCACCACGCTAGGCACCGGGACCGGAGACTTAGAGGACACAGACGGTCTCTGGTGACAGGGGCTCACACTCAGGGGGATGACTTCAGGCTGTGGGCACCACTACAATGGTAAGTTACTGTGGCATTCTTTCAGTAACCAGAGCGAAGGCTCGCAGGGGTGGCAGAAGTAAATTCTCTGTTCAGTGGTCAGAAAACGCCTTCTGAAATGTAACACCCAGCAGCCTGAAATGTCAACAAGAGCCATCCCTGGAAAGCAATCAAGGGAGGGCATCCCAGGCTTTCTATGTGAAAAGAACCGGATGATATCAGTAATTCCTAAATATCTGTGGGTATCTCTATCTGCACAAATGGATGGGCCTCCTCATTCACATATTCACTGAGCGTCTACTCTACGCCAGGCACTACACAAGAGGCTGGGAGTGGAACAAAGTGGGTCTGTCTCTGCTCTCAGGGAGCTGCTGTTGGGAGACAGAAGGAACAACAGAAACCGCCAAGGAATTTACAACACAACCACAGACTGTAGCACGTCACCAGGAACAACCCTGACACTGGGAAAAGCAAAGTGCAAACGAACGTGTCAGCAGTCATAATTTCTTCATTGGGAAGAACGATGAGGTTGGCTTCACTGTTGTGCTGAAAACCGGGAGGAGACCAGGGCCGGCACTGTGGTGCCGAGGATAAAGCCACCGTCTGCAAAGTCAGCATCAGTGCCAGCTCAAGCCCCGGCTGCTCCACTTCCAACCCCGCTCCCTGCTGACGCACACAGGAAAGCAGCAGAGGACGGCCCAAGCGCCTGGGGCCCTGCACCCACGTGAGGGACCTAGATGAAGTTCCTGGCTTTGGCCTGGCCCCATCCTGGCCGTTGAGGACATTTTGGGAGTGAACCTGCAGATGGAAGAGCTCGGACTCGCTCTCTCCCGCCTTCTCTGCTGTGTAATTAATTCTGCCTTTCAAATAAATAAATAAATCTCTCTTTAAAAAAAAAAAAAAGTGATCATACCAAACAAGCAACACCCTAAGGACTTGGCCAGGAACAGGGCACGGCCAGGAACAGGGCACGGCCAGGAACAGGGCACGGCCAGGCTTGGGCCTGAAACAGTAGCAGGCAGCTGGGCAAAGAATCCCACCAGTCACTCTCCTCTCTTCTGCAGCCACCCAAACACATGCGTCTGGAGATAGCTCCATTCAAACAAGGTATGGATTTCCTCTCCAAATCATCATGGACCACAGTCCCCTCTCCACATTTTAGCTTCTTTCTACCCCTTACACTCAATGGCCTTCCCATTTCTTAAACGCAAACCTGCTAAGCCTGCCCAGGTCTGTGCACTGACCGCTCCGATGCCTAAAACGATCTCTGCTCTGATGTTCGATTCACGGAGCCACCCCCTGCCGGCATCCCAGTCCCAGCTGAAATGTCACCTTCTCACGGTGTCTCTCCAAGAACACACCGTCGTTTCAAAATCAGTGCTACGTGCTTGCCTGAACCTCCCTGCTTAGCATCTGCCTCTCCTTTATGGAACATAAACTCCATGAGATCAGGGGTCGTATCGATTGATCCCTGGTTTTCCTCATGTCCTAGACAACTACGACACCTGAGAAGTTCAGGAAACCCTGCAGAGGGAAACCCAGAGCGGTTATGTGGACGGCAATGTCTGTCTCAATCAGTAGCTATGGCAGAAATACAGCACTGGATGGGGCCGGCACTCTGGCGCAGCGGGTGAAGCCACTGCCTGCAGTGGTCCCAATCCAGCTCTCCGCTGTGGCCTGGCAAAGTGGTAGATGGCCTGAGTCCTTGGGCCCCTGCACCCACGAGGGAGACCTGGAAGAAGCTCCAGGCTCCTGGCTTCAGATCAGCACAGCTCCAGCTGTTGTGGCCATCTGGGGATTGAACTAGCGGATAGAAGACCTCTACTCTCTGTCTCTGCCTCTGTAACTCTGCCTTTCAAATAAATAAGTGAATCTTAAAAAAAAAAAAAGATAAAAAAAAAAAGATAAAGCACTGGCAAAACAAATTCCTAGACAAAATTCAAATACTGAATTTAGGCCGGCGCCGCGGCTCACTAGGCTAATCCTCCGCCTAGCGGCGCCGGCACACCGGGTTCTAGTCCCAGTTGGGGCGCCGGATTCTGTCCCGGTTGCCCCTCTTCCAGGCCAGCCCTCTGCTGTGGCCAGGGAGTGCAGTGGAGGATGGCCCAGGTGCTTGGGCCCTGCACCCCATGGGAGACCAGGAAAAGCACCTGGCTCCTGGCTCCTGCCATCGGATCAGCGCGGTGCGCCGGCCGCAGCGCGCCGGCCGCGGCGGCCATTGGAGGGTGAACCAACGGCAAAGGAAGACCTTTCTCTCTGTCTCTCTCTCTCACTGTCCACTCTGCCTGTCAAAAAAAAAAAAAAAAATAATTCAAATACTGAATTTAAGTTTCTGGTAGCCAGCTAAGCTATATATGTAGCATGTGCATTTTCTTTTTTATTCTTCTTATACCTTCATTTAAATTTCATGTGTGTGTGTGTGGGGGGGGTGTTCTGGTGGTGCTAAGTGGTGGCGGGATGGCTCTGAACTTCAGCACTTCTCACATCTTTGACATGGAGGGCATTTACTACGTCTAGACACAATAATGCTCTTGGCTTAAGCTTTTTCTTATTAGAAACCTGGAAAATACAAGGTACACAAATCCATCTACACACCAGGTGCGAGTTGAACTGAAACCCTCTGTGACGCTGGAGAGCCGCTCATAAGCACACACTGGGTATTTTGTAAAGAACCAGAAGAGAGGAGCCTAAGACTCCAAACATGAAGAAATGTGCTGAAATACTGTACCCCATGAAAATGTGCAAGCATTACAAGTTAATCCAAAAAAATGTTCCGTAAAGTTTAGAAGTTATTTTTCTACACAACAAAATACAAGCATTTAAAAGATCAATGAACAGAGCTTTAAATCTGTCTGACAAGAAAATTTCACTTTCAATAAACCAAACATGTTCATTTGATCGGCAAACCAAGTTATAGGTAATACTTTTCAGCTCCCAACCCACAAAGTGATTTTAGAACTTTCAAGGACTCTAAGAAGTTAGTTTTAATAAAATTCCTATGAAGCCCCTAATGAAGAGACAATGTTTTCAGCACCAGGATTTTAAAAGCTGTTTGATTTTCATTTCTCATCTAGGCCACAAGCTCTAGCCCAGCCGTGGTGACCATCTCACTCTCTGCATTTACATACCAAATTACTTAACCACTCCACGTTCTACTAATGAAGACTTACAGAGGCACACAAAGCTGGCCCTTCACACACCCATATAAATGAAATTTAGTTAAGTCTGGCTTCACAGGAATTTTAATTCAAATTACACTGAATTTATCAATTTGCAGAGCTAGATCTCTTCTTCTGTTTATTTAGGTTTTTTTAAAATCAAAGTCAAAAATTTCTTCCTCATTTTTTCTTGGATTTATTTTTAGCTCTATTACAGTTTTGCTCTCTGCATTACTTTTTTTTTTTTTTTTTTTTTACAGGCAGAGTGGATAGTGAGAGTGAGAGAGAGAGAGAGAGAGAGAGAGAGAAAGGTCTTCCTTTTTGCTGTTGGTTCACCCTCCAATGGCTGCCACGGCTGGCGCGCTGCGGCCGGCGCACCGCACTGATCTGAAGGCAGGAGCCAGGTGCTTCTCCTGGTCTCCCATGGGGTGCAGGGCCCAAGCACCTGGGCCATCCTCCACTGCACTCCCTGGCCACAGCAGAGAGCTGGCCTGGAAGAGGGGCAACCAGGAAAGAATCCGGCGCCCCAACCGGGACTAGAACCCGGTGTGCCAGCGCCGCAGGTGGAGGATTAGCCTAGTGAGCTGCGGCGCCGGCCTCTCTGCATTACTTTCTGGTTCTTGGTTTTCTATAAAAGTACACTGAGAGTGCAAGTTAAGAAAGGAGAACAGTTAGTGAAAGCATCAACAGACTGGTGAATGTTAAGATAGGAACCCATTCCAGGACAACACCAAAGGCCTCACTCTAAAAATCAGAACAAGAAAATGAAGAGACTGAGTTCTGCCTATGCTACACAACAGACTTCAAGCTCACGTGAGTATCAGACAAGGTCATGCGAGGCCAGGGCCAAGGTCAAGGTGAATCCTCCAGTGCCGGTTCTCTCCCAAATGCCTGGAATAC
The DNA here is from genome assembly GCF_051225735.1 of Oryctolagus cuniculus. Taxonomy (NCBI): domain Eukaryota; kingdom Metazoa; phylum Chordata; class Mammalia; order Lagomorpha; family Leporidae; genus Oryctolagus; species Oryctolagus cuniculus. Next base: position 5,659,730 of record NC_142874.1, on the reverse strand, counting down.
CTGGGGATCGGCCAGGTTGGAGCTAGCAGCCAGAAAAATTGTTTCCCAGGCGCGTGGCAAGAGTCGCCACCTGCTGCTTCTCAGGCATATTAACAAAGAGCTGGACTAGAAGCAGAGCAGCTGGGCCTTGAATCGGCACTCTGATATGGACATCTCAAGTGGGCAGCCCAAGTGGTGCCTTAACCTGCTGTACTACACCCACCCCGACTGCACGTTTTGATGTTTGAATGTTGACGGCTTTAAAAAGATAAAAAAAAAAAAAAATTGTCTATTTATTTGAAAGAGAGAGACAGAAAGAGGTCTTCCATCCACTGATTTCATTCTCCAAATGGCCACAATGGCCAGGACTCAGGCCGATGCTGAAGCCGGGAGCGTCATCCAGGTCTCTCATATGGATAGCGGGGGCCCAAGTCTTTGGACCATCTTCTGGTGCTTTCCCAGGTGCGTAAATAGGAAGATGGATTGAAAGTGGAGCAGATGGGGCTCAAACCAACGCTATCATATGGAAAGCCAGCACTGCAGGTGGCGGCATAACCCATGGTGCTTTAACACCAGCCCCTGAATGCCTTTTTTTTTTTTTTTTTAAATATTTGTTTATTTAATTCAAAGACAGAGTTACAGAAAGGCAGAGGCAGAGGCAGAGAGAGAGAGAGATGCCTTCCATCCGCTGGTTCACTCCCCAGTTGGCCTCAACCGCTATAGCTGCACTCATCGGAAGCCAGGAGCTTCTTCTGGGTCTCCCACGTGGATGCTGGAGCCCAAGGACTTGGGCCATCTTCTGCTGCTTTCCCAGGCCGTTGCAGAGAGCTGGATTGGAAGTGGAGCAGCCGGGACTCAAACCAGCACCCATATGAGATGCCAGCACTACAGGCGGGTGGCAGCTTTACCCTCTACGCCACAGCGCCAGCACCCTCTGAATGCTTTTAAACTTCACCCCAACTCCCCTTCCCTTTGCTTCACATCCGGGCAAGCCTATGAGAAAACCCAGGTGGTATCTCCTTGGGCTCCAATGCGAAGTCAAACCACATGCAGGAACACTCATCCTCGCCTCACTACCATAAAAACTCCTTGCCAGTTGCCTGTCCCTCTTCTCCAGAGCCATGTTCTGATCAGCACAGGAAGCCCACCCCGCTCTCATCAGAACAGCCTCATTATGTGAGTAATCAGCCTTTTCATGTCCTTGTGGTGCAGGTATAACACATGGTATCTTAGTCTTGACACACAAATCAAACTTGCAGTGAAGGTCCATCCTACAGTCACAGAGTGGCAAAAACACGTCTTCTGCCAACATTACAGCGAGGTACATTCTTATCCTGGAGGTTCATTAAAATAAGTTTATGTTAAAATTTTCAAAAGTAAATATTAGAAGTTTTCCTCATACTGACCTGTTTACTCTACCACTCTTAAGAACAGAGGAGGGGTCAGCGCTGTGGTGTAGTGGGTTAAGCGCCAGCATTATATACGGGCTTTGGTTCAACCCCCAGCTGCTCAACTTCTGATCCAGCTCCCTGCTAACGTGCCTGGGAAAGTAGAAGATGGCCCAAGTGCTTGGGCCCCTGCATGCATGTGGGAGACCCAGATGAAGCTCCTGGCTCCTGGCTTCAGCCTGGCCCAGCTGTGGCTGTTACAGCCATTTGGGGAGTGTGCCAGCAGATAGAAGCACATGCTCTCTAACTCTTCCTTTCAAATAAATCTTTTGGAAAAAAAAAAGAAATACAGTTGCAGAGAGAACAGAAACATTATTTTTCTTGCCAATGCTTTGGACATTTAAAAATGTATTTATCTGAGAGGCAGTGAGAGAGAATGAGACAGAGGCAGCCAGACATTTCCCATCTTCCGGTTCATTTCCCAAACGCCTGCAATAGCTGGGAGTGGGCCAGGCCAACGCAGGAACAAGGAACTCTATCTAGGCCGCCCGTTTGTGCGGCAGGAACTCAACTACTTAAGCCATCACCTGCCCCCTGCCAGGGTGTGCATTAGCGGGAAGCTGGAAATGAGAGGAGCCAGGACTTGAACCCCAACGCTGTGAAATGGGATGCAGGCATCCCAAATGCATTCCAAGCACTAGCCAAACGCCTGTCCCAACTGGAACATCCAGCCTAATGCTGGATTAAGCTCAGATGAGAAGTCCTGATGACGCCGATGTCCATCAAGGTACCCTGAAGCTTCCTCTACTCTCATGCACCCAAGACTCCCCAGATTTTAGCTTCTGCTCCAGCCCCGCCCCTTGCTTTCCCTATCCAGGTCCCTGCCCTCATCCTCCACTCATTTCTCAAGTGAGAAACCGGACAGGCATCCCTGGTTCCTTCTGCTTTGCCGTAACTGGAGTCCCATTAGTCACCAAGCCCTGCCAGTACTGCTTCCTGGTATGCCTGAGCCCACCCCTCGTCTCTCCTGATACCTGACTTTAAAATTTCTAATAGCAACCACCAAAACTTAAATTTTAAAAATCTTTTGATCCAGCCGGTGCCGCGGCTCACTAGGCTAATCCTCCGCCTTGCGGCGCCAGCACACCGGGTTCTAGTCCCGGTCGGGGCGCCGGATTCTGTCCCGGTTGCCCCTCTTCCAGGCCAGCTCTCTGCTTTGACCAGGGAGTGCAGTGGAGGATGGCCCAAGTGCTTGGGCCCTGCACCCCATGGGAGACCAGGAGAAGCACCTGGCTCCTGCCATCGGATCAGTGCAGTGCGCTGGCCGCAGCGTACCTGCCACGGCGGCCACTGGAGGGTGAACCAACGGCAAAGGAAGACCTTTCTCTCTGTCTCTCTCTCTCACTGTGCACCCTGCCTGTCAAAAAAAAAAAAAATCTTTTGATCCATATATCCTCAGACACATTCAAAATACGCAGAAGAGAATACAATGAGAACACAATTCCCCTGCACACCTGTCCCAACGTGTGCCCCGCCTCCCACCTGAGACAGTCCCTGACTGGAGAAATGGCAGATTCTGGGACTGGGGTGGGAAATGCCCAAGCTGACTCTGTGGCACCCTGTGATGCCAAGTGAATGGAAACACTCAAAACGCCCCCCGACCTCCTCTCTGTCACACGTGGGGAAAACGCCCTCCGACCTCCTGCTCCGTCACACGTGGGGAAAACGCCCCCCGACCTCCTGCTCCGTCACACGTGGGGAAAACGCCCCCCGACCTCCTGCTCCGTCACACGTGGGGGAAAATGCCCCCCGACCTCCTGCTCTGTCACACGTGGGGAAAACGCCCCCGACCTCCTGCTCCGTCACACGTGGGGAAAACGTCCCCCGACCTCCTGCTCCTTCACACGTGGGGGACAACGCCCCCCCGACCTCCTGCTCCGTCACACGTGGGGGAAAACGCCCCCCGACCTCCTCTCTGTCACACGTGGGGGAAAACGCCCTCCGACCTCCTGCTCCGTCACACGTGGGGAAAACGCCCCCCGACCTCCTGCTCCGTCACACGTGGGGAAAACGCCCCCCGACCTCCTGCTCCGTCACACGTGGGGAAAACGCCCCCCGACCTCCTGCTCCGTCACACGTGGGGGAAAATGCCTCCCGACCTCCTGCTCTGTCACACGTGGGGAAAACGCCCCCCGACCTCCTGCTCCGTCACACGTGGGGAAAACGCCCCCCGACCTCCTGCTCCGTCACACGTGGGGAAAACGCCCCCCGACCTCCTGCTCCGTCACACGTGGGGAAAACGCCCCCCGACCTCCTGCTCCGTCACACGTGGGGGAAAATGCCCCCCGACCTCCTGCTCTGTCACACGTGGGGAAAACGCCCCCGACCTCCTGCTCCGTCACACGTGGGGAAAACGTCCCCCGACCTCCTGCTCCTTCACACGTGGGGGACAACGCCCCCCCGACCTCCTGCTCCGTCACACGTGGGGGAAAACGCCCCCCGACCTCCTCTCTGTCACACGTGGGGGAAAACGCCCTCCGACCTCCTGCTCCGTCACACGTGGGGAAAACGCCCCCCGACCTCCTGCTGTGTCACACGTGGGGAAAACGCCCCCCGACCTCCTGCTCCGTCACACGTGGGGAAAACGCCCCCCGACCTCCTGCTCCGTCACACGTGGGGGAAAACGCCCCCCGACCTCCTGCTCTGTCACACGTGGGGAAAACGCCCCCGACCTCCTGCTCCGTCACACGTGGGGAAAACGTCCCCCGACCTCCTGCTCCTTCACACGTGGGGGACAACGCCCCCCCGACCTCCTGCTCCGTCACACGTGGGGGAAAACGCCCCCCGACCTCCTCTCTGTCACACGTGGGGGAAAACGCCCTCCGACCTCCTGCTCCGTCACACGTGGGGAAAACGCCCCCCGACCTCCTGCTCCGTCACACGTGGGGAAAACGCCCCCCGACCTCCTGCTCCGTCACACGTGGGGAAAACGCCCCCCGACCTCCTGCTGTGTCACACGTGGGGAAAACGCCCCCCGACCTCCTCTCTGTCACACGTGGGGGAAAACGCCCTCCGACCTCCTGCTCCGTCACACGTGGAGGAAAACGCTCCCCGACCTCCTGCTGTGTCACACGTGGGGGAAAACGCCCCCCGACCTCCTGCTGTGTCACACGTGGGGGAAAACGCCCCCCGACCTCCTGCTGTGTCATACACGCAGGGACGTGGAAGGAACACAGGAGCCCCAGCCATCTCAGCAAGGAAGTTCAATGTCTTGAATTCCGGGGTCGACACCATGGCTCACTTGGTTGATCCTCCACCTGCGGCACCAGCATCCCACATGGATGCCGGTTCTAGTCCCGGCTGCTCCTCTTCCAGTCCATCTCTCTGCTGTGGCCCGGGAGTGCAGCGGAGGATGGCCTAGGTGCTTGGGCGCCTGCACCCGCATGGGAGACCAGGAGGAAGCACCTGGCTCCTGGCTTCAGATAGGCGCAGCACCAGCCATGGAGGCCATTTGGGGGGTGAACCAACAGAAGGAAGACCTTTCTCTCTGTCTCTCTCTCACTGTCTATAACTCTAGCTGTCAAAAATAATTTTAGAAAATGTCTTAAATTCCTCTCATGGGCTGGGAGAAACCATTCAGATCTGGCTACTAAAGACTTTTAACTCAAACTTGCCCCTCAATGTTTCTGCTTGTCATGGGGCAAGGAAAAATAGTCTTAAAGGTGGTTTAGCATCTGACTATCAAAAAAGGGAAGCCGGCGCCGCGGCTCACTAGGCTAATCCTCCGCCTAGCGGCACCGGCACACCGGGTTCTAGTCCCAGTTGGGGCGCCGGATTCTGTCCCGGTTGCCCCTCTTCCAGGCCAGCCCTCTGCTGTGGCCAGGGAGTGCAGTGGAGGATGGCCCAGGTGCTTGGGCCCTGCACCCCATGGGAGACCAGGAAAAGCACCTGGCTCCTGGCTCCTGCCATCGGATCAGCGCGGTGCGCCGGCCGCAGCGCGCCGGCCGCGGCGGCCATTGGAGGGTGAACCAACGGCAAAGGAAGACCTTTCTCTCTGTCTCTCTCTCTCACTGTCCACTCTGCCTGTCAAAAAAAAAAAAAAAAAAGGGAGATCAGATATAGGGGCAGGTGTTGTGGTGCAGTGGGTTAAGCCACTGCTTGGGACAGTGACATCTACCTCCCATATCAGAGTGCTGGTTCTAGCCCTGGTTCCTCCGTGCTTCTGATCCAGCTTCCTGGCAATGCATCTGGGAGACAGCAGATGATGGCTCAAGTACTGGGGTCCCTGCTACCCACAGAGGAGGCCCAGCTGCAGTTTCTGACCTTGGCTTTGGCCTGGCCCAGTTCTGGCTTTCGCGTGCATTTGTAGAGAGAACCAGCAGATGAAGACAAATCTCTCTCTCTCTCTTTCACTAAGTCACTTTGCCTTTCAAACAAATACACACATCCTTTTTCACAAAAAAAAAAAAAAAAAGCGAGATTCAATCCACACAATGTGAATCACTTCTATGAATTACATTATAAACTGGAAAGTTACCTAGGAAAATCCAAGCTTCCTAACAATGTTTCTGTCCGATTCAGCTTCTTCCAACTCCCTAAGGCTTCCCTGGAACACTGAGAGGCATCCACAAGTAGATAAAGTGAAGTCACAGAGGGACAGGAAACTGTGGTGCTGGTGCTCAGTACAGTCCCTGTGGAGGGTGAAAGCTCTCACCACACCAAGCCAAACACAGTAAGATCTGTCAGGCATTACAGCAGCAATTCTGACTGACAGTGATCTTGGCCCTGGGTTTCATGGGAAGACCCACGACTTCTTTCCTGGAAATTCAACCTTAACAAAACCATGGCTCTGCCAGTCCTGCCAGGGTGGAGGGCTGAGCCTTGGGACACCAGATGCTTCAACACACACTCATAGTCTTTGACAGTGGATGAAACTCAAGGTTCAGTTGGTAGAGCCCCAGAAGAGATGAGGAGAACCCCTCAGCACCATAATAAAACAGTCCACATGAGCACTTTCATATGTTGTCCTCGGCCTTCTAAGATTTTCTGTTTGTACAAAAGGGGCTATAAGTGGAAATGACACAGGTCTAATCAATTTGTTACATTTCCGACAAGAACTCTCCAGCCTAACTTTACAGAAAAAATTGCAAATGCCAAAAAGGATCCATTTTCAGCATAAACATTACATGTCTCTCTCTTCTCTCTCTCTCTCTCTCTCTCACGCACACACACACACACACACAGGGAGATTCAAAAATAAACTGCATCTCACATCATAATTCAGGAGTGGAATTGGACAGAGTGAGGTGACAGACACTGACACTACACGGAAGGAACACAAGGACCTTGAAAAGGCCAGGAAGACAGACACCTGAGGCCTGCACCCAGTCTCAGCCCTGGCTGGAGGCCAGCCTACTTGGTGAAGGTGCACGGACATGGGAGAAACCAGCTGTCCCCAGCCTCATGGAAGACACAGGGTGCCTACAGAGTATGCACTCAGCAGGCATAGCCACAAACACCCTGAGTCTTTGCCTTCCACGTTATCCATTCATCACCCCTCTCTTACAACACAGAATCTACATCAGATCTCTCCCACAAATCAACTATCAAAAACAGAGTCGTGGACAAAAGCAGAAAACAAGGAACTTTAAAAGCAGTATTAGACGAGTTTAGGGCTTGAAGTGTGGAGGGAAGGGAACCTGAGATACAATTTGCACTGCACGTCTCTAAGGCAGAGAGACGGTGTCCGGGCCAGCAAGCAGACCCTCCCGCTGAGGGTCATTAGACCAACTCCACCACGCGCTCTCCTTCCTCTGGCCCTGCACTCAGTCGTCAGAGTTTCCAGTACACCTGGCTAGGGGCGGCTTCCTTCTGGAAATACTCATGAGTTCAGACGTTAGACAGAGCTAGTTTGGGTTGAGCAATCACTGCCAGATGCCACACATCACGGTCTCAGGTCTTCGGGCATGTGAGAGTATCTTAGGGTGTGAAGAAAGACAACGGGTTGAGTTCTCCTTTCCCAACGTCTATACCACCGTGGGTAGTCCACTGTGTTGGTTAAAACTAGTAAAACAAAGTACAAATACCTGATCGAGCAATGCCACTGTCCCGGTCTTCATTCTGCCCTCGGCTCGGCATATCGACAGGTGTGCTGTGAGCTGGGAGAAAGGTAAGAGAATCTAGGTTATTGAGGTCTCCAAAGACAACAAGCTTTTAAAAACGAGTGCGTTTTATATGTCAGAGTAGGCTACTGCTACTGATGGTCACATGTAGGGATTCACCAGGAAGCAAAATTCAATTCATAAGAAGATGATGAGAAAATGGAACCAATTAACTATGTATCTTTGTCCTACTGGAGCATATGAAGTTCCCTCAGGGTACTCAACTGCTAAAAAAAGTTATTTTGAATTCAAAATGAATCTTAATGGAGAATGGGATTGGCAAGGGGAGAGGGAGGGGGTGGAGGGGTGGGAGGGATGATATGGTGGGAAGAATAAACTATATACCTGAAGTTGTACCAATGAAATGTGTATTCCTTAAAAAATAAATAAATGTGATACAATCCTACCACTTAAGTTATTTTGAATAATAAACTATTCCTGCAGTTAATATAATCAGTATTATAATATAATATAATCAGTAATATAGTCAGTATCTCAGGCAGATATTCCCACCCATTCTCTTCACTGCTAGTATTATTTATTTACCATCGTAACTTCAAAATGCTCCATAGTCACTTTCAGTAGTGACTGTAAACAACTTAGGGAAGAGAAATACTTGAAAACCATTTCATAAATTCAGAAAATGTTTCTGCTTATATCCCACTCTCTTGGCAGACAGAAAACACTTCATTTTCAAATATTTCTTCCTCCACTTCTTTCCCCTAAACACTCATACACAGTATTATTGTACAGCGATTTAGGAAAACTTGTGTCCTGGGATGAATTTTTGGAAAATAAAGCATTGCAGACTTCTAGGAATGCATTTCGCTGGTCTGAGCTGTGAAGGTAGATGAAACGCTGTTAAGTTGTATAAGGTACAAGAAGGCTAGTGTCCTGCCTGATTGATACACTTGCCAGCTACTTCTTGAAGCATGCTTATCTTCACAATTTTAAAGAGTCTATAAACATGCTATCTTCACTCTAAGTCAGTTTCACTAGGGTATCATTTAACAATAGAACGTGGTGTTTTTCAGCCTACAAAGAAGAACAGAGTAAAAAGTACCATCTCACAAACACCCTTCCAAGTTAGTAATGGCGGTTCCCGACACGTGTTAGCCATGCCAAGACTACAACATTCAACAGCCTTAGTTAGCCAAGTTGGTTAAATCTCAGAATTCACCCCAAGATCTCAAGATGACCCACACCTGTAAAGAACCTAGAGACTGCATTTCGATCGCTAAAATACAAGCGGGACAGAGCGAGCGCAAGCGCACCGTCTTCCATGCTTTCATTACGTGACTTTTACACTCCATGCAGGTTAAGGATGCCGGTGAGCAAACAGATTAAAGATACCATGACAAAGTGAATCAGTCCATAGCCGCAAACAGGGGTCCAGGAAAATCAGAAAAAAATAATCCTCTTAGAAACACGAAGGGCTCGTTTCGGATTACAGTCAGCTGACACTGGGGTATTAACGGAGACATTTATAACATCGGTTTGCAGGTGGAATTTTCAGAACACCATGCATTTGGCTACATTCGAAACCAATCTCTTATCACAAGAGCCCCTTGGATTTCTAGAGAGGTACAAATGGGATTTTTCCCAAGAACCTGTGCAGACAGGATTGATTAACGTGTGTGAGTCACGCTGCACTCGGCATTCCACACAAACCTGCAAAGAAAGAAGCACTCCGGGTGAGCCGGAGGGGTCCTCCTTCAGCCACCCCTTGCAGCAGCCTGCTGCTGCACGCCTGCAGCAGACCTAGAGGCAGAACACACAAGACGGCACACACACACACACACACACACACACAGGTTAAATATAGGGCAAAAAAAAATTAGAACACAACAAACTAAAATAAAGCGAGACACACACCCACATAGTACTACTCAGAAAGAACTCGTTTTTCCCCCTTTACCTAGGTTACTTGCATTGCGACAAGGACCCACACTGTTCTGATTTGCGTTCAGTTTTCCCAAATTAGGATCTTGGTTGATGTATTCGAAGCTGTCTTGCAAGCTAAATCCAGAGACGGAGAGGGAGAGAAAAAGGGGGGAGAAAAAAAGAGAGGCAAATAAAGCTGCTTTCTATTAGACTTCCACATGTAGACAACAACTGATCAGTCACACTCAATGCATTTCTTTATGAATAAATCAAGTCGCACATCTACCAAAGGGAATCGAATTGGCAACTAGAGGGGAATCTGCTTCAGGCAAATGAAAGCTTTTTGGAAGTAGCCCAGTCCACACAACTGAACACTGCATCCCTACCACCGCCACGTTACAGAAGCAGACACCGAACCCCAGTGTGTGCTTCAGAGACTGGCGCCCAGGGAGCTGCTATGCATTTCTTTAGCAACTGACACCCAAGACGTTGCGACTCATTTGGAAGGTTTTACATAAAACCCTTGAAATGAAATTAATTTTAACTCTTAGTTAACATTTATGAATAATTCAGCAAGATTTTTTCAGGGGGAAGAGAGAACAGAATTTTTGATTCCTACAGGAGGTGGAGTTCACAACTTCTAGAAACTTAGAATTGTTCATACCAAATAAGAGGGACGCGGCTTTAATAATCTATTACATCTTTTTAACAAGAATGTAAGCACTGGGGCCAGTGCCATGGCATCCCATATGGGTGCCAGTTTGAGTCCCAGCTGCTCCACTTCCGTTCCAGCTCTCTGCTATGGCCTGGGAAAGCAGTAGAAGATGGCACAAGTCTTTGGGCCCCTGCACCCATGTGGGAGACCCAGAAGAAGCTCCTGGCTCCAGATCAGCCCAGCCCCAGCCATTGTAGCCATTTGGGGAGTGAACCAGCAGATGGAAAATCGCTCTCAATCTCCCACCCCCCTGCCGCCTCTACTTCTCTGTAACTTTGCCTTTCAAATCATTAAATAAATTTTTTAAAAGAAATGAAAAGAAGCATCAAAACTTTGAGGATAACACAGCAGAATAAAACCAAAATGACTTTCACTCATAGTTAGTGCAATAAATAGTCAGGTAAGCCCAAGGATCTGAAAAACAAATGTCTCACAAGAAACAAACACCAATTCTCATACTAGTTTGAGTCATGACAATCCAATCAAAGTCTCAAATCATTTTGTTGAAGAGTAAGCAAAGATTTACTCTCTGGTATTTAGATATACAGAGGAATATATTTTTAATTCCCTGGGATTATAAAAGAATAAAAGCATTCATTTGATCACTAAGAACATCCCTAAATTTACAACAAGCTTTTCTTTCAAATCTATGAAATAACAAATACTTCATTGTTTTATTAAAAAACTATATGAACTATGTCTACCTGAAAGTTCAAAACATATGAAAAAATGTGCCAAAGTCAGAGTGTAAGCTAGATATTTCAGTATTCTTGGTCTATGCAGGATAAAACTAGAGAGGGGAAATCAAGAATGAAAATCAAAAATATTCCGTGGTCATAATACCAGGCATTACAAAAGGTAAAGTGAGCACTCAGAATAGACAGCAAGCATAGACAACTGACCCCGCCATGCAGGGCCTACCAGCCTGTATGTCAATCCTCCAGAAATGAGTGAAGGAGACTTTTGTCCTTTTCTTTTCAGAAAGATCTACTTATTTATTTATTTATTTGAAAGGCAGAGCGACAGAAAGAGAGGGCCACGGGAAGACAGACACACACACACACAGAGACCTCCCAGCCACTGGCCCACTCCCCCAGTGGCCACAGATGCTTTGGCCACCGCCGTCTGACTTCCATCAGCAGGAAGCTGGATCAGAAGCAGAGCAGCCAGGACTTGGACGCCAGCGCTGCTGGCAGCACTAACTTAGTGCTGGCTCCTAACTGAGTGGAAGACCTTTCCCCACGCACTGGTCACAGGGCAACGGCCACTTCTACGACGTTTCATGAACTTGGATTCGTCCTGTTCCCCATTTCAGAACGCCTCACGGCCCTCCCAGAACCACGCCGACAGTGGTGAGGATGAAGAGGAGGCAGTGCCAAAGCCCTCACTCACTTATTCGTGCTCCCACAGAAGCTGCCCATCCTGGCGGAGAAGACTTTACTGATCATCAGCTGTGGAGGAGACCTAAGGAGGGGGACCAAGACGAGAGAAACGCGTTTTTGAATTCCGGAGTCAGTGCCACCACTCCACTTCTCACGTCGGGTACGGAAGGACACGCAAACTCACCGTATGTAGTGTATCTTTAAGGTGGATCCTTTGTAACTCATTGCCACAGAGCCAAACATCATTTCCCCCAGCATGTTGACATCTGAAGCCGGTCTTGTGTACTGCATGGCAGAAACCAGGATCAGTCAGCGCATGGAACAACACGAGGCGCGTTGCAACAGAAAACAATTCTGATTCATCTCTGGCTCCCTCTTTGGTTTAGTGACTAATTACAGCTATTTCTCAAAGCTGCCATTGGTCACCTTACCATCATAACCCAGAATGGTGACTGCCTGTATTTTCCCCAAAATGATGAGTAATGATCATGCCCCCTGTTTTATACACAGTACTTCTATACAGGATCCATTTTTAATGTTGTTATGAGAAAAAAGGAGTATCATTATCTCCATTTGTAAACCCTAAATACATTATATTAGGAAAGGAACAGGTGAGTCCTCTCCACCTCCTAAAAAGAAATCTGGTCTGGTATCTTTCAACCAAGTCATTAACAGTGTTGCTCAAAAATGCCAACTGGTGCAGGCAGAGTTTTTACAGAGTCCAAAGGATAACAGATGGTCAGCTAGCTCTCAGGTTCTACAAAATATTTCAGAAGCCCCTGACACCTGCAACTTCTAACCAGCCTTTCTCATCCCAAAGGGTGCACGGCCCTGGGCTGCTTGCACCTTCTCTCCCTCTCACAGTGTTCATCTACGGTACCTGATGCTCTGTCTACTCCAACTGCTATCCAAGGACCGTCTTCTGTCAAATCCAATGCACACTCGCTGGTTTCTCTTGTCAAACTTCCCCACCCATTTCAGGCTGCTGGCTAAACTACTTTTTTTTGAATCCCTTCTTTCTCACCTAATTCCTTCAGCACGGCTGTTCCGTGGAGGGTATTCCTACTCACTGCCTGCATTTTGACCCTTTCTTCAGCCTGATTACTAGCCACAGCCCCGACATCTACATCTGAAGGCCCAGACCTCTCCTTGAACTCTCGATTCCTATATCCCAATGCATTCATTCGCGGCCGGCACACCGCGCTGATCCGATGGCAGGAGCCAGGTGCTTCTCCTGGTCTCCCATGGGGTGCAGGGCCCAAGCACTTGGGCCATCCTCCACTGCACTCCCGGGCCACAGCAGAGAACTGGCCTGGAAGAGGGGCAACCGGGACAGAATCCGGCGCCCTGACCGGGACTAGAACCCGGTGTGCCGGCGCAGCTAGGCGGAGGACTAGCCTATTGAGTCACGGCGCCGGCCCAGCAATCATCCTTAACACTCTTCTCAATCTTTATTTTTTTTTTAATTCCAAATATGGACATATATATTTATATATGCACAGAGTACACATACACTGATACATACATGATATACACATGAGAATACTTCAAAAAGTTCATGGGAAACTGAATTAAAAGATAAGTTGGTGGCATAGAGGTTAAAGCTGCCACCTGCAGTGCTGGCATCCCATATGGGCACCGGTTCTAGTCCTGGCTGCTCCTTTTCTGATCCATCTCTCTGCTATGGCCTGGGAAAGCAGTAGAAGATGGCTCAAGTCCCTGGGCCCCTGCACCTGTGTGGGAGACCCAGAAGAAGCTCCTGGCTTCTGGCTTTGGATCGGCACAGCTCTAGCCATTGTGGCCAATTGGGGAGTGAACCAGTGGATGGAAGACCTCTCTCTGCCTCTCCTTTCTTCTGTGTAATTCTTTCAAGTAAATAAATATTTTAAAAAAGTTGATTTTAGTCGCAAAAAAAATTAAATACATGCATTTGAGTGCTGTTTTAAAAATTCATGAAAAATGCATATTATGAAAAAAAATTTACATGGATTTCGAAATCTTTTTGCAAAGTAAATTTATCTTTTGATTTTAATTCTATTGTTTTCAATTATTCTTGTGTACACCTAGTTATGTGTGGTTGCAGAAGAGGAAAGACAGAGATGAATCTGTCAGCCTTGTTCAACCAGACTCACATTAAGTTCTTCCCACTACATTCACAGAGAAACCCACTGGGTTTCACATTCTTTATAAGTAACTTCCATCCACCTCCTCCATTTTATAATCTGCTTTTCTTGGGGTACAAGAGCCATGTGCAAACTGTGATTCTCAACTAGCTGAAAATTTTAATCCATATTTTAAAAAAATTAATTTATCTTAGAGAGCTAATTTTCATCTACTGACCCACTCTCCAAATACTCTCAACTGCCAAGGGTTGAAGCCAGGAGTCAGGAACTCAACCCAGGTCTCCCATGTGGGTGGCAGGAACCCAGTCACTTCAGGCGTCACCACAGCTTCCCAGTGGGTCTGCATCAGTGGGAAGCTGGAGTCAGGAGGCAGAGCTGGGTAGCAGACCTAGGCACTCCACTGTGGGTGCAGCCACCTTTAACCAGTGGGCTTATACTTTTGTTTAGCTACAAACGGCTTTGAGACCCAGAAGCACTGTGAAGTAAGGACAAATGCACGACACAAACCCTGACTGTGAAGGTGGCAAAGTCCTGCTAACACTGCTGCTGGTGACTGCTCCGCTCCGCCCTTCCAGCGGCACGGCAGAGAAGGTTGCATGCGGATTTTTAAAAGTGGTCCGACACACAGCCCCTAGCGAGTCTGATACATTCCCCATCTGCCGCTCAGTATTTACAAGACGCTCTCCCTTCTATCCGGCTGTCCAGAACTTCTCAATCACCTTATTCCCTATCCTCTGCTGCCTCAAACACCCGCCTCCCACCGCCACACACACAACAGCAGTAGCCCTCCACCCTTCACGCTCAAGGTAGGTCTCGCCTCTCCCTCGGTGCTCCCTGCTTTTGGTATGCTCTGTTTTGAGGGGCTGCCCAAGTACAGCGCCAGAATCCTCACAAGTCCTTGCAAACAGAATTACGTCTGTATTATCCTGGACCGCACAAAGGAAACAGAACAAGATGATCTGCCTCGTTGGCAGCACTTCTTCCTCATTCCCACGCATTCTACTTTATCAGCGGAGTTTCAGCACAGGGAGATAAAAGGCCAAGAGGGGAAAGTGCACTGGCACAAAGCGTTCAAGGGTCCTCTGCAGAGGGCTTGCTTTCGGAACCCTGGAGCAGCCCTCCGGCAGGCACCATTCCCCGGGGAAACCCTCCAGGACGGTCCCTCGACTCCCGTGGGTACTCCCGTGAAGGGGAGGTTTTACCTGATACTTTGGAAGCTGCTCCCTGGCGTGTGGTAGAGAGCCCCCGGAGGAGGAGCCATGGGAAGAGACGCTGCCGCTGCCGCCGCTGCCGCTGCCGCTGCCCTGACAGCACCTGGCTGACATTTTCACAGGGACATCCTCTGCTTTCTGGGTAGGGAGACACCAGCAGGGCCAAGGATCACGAAGGATTCCAGGCTCTGTCGACATGTTCCTCGTGGGGAAGTGCCCGGTTAAAACATCCCTGTGCCTGTGGGGCAACACAAACGACTCTTTCCCCTTTCTTTCTAATGATGACAAGGGCGTGAGAGGCAGAGGGAGAGGGCGCGAGAGACCATAATACCTAGGAAGCGGGTGGGGGCTCGCAACGAGGGGTAACAGAAAACTGGTAGAGAGGAATGTATTTAGATGTTATTTTCCTCAAATCATTTTTATTTCAAATCACATTTTAAAAATCAATGGTAACCGGCCGGTGCCGCAGCTCACTAGGCTAATCCTCCGCCTAGCGGCGCCGGCACACCGGGTTCTAGTCCCGGTCGGGGCGCCGGATTCTGTCCCGGTTGCCCCTCTTCCAGGCCAGCTCTCTGCTGTGGCCAGGGAGTGCAGTGGAGGATGGCGCAGGTGCTTGGGCCCTGCACCCCATGGGAGACCAGGAAAAGCACCTGGCTCCTGGCTCCTGCCATCGGATCAGCGCGGTGCGCCGGCCGCAGCGCGCCGGCTGCGGCGGCCATTGGAGGGTGAACCAACGGCAAAGGAAGACCTTTCTCTCTCTTTCTCACTGTCCACTCTGCCTGTCAAAAAAAAAAAAAAAATCAATGGTAACCGATCATTTTGGTTATTAGATTTCTAGCACCACGTAGCGTCACAATGGATGAAACTGATGAGGAGGAAGACAACAGTTCAAACACCTTTCTACCCAGCACATGGAACTGGAATACAGGACGACTGATTTACACAGAGCAGGCGTGAGCTCTCAGCGACCCGCCTCTTCTAGTACTCCTCTGAAGGCGACAGGAGAGAAAATCACAAGGTTGAATTTGTGAAAGGTGAAGCCCAAATCCTGAAATAGAAGCTCCTGTGAACTGCCCAGCATGTGATGGAAAAGCAGGCTTGAAAGGTTGGGGGTAAGAGAGGATAATCGACTTCACGGTCCCTACGCGGGTTCACTGCCGGTTTTTATGACAGGGACATGAAGGTATAAAGATATGCCCTATTGCTTTCCCTTCATCCTGCACCAGAGGCTGTTACAGAAGCACCCTGCACCCTTATGCGAAGTCGCTTCTATTCTAAGTCTTCTCAGCCTCTCTTTTTCTCCCTTGGGCGGTTTTGCTTGCAAAAGCAAGAATGCAGTGGCAGCTTATCTAATCTCCAGTGTGACAGTCACACTGGTGGTCTGATGCAAATGCCTGCAGTCATGTGCCCGACACAAACTCATGACGTTTTGTGCTTGCCAAGGGGGAGTGGGGGGACTGAAAATGGGGGGAAGAACGTCAGGAAAATACGAAACGCGCTGGTCCACAGCACTGCCTCCTGCAAGGACGGCTCCGGAGCACCCAGCACTCCCTCAGCACCCTCTTCCGCTCTCGCTGCTGCTTCACACCACTTCAGTCAGGGCGCCTGCTCCAGACACTGCAGGACCCTTTGGCTGCAGCACGGTGCACTGACCAATCTGTCACTGGAGACGGCACCCGCAAGCGCGCGCAGAGGCTGCCGGGTTCCGCTTTGGGTGAAATGCGTGTCCCGGCTTCACCAAGTTGCCTTTATGATGAAGCCCATGTCCCAGGGTCACTGCTCCCACACACTGAAGATTCCAGTTCCCTTTGAACACCAACGAGAATGTTCCCTCCCACCTGCCACCACCATTAGTAGCTCCAGTGATGGCATGTGGCTGCCTAACTAACCCCTCTGTGTGAAGCCTTCAGGGAAATCAAGTGGCAGCCACCTTCTGTCCACCCAACAGGGCCAAGTGCTGGCTCACCTGAGCTTTTGATACAAATCTCCCACTAAAACCCACGGTGAATCACCTGAGAGAGTCCCACCCCCACCTGTGCCCAACAGCTACTGTAATCATTAGCCACCTGGCAGAGTTCCACTGTAGAGTACTGTGGAATCTACCTAGCTGGACCGCCTTTAACCAAACACTTCCTTCCTGCAGAAGTGATCTTTATCCAAGGCAGGAAAGCAGCCCCTGGGCCCTGCTGACACAAAACCCGTGTCAGAAACTGTTCATTTGCTTGGCTGCGCACCCTACACACTGCCAGGATCTGCTCAGCATGGACAGCCATTTACTGAACGTAAGAGTGAGTGCAAATGAACGTATTTAAAGTGTGAGCATCTCAACAGATAGACCAGAGAGGGTGGCAAAGTACTCTGAATTGTCATCCAGAAAGACTCAGGGAGGACCCGACGCTTCCGACGTTAAGCAGGCGACTTCACCTTTCCTGTCCTGGCTCCGCGGGGTGGAGGGCTCACTCCCCCTCAGCCTGGTCCACACACACCCCAGCGCACCCCACCCTCACCCCTGCTCCACAGAAAAGGGAAATGAGGAGTGGCTTTGGTCAGGCAGGTCTGACATGACTACGCACGTTAGTATGTCGAAGCCCGGTAACAAGTAAAGCTAGTCAGTTCTGTTGAGTCCAGTACCCTGTAACCTCTGAGTGTCGACAAGGAACACTGGACAGGAGGACGCCTCCACTGCCCAGCGGCCAGCACTTTCTCACCTGTGGAGCTTAAGGCTTCCGTCTTCCTGTGACGCTTCACGCGCACGCTTGCATCAAAGTCCTCCTGCCTTGCACATCGCCGGCAAACTCGTTTTGGGTGATATTAATAGCACCACCATGAGCTCTGGCTAGCAGCTCTGCCTATGTTTACTAAGGAGCACACACAAGCCTGGCAAGAACAGGGGCTGCGGGCCTCACTCGGGCTTTTTCTGAACCAGCGATGGCCAAGTCCAGTACAGCTCAGAGAGAGAACTGAGTCAACAGGTGACGGCTCCCAGAGGTGGCTAAAGGCAGAAATCGGAAAGCTCAGAGCTAGTCAGCATTTCATACCTGAGCTGCTCCCTCTTCAACCTTCTGAACAGCTTTAGAATCGAACAGGACTTGTCTGCCCCTTCTCTCACAATCCTGGTAAACTATCAGGCGGGTCTCTTTCAGGTCAAACTCCGAGCACGACCAACTGTGGGTTAAAAAGAGAAAAAAATATATCGTTATCTGCAATATTCAGAATGATCGTGGAGAGATGCGCTTCTCGACCCACCTGCCCGTGTGCATGGCAGAAGACTGGAAGTGTGAAGTCGCCATCCCCCTCAAACCTGGGGCAGCTAGCAAGTCTGGGACACACAGGCCCTCAGCACACGAAAAACTGCACACTGCCAGTTTTCACTACAAAGGTGTGGAGGACTGCTCTAACTAATAAATCACCAGAGAAAGCTTCTCCTTCCAAAGCCAGCTTGGGCACAGATGGCAGCCAGGAACTGCAAGAACATGCAGGGAGGGCTAAATTTGGATGCCTGGGTTCTGAGGATGGCATGGCAGAGCTGAAAGAGGGCTCAAGCTTCCGTGTCACGGGGCAGGGAACCATGTGGAGCAGGCCTTCTCTCTCTCTCTCCTACCTGCCCAGACCAGGTCCAGCTGAGCGGGGTTGCATAGCCTGAAATTTATTATGTTTCCCCACAATGGCTAATTCTGATACAGAGGTTTCAAAAACCAAGTGCATTGTCGTATGGCATCTGAGGTTCTAGGAACTGTACTTGGCAATGAAAGAAGTCTGGCATACTCGTAAGCAAACCAAAAGCTAAGAGAACAAAACTGCTCTGAAGAAAACAGGTTAATTCTTGAGTAATAAATGACATCAGAGGGAACTATAAAAAAGTAAGCCTCTAAAGTGTATGCTTTGTGTATACTCAGTTATTAATGCACTAATTCAACAGATGTTTGCACTCTAATTATGTTCCAGACACTGGTACATGTAGAGATTCAGTACCTAATTACCAAACAGATTGGGTCCTTGCCCTCATAGAGTTCACGGTTTTATGGGGGAACATTTGGGGAATAATCATATATAATCATATATAAATGTTCAACTGCAAATGGTCAGAAATGAAACAGAGACAGGCAAGGACGTCACAGAGCCTCAGATTCCCGGGTTTACGGAGCGGCACAGAGGGGCAGGGCAGTCCCCAAGTACTCTAAGTGACATTAAAACCCAGACCTGAAGAAGCAAGAGCTAAAGAGGATCAAGCTGGAAAAGAAAGGGATGTGAGATGGTGTAAAACTGCAGCCCAGAGAAAGGGAGAGACCCAGAGCGCTGTGAAGGCGGGCAGGGGCAGGGAGGCAGGATCTCACCCTGAGTGCAAGGGGAAGTTGAGGAAAACAGAGGGTCGATATGATAAGGACTTTTTAAACATCCAGGCTGGCTGCTTTAAGGAAGCGGGGGATGGGACAGGTGAAGCCTGGAAGCAGAGAGGTCAAGTACGATTTATTCTGGAGTTCGGGCCCTCCGTAAGGTCAGGAGACAAACGCTGCAAGGCGTGTTTTGGAGGTACTGTGTGGACAGTCTGTGGAGGACAGCAGGTGCTCCAGGCAAGAGGGCTGCCCAAGCGAAGACAAAGCTGGGGCAGGGTGTGAAGGAGTGGACGACAGGTAGATGGACAGGCAGACTGTAAACCCACCAAGTCAGGCACATCTGGATTCAAGTCCAAACACTCCGGCCTCCGTATCTACTCGGGACACTGAGCCTATCGCTGCTGACCTCGCAAGGAGGCCGTGTGGATTACATGGAATCTGTCAAGTGCTTCACGCAAAGGGTGACCTACAGCAAGTGCCCCAAACGGTAGTAACTACCTCCCAGGACTGTTCACATTACAGTTGTTACAGAAGACTGACACAGCGTCTGCTACCCAAACGCAAACTGCGCAGTCCTTTTGCAGGCAGTGGTAGTTTAATACTGGACGTGTTCTTTTAGCACGCCAGATTTGTTGTCTTTAACCTCAGCAGCAAAAATACCGAGTTCTGGCTGTACCGTCTTTCAACAACCTGTGTTCTGGCCGGTCATGACCAACGTCTCTTCCTCCTAATCATGACAACAACAGGCAAATCCACTGTGGAAACTGCTTTTCCTCTACTCCCAGTCCAGAGGTGGCCCCTGTGCCAGGCTGGCCAATGACACAAGGCCCCATGACTCACGCTGGGCTCCTAGAGCCAGCCCTCAGACTTAGTTGCTCAGCTTGTAAATGGTAACCTCGGGGTTGCTGGTGGCTATTTTTGCCATCACGAGGTAAGCACCTGTCTGGAAACGAAGTCAACAGGGGAGAAGGCAGAGGTGTCCGTGCAGTGGAATGGGAGACTCCTGCCAGTGCTTGCAGCAGCTGTTCCAGGAGAAGCACTCTTTCTGGACTTAGTTTTCTGTCACAGCCAAAAACGTCTGATCACCATGACCCAAAGCACGAACATTTTTTAATTACACCAAGTCATTAAAAGCACTCTCTGAAATTGCATGCTGCCAAACCACCATCACTGGTTGAGGTTTTTGCAAGTGAAAAAGGGGGTCAGCAATCCAGCGTAGCAGGTTAAGCCACCTCCTTCCGTGCTGGCCTCCCATATGGGCACCAGTGCAAGTCCTGGCTGCCCCAGTTCTGATCCAGCTCCCTGCAAATGTGCCCGAGACAGCAGCAGCAGATGGTTCAAGTTCTGAGGCCTCTGTACCGGTGCAGGAGACCGGGATGAAACTCCTGGCTTCAGCCTGGCCAAGCTCCAGCTGTTGCAGCATTTGGGGAATGAACCAGTGGATGGAATATCTCTAACTCTGCCTTTCAAACAAATAAAGTAAAAAATCAGCGGCATTGGGGCCGGCGCTGTGGGGCAGCGGGTTAACGCCCTGGCCTGAAGTGCTGGCATCTCAAATGGGCGCCAGTTCTAGTCTCAGCTGCTCCTCTTCCGATCCAGCTCTCTGCTATGGCCTGGGCAGGCAGTGGAAGATGGCCCAAGTCCTTGGGCCCCTGCACCCGCGTGAGAGACCCGGAAGAAGCTCCTGGCTTCTGGCTTCAGATCCACACAGCTCCGGCCATTGCAGCCAATTAGGGAGTGAACCATCGGATGGAAGACCTCTCTCTCTCCCCCTGCCTCTCTTCTAACTCTCTGACTTTCGAATAAATAAATAATCTTTTAAAAAATCAGTGTCATTAATGTATACTAGCAATAAACAAGAAATTTTAAAGTTTTTAAAAAGTGAAAAAAATCAGATTTAATTGTTCTATATTTTCTTGTTCTGTCTATTTTGTCCCATTACTTAAGTTTTTTCAAAACAGTTTTATAGCTTATAAAACTGGTTGTTCAAACCTCAGGAGCAATATGGATTCAAACATCAATTAAACTGAGCAGAGCTTGTCTTGAAGAGCTAAACCTTAATAATAACTTGGTTTTTTTTTTTTTTGTCAGTTTAATTCTAAAAAGATGGAAATGTTTAAAAAGATACAGAAAGGACAAAGCATAGATGCCAGATTTGTCCAATTTCTTGCCCTACATGCCTTAAAAATATTTATAAAAATAAGTAGCATTCTATCTTCCCATAGGAGTGCTGTCTTTGGCTGAACACCTAATTCTAATTTTGACTTTACTGTCTCTCATATTAGTAGAGGAAATTACAGCTGAGCAACCTGGTGAGGGAGACAGAGGCAGACAGAGACCATTAAGTGAGTGCGTCAGAATGACACGGCCTGGGACCCCGTCTCCGCTCTGCCTCCCACTGGTTTACAGCCTTGGGAAAGTCTTCCTGAGCAGTACCTGAAGGACCTGTTGCAAAGATTAAAGGAGCTCACGGGTGGAGATGCCCCAGATGCTGCCGCCTCCTTCCCCACCGTGCCCAGTATCGGGATCGAGTCAGTCACAGGCCACACGCATGCTCTCTCCCTCTCCATTCAACTCCTGCGTCCACCAGCAGCTACTGCGCACCTTCGGTGCTTCCCTGAGGGCAGCCCTCTGCACGATCATAGGGGTAGGGCAGAGAGGCCTTGGGCCTTTGCCTTGAAATAGGGGACCATGTCAGATACACGTGTTCCGATCAGACTGCCTCAGTCCTCTGCTTCTGACAGCAAGGAGAGGACACTGCACCTGACACCGTGGGACAGGCAGTCAGTACTTCTCCACTTTACGACTTCAGGAACAAGAAAGTAAGATGGTTTGTCTCCTTCTTCAAACTGTAATATTTTAAATAGAATGACTTAAATGGACCTTTTTTCCTTTTAAGATTCCACACAGGGCCGGCACTGCAGCTCACTAGGCTAATCCTCCGCCTTGTGGCGCCGGCACACCGGGTTCTAGTCCCGGTCGGGGCGCCGGATTCTGTCCCGGCTGCCCCTCTTCCAGGCCAGCTCTCTGCTGTGGCCCGGGAGTGCAGTGGAGGATGGCCCAAGTGCTTGGGCCCTGCACCCCATGGGAGCCCAGGAGAAGCACCTGGCTCCTGGCTTCAGATCAGCGCAGTGCGCTGGCCGCAGCGCCGGCCGCGGCAGCCATTGGAAGGTAAACCAACAGCAAAAGGAAGACCTTTCTCTCTGTATCTCTCTCTCATGGTCCACTCTGCCTGTCTAAAAAAAAAAAAAAGATTCCACATTTACTTGGTTAGCACTAAAATCAGGCTCTCTTTTGGAAACTTCTATCAAGAGCAGAAAACAAGTAATTGAAGTCTGGATTACTTTATGGAAATATAACAAGCAATAATAATTCAAATGATTTTAAGTGCAGAAAACAGAATTATTTTAAATACACACACACACACGTTATGGTTTGAATTGTGTCCCCTGTCCCCCCCAAAAGAGATATATCCAGGTCCTAATTTTTCTACCTGTGAACATGACCTGGTTTGCAAACAGGGTCTTTGCAGATGCAATCAAATTAAGAGGAGGGGACTGTGAATTAGGACAGGCCCTAATCCAATACCTGGTGTCCTCCTAAGGATGGAATTTGGACAAAGACACAGGGGGAACTGTGAGCACAGGAGGCACTGCAGCCTGAGGACAGAGAAACAGAAAAGCACACAGGGCACAACACCAAGGTCTTGCTCGGGTGCTTGGAAGAATCACAGAGGAAACGATTCCAGGAAGACAGCGCAGGACTACTGTGGGTGCCTTAAATGCTGTGCCAACATATATCCATATTTTGTTCAAGTAATATGTGAATTCTAAATTTCCAGGAAAAAGAAGGGCATGATCTGATCTGTGTTTTAGGAAGAGAATTAAAGGGCTCTGAGAAGACTGTTTTCAGGGCAAATGCAGAGGTCCCACTCGCTTGTATATCCAGGGATTCTGGGAGTAACGGCTGATAAGGAAGAGAACAGTTGGCTCCACTGTCGCAGGGCGATTCCTGTACTAAGACCAGTACCCTGTACATGTTGACTATTCCCTTGAACTTCCACAGGCATCAGACTAGAAGTGGGCGTTATGTATAGCCATGTGAAGCATGACCGGTGACCTCTCTCTCGGTCTCACACAACAGACAACCAACCCTACATGGTTCAAAGTAAGTTCACAAGAAAAGTTTAAGGAGCGGTCTTGTTCAGAGTCAGATATGATAAGGAATTGTAACTGGTCCAAGACAAGGTGCAATGAAACAAAAACTCTACCAATCACAATAAAAACCAACAAACACCATTATCCACTTAGTGAACAGTTTCTGCACACCTACTGTGTGCCAAGCATTCTCCCAGGTGCTGGGATAAAGCAGTGACAAATCATAACCTTTGTTCCTATGAAGCTTATGCATCTGTGATGGCATTTTCCAGCCTCTCCTAAACCCTATTCTGTGCCCCTTTTTTTCTGCCAACATCCGCCACTTCCCTACTCTCTAACACACACACAAAAAATTTTTAAATAAAAGTAACACTCTCCAAAGATGTACTCAAGAACAGTGAAAAAGTCTGAATGAATATAACCTGAAAATAAAGGAAGACTGTCAGTGGAGGCAGAGGGGAAATTATGTTTGAGATGGCAATCAGAGTTCACCCATCAGCACAAAATGATTACTATTTCCTACCCAGTAACAAGCTATTTCTTTCAAAGAAAAAATAATGTGAATAAGTACCAGTAACACATTTGGAATTCATTTATTTATGTATTAAGATTTATTTATTTATTTGAAGAGTCACAGAGAGGAGAGACAGATCTTCCACCCACTGGTTCACTCCCTAAATGGGTACAATGGCCAGGGGTGGGCCAGGCCGAAGCCAGAAGCCATGTACTCTTCCAGGTCTCCCATGCGGGTGCAGGGGCCCAAGGACTTGGGCCATCTTCTGCTGCTTTCCCAGGCCATAGCAGAGGGCTGGGTGGAAAGTGGGGCAGCCTGAACTAGAACCAGCGTCCATATGGCATGCTGGCGCTGCAGACAGCAGCTTAACCCACTGCACCACAGTGTCGACCCTGGAATTCATTTATTTTTTGCCAGCTTAGTACTTTCAGGAGCACAGCTGAGTAATTTGCAAATTCGTGGACTTTCTTCCCCTATGTTGTACTTACATGGTCCTAGCTTATGGACTGCCTGGTGTAACTTCAGAGGAATCGCTTCAAGATTCGCCACTGAGTTACCGTCCTGCAGTCGGGAATACAGTCAGTACAAAATGCTGAAACATGCCAATCCTCAACAGAAGCTTCAACTCTTTTTTTTTTTTTTTTTGGACAGGCAGAGTGGACAGTGAGAGAGAGACAGAGACAGAGAGAAAGGTCTTCCTTTTGCCGTTGGTTCACCCTCCAATGGCCGGCGCAGCCGGCACGCTGTGGCTGGCGCGCTGTGCTGATCCTAAGCCAGGAGCCAGGTGCCTCTCCTGGTCTCCCATGCAGGTGCAGGGCCCCAAGCACCTGGGCCATCCTCCACTGCACTCCCGGGCCACAGCAGAGAGCTGGCCTGGAAGAGGGGCAACCGGGACAGAATCTGGCGCCCCGACCAGGACTAGAACCCGGTGTGCCGGCGCCGCGAGGTGGAGGATTAGCCTAGTGAGCCGCAGCGCCGGCCAAGAAGCTTTAATTCTTAATACCATCCTCAAGATATTCACTTGCAAACTATTCCAATTCAATGTACCCCACTGTTATCAAGAGTTAGAAATGCTGCAGCCGCATGCAATGTATCTTTAAGAAAGTAGAAAATGCATAATGCCTTTATTCCTTTTGTAAAAGAACAACATGGAATGAAAGAATAAATCCTTATAATTCATAGCATGGCACAGAAAGCACTTTGCTGTTAAATCCAAAAGCACGAGCCTGCATTCATTGCTCTGTACACTTGAGCACCTGGCTTAACCCAGCCACCATGGAAGACACAAAGAGAAACTAACTAGGTTCAGCTTTTTTTAAGATGTAGTTTTATTTATTTGAAAGCCAGAGTTACACAGACATGCAGAAACAGAGATCTTCCATCCACTGGTTCACTCTTCAAATGGCGGCAACACCCAGAGCTGGACCAGGCTGAAGCCAGGAGCCTGGAACTCCGTCTGGGTGGCAGGAGACCAAGTGCTTGGACCATCCTCCACTGCTTTCCCAGGCACATTAGCAGGGAGCTGGATCAGAAGTGGAGCAGCTGGGACTCGACACAGCACTGACATAGGATGCCGGCGTCACAGGCAGAGGCTTAAACCGCTGCCCCACAATACCGGCCCCTAGATTCAGTTCTGAACTCAAAATGTTTACAATTTGAAATGAGAAGGCCAAAGCAGAAATAACTAAGTTAATTATTCTGCTACAGGTACTGAGACAAATGCCTCTGTGGCTTATGGGGAATCTACAGGATCAAGAGCTCAAGCTCACGAAGTAGGGGTGAGAGACCGGGGCAAGTCACAGAAGACAGGACGTTTGGGACATGGATTAGCACTTACCAGGGCAGGCAGAGCCACTGACTCTAGTCTGCCACTGTCAACCCTGATGACTTAAAGAAAGCTGACTCTAGGGCTCAGCCCTCCTCAAACCTGTCTGCCTCACCTGTCTCACAAGGTTGTCGGGAACACAGAGGGTTAAGTATGCAAGCGCTTCCAGAACTGTAAAGCATGCTTCAAGATCAATTCAGATACACGAGGCTTTAACTGGATCCTCCCGGCCAAGCGTTTTAGAATTCTGTTTAGGTTTTTAGAAAGATGCTTATAGCATAGTGTCTTAGATACACTTCCTCCAGGGACCAAGATACAGTCACACCCCAAAATCAAACCCAAATGAACATTTCACAGCCCAGTGTATAAACACGCACTCTGAGTGGACTTGAGACTGTCAGCAGCCTTGCAGCAGGTCAGTTCCCCAAAGGTGATTCGGAGATTCTGCTATTTTGGCTCTGTGAGACAAAGGACTGCTGACAATGCAGTGGTTATGGAAATAAGTAGCTTTCCAGTCCCTACCTTTTCCTGAACACAACAGACCCCTGCCTGAGCGACAGCTGAAAGCACACACGTGTAAGTAGGTTGTTTGTAACTGAGCTCGCTCCTCCCTCTTGCCACTGGAACAATGCTACCCTGCAAAGGCCACCAGCTCAAACCACGTCAGTCTGCATAAAGTCTCACACAGCAGTGATTAGGAGTTATGATATGGCCTGAGGTTCGGGTGCTACGAACAGGGAACCACGAAGTACAGAAGAGGGAAAGACTGAATTTCTTTGTTTGCCGAGTTCAGGGTCACGTCAGGTGAAAAATCTGAACTAGGGTATGTACACAGCACTCACAGCACCACCACCCCTCCCGGGCACCCACGGCACAGACAGAAGAGCAGAGTACCACACTGGACGTCTGAAAGCTTGGGGGGCCAGAGGGAGGCCACAGGCTCTGTTGCTCCAAACCTAAGTCACCAAATCCCAAGCTGTCTACTGAGTGTGTAGAGTAATCTGGGGCAGACAACCTCAGCAGGTACTTAGAGGAAAGCAACCTTAACGAATTCATCTATATCACTGCACGACAGCCCTTAACCCTTCTGGACGGACTCCTCATCCTGATAAAGCCTGCTTCTTAATATTAACACATCTGTAAGCAAGAGACGCTTTGAAAGGTGCTAATTAAAGTTCGAAGGGGGTAAAGTACAGGTTCTTCTGAGGCCAGGGGAACACCGAGTGGGCAGGTCAACCACGCAGCCAGGACTCTCCTGTGGCTGCCTTGCCAGCTTCTGTTGTTTTTGTTGCTATTAATATAACTGTTTCTTCCCTTTCTCCCCTTGAGAGCCCACAGAACCAAAACGGTTCCTTTAACGTTGAAGCAAGCACTACTCATTGTTTTCAGAAGTCTGTAAACTAGAAACCACCAGAACTTTAAAAACAAAGTCCACTGATGAAGGAAGGAGCTTTGCTGTTTTTCCCATGCGTGCATCAATTCAGTACTCACTGGGCTGATTCTTTAATACTCCTGTAGGCACAACCACAACAGCAAGACTCACCGATACTTCCTGGATTACTGCAACGCACAATGGCGCTGCTAGAGGTAACTGGCATCAACAGGATTTCACATCTTCCCCTTAAGGTAAGGTTTTCTCATTCTCTCTCCCATTTCCAGGGGAACTGTATTTAGATAACAAATGGATGAATGAATGAACTTCAAAATATTCAGGCCAGCGCCACGGCTCAACTGACAAATCCTCCGCCTGCGGTGCCGGCACCCTGGGTTCTAGTCCCGTCAGGGCGCTGGATTCTGTCCCGGTTGCCCCTCTTCCAGGCCGGCTCTCTGCTGTGGCCAGGGAGTGCAGTGGAGGATGGCCCAGGTGCTTGGGCCCTGCACCCCATGGGAGACCAGGAGAAGCACCTGGCTCCTGCCTTCGGATCAGCGCAGCACACCAGCCGTAGCAGCCATTTAGGGGGTGAATCAACGGAAAGGAAGACCTTTCTCTCTGTCTCTGTCTCTCTAACTCTGCCTGTCAAAATAAATAAATATTCAACATATGTTTCATGTGTACTTAATTCTAGGAGGTCTTTTACCTGCAAAATGGTAGAGCCAAAATAGACACCCGTCTTTGAGGTGTATAATATTGTTTCTTGAAGAGATGGGCACGTGGGGCATGCGGGACTGGCTGTGGCACAGCAGGTAAAGCCACTGCCTGCAGTGCCAGCATCCCATGTGGGCACCAGTTCAAGTTCCAGCTGCTCCATTTCTGATCCAGCTCCCTGCTAATGTGCCTGGGAAAGTAGCAGAAGATGGCCCAAGTGCTTGGGAGACCTGGAAGAAGCTCCTGGCCTCGGATCGGCCCAGCTCCCGCTGTTGCAGCCATTTGGGGAGTGAAACAGCAGATAGAAGATCTCTGTTTCTCCCTTTCAGGCACTCTGCCTTTAAAATAAGTAAATCTTAAAGGAAAAAAAAAAGGGCGAGGGAGAGGGAGAGGGAGAGATGGGTACGTGTGGGTGTTGTAATGTGGTGGGTTCAGCTGCCACTGGGCTTGGCTGCCAACTGTATCAGAGTACTCGGCTCCAACTCCATCTCCAATCCAGCTTCCTGTCAACGCATCTGGGAGGCAGCAGGTGACCATGCAAGTACTGATGTTCCTGCTACCCACGAGGAAGAACCACACAGTGCTCCTGGCTCCTGCCTGTGGCCTGAACCAGCCTCGCCTACTGGGACATTTGGGGAAGGAGTCAGCAGATGGAAGATCTCTCTTTCCGTATCACTCTTTTAGGTAAATAAACAAATCCTTCAAAATAAATTTAAAAAGGAATTGGGTATAAACACACACACTCTTGACCCAGCAATTCCACTTATAGGAATGAATCCAACAGTTAAACTTGCTCAGGTACAAAATGACTATATGTAAAAAGGTAAACAACTGGAAGCAAACTGACATGGGTTGGGTAAATAACGGAGTATTTTATGGATACAACAAAGAAAGAAGGCAGTTATATAATAAGCCTCAAGATATAATTTTTTTTTTTTGACAGGCAGAGTGGACAGTGAGAGAGAGAGACAGAGAGAAAGGTCTTCCTTTGCCGTTGGTTCACCCTCCAATGGCCGCCGCGACCAGCACGCTGTGACCGGTGCACCACGCTGATCCGAAGGCAGGAGCCAGGTGCTTACCCTGGTCTCCCATGGGGTGCAGGGCCCAAGTACTTGGGCCATCCTCCACTGCACTCCCGGGCCACAGTAGAGAGCTGGCCTGGAAGAGGGGCAACCGGGACAGAATCCAGCGCCCCGACTGGGACTAGAACCTGGTGTGCCGGCGCCGCAAGGCGGAGGATTAGCCAAGTGAGCCGCGGTGCCGGCCCAAGATATAATTCTAACACTAAAAAAGTTACTACATAACATGTGTATGGCATGCTGTATTGTGTCTAGAAAAGGGGAAAGCTGGGGACTTCTCATCTAAGCTTAGTATCTCTAGAAAGACACTAATGAAACAGTCACGCTAATTGTCTCAGGAGTAGATGGCGGAGTTGTTGAAATAAAGCAGTAGGCCTTTCAGCTCATGATTCATTACAGAAAGGCTGTCTTGGGGCTGGCGCTGTGGCTCACTTGGCTAATCCTCCACCTGGGGCGCCGGCATCCCATACGGGCGCCGGGTTCTAGTCCCGGCTGCTCCTCTTCCAGGCCAGCTCTCTGCTGTGGCCCGGGAAGGCAGTGGAGGATGGCCCAAGTGCTTGGGCCCTGCACCCCATGGGAGACCAGGAAGAAGCACCTGGCTCCTGGCTTCGGATCGGCTCGGATCGGCACAGTGCTGGCTGTAGCAGCCATTTGGGGAGCGAACCAACGGAAGGAAGACCTTTCTCTCTGTCTCTCTCACTGTCTGTAACTCTGTAAAATAACTAAAAAAAAAAAAAAAAAGAAAGAAAGAAAAGAAAAAGGCTGTCTCTGCGCTATTCCATACACACTCATCCAAACAGCAGTGGGAGAGGCAGCCTGGGCTCAGGTCCTACCTCTGCCTCTTCCCAGCTATGTGCTCCTCAAAATCTTCACTACTTAGTAGGCATAACATGTAGCATCTACCTCATGAGTATTGCTCTGATGATGAAATGTAAAGTGGTTCAAAGACAGCCAGGTGCTCAGTAACACCAAGGTAGTTCAAAAACCCGTGGAAAAAATGGCATTAAGAGGTAAGTTAATTGTGGTATAAAAAAAAGATTTGAAATAAGACACATGTAACATGAACTTTTTGAAGACCCTCCTACTATGACTTGGTGCCTTTAGAATATTGAACCGGAGGCTGGCGCTGTGACACAGCAGGTTAAAGCTGCCGCCTGCAGTGTCAGTTCGAGTTCTGGCTGCTCCATTTCCGATCCAGTTCTCTGCTATGGCCTGGGAAAGCAGGAGAAGATGGCTTAAGTCCTTGGGACCCTGCACCCACGTGGGAGACCAGGAAGCAGCTCCTGGCTCCTGGCTTCAGTTTAGGTCAATTCTGGCCATTGCAGCCATTTGGGGAGTGAACCAGCAGATGGGCGACCTCTCTTCATGTCTCTCTGCTTCTACCTCTCTCTGTAGCTGTCTTTCAAATAAATCTTAAAAAAAAAAAAAAATCTGAACCATGCTACTCAACCAGCTCCTGAAAACTTAAAAACAAACAGCAAAAAAGGCGACTGCAACAGCAACCTCAAGCAGAATCTCTTACTGCTTTAAGACAAATACTCTTAATTACTGTTTCCTTGAAGAGGCTTCTTGGTAGCCCAAGCATGAGGCGGTGGGTGAACTCCTACAGGGAAACCACCTTCGTGAATTCAAGGCATTCAGATGCAATTTTCAAACACATAGTTCAGCCTTAGACAATGACATGTATTGAACTTGCTTTTCAGCCTTCATAAGCCACATTTTCCCACCCTTCTCCATCCCCTGCCTCCCCTAAAAAGGCAATCCCT
The DNA here is from genome assembly GCF_051225735.1 of Oryctolagus cuniculus. NCBI lineage: Eukaryota > Metazoa > Chordata > Mammalia > Lagomorpha > Leporidae > Oryctolagus > Oryctolagus cuniculus. Next base: position 5,629,126 of record NC_142874.1, on the reverse strand, counting down.
TTTATCATTTATTAAACTCATTTGCGGTTTTTAGTTTGTTAACTGCTCCGCTAGTACTGTATCAAATGGGTTTCCATAATATTAAAGAACTGCTTTTTTTTTTTTACTGCCTAATTCCCGAAGGCCTGGTGTTTAAATATAGGCGGGGGTGGGGGAGAACTGGTGACCAGAACTGTGCGGCACGTACACAAATAATTGCCTAACAGTTCAGAGTCTGCCGCACACTTTTTACAGAATTCACCTGAACTGACCTTCACAAACGTCCTGTGTGAGCTGCATTACATAATCTGTTTTACACAGAGATGAGGAGACTTCAGCAAGGTTACAACCAGCAAGGGCAAAGTCAGGATTCAGATCAATGCCTGCTGACTCCAAATTCTGCGCTCTCTTAACACGTCCGCCTATCTGCGTAACACCAGGGGCATACCAGCCAGGGGAACAACCTCTTGCCTTCCAGCTCACCCTTGGTCTGAAGTGAAAAGCTTCCTTCCGAGGTGAAAAACTGCTCCACTGGAAAAACAAAAATGCTGGCGACATCGTGAACAGAACACAGAATTAGGAACACCGGGGCGGCCATTTGGGGGGTGAACCACAGGAAGGAAGACCTTTCTCTCTCTCACTGTCTAACTCTGCCTGTCAAAATAAAATAATATATATATATATATATATATACATGCAGTATGGCAATCTCATGCGAGTTCCCCATCTGTAGATTCAACCAACCAGAGACAAACATTTCTTTTTAAAGTTTTATCTATGAAGCCCACATTGCGGGGCAGTGTGTTAAGCCACAACCTGTGACATCAGCATCCCATATGAGCACTAGTCCAAATCCCGGCTGTTCCACTTACAATCCGAATCCCTACTAACGCACCTGGGAAGCAGCAGAAAACGGTCCAAGTGCTTGGGTGCTTGCCATCCACTTGGGAGACCCAGATGGAGTTCCAGGCTCCTGGCTTTGGTCTGGCCCAGCCCTGACCACAGCAGCCATTGGGGGATTGAACCAGCAGATGGAAGCTTTCTGTATCTCTCCCTAAGTCTGCCTTTCAAACAAATAAATCTTTTTTTTTTTTAAAGGCACTTTAAACTTTGCCTGAGCTGAACCTGTACGGACTTTTTTTTTTTTTTTTTTTTTTTACAGGCAGAGTGGACAATGAGAGAGAGAGAGAGAGAGAGAGAGAGAGAGAAAAGAGAGAAAGGTCTTCCTTTACCATTGGTTCACCCTCCAATGGATGCTGTGGTCAGCACACCGCGCTGATCCGATGGCAAGGAGCCAGGTGCTTCTCCTGGTCTCCCATGGGGTGCAGGGCCCAAGCACTTGGGCCATCCTCCACTGCACTCCCGGGCCACAGCAGAGAGCTGGCCTGGAAGAGGGGCAACCGGGACAGAATCCGGTGCCCTGACCAGGACTAGAACCCAGTTGCCGGCGCCGCAAGGTGGAGGATTAGCCTAGTGAGCCCCGGCGCCGGCCTGGACTTTTTTTTCTTGTCATTATTTCCTAAAAGTTCAGTGTAACAACTACCTATATAGCATTTACATTGCATTAGGCATCACTGGTAATCTAGAGATGATTTAAAGGATGCAAGTGGACTGTGTGGTTATATGCAGATACTATACCACTGAGCATCCACAAAGCAGTGGAGAGCTGGGGAAGAGGTACTGAGGGATGACTGTGTGTTTATGTACACGAGTATCAAAGGCTATTTTGCAAAGTTCATTAAAAAAACCAGCAGCTGGGGGCCAGTGTTGTGGTGTAGTGGGTAAAGCTGCCACCCACAAGACCGGCATCCCATGTAGGCGCTGGTTGAGTCTCCACTGCCCTACTTCTAGTCCAGCTCCCTGCCAATGGCCTGGGAAAGCACAGGAAGATGGCCCAAGTGCTTAGGCCCCTGCAACCCACATGGGAGACCCAGAAGCAATTCATGGCTCCTGGTTCTGGCCTGGCCCTCTCCCAGCTGTTGTGGCTGGAAGATCTCTCTCTGTGTCTCTCCTTCTCTCTCTGTAACTCTAACTTTCAAATAAATCTTTAAAATAATTAGCAGTTCATATCACAAATCTCTCTACTATATAAACAAATAGAAATCAGTAAAGAAAAAAATTTACAAAACAATAGGAAAGTGGACAAAGGATACAGATAGCTTATGTGTAAATATACAAGATAGTTCTTCAACATATTAAAATGTGTTAAACCTCACTCCTAAAAATTACAATTAATTAAAATCATGTTAAACAAAATCGTAATTAAAATCATAGACTGACAAGAATTTTAAGCCAAATATTCCACTCTAGAGAAGTACAGCTAGAGATGCACCGTGTTAGGACCACACTCGAAGGACATCTTGTCATAGCTGTCAAAATCACACGGGTATCTAAACTTGGGCCCGGCAACCCCACTTCTGGAATCACGCAGATGCAGGCACAGGATTGCAGCAGCCTATTCGCCGGAAACAACCACAGAGGGCTCTGGTAGGGGCCAATCAAAGTCACTAGTGACATTCACACAAAATACTAAGAAGTTGTTGGAGCGAAAAAGAGAGTAAGACCTCCCAAATCTCCAGATTCTAAAGTCCAAACAGCAATAAGCAGTTCACTGTTTACAGTAATTACCATTTGTGTGAGGAAAGAATGCGCATTTGTGTTTACTAACTTCTGCACAAAAGAAATACAATGCAACATATAAGAAACTAATAAAACTGATGACCTCAATGGGAATGGAAAGAATGTAAGTCAAATATTTACCTTGGTGTGTATATTTTTATTGTTGAATCAAGTGAATTTATCTTAGACAAATGGATACTTTTTTTTTTAACGTTAAGAACAAAGCTCCTCCTCGCCACATCTGTTAAGTGGTGATTTTATTTAGCAGTGACTTTAATTCAAAAGATGCCAGGGTTGGGGGATTTCTTCCGTTGCTTCTGGTATCCAATCAGAGGGGCATCCACAACTAGTCTGCCACTTCCGACCGCCCTTCATCTACACCTGCTCTTTCCCAGGGAAGAACAAATTCTCATTCGTGAATGTCCACACACACACACACATACACACACACACTACTCTGCTCCTCATTACCAAGTTCTAGGCAGCAGGCTTCTGTGCGGGTGGGCCTTTATGATGGAGCTGCTAAGTCTGTCTAACGTGGGGCTTCACTATCAGGCAGCCCCCTTGCAGCCGCACACACCAGCCACTGTATAAAGCGGTGATAATCTGGCTTCCAATTCCTGATGATTTTTCTATCTCTCAATTTTCAAATTCCACTCAGAGGGAAAAAGTCAATCTCCTGCCAATTTCCGACATGGAAAATTCTCTTCCAAGGAGACTGTCAGAAATCTGAACAAACATAGGCTTGTTCTCACACTCTAAGATTCAAAAACTGGAAACTAAATATCCACTAGCAAAATACACACTAATTTTTTGAAGCCATCCATTTAAAAAGTCATTAAAAATTGTTCTTAAAAACATTTTAGGGGCCAGCGCTGTGGCGCAGTGGGTGAACACCCTGGCCTGAAGCGCCAGCATCCCATATGGGCGCTGGTTTGAGACCCGACTGCTCTACTTCCAATCCAGCTCTCTGCTAGGGCCTGAGAAAGCAGCAGAGGGTGGCCCAAGTCCCCAGGCGCCTGCACCCATGTGGGAGACCAGAATAAGCTCCTGGCTCCTGGATCAGCACAGCTCCAGCCATTGTGGCCAACTGGGGAGTGAACCATTGGATGGACGACCTCTCCCTCTCTCTCTCTCTTTCTCTCTCTCTCCCTCTTTCTACCTCTCCCTCTCTCTGCCTCTCCTCTTTTTAACCATGACTTTCAAATAAATCTTTTTAAAAATTTTAATAATATAGGAAAACTATCACGATATTACACTAAGTGAAACGTGAGATTATATGGTTTATATACTATATGATACAATATCTACAACTCAGCTTACACTCACGTTGCAAAGACTGGTGTAAAAATGGGCAACAGACCTGAGCAGTCACCTCAATGAAGACAAAACAGATGGCAAACTCATAAAAAAAATGCTCCCCAACATATGTCATTAGAGGAGGGCAAATTGAAGTGAAATAACCACTGCAGGCCAATCAGAACGGGCAAAGCCTAGAAAACAAATCCAGACAAATCAAACGCTGTCAAAGATGAAGTGAAGGTAACACTGACTCAGGACTGGGGGTATGGCCACTATGGAACAGTTCGGCTGTTCTTAAAAACTAAATGTATTGTTTTCTTAAAATCCAGCAATTGTGCTCCTCGATATTTACCCAAATAAGCTGAATGGGTACATCCAGACAGAAGTCTGTACGCAGATGTGTGGCACCTTTGTTTATAATTGCCAAAACATGGAAGCAACAGATGTCCTTCAGGAAGTGAACAGAAGAATAATCAATGGCATATTACGACAGACCGCAACACAGAGACATGCTATCAAGGGTGGGTGTTGTGGTATGGCAGGCTAAGCTGAGGATGCCTGCGTTTCACACTGGAGGGCCTGGGCTCAAGTCTCGCCTCCGCTTCCAATCCAGCTTCCTGCAAATGCACCTGGCAGGTTCATGGTGGCTTAAGTACTTGTGTTCCTGCTGCTCCCACGGGACACCAAGACAGAGTTTCTGGCTCCTGGCTTCAGCCTGGCCCCACCCCAGCTGTTGCAGGCATTTGGGATGAGAGCCAGCAGATGAAAAGTCTCTTTTGTCTATGTTTCTGTGTCTCTCTGCCTATCAAACACTTATTTTTAAAAAGGAAGAAATATAAATAGACTTGGAAGAAATGCATATTTCTAAGTTTAAAAACCCAGTCTGGAATGGTTGCATAGTGAATGAGTCTAACCAACACCAAAACTGTGGCGACAGTACAGTTGAGTGATTGTCAGGAGTTATGACGAGAGGGAGGGATGAGCAGGCAAAGCACAGAGGAAATTTAGGGCAGTGAAACTGTCCTGTAAGAATGGTAAATATGTGTCTATACATTTGTCAAAACCCATACAACATGCAACAGCAAGGGTGAACCCTATTGTAAACTAAGCACTGTGGGTAATGATGCTAAGGTTCCAGCTGTGACAAATGCACTCTGCTAGGCACGCTGGTAGTCGGGGAGGCCCTTGGTGAGACCAGGTATATAGGAACTCTACTTCCTGTTCCATTTTGCCATGAACCTAGAACTGTTCTATTTGAAAAATAGTCTATTACCCACTCCTCCTATGTGGTCTTAATCGTCTCGACAGAGAGAAGAAATCCAGGCATCAGGTACTGCCTGGAGGGAACAATGCTTAAACACAAAGTGAGGGGCCAATGCCAGGCGTTTCTGCCATCAGGAAGGGCCAGTGGGAGGGAGACGGGGCAGGCAACCTTCTCCTCTCACAGCCCTGTGAGCAGCTGCGGCCCTGCCTGCCAGCTCACCCCTGCCCTACTCACACTCCCAGGAAAGAGCATTTACTCTGAGTCCAACTCGTCGTGTGCCCTCAGGCCACCTTTCTCTTTTCAGGAGGCACGGGAGGCACGCCTTAAGACCTCTGTAATTCTGTCCCCTCTGCTGAGAACATGCTTCCTCAAATACCTACAAGGCTTGCTCCCTCGCATGGGGAGATTACCCCCAGACAGTTTCGGCTCCCTGGATCACCGAGGGCCAAGTCTCCACATTTCTCTAATATCTTTGGGTCTCAGATAATCAAATATTAGAGCTGGAAAGGACCCCAGACACCAGCTACAAAGAAAACAATTAGTAAGTGGAAAAAATAACAATTTTACGGGGTTTTCTGATACTGTTGTATCAGATACTGTAGGCTTTGGAGCAGGGTGAGGCATGAAAATGGAACAGTGAGGGAAATGGATTTTCACTCATGTCTATTCTATAAAGACCTTAAAGTAGGTGGTTTTTGTTGGTGGTGATGGTGATGGGTGTGTGTGTGTGTGTGTGTGTGTGTTCGGTCTTACTGATAGAAGAGGGGGAGGCCTCATGGCATAGTGGGATAAAGCCGCCACTTGGGATGCCCACATCCCATATCCAGGTGCCTGGTTTCAGTCCTGGCTTCTCTATTTCTGTTCCAGCTTCCTGCTAATGCACCTGGCAAGCAGTGGACGATGGCCCAAGGACCTGAGTCCCTGTCACCCATGTGGGAGACCCAGATGGAATTCCTGGCTCCTGGCTTCGCCCTGACTCAGCCCCAACTGTTGCACGCATTTCGCATTTGGAAGGTGGCTCTATTGATCTCCTGTCTCTGCATCTTAGATCAATCAATCGATCTTTAATAAGATAGAAGGATTAGGCACTTGGGGATGAAAGCTGGTGAATGCATGTATCACTAATCCCCAAACATCCCCTTCGAACAAAAAAGAAGGGAAGAAAAACTCCAAAGAACCTCGGTGTTTCCGCAGCCCACAGGTTGGATCCTTTGGTGAGCGGTGACTGGGAGACGAAGGATAACCTTAGACGGGTCACAAGTTCCTGATCTCACCAGTTCCCACCAGGGCTTGCTACCTCACTGCTCAGCAGTTATCCAGCTTTTGTTACTATAACAATAAAAGGATAAGGCTAAGCCAGAGCCTGACTCACACAGGAGTCATAATAGGAGGACCAGGAACTGTGGGCCAGGTCAGCGTGCATTTTCAGTTCACACGGGGCTGAGCAGAAGCACGAAGATGCTTGGCGTGTCGACACTAGAGCTGGAGTAACCTGGCCTCATGTGCGAAGGAACCACCACTGCTCAGGACACAGTTCCTCACGGTGATGAACTGACACGTGCCGCATCCAGCTGTCATCAGTACTTTACAAAGTAAGAGCCAGACCAAAGTCATGTCAGTGGTCAGCTTCCGTGAAAACCCCCTGCAGCGAGACAGCTCTGATTCACTCCTCAGAGGGGGATGCATTTTCTTGCCTTCTTTTACTTTATATTTTAATATTTATTTTATTTGAAAGAGTTAGAGAGAGGGAGAAGCAGAGAGTGAGAGGGGTCTTCCAACTACTGGGTAACTTTCAAAGGGCCACGACGACAGGGTCTGAGCCAGGCCAAAGCCAGGGGCTTCTTCTGGGTCTCCCACGTGAGTGCAGGGGCCCAAGGACTTGGGCCATCCTCTGCTGCTTCCCCAGGTGCATTAGCAGGGAGCTGGACTGGAAGCGGAGCAGCTGGGGCACAAACTGGTGGCCCGTATGGGATGCCAGTGCGGCAGGAGGCAGCTTAACCTGCTGAGCCACAGTGTCAGCCCCCCAAGATGACTGTTCCTGAAGCCCAAGGCAGACCTGACTCCAGGGCCACGCTAGATCACCACCACACTCCCTCATTCACTCACTCAGTCTGGGAGGCTGCATCTCAGTGTCCCAACCACCCAACAACCGGGGGAACCGAGCCCTTGCAACGCGTCAGAGGAACCATCCTGTGGCACACGCTGGTAAGACCAGCGCAGAGGAAGGCATGCAGGCAGGGCAGAGGAACTTGGGACAGCAATGCCTGGTGCACACCCAGCAATCTGCACCCTCCCTGGGACGCTGGTCACAAGCACAAGACTGTCAGCTGACTGGGGCTGGGCTTTGTCTCTCCCACTTCATTCCACCCGGCCAACAGCTACATCTTGCATTAAGCAGTATCAAAGCAGAGCTGTGTTCACACCGTTTCTATGTGCAGAACACAATGAAAACACTGCCCACGCCTTCGACCTGCCTTAGGCTTCCTTTGAATGATCTTTTACTAGAAACTTCAGAACTCTTCGCTCTGTTGCCCTAGCAGATCTGTCTCCCAATCTGTGGCTATTTTTGTGTTTCCTAGCTGGTGAGTGTAGCTACTATGAAGGAAGACTGGCAGAAAAGTCATGGTCAGCTTAACTCTGCGCAGCAGTTCACAAAGGAAAAGCAAGGGGAGGGTTCTGTGCTCGCTTTGCTAAGCAACTACCACAGACAGAGAAAGGATTCCCTTTCAACCAGAGAATGCAGATATCCCTCAGCTTCTTCCAGTGCGGACACTCTACAGCAGGACAGAGAATTTCTCCTGAATTCAAATTTCACGATGTGAAAGTGTGAAGCCCCACTGCCTCCCAAGTGCTTTGTTTCAGTTCCTCTTCCGTGCGGCCGGGTGCACCGGGGAGACCAGGGCACGCAAGTTTGCTCTTGCCATCAGCGACACGGCCGTTCACAGGCATGCTTGCCCAGCGCGCCCGGATTTCTCACATAAATGACCCCACGGACTGGGAAAGTGTGACGAAAAACAACACTAACAGCAACCAGCAACTTGGTAGCAGCTTTGCTGTAGTCTGCATTTTAAGAAAGTAGATTGGAAGTAATTTTTCAAAGACTACATCATATACCCAGCATCGTATCTCAAAAATACTGAGACTTGAGCAGAATTTTAACAAGGAGTGACAGACCATGATACTGTAGTTTAGCTGTTGACTCTAGAATTTCATGAAGTAAACTGAACCTCAAAAATCTGTCATTATAGAGGTTAAGAAGAGGGGATTAGAGCCAGCGCTGTGGCACAGCAGGTACAGCTGCCGCCTTCAGTGCCGCCATCCTATATGGGTGCTGGTTCAACTCCTGGCTGCTCCTTTTCCAATCCAGCTCTCTGCTATGGCCTGGGAAAGCAGTAGAAGATGGCCCAAGTGCCAGGGAGTGCAGTGGAGGATGGCCCAGGTGCTTGGGCCCTGCACCCCATGGGAGACCAGGAAAAGCACCTGGCTCCTGGCTCCTGCCATCGGATCAGCGCGGTGCACCGGCCGCAGCGCGCCAGCCGCTGCGGCCATTGGAGGGTGAACCAACGGCAAAGGAAGACCTTTCTCTCTGTCTCTCTCTCTCACTGTCCACTCTGCCTGTCAAAAAAAAAAAAAAAGAAGATGGCCCAAGTCCTTGGGCTCCTGCACCCGCATGGGAAGACCTGGAGGAAGCTCCTGGCTCCTGGCTTCGGGTCAGCGCAGTTCTGGCCATCACGGCAAACTGGGGAGTGAACCAGCGGATGGAAGCTCTCTCTGCCTCTCCTCCTCTCTCTGTGTAACTCTGACTTTCAAATAAATAAATAAATCTTTTAAAATAAAAGAGGAGGGGTTCCCGGAGGACGTGTGTCCTGTGATGTCTCGTGCCACACGTACCACAGCGAGGATCTCAATGTTCCTTTCTGCACTCGACTCTGTCCGTCCGCCATGGCCGCCACTGCTGAGCAGACGGCTGCGTCTGTGGAATCTCTCTCTTCATTTTTTGGATAACTGGAAAGTCATGAGGAGGAACAATGCCTGCTTATCAGTGTGGTCAACTAAGATAGCCACCTGAAACTACTGATTTAAAATACCCCCGAGCAAAAAAGTAGCTGGAAGTCTACCTAACTGATCGCCACATGACTTGGACAAACAGACACGCTGTGAGCACTTTGGAGCCAGATCCTTACAGTGCAAGCTCCTGTCAATAATTCACTTCTAGCCCAGAGCTTGGCCCGAGTCCTAAGGAAACGCTGGAGACCAAGCACAATTCTCCAGATTTTAAAGTGCGTTTTCAAGACTGTAGGACGGGGAAGAGAAACTGGATGAGGTCTATCAGGACTACTGGGCTGACTAGAGATGAATTCCAATTAATTGCCAAATACATGTCACCGTTGTACAAAATGCATATAAAAAAAAAAACCTCAGCACTAGAGAAGCAACTTCTAAACAAAGTTAAGATAAGGAAAGGGTTTAGTAGGTATAACATGCATAAAGTATGGCTTAAATAAAAATGATTAAAACCATACCAAAAAATAGCAAGCTCAGTGAAAGTGAGAAGCAGTGACTGATAGCAAAAATTTTAGTAAAATGTTCTAAAAAACTGGTTGGCTCTGCACAGATGGACACCCACTCCCTTACCCAAATAATTACTTGGGAATCTGGAGAACTATAAAAAATTAAAATAAAAATAGGCAATACACAAGGCCCTACTACTACACCTTAGAATCTCAGAGAAGGACAAATTTTTTTTTAAATAACCTGAGCTGGGGCCAGTGCTGTGGCGCAGCAGGTTAAAGCCCTGGCCTGAAGCACCAGCATCCCATATGGGCGCCAGTCCTAGTCCTGGCTGCTCCTCTTCCGAGCCAGCTCTCTGCTGTGGCCTGGGAAATCAGAATATGGCTCAAGTGCTTGGGCCCCTGCAACCACATGGGAGACCCGGAAGAAGCTCCTGGCTCCTGGCTCCAGATCGGTGCAGCTCCGCCGTTGAGGCCATCTGGGGAGTGAACCAGCAGATGGAAGACCTCTCTCTGTCTCTACCTCTCTCTGTAACTCTTCCAAATAAATAAAATAAATCTTAAAAAAAAAATTATGAGCCAACTACATAGCTTAACAGTTGAGAGAGAAAGACTCAACAAAATCCAGGAGTCAGATACAAGGCCCCTGGGCAGCAGGTCTGGGATCCGGATCAGGATCCTGATAAGCTGAGTGTCATTCCATTACTCTGTTATCACTCAGCTTTCGTGATAAGAAACAGATAAAAACTTAAGACCAGAAAAGTGAAATTCTTATCTGAATACTGGGACATGTTTCTAAGGTGCCTCACCCTTCATTGCCTCTTGTCTACTAGCAGATCTCTGTATGGACAGCACATGACCCAACACTATAAAATACCGTGGTGGACCATCTCTCTCCACCTTATTAAGTTTCTACTAAAGAAAAAGATTTTTAGGCCAGCGCCATGCCTAATTAGGCTAATCCTCCGCCTTGCGTCACCGGCACACCGGGTTCTAGTCCCGGTCAGGGCACCGGATTCTGTCCCGGTTGCCCCTCTTCCAGGCCAGCTCTCTGCTGTGGCCAGGGAGTGCAGTGGAGGATGGCCCAAGTGCTTGGGCCCTGCACCTCATGGGAGAGCAGGAGAAGCACCTGGCTCCTGCCATCGGATCAGCGCGGTGTGCCGGCTGCAGCGCGCCGGCCATTGGAGGGTGAACCAACGAACGGCAAAAGGAAGACCTTTCTCTCTGTCTCTCTCTCATTGTCCACTCTGCCTGTCCAAAAAAAAAAAAAAAAAAAAGAGAGAGATTTTTAACTGACAGAAGCTGATTCCTAACAGCCAAACCAAGAAACATACTCATGGAGAAAACAGTTTATGAAACACTAATTTTGAGAAAATTTCTGTATGGGGAAAAAATACACATTTATGTGAACTTACACACTTGCTTTTACACTAAGCATGAGACTCAGAGCTTAACTTTTGGCTCTCCTTCCTATCAAAAGATTTTGTAATAAATTGCAATTCTAAGATTTTTTTTTTTTATTAATATACAATAAAATTCTTTACAAATAGAGTTTCAGTTAAATGGTAGTACTACTGAAAATAATTTTCCCAAAATGGATGAAACAACCAACCTGAAAGAATGCAGCAAGGGTGGTTTTTCCAACGAGCCACTTTATGAAAACCAGTTGACCATAACACACGCCTCTCGGGACAACACTCTTCCTCACTGCCCTGCCTCCCATCAGAGAAGCACAGCCACGCACCCACCCTGCAGACCACCGCCTGAGAACTGCCACGCTGTGCCTCATCTACGCACTGCGGAGGGACTTCAGACCTCAGCGTCCACGCTCCAACCAGGGACAAGGACGTAACCATGCCTCACAAGGCAGCTCCAGCGGAGGGAACAAGAAGAAAGCAGGTGGACAGGACTCACCACAGTCACTCAACACACCAGGCCTCCCCTCTCCTGTAAAGACGGCTTCTGATCCCCTTTCTCTACTCTCAGAAAACGACTTCAGATCACCACGATTCCACCTGCTTGCTAAGCAGTAACCTGGACAACAATCAGACTCCGAAACAGAACTAAAATTCCAAACCTGCTAGCGAGTTCCTTGGGATCAGCGCCCCTTCCTACCCCGGCACGTCTTCCAGTCCTGGTGTGCAGAAGGGTCTTGCAGATCCGCCCAGCACCAGAAACAGCATCGCTAACACATCGGGCCGAATCCTGCCAGGCCCCTGGCCGGGTGGTGGTCTTTGCTGTGCCGCCACACATCTCTTCAGTGGTTAAGTGTTCTGCTTTGTCCTGAAGTCGACATGCACCTGGACTTGAATCCTTGTCACTTGAGGGACATTCCACAGGACGAGGAGATCTAAAGGATCATCTCACTCACTACGCCGCATGTGAGGCAAGCTGCTCCCAGCAGCCTACTACTTTCTTCTTTCACAAGCGGGGGAAAAAAAAAAAAGCAGCGTGCTCATTGGTTATGTAAAACAAGCCCGCCAATGATTTAGGAAGTCAGATGCATCCACCTCCTATGAAACACGCTCTCAGGAACCCATCACAAACACTGCCCAATTCCCACTTCCTACTTTTGTTCCTAAGCTTGTACTCCAGTTGGCGAGACAAAACACTCAGCAGGCAGGTTGAGCAGCTTGGACTGACTCACTCCATCTGTGCTCCCTTGCTAGAGATTGTGTAGCAGTCAATTAATTGGTCACAAGACCTATTCAAATGGCTCTGGACAAACGCAGTGACTTGCCTTCAGCTGCAAGGTTGGGCTGACATTGGCCACACCACCCTTTTAATGCCTCTCATGTGAGCAAGCGTCAGCTGACGGGTCTTACCCTGCAACCTTGCAAAACTCTACCCATCGCAAATGACAGATGGTTAGCCACACAGTCAAAACATAGGATTTACACAGAAGGTGACACGAGGAGCAGTGCACAGGATGCCTAGTGGGGACATTATCCTTGATTTAAAAAAAAATAGTGATGATATTAAGAAGCCATAAATCCTCAAAACTTCTGCGCTGAATTCCTAGGCTCTGAATTCTGCGCTAAATTGCCAGAACCCAAAACAAAGCAGTTCAATTTTTAATCTTTCTCTCTGCCTCTTGAATTTTGTCAGTGCACTCTCATGCGCCGTTTCACTCCCCAAATGCCCATAATGGCCACATGGAAACTCAGTCCAGGTCTCCCACAAGCGAGGCAGGAACCCCACCAGCATCATCACTGCTGCCTTCCAAGGTCTGCATGAGCAGGCAGCTAGCATGAGGAGCCAGAGACAGAGAGAGGTGCAGAAGCCTGAGACGCTGTCCAATATGGCATGTGTGTGGCTCAGCCTCTAGGTTAAACAGCCAGCCCAAAGCAGGCCAATTTCGACTTCTGACAATAACATACTTCATCTGAAGAATGCAAACAACCACAGAATCTGTGAGCTTGTTCAAAAAACATTTTTCTGTAGAAAAAAAAAAAAAAAAAAAAACAGTCCCTGTAAGATAAGGCCGGGTCAAATCTTGATACAAGAAACTACAAGGATCGCTTCAATGCCCTCTGCTCTTCCTTGTCCTAGGATTTTGCTGATAAAGATACTGATGCACACTCTGCCTCAAAGGGGAACATATTTTGAGCTTAAAGCTTAGCAGCCATGGGCACAGTCTTATGCTGAGTTATTTTTTCTCTCCCTTGAACCAGCTTCAAAATCTTTATACTTTCCCTCCCTCTCCCCTCCCCCAGCCTTTTCTCTCTCTCTTACCAGAGAGGTAGAGAGAGAGACGGAGTTTTCCCATCTGCTAGTTCACTGCCCAAATGCCTCCAACAGCCATGGATGGGTCAGGCCAAAGTCCGACTCAATCCAGGTCTCCTTCATGAGTGGCAGGCCCCAAGCGCTTCAGCCACTACCTCTGCCTTCCAGGATATCCATTGGCAGGAAGCTGGAATGTGAAGCCAGGACTCGAACCCGGGCATCCCAAGCAGTATAAATGCTGTTCCAAAATCCTGCCCCTACCTTCTGTTTCCAGCAGACTCAGATAACTCACATAAGCACTGCAAAGACTTATCACTGCAGGCACAGGGCAGCTCAGTGAGCGCAGGCTAACAAGTAGGTCTCCTCTGGCCATCAAGTTCCAAATCAACCTCTGGGACCCGCCCAGGAGAAATGGGGGCAGCCTCAAAGTGCATGGGGCAGGGACTCTAACGATGCCTCCAGCGCCCTGAATTATATAAAACATGCCACCGAAGTGTTAGGGGAACACATCCCACTTTTTATGTACAAAAGATGCACTTTATGGGGCCAGCGCTATGGCATAACAGTTTAAAGCCACTGCCTGCGGTACCAGCATCCCATATCGGCATTGGTTCGATTCCCAGCTGCCCCACTTTCAGGCTATCACCCTGCTAATGAGCCTAGGAAAGCAGCAGAAGACGGTCCAAGTGCTTAGGTCCATGCACCCATGTGAGAAACCCGGAAGAAGCTCCCCGCTCCTGGCTTCAGCCTGGCCCAGCCCCAGCTGTTACTGCCATCAGGGGAGTGAACCAGCAGCGGATGGAAGATTTCTCTCTCTCCTTCTCTCTGTAACTCGTTCAAATAAATAAGTCAATCTTTAAAAAAAAAAAAAAATCCCAATCCTATCCCCTTTCCAGGTGGCCAAAATGGTTTAAGTGATGGAAGCGATAAAAGATGAAAGTGACTACGCGGTTTCAAAGGGCGTTTGGAGGAGAACAGGATTCATGCAAACGCGCTGAGACGCACTCCTCCTGAGCAGAAATCAAACCAGACGGCACGGGACACCCTCCCCCTCCGAGGGCCCCTTCCTCCAGGCGCTGCTGTAACTCAGCTGCAGCCGCGCGCCAGTCACCAATCCTGCCGCAGTCCACTCAGTTCACCTTCGAGCCGCCCTGTCCTTGCTGACGAGATGTTCGGACTTCACGGTGCTGACGGACAGACACTGCTGGGCCTGACTCGGCAGCTCCAAGGGAGCCTCAGAACTCAGACGCCTCGTGTGTTCCAGGATGCCGGTGCCGCCGGCCTGGGGACTGCACGTGTGAGAATCACTCCTTAGGAAAGTCCCCATTTCACTGTGAAGACACTGCCAGTCAGCTAGGCTACAAGATCATTCTGGTCCTTGAATTCCTCTAATATTTTCTGGCCACATTTTTAACACCTAACATATATATGCTTAGTGCATATTCCACAAGTGTATGTGTCCTCTGATCCTAACTTGATTATAAATGCTTTCAGTGTGAAGACTGGCTCTTGACATCCATCTTTGCACCTCCTACAGGTTTTATACCTGGTAGATGACTGACCAATTCTGATTTGTCTAACCACTGAATATTTGCATTAATACTATGCTAGGACACTGCCTGCAAGAGATAGTTTACCAGGGCCAGTTAAGATACCAGCATCTGACACGAGTACTGGTTTGAGCTCCATTTCTGATCTAGCTCGCAGCTAATATGCCCAGGAGGCAGCGGATAATGGCCCAAGTACTTGGGCCCCTGCCATCCACGTGGGAGACAGGATAGAGTTGCAGACTCCTTGCTTTGGCCTGGCCCAGTCCCAGCCTTAGTTACGTGGGAAGTAAATCAGTGGATGGAAGATCTCTCTCTTTCCTCTATTTCTCTCTCGCACACATGCATGCTTTTAAATACGTAAAAATAAATCTTAAAAAAAAAAAAAAGGCAACGCGCTTCAAGTGCCACACATTTGTCTCGCCCTCTCATTTACCACAGGTAAAGTCCTCTCGGGGGCTTTAACATCCTGAGGCCACTCCAGTCAATGCAACTCATGTGCAACCCTAACAGGACGGTTTTTAGACTTTCTGTTAAAGATTTATTTCACTTACTTGAAAGGCAGAGTTACAGAGAGGTAGAGGCAGAGGCAGAGAGAGAGAGGTGTTCCATCCGCTGGTTCACTCCCTAGGTAGCCCCAACAGCCAGAGCTGTCCTGATCTGAAGCCAGGAGCCATTTTTTTTTTTTTTAATTTTTTTTTTTTGATAGGCAGAGTGGACAGTGAGAGAGAGAGACAGAGAGAAAGGTCTTCCTTTGCCGTTGGTTCACCCTCCAATGGCCGCCGCGGCCGGCGCGCTGCGGCCGGCGCACCGCGCTGATCCGATGGTAGGAGCCAGGAGCCAGGTGCTTTTCCTGGTCTCCCATGGGGTGCAGGGCCCAAGCACCTGGGCCATCCTCCACTGCACTCCCTGGCCACAGCAGAGGGCTGGCCTGGAAGAGGGGCAACCGGGACAGAATCCGGCGCCCCGACCGGGACTAGAACCCGGTGTGCCGGCGCCGCTAGGCGGAGGATTAGCCTAGTGAGCCGCGGCGCCGGCCGCCAGGAGCCATTTAAAAGGTGAAAATGTCCTTTGTTCTGTTGTTCTGCTTAATAGCCCTTAATTCCAAGGTAAAAATCTGGTAAAATGTTAACAGAGAGCTACATCAAAACCACAACCATCTTATTCAAAAGGACTGCCTCTCAATAACCCCAGATCTTGCTGAATTTCAGCGGAAGCTCTGGTAACGGAGAAGTAGTAACTGCACCAGCACAAACATCCCCCAAAGAATTCTCTTCTGAGACACTGGCGCAGCTCCAACAGTACCCAAGAGAAGGCATGTTCAGACCGTGAGCGCCCAGAGGTCTGCCCTCCGCCTCAGCCGACCCCGTTTCTCCATCTCCCCCTTCCGAAATCGAATCGCACACCTATCTGTACAGGTGCTCTTTACTGGTATCACACTGGGCACCCTGCCCTTAACACCAAATCGTACAACGTATCATCAACCTAGCTAGCTCTCCGCAGGATTGAATTCTGTCTCCTTTACACAGTTCACCCACGTGTGATAGATCATCTGGGGTGTCCACGGTTTACGCACTTAGAGAACAGTCAGCGATCGCTGAGGGGACTCACACTCCACCGCCGGTCGGCGCACTGACTGGAACGGCCGCTGCCACCAGTGATCCTGCCACAACACAGCCAGCGGCACGGCGCTGGAAGGGGGAACCAGAGAAGGAAGTTCTGAACCCACGTGGTACAGGGAGGGAGAGCACTGGCTCCATTTTTTAACCTGCTTTGTATACTGTTTCCAAGCCCGTGTCCCCTACCCTGGGTGGTCCTACAGAACAGCATCAAGCTTACCAGTCAGTTCGCAGCACGCGGATCCCCAGGCGAACGCCTGGGGCTCAAGATACCACTCTATGGCTTTTGCCCACGGCCAGCTCTCCCGTCAAGCTGCGCACTGCTGGCTTCAGCACCCCACTTCCTCCCCAGACGCTTCCAGTGCTGGGCTCCCCGGACCTCGCTGAAATTCCAGATGAGACATCCGAGAACGAGGTCCGCTCCAGGGCTCGATTTAGAGTCGGGAGGATGAAAGCCAGGCAAGTTTCAAGGGAATCACGGTTGCGCTTCTGTCCTCCCTCAACCTCATGCTCTCAGGTGATAAAACGCAGAGACCGTGAAATGTCATGAAAACACTGAGAGGTGGGTTTCAAAGAAAAAAAAATGAGGCCTGATTGAGCTCTCCAGAAAGCCAGTCACAGAATTCTCAACTACTGGATTGTTCTCTGCTCATTTACATTATCCTGATGCATTGGGGGAGGGGGAGCAGCAGGTGTGAGACCCCAGCAAGCACCGTGACAGACCCCCCTCTGTCTTGGGGCAGTTCCCTCTCTTTCATAGTGCTTCCTCCATGTCCACAAACAACTGATCACAAACCTATCTACCTGAGAATCTCACACTGTGGTCCCCCGAATCTCAAACACAGAGGTTACGGGACGCTGTTTCTTGATCTACACTCTGTGAACACGAAGCCAGCAGAACAGTGCTATTCAGTACGAAGAACGAAGAACGGTAAAACCAAAAAAGGCCCTCACGCTAGTCAGGAGCAAGTGGCCTGAGGCAAGGGGATGTGAGAACCTTTCTGGGAAACAGTATCCAAGGGGACCAGGCTTCGGACAGGGATTCAGGATCAGAAGCAAGTCTGCTTTCCAAACTGTGGCCAGGGATGGCTCCTAATAGCTAAGCAGCAGTGGGTCCAGGCGCTGCCAGTGCGGTGTGCAGTCAGAAATTCACACAACCTGCCCTAATACTACCTAAACTCCCTTGATGAGTTCAGCGCTTGAGCAATTGGACAAAACACACACTCAGTCCGATGAGCTAGAAAATAGAGTCAGAGGGTGCTGTCTTTCGTGCTTCCTTAATTCACAGTAAACAGACAGTACTACTTTCTTTTGGCAGATGAGAAGGATGAAGCATGGAAAGGTTACGAATTTGGCCCGTGGTGTGGATCTTGTCCATGGGAAAGCAGGACTTGAGTCGGGGCATATCTGCCCGTCCTCTCATTGTTCCCCCAAGATTCGTCCACTTGTGCCTGCCCATCTGTAGCCAGACTTGGGAAGAAGGTGAGGAGGAGGTAGTTGGCTAACATTGACGGATAAATCAAATCTCCTATCTGTTTAGATTCTAATCCAGTCGTCTGAGGACAAGGTCTCGGTCACGTGCTCTGTGGGTGACTAAGTCTCTTGTCAGACACCTTGCCATGAACCCTGCCCTGCTGTCCTGCAAACAATCGCTGTGCAGGAGCCAACCACACCAGCTCCCCCACGGGCGGCCTGGTCTGCCCTCTGCTCCCCCACCCGCTCCAGGCCAGCATTTTCTAGCCAGGAGAAGGCTCCTAGGCACAGTGATTTCTTAGACCCAGATTATCAGTGGACAGTATTATCAACCAGTATTATGTTTTTGACTCAAAACGCGGGACTTCCTAGGAAATAACTGGGATTTCAGATTCAGTTAAAACTTACATGAAAACTCAGGATGATCTGTAGTTCCTAATTACAATCTAGACTGTTCTTTAATCCCATGTCTCCATACATGGACAAGCAAAGCATCAGGCATCCGGCACAAGGCAGACACTCAGCAACTGAACGAATGAATGAGTGCCATGTCTTCATAAAATCTGTGCCATACAAGCAGTCTATGTATTACAATGTTAACTAAAAAGAAAAGGTTTCAAAACTGTATAGGTACTCTGGTAACAAGCACACTTTTTAAAAAACACCAACAACCAGAAAGAAACATCAGAAAGTCTTCAAGTGGCCCGACTAAAGTTACTTCTCTTTCTACAAGTTTCCAATTTTCCAATAATAGGCATGTATTAACCATAAGCAATGAATAAAACTATTGTAAAAATCCTCACCAGTAGTGACTTATTTATTCTGCAGGCTTTATTATAAAGGAATTGTTAGTCAAAACAATCTCAGATTGCTAAAAGGAAAAAGAGGGAAAAAAGAAAAAAGCACTCATTCTACGCACACTATTTTTCTTTCAATATAATTGCCACTGTTAATATTTATATAAGCCAGCAGAAGTATACAGCTACAGCTATTGCCCTCTGAAAGCATCTAACTAAAAACAAAACTCCACAACTTCCCTTTCTTTGGTGATTTTTATTTAGCAATTAGCAAGCAGCAATTCAATCTCATAGCAGTGAGAGGAATCTTTAACTGCGCACATTTTACTTTACTCATCTGCCCAAGGACCAGCTGTTGATAATACAGAGACAAGGGGAAAAGGCAAGACTCCTGAGGGCCCCCCGACCTGAGCAAAGAGCTGCAGCAGAGCTGTGGCTGTGGCTAACCACTTCATATCTGAACTTTAGCATGGAAAAGCGGTGGCCAGGTCAGGCCTGCTTGCGAACCAGAGGGTTGTGAAGCTCAAGCTCCGTGTTGGCAGTTGTAAAACTCTGCCCACAACAACGGGCGCCGCTCAGTAAAATGATTCACTCTTTCCAGAATCAATCAGATCACCAACAATTTAGACAAAGAATTTCATGACTTTTTTTTTAAAGGTCCAAGATCAGACCTTGATCTGTTTTCCTCACGTATGTTTTTTACAATCCATCTTCGTGTTTCGCCAGTTAACAACAGCCCCGTGACTGTTTAAGATTTCCAAAAGTTACAAAGACGTTACCAACAAAATATTATATAACCTTTAAAGTTTAACTCCGATCTCAAGCCAGGTTGTTGCTAGGACTTGGACCTTAGCAGAGGTATCAGTAGTTAAAACCTGCTTAAGAAGCTGGAAGCTGAGCTGTTGGGTTGGGGCCATCATCTCCAGAATCATTCACAGGCTTCAAGTTCTCCGCAAATCACGTGAGCAGGGCACATGCTTTCAGAGTAATGTAGAAGGCACCTTCAAGAGCTGTTCCAGAAATTTCTAATCAAAACATTTGCTCACTCTATCTCTTGATGGAAAACAGCTCTAGAGTGATGCAAGTTTTTAATGTTCCCATTCTCCCCATGAAAACCATCATTATTTTTACCAAGACTACATAATTCATGAAAAACATATTTGAAAAAATGCCTCGTAGAGCACTCTCGGCTATAGCTCTCCATCCCCCTTCCATTTAGATGTACAACTCTAACAGATTGAAGACTTTTCTGTTGATGCCTCGAGACAGAATCAGGCTCCAAGTCAGCCTGCAAGGCAGAGCTACCTAGTCAGAGCCAAGTCCTCGGATGCTGTCGGTGCTGCAAAGTGACACCTTACATACTCAAACCAAAAGCGAAGCTTTAGCCGCCGTGGCTGGGCATGGAGGCCTTTTGTGCCAAGTCCTCGCATTGTCCTGCACCGTCTCATGCCCTGTGTTCCACCCAGAGGAACGACCCACCTGGTCCCTGAGTCTTCCTGGAGAACAGTGTTTCTATGCAAAGTCCTCTCTAACATTTTCAAGTATTTATAACCTTTACACATTTATGACATGGAGATAGAACCACCTCACAGAAGAGTAAATGATCCACTCAATTCACTGTAAACACATCAACAAACAATAACTACTGTTTCAAATATTACCGCCCCAGCAGTCATTGTGGAATTACAAGTTATTCATTAATCTGTGTTGTCATTAAATGAGCTACCAAATGGGATTACCAAAAGAGCACCGGGCACTCTTCTGTAATTTAGGAAGGTACCTTACTACTTCTGCAGAACAACTTCTGTGTGCACTTACCGTTAAAATAAGCTATCTACAGACTGAAGGCTCCACTCATTCATCCTTTCAAATGTACGATGGGCCAGACCTGCTCAGGATCCTGCTGACAACTAAACAACACTGATCCGAACTCCTGTCTTATTAGGCCTATATGACAGTGATACAAGAGGGAACCAGCGATTTAGAAAAATACCTGGTATGTCAAAGCAAAGGATAAGCGCAACAGCAGAAAATAAAGCAAGTGAAAGGCAGGGATAGGAATACTGACGGGGAGGGAGACTTCGCTATCCATCCCACCATACAGAGATTAAAGACGGGGTGAAGATGCGGTCAGCATCGTGGCACAGGGGGTAAAGCCACCACCTGCAGTGCCTGCATCCCATATGGGTGCTGGTTTATGCCCTGGCTGCTCCACTTCCTCAACAGCGCTCTGCTAATGGCCTGGGAAAAGCAGATGGCGGCCCACATGCTTGGGGCCCCTCCATCCATGCGGGAAACCAGAAAGAAGCTCCTGGCTCCCAACTCTGGCCTCACCCAGCCCCTGCCAATGAGGCCATCTGGAGGGTGAACCAGCAGATGGAAGATCTAACTCTTTGAAATAAATAAATCTTAAAAAAAAAAAAAAAAGCCTTGGGTAATAAAAAATCTGAAGCTTTTGGGCTTCCTATGGTTGACAGTGTAAATAACTGCAAATAGGATATAAAGAGAAAAATGAATTTGGCATGCCAACAGTCTCAAGACAGGTATGATGGTATAAGGGGGCTTCCACTGTGGTGAGATAGGGTATTGCTACAAGTACCCAGAGTACTGACGCCCTCTCTTCACTAAGCACTGGCAACATGAAGGCCAGGCAACAAGTTTTATATGGTGCGCATGGCACCCCTGGCTCTCTTGACCCCTGCCCTGGGAGAGACAGCAGCTTCCACTGCCCCTACCCTAATCCAAACACCGTGTCTTCCCAGGACAATTACAACAGTCTTCTTACTGGTCCCACTCATTCTTGGCCTGCTGCAAATCCACTTGATGGGAAAGATAATGGACAGAACAACTGCAAAGTTAATGAGAATTACTCAAGGAAACCCACATTGAGCTTAAGACGCTTCTCTCCTGTTCTCATCTCTCTCAATCAGTTCTCCACGACAAGGCTGAGGACTGGGAATTCAGGGGATGCGAGCATCAGGCAACAAATGGTACACACACAACCAGTGAAATTAAAGCTTTCCATGTGATAAATTTGTCACTGGTAAATTACAACAGGAAGACTCCTGAAGTGCCTTAGGAGTCCAACGGCCACAAAGCTGTTAGAAGGGTGCTTGGGAGCAGACAGAAGTCAGTTTTGAGAAGAGACAGCTGGGAAAACACATCCAGCTATGAATCAGCAGCCTCTCAGTTCTGAGTCAGCTCCTCATGATAAGGCTGTGGAGTGGGAACTCGGGGGACTCCAGGACCAGGAGTGTAGTCACGGTCAGCAGCAGCCCCACTGAGAGGCTGTCATGCCAGGGTAGAGAGCCTGGACCGGAAGGCAAGAGCTGTATCTAGTCCAGGCCCAGGCACTCACGTCCCACATGACCGGGGAAAGAGTTTCCTCAGCTATAAATAAAAGGGTGATGAGGATACTTACTCCAGCTATCTGAGGGCTGCTGAAAATGTCAAATTGAGCATTTCAAAGTTGCACTGCAAAACCATAAAGCCCCAGACAAACGAGATGTGTGCGTGTGTTTTAATACACACAAGCTCAAAAGTATTCACTGTCCCATTTGAGTTGCTCACAGATGACTATTGTATTTATGCAAGATGCCAAGAAATTATCTTGGTCACAGTGATGTCTGGAAAACGACTTCACGCGACCCAAAAGTCAATCACCTCCTCACCCCAAAATGTAGCCAATTTCCCCGGGAGCTCCAGGCAATCAAGCACTGGGGAAAAAAAAAAAAAAAAACCAACCAGCAAGCCCCTTTAAACTCCACAACAAATTTTAATAGCTAAAATTTTTTATCTATAAAACAATTAACTTTTGAATTAATAGTAGGCATTCTCTCCCCCTGATAAGTCCCCTTTCAACCTTCTGTGTACCTCCACACACCAGTCTCCCCTTCTGGAATGCTCACTCTCATGCTGAATCCTTCCCACTCTTTCAGGACACAAGCCCTTGGCCATCTGCTCTACAAAGCCAACCCCCAGTGGCCCTGTACCCAACATGCGGAACAGAAGAACAGAATGAAAATCCTATGTAATGCCTCCTGAGGATTCTCTGCATTTCTTACAGCTCAGAGCGTCCCTGACCACCGCCACGGTTCAACTTTTCCCTTGGATATCCTGTGTAAGGCGAATCGCTGGGTCTCACACTGCCATGGGTCTTGGTTTAGAGAAGAGTGGCCTCCAGGCCATGTGTGATTCCCACACAGTGACATGTGTGGAAACGGTGTCTATTCCAGGTAATCTTGGATCTGTATTTACATTTTTTAATAAATAGCTTTCAAATTTTAATGCTTTAGCTGCTATTATAAGGTATTTATCTCTCCTTGTACCTCAGATACACCATAGTGTTAGTTTCAAGTTCCTTAGTCAGATGACAAATTTCTCAAGGGCATGAACCACACCTTAAATTTCTTTCTGTTTTGCTTGTATTGTTAAGCTAACACCAAGCAGAGAGAAGGTCCTTCAGCAAACTGTTCTTAAATTGGATGTCTTTATATATATTTTTATTTATTTATGTGAAAGGCTCAGTGACTGAAGGAGACAGACAGATTCTCCGTCCTCTTGGTTTACTCCCCAAGTGGCTACAATGGCCTGGGGCTGGGCCAGGCCAAAGCCAGGGGCCAAGAACTCCATCCAGGACTCCCACACACGTGGCAAGGGCCCAACTATTTGGGGCATCTTCCACTGCCTTCCCAGGCACATTAGCAGGGAACTGGAGCAGAAGCTGAGGCAGGACTCAATCCCAGGCACTGTAATATGAGATGTGGGTGAACTAAGTGGCAGTTTGACCTGCGACGTCACAACGCCTGCCCCAAATTAGATATTTTTAAATGAACCTTCTTTCATCATACAAATTCAAGCAGTCTTTCAAATAAGCTGTTCACTTAAGTTCTGAACAACAGTCACTCTCTCAGGGACAACAGAACCTCCTAATACCTAGCTCAGTATGAAATAGAGCCAAGTGTTCTGAAAAAATTACACATCTGAAAATCTGATTGTATCTGATTAATCCAAACACAAGTTAGAGGCAGGCACTTGATGCAGTAGCTTAGTCATGTGTGGGATCCTCAGGGCCTCCTCCTCTGATCCAGCTTGCTACCAGTGCACACTGCGGGAGGCAGCAGGTGACGGCTCCAGGCCTGGAGCCACTGCCCCATGTGGGATCCTCAGGGCCTCCTCCTCTGATCCAGCTTGCTACCAGTGCACACTGCGGGAGGCAGCAGGTGACGGCTCCAGGCCTGGAGCCACTGCCCCATGCGGGAGATCGGATGGAGCTTTGGCCTGGCTGCTGCAGGCAGAACAGAGGATCACTCCTGTCTCTGTCTCACTGCCTTTCAAACAAAATGAAGATAAATTACACTGTTTTTACAGACATATACACAAAGCTAATGCTAACACTGATACCTATTCTTAGAGTTTCATTTATTTTCACCTAGTAGAACTGTTTTGAATGTTGACTTCATTTATTTACTACAAAAAAAAAATTCCCAAGGAAAAAGAGTAAGAAATTTCTTAGAGAAAAGTTTTCTCAGCAAAGCGAATTTTTAGTATCCATGACAGTAATTCTCCTGTTTATAAGGACATACATTCAGGTAAACCAGGAACTTTACTGGCATTATGAATACAACTGCACCCAAGAACTTTACAAGTATACCATTTAATACAACTATTTTCACATTCTTCCCTGAAAACCAAAGAAGTAATTCAAAGGGACCAGTGCTATCCAATGGAAACATTATGTGAGCCTCATAATTAATTTTAAATGTTCTAGTGCCCAAATTTAAAAGAGTAAAAAGAAATAGGTGAAATAAATTTTAATCATTTTATTTAACCCGACATATACAAAATTTTATTTCTATGCTATCAGTACTGAAAATTTAATTTATAGAAAAATTTGTTTATTTTATTAAGAGACAAAGAGACATGGAGGCCTCCCATGGCTGATTCACTCCTCAAATGGCCACAAAGCCCAGGGCTGGGCCAGGCTGAAGCCAGGAGCCTGCAAACTCCCAGGTCTCTCACACAGGTGGCAGGGACCCAACCACCTGCTGCTGCTTCCAAGGGTACACGTTATCAAAGTGGAACCAGGACTTGAACCTAGGCACTCTGACATGGAACACAGGTATCCCAAACAGCAGCTTAACTGCTAAGTCAGATGCCCACCCCAATATAAAAAATTATTAATGAAATATTCTACATCATTTTTTCATACTATGGTCTTTGAAATCCATGGTGCACTTTACAAACTAGCTATGTTTAAGATTTTTATTTTTAATTAGTTTTTAACATTCAGTAGAGCTGGCAGATAAAATTCTAGCAATATGATATTCCCTTCCTGTCACCCTCCCTCCTCCTTCTCCCTTTATTTCTGAAATAACATTTTAAATTTACATTACAATAAAGGCTTAATGCTTCACCAGAAAGAAGTTTAACAAGTAAACATAAAAAAGACCCCAGTTCTGTGGAAATATGGCCAATGGATATAAACAATTCAGAATGGAAAAATGACCATTTCACCCATACACAGTAAATTTTAAAGTTATCACAGTTCATTAGCACTACAGTAGTATGACATCCTTAACTACTGGTTTGACAAAGGTATGAAAGAAGGTTTCACAAAACTATTTGCAGCAATACTGACACATATAAGGATGTCTTTTTAATTTTTTATTTATTTGAAAGGCAGAGTCACAAAGAGAGAGAGGAAGACACACACATACAGAGAGAGAGAGAGGAGGGAGAGACAGAGACCTTTCATCTACTGGTTCACTCCCCAAAAAGTCACAACAGCCAGCGCTGGGCCAGGCTGAAACCAGGAGCCAGGAGTTTCATCCGGGTCTCCCACACGGGTGCAGGGGCCCAAGGAAGAAGCACAATGGTGCTGTTTCCATGGATTTACCTCTGTTCCATTTCCAAACTCCATCATGGCCACAGATGAGGAAAGATTCAAACCTCACCCAGCAGGGAGTGGGATGCTGTGTTCAGAGTCGTCAGCGAAACCTTCGATGTGCTGGAGAGGAAGCCGGCCCCTGCCCCAGGCCTCGCCCCAGCAGAACCGAGAATCATTACCTCCGCTCACCAAACCATGGGCCTGTGCATCCGCCCACCGCAGGTGCCATAAGAATGAAAATCACATGATAAGAGAACTGAAAATTGAAGAATTATGAAGTAACAAGGAGAATTCTGCAAGTATAATATCCATCACTCTGCCTCCCCATAAAAGAAACTATCTCACAGCCTTGAGCCAACTCGGCAGCAGATCTTGACTGACCACTCAGCTCCTTCCCTCCTCTCCTAACCACCACCAATCAACCAATTCCAATTCTTCTTCAGTGTCCCTCCAAGGCATAGACATGTTGTCTGTGGGGGGCTCATCAACTGAAAAAGTGCACTGTATTCTGTGCAGTAAGAACCGTGCCACTCTGTGATACCTTGCATGGCCCTCTTTATACCTTCTTGGACACCTGGGCTCTGAGATTCCTGGCTCATGTCTCAGGGCTACTGGAGTCTCTGCAGCCATGCACACGCAGGTGCACCCAGTGAGCACTCAGCGTCTTAGCACTCTTGACTTGGGACTCGGGTAGAATCCTCTTCAAGCTCACCATTCCCAAGAGTCTTCTCCCCAACAGCAGTGTTCTCCAAATCGCCTTCATGTCAGCCCTCCCCATCCTGCGAGTATGACTGTGAATACAGCCTCCCATCATTGCATCCATCTTACTCCGTCCAAGTCTGCCTTCTGACTGCACGTAGTCTTCAGTCTCCTGATCCTTCCTTTATCACACCCATCCTCGCTCCACTTCTCAACCTTTCAAGCTCTGTGAGTCATCACTTTGATTCCCCACCTCATCTGTCCTTCAACCAAAACCCACTCTAGGAAAAAGCCACCCGTTACCTTCTCCATTCTAAGACCACCAAGTGCTACATAGTACTTTTGTTGTGCAGTCAATTCTCACTATTCAAAGTAGTTTTGTTCTGTAAAGTCACCGCAAACACTGAACCACAGCTCCTAGACTGAACACAGGGTTAGTTTCCTGCAGGCCCCTGGTGACAACATTTTCGTCAAAAATGATTAACATGAAGCTTGTCTTTATGTGCATTTCTGCTTCAAGCCCTTATTTAATGTATAATGTTGCTCCGTGAACATTGAACTCCCAGCCAACCTCACTACAATTCATGCCTGAACAAAGTTCATCTAACACATTTTCTCTATAAGACACACCACAGGAGCTGACGCTGTGGCACAGCGGACTGGGCCACGCCTGAGACACCGGCAGCCATATGGGCACCAGTTCGTGTCCTGGCTGCTTCACTTCTGATGTAACTCCCACTAGTGGCCTGGGCAAAGCAGCAGACATGGCCCAACTTCTTGGGCCTCTGCATCCACATGGGAGACCCGGATAAAGTTCCTGGCTCCTGGCTTTGGCCTGCCTCAGCCCTGGCCATTGCAGCCACTTGGGGAATAAACCAGTGGATGAAAGACCTAACTCCGACTTTCAAAAAAAATAAATAAATCTTTAAAAAAAGAACAAGTAGACAAATCTGGTTTCTGGGTGCCCTGGGTCTCATCTCCTAAGGGACAGTCCTCCACCAGCTGTCCCTACAACCACCACCAGTTTACCCATTTTCAAATCTTCTATATGTGGCATTTACTGCATTCAAAGGCATCACTGTATAGACCCCTCATTTATTATTTGCCACAACGCAGAGAGTGAGGGAAACGAAGCACAGAGGCCACTGCTCACGGCGACACTGCCCGTCTGGGCAGGGCGGTCCCTGGAGAAAAGCAGCCTTCTCAAAGAATCCCCCGCGTTCCAGTGTCTGCTGTGACTGAGAAATTCCTAGTATCACAAGCGCAGTGCAAAATAAACACCTAGACCTAAAGTGCCTGCGGACGCTAAAAATAACGCTACCAATGCGGCTGAAAGCAATGCAGCCTGGCTGTGTGTGGGGAGAATCCACAAACTCCCGTCAGAGAACTCCACCTTCTCACTGACCGCGGCCCCTCCTCCACCTACCTCTCCACACTCACCCTCTACATTCTACTGCGTTAGGCTTTCGGGAAACTGGTGAACAAACTCTAACCATGACAGCCTGGTACTTCGTTTTAGAAAATTATCTGCAGCGGCCAGCGCTGTGGTGTAGCAGGTTAAGCCTCTGCCTCCAGTGCCACCGTCCCATATGGGCACCGGCTGGAGTCCCAACTGCTCCACTTCCAGTCCAGATCCCTGCTGATGCGTCTGGGAAGGCAGCGGAAGATGGCCAAGGTCCCTGGGCCCCTGTCACCCACATGGCAGACCTAGCTCCTGGCTTTACCCTGGCCCCAGCTGGAGTGAACCAGCAGATGGAAGATACCTCTCTGTCCTAACTCTCCCTTTCAAATAAAAACAAAGAAAATCATCTGCAGATAGAACATAAACACAAGAGTGGGTGCTTATGTGTGAGACGCCCACTTCTCACACTGGAGACCCAGGTTCGATACCCAGCTCCGGCTCCTGACTTCTGCTTCCGGCGAATCCAGACCTTGGCAGACAGTGGTGGTGACTCAAGCAACTGAGTTCCTTCCAGCCGCGTGGGAGCCCTGGATCAGGCCCTGACTGATGACGGGGGCTTACCTGGGGAGTAAACCACTGGACAGCAGCTCTCTCTGGGTGTGTCTCTGCCTCTCAAAAACTAACAAAAACTAGGTTAAAAAAGATGAGTACAAACATTATGAGTACAAATACCAAGATGATTAAAAATACACACGTAGCATCTAATTCTCTAAACAGCTAAAAATCTAAGAAAATACTAAGTGTGGGGACAGTGCTGTAGCACCGCAGGTTAAAGCCCCGACCATCCCATATGTGCTCCAGTTCAAGTCTCAGCTGCCCCACCTCCGATCCAGCTCTCTGCTATGGCCTGGGAAAGTAGTGAAGGTGGCCCAAGTCCTTGGGCTCCTGCACCTATGTGGGAAACCCGGAAGAAGCTCCCGGCTCCTGCCTTCGGATCAGCCCAGCTCCAGCCCTTATGGCCTTTTGGGAAGTGAACCAGTGGACAGAAACTTCTCTCTCTCGCTGTCTCTACTTCTCCTTGTAACTCTTGCAAATAAAACAAATCTTCAAATAAAATAAAAAAAAGAAAGAAAACACTAAGTGAAAAAGAAAAGAAAACAACACAAGAACAATGAAGGAATCTACAAAGCTCCGAGGCCCTACCCGAGCGGCTTTGCATGGCCCCTGTGTACAGCGTGTCACAACAGGGAACCAGAGAGCGCACGCGTCCAGCACAGGGATGCACCTTGCTCACTCGCGTTCGGCCAATACACTGCCCGGACCGTGCAAGATGGCTGTGTTCTCTTTCGAATGAAGACGACGTACTGTTTGGGGGTCTCACAAATTCACTTCCAAGCTTCCTTTTAGAGCTCAGAGCACACAGTAGAAACATTATCATAAAAGGTGGTCAGAGTACCTGGGCATCTTATAAGAAATACAGGAAAATCTATAATATGATAGCCATTATTCCACCGATAAGTAAGCACACTGTCCTTCCTAACAGCTGAACTATGAGAAAATGCTTCCCAAGTGGTCAGACCCTGTTATTTTACACACACACACACACACACACACACACACATGCACACACAGCCTGCTCTGTTAGTGGCTCTGAGTTTGGGGTGTGGAAGACAAGGGCTGCACAAGTCCAGCTGAGAGTCATTTAAAGTCTGCTTTTCCCTCTGCCCTTTGAAGATCTGCTAGATTCCACAGCCACTAAGTGCCAGCGTCTCTCCTGCCCACCCTGCAAACCTGCAGCGGCTTTAAGGAGAGGAACCGCAGCGGCACGGCCAGCGCCTTCCCTTCCCCTCGGGTCAGGCGCTTCCTCCCCCAGCAGGGCCGCGCCAGGTCACCGCCTGCCCCGCCCGGCAGCTGGGAAAATAGACTCTCATTACTTTTCGTCATAAAACCATCCTACTCTCCCGTAAACTTTTCCTTTTACATTGTTTTCATTCTTGACTAAAGATGGAGCATGTGAGGTGAAAAAGTCAAGTGGCTCCCACCGCTGCGCCGCGGCCCAGGCACACCTGATTACCAACACAGGCTGAATGGCAGGAAATCCTGCGGGCGGGGAGGCTCCGGCGGTCACTCTGGAATCTGTTCAGCCCAGACGCAGGCCAGGCCAGCACGTTCCACGCGAAATTCACTTTCTTCACTTTAACCTTTGCTTAAAGAATTCGGGAGGGGTGGGCCTTTGGCACAGTGGTGAAGGCGGCGGTTGGGACGCCAGTATCCGGGATCAGGATGCCAGATTCAAGTCCCAGCTCCACTTCTGACTCCAGCTTCCGGCCAATGGGCACCTTGGGAGACAGTGGTGACACCAGCCACCCACATGGGAGACTCGGATCGAGTTCCTGACTCCTGGCTTCAAGCTGGCCCAGGCCCAGCCATTGCAGGCATTTGGGGAAGTGAACCAGCAGATAAGAGATAATGCACTCTCCCCGCCCCCCCCCCAATTAAATGAATAAACAATCTTAAGAAATGAATGCAGCAACTTTTTTTTTCTTGACAGGCAGAGTTACACAGTGAGAGAGAGAGAAAGAGAGACAGACAGACAGAGAGAAAGGTCTTCCTTCCGTTGGTTCACCCCCCAAATGGCAGCTGTGGCCCGCGCTGTGCCAATCCAAAGCCAGGAGCCAGGTGCTTCTCCTGGTCTCCCATGCAGGTGCAGGGCCCAAGCACTTGGGCCATCCTCCACTGCCTTCCCGGGCCACAGCAGAGAGCTGGACTGGAAGAGGAGCAACGGGGACAGAATCCGACGCC
Source organism: Oryctolagus cuniculus (assembly GCF_051225735.1). Taxonomy (NCBI): domain Eukaryota; kingdom Metazoa; phylum Chordata; class Mammalia; order Lagomorpha; family Leporidae; genus Oryctolagus; species Oryctolagus cuniculus. Next base: position 5,598,497 of record NC_142874.1, on the reverse strand, counting down.
CCAACCCCGATGCCCCAACCGGGACTAGAACCCAGGGTGCCGGCGCCGTAGGTGGAGGATTAGCCTAGTGAGCCACGGCGCCAGCCACAGCAACTTTAAGAAGCCTGTCCAACTGTACAGCCTCTTCTGTGGCGGGGAGTAAACTACGCGAAGCAACGATGAGCTACTATTCCAAACAGCTTAGGTAAAGAAACTCAGCTTACACCAGGTCATCGTCTTCCCCATCAGCTGCCTTTTCCTAAAATTATCCACCACAGGCTCCAAATAAAAGCTAAGAAGATAAAGAATGAAAGGAGAACCGAGTTCAAAGATCTAAGATTACAATATGTGTGAGGGGTCCTGGCTTTTTCCTGTAGTCCACCATCTGTCTAGTGCCGGTACGTAACAGGTGCTACTGTGTCCCAAAGAGAACACTGATGAGGCACCGGTCATCCCTATCCTCCCGGAGGCCGGGAGAGGCACATACTGGCAATTACACCCAGTGGTGCAAGGTGCTAAACACAGTGAGGAGTCTGAGAAACAGCAGGGCCACCTGGCCCAGGGGTGGGCATGGGGAGCTATCAGCAAAGGCTTCCAGCCATCAGAATCCCTGCCCCGCGCCAGGCACAGCCCAGACTCTGCAAGGACACCCGTATCTCAATCTCACAGCCACACCAGGAAGTGGCTGCTATTATTCTCAACTCACCAGAGAGAAAACAGCAGCAGGAACACCCTACCCAAGGTTATGCATCTGTCAAGTGACGGCATCAGATGTAAAACCTCAAGTCTGGCTCCCGAGCCTGCCACCTCTTCACCACCGCAGCAGGTAGGAGTTGGTCAGTTCCAAGAGGAACAGAGGACGCCAGTTCCAGGCAAAGAAACCTCTGTAAAGGGAAAACTCAAAACTGTTTGCGGAATTGAGAGACGCTCGCTTTGACTGGAGCGGGGAGTGCGAGGGGAAGAGCAAAGAGAAACGAGACAGGGACGAGTCACGTGAAGGAGGCTGGATTTGAGTTTACGAGTTCCATGTGACCGTTCGAGGTCCTCCAACACCAGAAAGGAGCAGAAGTCTGATGAAAGTAACACACAGGTCCAGCAGCACACCAAAGATCGTTAGAAAGCAGTAAGGCACCTTTTTAGCTGCACCTTCCTAACAGTGTTTGGCAAGTGCAAAACAAGGAGCTTGCCATACTCTTAGGACTTAAAGTTGGCTGAGGCACAATGCAGGAATCAAAAGATCTGTGTTCCAGATCTAGCCCCACCCATGAGGGCAACCAGTGAGCCTGCTTCCTATTCTATAAAACAAACGCTAACGGATTTAGATATAAAACCCATGTAAATGTCAGCACAGTTCATCGGATCAACTATAGCTCAAAATGTTTATCTCTAACACAAAGTAGCACAGTTAGCCAACACGCATATCTTTCTCACCACAAGCTTTGGAAAAGAAAATCACAGGGAAAACAGGTTTGTAACAGCATGTAATCTTAAAAAGAATCGTTTTATTTGAAAGGCAGAGAGGAAGAGAGAGATGGATGGATGGATCTTTCAGCTGCTGGTTCACTCCCCAAAAGCCTACAGAAGCTAAGCTCGGGCCAGACCAAAGCCCGGAGCCCAGGATTGTACGGAAGGAACTCACGCACTTGAGCCATCATCACCTGCCTCCCAGGACATGCAACAGCAGGAAGCTGGATCAGAACTGGAGGAGCAGGGGCTTGAACCAGGCCCCCTGACATGGGATGCAGGCGTCTTAACCACTGCATCAAATGCCGTCCCTAACAGGTGATCCTTAACTATAGCATCCTACACTTGCATGACTTGTTTCTTCTTGGAACCATCACCACTACAACTTCATAGGCCAAAAACACTTCATGGCAAGGAACCGAAATGATTCAGGTAAAATGGCCCCTGGCTAAGCGCACTCATGGGTAGGAGGAATATTCCCAAACTGCTGAGCAGACCCTCCAATCCCTGACCCTCCTCTTCCAGGGCCACTGGGGGATGGCAGGAGCTACCAGGAGACACGGGTCCTCCCATCTCAGGTATAAAGTTCAAAGGCGCAGATTTGGGGATTAAAGGAAACTTCAGGATTCTCAAAAAGTAAATTCAAAACAACCTCTACTCCCATTGCTTCCTATTCTCATGCTAAGAAATTATTCCATTTTAGACAATTAGAAAAATTAAAGGTATACCATCACGAGAAGGGAACCACAAAGAACCACAAGGAGAAAGAAACCTCAATTAAAAACTGCAATGCCAGGCCGGCATTTGGCACTGCTTGGCATGCCCGCATGCCTTATCAGAGTGCCAGCACTCGAATCCCAGCTCTGCTCCCAGTTCCAGCTTTCTGCTAATGCCGACCCGGGGAGACAGCAGGTTACGGTTCAAGTACTCGAGTCTCTGCCATCCACATCAGGGACCCAAACTGAGTTTCAGTACTGCTATTGTTGGTATTTGGGGAGTAAACCAGCAGATGGACACACTCCGTCTCTCGTCTCTGCCTTCCAAACAAATAAAAACAAATTTTGAGGTTTTTCTTCTTGCAGTACTGTTGATGCTACTGAATGTGTGACTCCTTTTTTAGGAAACAAGGAGCAAGAATTCCACAGAATAAGAGGCTCACAGAGGTGTGTGTACTCCAGGTACCTCTTCCCAAACTGCACAGTGTTCTATGGAAAATGAAAAGCCTGCCAACTCCCACCACCACACAAGACAAGGCACAATTTGTGAGTGAAGCAAGTGTGTTCAAGGTATAGTTGGTCCACTTACTTCAAAACTGGTTTTCACAAAACTTCACATGAGGAATAAGCTTCAGACATTCCCTGGACGCTTTAACAGGATACAGTCTTCACAGACATTCCCTGGACGCTTCAACAGGATACAGTCTTCACACTAGGTAATCTAGTTGCTGGCTTGCTTTTTTTCTCCTGGACTCTGCCTATGCAAAGCCAAATATTCTTCCGTTGCTCTGAATCATCCGAATCCCCTATGTATTAACATTTCTAATATATGCAATGGATGAGGACACAGGCTATTTGGTCACTTGCTTTTATGAGGATAAAAGAGCATGAAGCTGTCAGAATATTTATCTTGGACACACAACTGGATTAGGTCCAGAAAACAAAAATAGGGATAAACAAACATTTCTCTGGAAGGAAAAGTAGGAAAAAGCGACCTTTTTAGCAAGGGGTATGAAGACTGAACCTGACATTTTCATAACTGATCCGGGGGAGGCGTGCCAGAAATAGGGTCACATCTGCTGACAGCATAAAACATTTTCCACCTGGATGACGCCTAAGGCAAGCGAACAAAGGCTGCGGTCTCTCAAGGTTCTGTGAACAATGGCCAAATGAGATAAATGGCCAATGAGTCAGATCAGTATAGATAAAGATGGTCTTCAAGCCATCTTTTTTAAAAGTTTATTTTTTATTTATTTGAAAGGTACAATTAGATAGAGACAGACAGAGATCTTCCATCAAGGCTGCTTTGCTTCCGGTCCAGCTTCCCGCTCATGTGCCTGGGAAGGCAGCAGAAATGGCCCTTTTCACCCACGTTTAAGACCAGGATGGAGTTTCTGGGACTCCCTGCTTCAATCTGGTCCAGATCCAGACCCTCTCCCTCTCCGCTGCTATGTCTAAAAGAAATAAATGTCTGTATTCGCTCTCTTTCTCTCTCCATGTTAAGCTGGAGGCCCAGGACCTTGCAAGGAAAGCTTTCTGGAATAAACACACAGCACAAGCTAAGACATTCCACCAAGAATTGTTACAACTGGACCTCAGGAAAGTTATCTGCTGTGGTTCGGTGATCCTGACAATCAGCTGTTAATCTTGACATGAGTCTGAAAAGAACTCTCAAACAGCATTCAGTATGCCAGCCCAGCATGCTAGCGGGTCAAGTGGGGCTCAAGGCAAGTCAGTTGCTCACGACATTGACTTTAACAGCCAAGCTGCAAGGGCCAATATTCAGCCGGAGCAAACAGAAGAGAGCAAAACACAGCAATCACTGTGAGAGCAGGTCCAGCACTACTCGAACTTAAAGGGCAGAAGATTCCAAGGAAGACAGAATGACGAACAAATCGTGACGTGTGGACTGCACCCACTGGAACTGGCCTGCATTTTAACAGCTGCAGCTGGAGGGAGCACAGGTGGCAGCCTTCCCTGGCACACTATCTAAACTAGCACCCCCATGCAATTAAGAGCAGTACTTAGCACTTTGTAAGATAAGATTACTGGACAGCTGGAAGCTTGTCTTTTTTTTTCCTAGCTTCCCATACAACTGCTTCTCCCACCTTCTCCCATCCTCAACACCCTTCCTTTCTGTTTGTAAGGAAAAAAAAACACACAATGGTGAGAAAGGTAACTGGAGCCTTCAATCCCAAATCCCCCGCCTTGAACTAAGTCTGGGATTTCAGATACAGCCACAACCGGCTAGTCACAGAGTCACAGATGTGAGTTCCATTAATAAAGGAAGAACACTCTCAGGAAACTCCTTAGCAAAAGCAGTAGCAGTAGCAGCTCCTGCCACTTAAAATCAAAACAAAAGCATCCTTGTACCTACAGGTTTGTCAAGTATGGATTTTGTCACAGGCTGGGAGGGTAGCCTTCACGGTGGGAGCATGGTGCTATGTATGGTGTCTTCTCTGTTTTGCTGCTTTTGCCCTTTGGAGGTTACACGGTAAAGGATGGCAGAAAGAGAGGGAGATTAATATGTTCTTGGACCCCAGCTCCAAAATCTAAGTTATGGCACCTGTGTTGAGGAAGTTCCTCCGGCAATCACCGCTGAGAACCGCAGTGGCTCCTCGCTGCCTTCCAAGACGAGCCACTTGCCGTCTCCCTAGAATCCAAAGCTCACCCAGACACGAGGTCAATACCTGGACGGATGAAGCAACTGGGAAGCATCTCAAAGAATCCGGAGTCGCTACTTACTGAAAGCTTAATAGGTGCCAAGCACTGTGTGGCATAACTGACATACATTACCTCTGGTCTTCAGACAACCTTGCAAGAAAGGTGATTTCATACCCATTTCACAGATGAAAAAGCTCAGGGAGAGAAATGTACCGAACTCCAGAAGTGAGAAAGTCAGGTTTGAATTCTGAAATACAAATCCAAAACTAAGCCCCTGTCTCCTTCTACTAACCCACCAAGTATAGATTGGAGATCTCCACCTCCACTTTAAGATTATTTTTTTTTTTTATGTGAAAGGCAGAGTTAGAGAGAGAGAGCGAGAGATCTTCCTTTGCTACATTACCCTCCAAATGGCCTTCACAGCCAGAGCTGAGCCAGACCAAAGCCAGGAGCTTCTTCCGGGTCCCCCAGATGGGTGCACAGGCTCAAGCACCAGGGCCATCACCCACCGCCTTCCCAGGCACATCAGCAAGGAGTTGGATCAGAAGTGGAGCAGCCGGGACTTGAACTGGCACCCATATGGGATGCTGTGTTGCAGGCAGCAGCTTAACCCACTACAGCATAGCCCCAGCCCCATCTACATTTTCAAGTCATTTAAATTTAAAATTAGTAATGCTCACAAAGTCAAACCTGGTCCCACGTATCTGACCTCACATAGATATTCTGACTTCAAAACATGTATTCTTAAGAATATTTACTTGAAAAACAGGGTTACAGAGAAAGAGGAAGAAACAGAGAGAAAGAGAGATCTTCTATCTGCTAATTCACTCCCCAAATACCCACAACAGCTGGGTCTGGGCCGGACCGAAGCCAGGAACCCTGAAGTCCATCCAAGTCTCCCATGTGGTGGCAGGGGCCCCAGCACTAGGGCCATCTTCCGCGGCCTGTCCAGGCACGTCAGCAGGGAGGTGGACCGGAAGTGGGGCAGCCAGGACCGGAAGCACCGCTCACATGGGATGCCTGCAGTGCAGGTGGCAGCGGACCTTGCCGCACCCATGTCAATCCACCTAAGGGAGGAGTTTTTCCTCACGTCTCTGAATTCTACCTTGCAGATCTTAGCTCCTCCGTGAAGCCTCCCACGGCCAGCCCAGGCTCAACTGCTTTCCTTCTCGCCTTCCTCTCATCTCAAGCTGTCTACAGAGATTTAGTCCTGCAGCACTGCTTTGAACCCAAGTTCTCCACACTTCCTATCATTTGCACAAGTAACCGCAGGCTCCCCAGAAGCAGCTCTTAGATTTTCTACTGCCTCACACTGTGCAGGACCTGCCGCAGAAGTGCAACCTCTGGGCTACTTCAAATATTCATCTGCAGAGAGAATATGGATCAGCTGTAAGTAAAGAACTAAGAGAGTCTGAATTCTGTCTCACCAGTGAGACCACTCAACGTTACACAAGTCTCTATTTTTCCACATAAATTACAATATTTTAATTCATAAGTTGACTAATAAAAAACCATCCTCATGAGACACCGGTGGGATATGTTACAAGATGATGTAAGTAAAATTAGCACTGGCACAGAGGCCAGCATACTGAAAATGGGATTTTTAAATTTTTTTAATTTTTTATTCATTTATTTTTTATTTATTTGACAGAGCGACAGTGAGAGAGAGAGACAGAAAGGTCTTCCTTCCGTTGGTTCACCCCCTAAATGGCTGCTACGGCCGCAGCTACGACGATCCAAAGCCAGGAGCCAGGTGCTTCCTCCTGGTCTCCCATGGGGGTACAGGGCCCAAAGACTTGGGCCATCCTCCACCGCCTTCCCGGGCCACAGCAGAGAGCTGGACTGGAAGAGGAGCAACCGGGACTAGAACCCGGTGCCCATATGGTATGCCAGCGCCACAGGCAGAGGATTAACCAAGTGAGCCATGGTGCCGGCCCAAATGGGATTATTTTCTACAATTAGAGAAGCTCCCTTAAAACTGCTGAGAAGTAGCTATTTATTGGCATCTTTAAAGATTTCAGGGAAGGGGCCAGCTGTTGTGGCATAGTGGGTTAAGCAGCCGCCCACAGCACCAGCATCCCATATGGGTGCCAGTTGGGAGTCCCAGCTGCTCCTCTTCTGATCCAGCTCCCTGCTAATGCACCTGGAAGACCATCAGAAGATGGCCCAAGTCCTTGGGCACCGGCCACCCATGTGGGAAACCCCAGAGAAGTTCCTGGCTCCTGGCTTCAGCCCGGCCCAGCCCCAGCTTCTGAAGCCATTTAGGGAGTGAACCAGTGGATGGAAAATATCTTTCTGGGGCTGGCACTGTGGCGTAGCTGGTAAAGCCACTGTCTGCAATGCCAGCATCCCATATAGGTATCAGTTTGAGTTCCAGCTGCTCCTCTTCCAATCCAGCTTTTGTTACGGCCTGGGAAAGCAATGGAGGATAGCCCAAGTCCTTGGGCCCCTGCACACACGTGGGAGACCTGGAAGAAGCTCCTGGCTTCAGATCAACACAGCTCCGGCTGTTATAGCCAACTGAGGAGTGAACCAGCGGATGGAAGACCTCTTTCTCTCTGTCTCCCTCTGCCTCTCTGTGACTCTGCCTTCCAAATAAAATAAATAAATATTAAAAAAGTATCTTTCTGTTTCTCTAACTCTGCCTTTCACATAAATAAATTTTACAAAAAAGACTTCAGGGAAACCATTTACATGCATATGTTATGTTTTCACAGATAACATTTAAAATATGAAAATATATATATTTAAAAACAAATGGCTATTGGCATTATAAGCAATTTTTTCCTAATTTTTGATTTTTCCTCTACAATTTTATAAAGATATAGGATCTTTTAAAGGATATTTACCCAAATCACATTACCATATCACATCAACTGCTGTTTACTATATTTCTGGTTTTCTAGTTCTTACTCAGACATTTAAATGTTTTACTATATTCATCCTGTAGATACCAACTTGTTTTTTTACTTATCATTTTACATGAATAGTCTTCATAATCATAATTAGCCACCAGAATATATACTATAATGTTAACATCATAATTTAGCCATTTCCCTGCTGTTAGATAACTGTTAGGATTCTTGTTTTAATTTTATCATTATAATAATGTCTAAATAATATCTTCATGCAAAGAAGTTTTCCATTTTTTAAAGATCTCTTCATGCACAAGTTGCTCTTTTTCAATTCCCGGGTTAGGGAAGCATGAAGATTTTTATGTCTAGATTGCCCTGCAGAAGAGTTCAACCATCGGCACAGACACTCCCCTAGACAAGCGATCAGCAACTACCAGGAGTGAGCTGGGGTCAGACCTTCACTGCCACCTCACCAGCACGCTTCAGGGGACTTCAAATCTTCTCCACCAACAGCCACTAGCATACGCAGTCGGGAGGAACATAAACAGGAGAGCAGTTCGGTAGAAATTCCATCCTAGGTCCTTATCCAAGAAGTAAACATACTGGAACCCACGCCTAAGGATATTCTAGCCAGGAAGTTCACCGTTTCTAACAATAAAGCCTGAAAACAATCTAAATAACCCATCAACAAGGGACCGGTTAAAATGCTTGGTCACACACTAAAACTACCTGGGGAAGATTTCATTTAAAAAAGATGCGTAAAGCCCCAGACCAGACCAGCTCCATTAGCGTTCTGAGACAGAAGTCTGGGCATTTAAATCTCTGCAGGTGACTTTACTGTTTAGCCAGACTTAGGAACTACCGGGTTAAGCAGCACATATGCTTCAACTACCAGTAATATGCAGACGGGCAGATACACCATCATTTGGTGAGAGGGAAATAGAGTATTTGTCTCTTGGATGTGCATGGATTATTTCTGGAAGGATATAAAATAAATTGTTACAATAACGGAAGTCTTCGGGAAGAGGGATTAGGAGTGTGGCGTGGAAGGCCTGTATTTCAGCGTATTTGCACTATTTTATTTTTAACCAAGTGCATTTTAATAATCTTCAACAAAAGCAGTCATAATTTCACGTACAATTTCTCGAGAGCATCCGGCATGGGGCAGGCACTTAGTCCAGTCAAGACGCCCAAGTCCCACATCAGAGCACTGTGTTCGATTCCCGCCTCCCGCTCCTAACGCAGACCCTGGGAAGCAGCAGGGGTGGCCCGAGTAACTGCATTCCTGCCACCCTCAAGGGAGACCTGGAGTGAGCTACAGAATCCCAGCTTTGGCTGCAGCCAGTTGCAGGCATTTGGGGTTTGACCTAGTGGGTGAGAGTGCATATGTGCTGTGATTTCGCTCTTTCTCTCCCCCCACCCCCACCCCCAGCAAACCATAAAATGTGGCACTGTGCAACGCACAGCATTCTCTAACAAGAATCTGCCTCTAGGGTTCACAGGGATCTCCATGGAGCCTGTGCACTTGGAAAGACCCAAGCAGCTCCCAGAGGTCCAACTTTGCCCTCTGGGCAGGGCCAATAGTTCCTGCCACCTCCTTCTGCCCTAGCAACTAACTTACTCAATGTACCATTCTAAAACAAACAGTGACTGCCTGACACGCTTGGGGAAAATGTTTACTCACAGCTCCCTCCCTCACATGGTGCAGGCCCTCATTAATGCTGTTAGTATGGGGCATACTCCTCTTAAGAACAGTCCGATCCACAAATCCATTTTTAAATTAGTTTTTCAAATGGAAAAAGAAAGGATGATGCCATCCTCTTTTTTACAGCACTAACATCATGTAGCCTGCAAACTCATCTCGGCAAGGCTCACAATACCCGGATCACTTTCATAATTAAGTCAACTATCTTTTATTTAAGTTTTTTTATTTATTTAAAAGGCAGAAAGTCAGAGAGCGATGCAATGAGAAAGACACACAGAGAGAAATATCTTCGTTATCTACTGTTCCACTCCCCAAATGGCTACAACAACCAGGGCCGGGCCAGGCAGAAGCCAGAAGCCAGAAGCCATGACTCAATCTTCATTTCCCATGTGGGTGGCAGGGACCCAGTGACCTGGGCCATCTTCCACGGCTTCCCCAGGTGCATCAGTGGGAAGCTGGACCGTAAGCGGCGAAGGCAGGACTTGAACCACCACTCTGATACGTGATGCTGGCATCACAAGCAGTGCCATGCACTGGCCACTATCTTAGGCTTCAGAGAACAAACTGGCTCATTTAGTCCCATAATGTATTTCAGTTTTATAAGCCATACAGAAATCAAGTGATATGGGGGTGTATAAGTATATATGTGGGGGTAAAAGGAGGTGGGAGCTGTGGCACAGTGGGTGGAGTCACTGCCTGTGACTCCTGCATTCCCTATCAGAGCGCCGGTTTGAGTCCTGACGACTCCAGACTTCTGATCTAGCTCTCTGCCACGCAGGTGGGAGACCCGGATGGAATTCCAGGCTCCTGGCTTCAGCGTGCCTAGTCTTGTGGTTGCTGCCAGCTTTTGAGAAGTAAGTTAGTAGATGGAAGACACCTCTCTTTCTCTCATTCCTCACTCTGCCTTTCAAGTATCTAAAAAGTTTTAACAGTATATAAAACACAGTGGAACAGCATCAACACACGGCTAACAATTTCACAGCTTCATGTACTTCTGACAGCTGTGGCATTTGATAAGAGTCTCAGGTATATGACTTGAACTGTGCCTCTTCCCCCATCCCCCCAGGTCAGGGGGCAGGGGCAGTCAGCCAGCAGTCTAGAGCACTTAACCTATAATTTTGATACTGAAAAAATAATTTATTACTATTAATGCAGTGAAGGAAATGTCCAAGCTGTCAAACAAGATTTCTTTTAAAAATGTCATAATGTGCGGGCCCATGCTGTGGCACAGTGGGTAAAGCTGTCGCCTACAGTACTGGCATCCCACATGGGCGCCAGTTCAAGTCCTGGCTGCTCAACTTCCGATCCAGCTCTCTGCTATGGCCTGGGAAAGCAGTGGAAGATGGCCCAAGTTCTTGGGCCCCTGCACCCACGTGGGAGACCCAGAAGAAGCTCCTGGTTTCAGATCAGCACAGCTCCGGCTATTGTGGCCAATTGAGTAGTGAACCAGTGGATGGAAGACCTCTCTCTCTCTGCTTCTTCTCTCTCTGTAAATCTGACTCTCAAATAAATTAATTAATCTTTTTAAAAAGTCCTAATGTGGTGAAGTATCAAGCCCTTTACTGTAATGTAAATTTAAAATATGTTATCAAAAAAAAACAAAAAAAATAAAAAGAGGTCATAATGGGGAGGGCGTGTTTGGTGCAGCAGCTAAGACACTGCCAGGGATGCCTGCAGCCCACTGGAGTCCTGCGTTCGAGGACTAGCTCCGTTTCTGATCCCATTAAAAAAAAAAAAAAACAGCTAATAAATTTTCATTTTATTTGCAAGGCACAGAGACAGAAACGGTGCATCCACTGTTTCACTCTCCCGATGCCTGCAGCAACCAGAGGACCAGGGGACAGCCAGGCCAAAGCACAGCAGGGCCAGGGCTCCAACCCAGGCACTCCAATAGGGGATGCACACGTCCCAAGTAGCGTCTCTCTGTACCAATTACCCACTCAAGTGTGTACTTTGAATTTTAGAAGATAAATTTAATTTGGAGCATCACATTTGAGATTGTTGTTACTGTTTCTGAACCATGATTTTGAAATAAAAGAACTTGAGTAACTGTGGATAATTAAGAGCTAAATGACAACAAATAAGCTTTCCCCAAAAAACTCCAAAGGTTTTGCGTGTAAGAGAAAAAAGAAAATGTCCAATTTTCTGGCATTTTCAGGATTGGCAGTCTCAGGTATTTATAAGGTGTTAAAGGCAAAAACGATTAGACTGGTGATTTTGCTGCTTCTTCTAACACATCCTAAATCAACACCTGTTTTATCTCTTGAGGCATGTGCAGGTTAACATCTAACTTGTCTTTCACCTGTGAAGAAGCAGTTGCCATGACAACATGCAAGCATCCTTACTGGGAATAATTTTGAGGTACCCACTTGGTATGCTGGTTCTTGTTCTGTCCCCCTAAGCTTTTGGGGGATTCGCTTCTACTGCCCACCCACACTTCGAATGAACTGGTTGTCATTTTGATTAGACATCAGTAAACAGCAATCATGCATTTAAATATACATTATATCACAGACATGCGCTAACGATTTAAAGAACTAGAAAACATTCCGAATACATTCAGCAATCAGAGGCATCCAGTTCAGAAGAGACGAACATGCTCAGAGACCCAGAGTCACAATACTAAGCTCTCACAAAGAGCACCCTGCGATACCGCACTTCTCCACAGCGTTAGAGTTAACAGCTGCGTTTGATTGCACTTAATATATTGTATTATTTCAGCATAAAAAGCAAGTGCCAGAAGAAAAAGTAAGTGGCATGATGTATGAGAAGGCACACTGTCCTTTTCAGAAATCCATTACAAAGGCAGCTGGGCAGACTCCGGCTGAGCGTAAGTGGGATGCCAGCCCATCTCCCTCCACCCCCAGCCCACCCTCCCATCCAAACACTGCTTACAAAAGTGCCTGTGTGGCCATGAGAAGTGAGTCATGGATGTTCCATTTACAGACGGGGTGGGGTTGAGGGAAATCACTATTACATGCCCAGTTAGCTGGAAAAGTCCATCCTGTTTTTCCTCTCTTACATGATAACCAGTTCTCACAAACCTGAGACAAAGAATGCTTGGTAAGTTGGAATTCACCAAATATCTCAGCACTGTTACGCTCAAAGAAAAAACTTACTTTTACAGCCAAGTACATGATCTCATAGTCCAGGCCTAACAATTCACACTAGGCTAGGACTTGTACAATCAGTATAAAACATTTGTTCCTCATCGCCCACACCAAGAAAAACAGCAGCTAAAGAAATAGCGCACATTACCAGTTCTCAGGTCAGATTCACCCACAAGCAGCTCACGCTGGCAGCCAAAGCACTTCAAGAGTGCAAGACAATCTTTTTACAACTTCCTCTGCCAAGGAAACACAAAGGCAGAGGGACTTCCTGAAACTGACTTTATAAGCAAACCACGAGCAACACAACCTAGAGAGGCAGCAACAACAAAAACCAGCGTTCTCCCAGGAGCCGAACTCTGTGCAAGGACCATGTAACCCAGTCCACCTCATCACTACCTAAGAGGTCAAACAACATGCAACTTGACAAATCCACATTTTGGAACTCAAAATTACAGTATATTTTTTAGCCTTAAAAACTTTTAATCCAGGCCTGTTAACTTATTCAAGTTCCACCCGACCCCACCCTACCCCCGCCCTAGATCCAACAGGCTGTGCCACTCTTTTTCAGATAAGGGTTGAGACCTGGACTGTGCCAGGAGCCCTGCTGAGGACTACATAGGGGGTCAAAGGCAATGAGGAGGCAGGGACCCTGCCCACCCAATGTAAATTCTGCACACACAGAAGAGGGCAAAGTTGATGGAAAATGGGATTAAAAGTGTTTATCCTGGTGCAAAAGAGTTGGTGAAATCCAAGATACATTGCATTGCCTACAATTAATATAACCAATTAACTTGGCTTGCCAGGGTTTGTAACGAATTTAGGTTTGAAGAACATTATAATTCATAGCCAGCATTTAAAAAAAAAAAAAGGAACTATCAGTTATCTTAACACAGCAGGGAAAAGTTCTATGAAGAGTTTTTATTCAAATCAGGTTTCTCCACAGACATTATCCTTATCCTACTCTCACGGTATAAAATATTCTTAAGACTGTTTAACATGTAAAATGATTTAATTCACAAAAGCAACACGAATTCAACACAGCAAAATCCAAAAATACCAATGACAAAGAACACAAAGAACAATTTTCAGCCGCCTCATGGTAACCACTTGTATGTTGGTGTGCAGTTCTCTCTCCTGCATATGTACACATACTCCTATTTTTAACGCTATTCATATAAATCTAAGTCTTGCTTCTACTGTCTCCAGGGAAGAGTTCTGTGCATTTGTGTGTGTGTAAAATGATTTGGCTGCTACAGAACATACCATTGCTTTAGCATTTTGTGAAACCAGTTTCCTCCTTTGGTTAAGTAAGATTTTATTTTGGATAATACAAATTTGGAAATAATTCTGAAACAACCTATCTCACATTCCTAAAAATATTTCTGAATGCCCAGTCACCTCTCCCAGGTTTAAGTCACTACCTGCTATGCACCTCAAATGCATCTCTGAAATCTCAGGGCGTTTCATCACGGACAGCAACAAGGTAGAAAACCCAACAGGTAAACAGAAACACGCCTTGTCAGCTCTACAGCAAATCTCTCGTTTTGAAAAAATAGTCTCTGAAACATGGTTTATCTATTCCCAGCAGGAATAGTACTGAACGCCAGGATCTAAAAGATTCTTAACACAATCACTTTGTACTGCATTTTACTATTTTCAACTCTTTTATTATTACCTCTTCACCACAACTAACAGAACCGGTGCTGTCGCTTTACAAACGGCAAAACTTAACAACTGCAGAAACAGAGTGTTTGTGAGGCTCACATCAACACAGTACGTGAGTCGGGGCTCTATCGAGGTCCACCCCAATTCATCTTGCACACTTTTCACAGAACCCACTGCACTGGGTGGCGTGGTTCCCCTTTGCACCATTGCTAAAAATAACTACAACAGCCCACGCACGGTTCATGGCAGTTTCAGGACAAGCAGGTCTGATGAGTACACCAGTAGATCTGAAGCTGCAGCATGAAATCTAGCCAGACTTGTAGAAAGCAGTAAGAAGAAATCAAAACTGCTGCTTATGTGTCACATGTCTCATGGGAATTAAAAATGTGAATGTGGGGGCCGGTGCAGTGGCATAGTTCTCTGCCTGTGGCACTGGCATCCCATATAGGCGCTGGTTCTAGTCCCGGCTGCTGCTCTTCCAATCAGCTCTCTGCTGTGGCCTTGGAGAACAGTGGAAATGGCCCAAGTGCTTGGGCTCCTGCACCCTCGTGGGAGACCTGGAAGAGGCTCCTGGCTCCTGGCTTCGGATTGGCACAGCTCCGGCCATTGCGGCCATCTGGGGAGTGAACTAACGAAATGAAGAGCTTTCTCTCTTCTCTCCCTAACTCTTCCTCTCAAATAAGTAAAATCTTAATAAAAAGTATTTAAAAATGTGACTGTGGGGCCAGCTCTGTGGCCAAGCGGTTTAAGATGACTGTGGTACCAGCATCCCCTATCAAAGGGCCAGACTGAGTCCCAGCTGCTCCGCTTCTGATCCAGCTCCTTGCTACTCTATGTGGGAAGCCAGTAAAAGATGGCCCAAGTACTTGGGTTCCTGCTACCCACATGGGAGTCCAGATTGGAGTTCCTGCCTCCTGGCCCAGACCAAAATAAATTACATTAATTCTTCAAAAATGTGAATCTACTAGAATATTTTGCCAAATATCCTCCACCCTACCTTAGCCAAATCGTATGAATGCTTGCATCTTGGCAGCTGGCAATGCCAGGGAAGGGCGAAGTCATGATGCAGGCCTCAGTCACAACCATGCCAAGAACAGGGAGTACATTCCCAAAACTGTACAATGCAAAAATGTACTCTGTTAGTGCTTGATTTATATTACAGTGTCCAGGGTGTTGTTCGCCACTTATTCATCTTAGTGTGTAGTCCACTGTCCTTTAGATTGTCAGCTCCAGTAAGGGCGACCATGGGTGTCCGTGCATGTGGGCATCAGGTGCTATTTGACAATGATAAGTGGATTAAATTATATTTATACTAGCCCTATGGCCGATTACCTAAATTTGTTCTAAGCGCACAATGGGGATTAGCATGAAGGAACGGGGCCATTGGCTTTAGGTGCTCAGGAATGCAGGCGAAGAAGAGTGGAGCCTACTCCCAAGGGCACTTAACACATCTCAGGACCAGGCAGCTGCACTTACATCCGCTCCTCACACCCCAGGCGATACATGCATTTACTCCATTTCACTGGCCCAAAATGAGATACATGCGATAGCCCATGGCCTTTCTCAGCTCAGCCTCCTGCTGCATACATGTTGTAGGTAGAAAGGGACCCACTGATTTACCAGGAATATGAAAGAAAAAAAAAAGCAATATTTCAAACTTAAACCAGACATCTAAGTCCATGGGCATACCCTTCTTTTAAAAAGTCCTATGGAAATGCGCTAGCCTTAAATCCAAGGTAACCAACACCCCAATTCCACTTCCGACTTGAGTCACTGAACAAATCATTCTTTTGCCTTAATTCATCCTTCTGGAACAAAAGGTTATTCCAATATAAACTTATGCATCAATTAATTAAAAGTGAAAAGCATTCTGAAGATCAGCAAACAGGGACCGCACTCAAATTTCAACGCCCACAATGCAATCTTATGATTTTAAGTAGGGTTTAAACCTCACAAATACTATAATCAGAGTGTTCCTGACCACTTCTCTCCAGCATGCAAATTTCATCTTTTTTTTTTTTTAAACTTTTATTTAATGAATATAATTTTCCAAAGTACGACTTATGGATTACAATGGCTTCCCCCCCATACCGTCCCTCCCACCCACAACCCTCCCCTTTCCCACTCCCTCTCCCCTTCCATTCACATCAAGATTCATTTTCGATTATCTTAATATGCAAATTTCATCTCTCTTGATTCCTTCTCCGTCTTCCTAGCCACCTCTTCCCTCACAGGTATGAAAAGGGAGAACCTAGTGAAACACCGAAGAAGGAATCTAACTGTGATGAGCCTCTTTCTCGATAGAAAGATGTGCAGCATGAAGACAGGAGCTACTTACACTGGACGATGTATTTCCTCTCTAATTCAGTGGGGAAGACTAGGGGGGTGTGGGAACAGCGAGAACCTGGAGAAGAGACTAGGAAGTATACACGAATAATGTCAAGGGCAAGACAATTCTGAGAAGAGAAAAGTTTAAAACAACAAATGAAAGCCCATCATGGAAACACAAATATCAAAGGATTCGGCAATCCCTAAAATCTAACAAGTCAGATCTTGGGCCAGCTGTTGTGGCACAGGGGTCAACCCAGCACTTGAGACAGCTGAACGCCACGTCAGAGGACCCTTGTTGGTCCTGGCTACTTCTCTTCTCATCCAGCTTTCTGCTAATGCCCCTGGCAGGCAGCAGGTGCTGGCCAGGGGCTGGGGTTCCTACCACCCATGTGGAAGTCCCAGATGGAGTTCTCGATGATGAGGGCATCTGGAGAGTAAACCAGCAGACGGAAGATATATTCTCTCTTCCTGTCATTCTGCCTTTCAAATACTGAAATTTTTCTTAAAAGTTAATCTTACTTTTTGAGGTTTTTCCTGGTATATGCTAAATAACTGCCAAAAACATCTACCTGAATGCTCACGGGATCCTTCGTTTTCCAAATCTACAAGTCACATCCTGTATTTAAATATACTAACGAATATAAATTCACATTGGGGCTATCTGGGTTTTACCTTAAAACTTCTAGAAATCGACTTCCCTGCAAAGCAAGCTTCCTGTATGAGACACCCCTTCCCCCCAAAAGGCACGTAACAGCTCTAATTTGGCGAAACCTGGATAAAATGAAATACCAGGTTGTGATATTTTTAGGTGAAGCATGATCAAGTTTCCAGGACTTTTCCCAGGAGGGCTGCAGAGTATGCAAGAGCGAGGCCAGGTGAAAGAAAGGCAGAGGAAACACTAGTTTGGTGCTCTGTGTTGGCCTGGTAAGCACTGGTTGACTTGTCCCCAGCCTCCTGCATCTTTGCTAACATCTCCCACTTCACCCCTGTTTCCATGGTGATGCCTTTGGGACACTACGGAAGGGGGTTCTCCCCAAATGGGACACCCCGCTAAGACTCCCAGATTATCTTTAAAAAAAAAAAAAAAAAGAAGAAAAGAAAAAAAACCTATTCAAAAACTTGCCGAAAATCCTAATGAGGTCAAGAAAGAAAAAAAAACAAAAACAGCACTTGGCACAATTTTCTGTTCTCCATTCTACACCAATGAGAGGTCAGAACACTACACAGAACATGTTCCCACAAAGTGGGAATCAAGTTCCCAAATATGGCCAGGCCCTAAATATAGCCCCCCCCTCCTTTTTTATTTATTTTTTTTTTTTCATCCAAATACACCCAATTAAGCTTGCGGATGAGGAAATGGTGGTGGGCAGCCAGGCAGGGGACACAGGAAACAGTGACAGTACAACTCCAGCGTCTCTCCCAGCAAGGGCTGCGGAGTGAGGACACCGTGACACCCATGCCGCTTCCTCCAGGTGCTGCACCCCGGCTCTCAGGGCTGCGTCAAGGCAGGGAAGACATGACCCGCCCTGGGTCTCAAGTAATTCTACCACTGAGAAGGCTCAGCCAGCAGAGGCGTAGAGTTCCCCTCACACGGGAAGCACTGGGTTAGCCCAGAGGAAACGTGAGAATTCAGCCGTGGTAGGTGGAAGTCCTCACGGCCTACTTTTCAAACCCCACACCCCAGACACACACCCACGCCCGTCCTTTCTTACAGAATGAGAGAGGGGGCTGTTTTCCACCAGTGGAATTCGAGAACAAGCAGAACAGACAACACAGAACTTGCTGCAAAATGTGTTTCCAAGTTGCGCTTGAAACTTTTTAGAGGTGTATTACACAGGAGTAACAATAACCCGCTTCTGCGGGGCGTTTTGGCCAAAGAGCGTGTGAGAGCGCTGAAGAACTGCACCTTGCAAGGCGCCTTCCAGAACTTGGCCCTTCAAAGCAGGGCAGCCCCGGGATACTCAAGACCGGGTCCTGGGGGCAGACTGGGTCCTGGGGGGAAGACTGGGTCCCGGGGGGCAGACCGGGTCCTGGGGGCAGACTGGGTCCTGGGGGCAGACCGGGTCCTGGGGGGCAGACTGGGTCCCGGGGGGCAGACTGGGTCCCGGGGGGCAGACCGGGGATACTCAAGACTGGGTCCTGGGGGCAGACCGGGGATACTCAAGACTGGGTCCTGGGGGGCAGACCGGGTCCTGGGGGCAGACTGGGTCCTGGGGGGCAGACTGGGTCCTGGGGGGAAGACTGGGTCCCGGGGGACAGACCGGGTCCTGGGGGCAGACCGGGTCCTGGGGGGCAGACTGGGTCCTGGGGACAGACCGGGTCCTGGGGGCAGACTGGGTCCTGGGGGCAGACCGGGGATACTCAAGACTGGGTCCTGGGGGCAGACCGGGTCCTGGGGGCAGACCGGGTCCTGGGGGGCACACCGGGTCCTGGGGGGCAGACTGGGTCCTGGGGGGCAGACTGGGTCCCGGGGGGCAGACTGGGTCCCGGGGACAGACCGGGTCCTGGGGGGCAGACCGGGTCCTGGGGGGCAGACCGGGTCCTGGGGGGCAGACCGGGTCCTGGGGGCAGACTGGGTCCTGGGGGGCAGACTGGGTCCTGGGGGCAGACTGGGTCCCGGGGGGCAGACTGGGTCCCGGGGGGCAGACTGGGTCCTGGGGACAGACCGGGTCCTGGGGGGCAGACCGGGTCCTGGGGGGCAGACCGGGTCCTGGGGGGCAGACCGGGTCCTGGGGGGCAGACTGGGTCCCGGGGGGCAGACTGGGTCCCGGGGGGCAGACTGGGTCCTGGGGACAGACCGGGTCCTGGGGGGCAGACCGGGTCCTGGGGGGCAGACCGGGTCCTGGGGGGCAGACCGGGTCCTGGGGGCAGACCGGGTCCTGGGGGCAGACTGGGTCCTGGGGGGCAGACTGGGTCCTGGGGGGCAGACCGGGTCCTGGGGGCAGACCGGGGATACTCAAGACTGGATCCTGGGGGCAGACCGGGTCCTGGGGGCAGACTGGGTCCTGGGGGCAGACTGGGTCCCGGGGGGCAGACTGGGTCCTGGGGACAGACCGGGTCCTGGGGGGCAGACCGGGTCCTGGGGGGCAGACCGGGTCCTGGGGGCAGACTGGGTCCTGGGGGGCAGACTGGGTCCTGGGGGCAGACTGGGTCCCGGGGGACAGACCGGGTCCTGGGGGCAGACCGGGTCCTGGGGGCAGACTGGGTCCTGGGGGGCAGACTGGGTCCTGGGGGCAGACTGGGTCCTGGGGGGCAGACTGGGTCCCGGGGGACAGACCGGGTCCTGGGGGCAGACTGGGTCCCGGGGGGCAGACCGGGTCCCGGGGACAGACCGGGTCCTGGGGGGCACACCGCGTCCTGGGGGGCACACCGCGTCCTGGGGGGCAGACCGGGTCCTGGGGGGCAGACCGGGTCCTGGGGGCAGACTGGGTCCTGGTCCGCGGACAGCTGCGGTTCTCGGCGCCTCCGCTTTCTCACCTGCGAAATGGAACTCCAGGGAGAGACCCCGACGCCACGCACTCCCAGCGGCCCAGGCTGCACGCGTGCCGGCTGTTCTTAGCCACAGGTGCGCGCCGGGAACGCCGGATCGACTCCGCTCTCCCGAGACCCCAGACGGCCCCTCGCACACAGGGCGCGGCGCGCGCCCTCGGAACGACGCGGAAACCGCACACTTCCATTCATCCGTCAGGCAGCGCCAGCAGGGACCGGAGGGGGCCGGGGGCCTCCCTTCGCCGCGGCTGCTCCGGCACAACTTCCCAACACGCACACAATGGGCCGCGGCCGCCCTCGGCGATGACAGCTCGCCGCGCCGCAGGGCCCGGGCGCCTCGGCCCACGCGCGGCCAAGCGCAGCGCACGCCCCGGCACGCAAGGAGCCCACGGGAACTCCCCGAAACCCGGGGCACCCGGAGTTGTGCAGAGGCGGAGGGGGCCGCCCCGGGGCCACGCGCGTCCACGGCGGCCCCCCGCCAGCCCCGAAGCCCGCGCCGGGCCCGCGCCCCTCACCTGAAGGCGGGTCCTTCCTTGGGCGCCCGGCCCTGGGCGCACGCCGCCGCGGAGCCGCTGCCGCCGCTGCCCCTTTTGTTGAAGAGCTTCTGGAGCAGGGTCGGGGCCATGATGCGGCGGCGGCTCCGGCCCCGCGCTCGGCGGGCGGCGGCGGCTCAGCGCGCAGCCCGGGGCGGCGGCGGCGGCGGCGGCGGGGTCATCGCGGGGGCGGCGAGCCTGGCGGGAGCGCGGGGCGCCGGGCTGAGGAACTCTGCTGCGCGCCGGTCCTGTGACGGAGCCGGCCCCCGCCGCCGCCGCCGCCGCCGCCGCCTCGCGCGCTGACAGTTATCTCCTGCGGGAGGAGCCCGCAGCCACACGGCGGCGCGGGAGGAGCGCGCTGCCCCGGCGGCGGCCATTGGCCCGCGCCCGCGCCCGCCCCCGGGCGCACGTAACCCGGCGGGAGGCGCAGCCGGCTGGGGCGCGCGGGCGGCGGGGCGGGCGCGGGCGCGGCGCTTAAAGGGCCCGGTGGGCGCGGGGCGCGGGGCGCGGGGCGCGGGGCGCGGGGCGCGGGGCGCGGGGCGCGGGGCGCGGGGCGCGGGGCGCGGGGCGCGGGGCGCGCCTCGGCTCCTGCGAGAAAGCCGCCGGCCGATCTTTGTTCGTGCGAGACAAAGCAAAGCCCCCGAACTTGATCCTGGCTTTGTGCGGGCGCAGAAGCTCGTTAGTGCCAGGCGTGGGCAGGCGTGGGCAGGCGGGGAGGGCGTCTCGCGCGGGGGTGCGTTTTCCCAGGGCTGTGAGGGGAAGCGCGCAGCGCCCGAGTCGTTGGCACGTTTCTTGCATAGCCAGGTTGGGTTTCTTCAGGCTTTTTTTTTTTTTTTTTTTTAAACTGTTGGTTTGGTTTGTTTTGTTTTGTTTAAATTCTTAGTTCTGTTTGGCATCTTGGGCCACCATATTCTTGTATAACCACGTTTACAGAAAAAGTTGCGTGTGAAAGGTTGAGCCCTTAAAAAAAAAAATAAAAGCTAGCACTCACTACATACACACTTAGAAACTTACAACCGGCCTGTGACCAGAGGGCGCTTTCCTAACCCTATTCCGTGACCACGCACACGGATGTTTTACCTTTATCCACAGCAGGTATTACTTGGCTTGGGGAAGGTGGAGTTTTTGTACGTGGGTTAAGCCTTCGTGTGAGGAGACTCTAAAATGCGCTGTAGGACTGAAGTCTTAATCTGTGTTTTATGGCGCTGGGCTTAGTGGGTAACAGCTGTGCTGGTAAGACGTCAGCCGGCCGCTCCTCTCTGGGCGGTGAAGGGTGACTCACCTGTGCGCCTAGGTTTCTTCGAAATAACTCTCCGGCACTCCGGAAGGCCAGTGTGTCTCCACAAAGTTCTCAGGAATACCTACTTTGGACTTAATTTCCCTTATCATTTTTTAAGTTGTCTAAGTGATTTATGTATTTTATTTGAGAAGTGGAGGGACGGACAAAGGTCTCCCATCCACCGTTCACTGCCCCAAATACCTGCAGGGGCTGGGCCGGGCGGAAGGCAGGAGCTGGAGCTGGATGGGGATCTGGCCCACAGGGGCAGGGACTTGGTGCCTCTCGGGGTTTGGTTAGCATGAAGCTGCACCGCGGAGCAGAGCCAGGACTCAGAGCCGGGCACTCTGATGAGGGGTGCGGGCGTCCTCACCGCACACCTGCCCCTGTCATTTGTTATTGTGTGGTTTTCAGGTCTTGGTTGGAGATCAAGCTGTAAGCAATGAAACTTCACAAAGGTTGGGGAAAGACAGCAGAAACTGAAATGCAGGCATTTTTTTCTTCTAGTTTTTTACTGTTAGATTGGTGGGTTAGGTGTTCATGCTGGTGAGCAGTTACCCCTTTGCACAGTTTAGAGGACACAGATCTTGATTTGCAACTCTGCTTTCTCTGTTTCCTGAGAATTTTTTTTTTTTTTTTTTTTTTTTTTTTTGACAGGCAGAGTGGACAGTGAGAGAGAGAGACAGAGAGAAAGGTCTTCCTTTGCCGTTGGTTCACCCTCCAAAGGCCGCCGCGGCCGGCACGCTGCAGCCAGCGCACCGCGCTGATCCGATGGCGGGAGCCAGGAGCCAGGTGCTTTTCCTGGTCTCCCATGGGGTGCAGGGCCCAAGCACCTGGGCCATCCTCCACTGCCTTCCCGGGCCACAGCAGAGAGCTGGCCTGGAAGAGGGGCAACAGGGACAGAATCTGGTGCCCCGACCGGGACTAGAACCCGGTGTGCCGGCACCGCTAGGCGGAGGATTAGCCTAGTGAGCCGCGGCGCCGGCCTATTCCTGAGAATCTTTATTGCATAGGGCTACCAATATTCCTAAGTAGCTTATATATTAGGTATTGGCCTCACCTGTTGTGGCTCATTAAGACATGGCTCCAGGTCTGTGATGGCTGGCAACACATCACCTTTCCTACCCCATCCTTGGTCAGAAAATGTCCCTTATTCAGTCTATGAGCCTAGCAGATTTTCTAACTACTTATTGAAAGGAATCAACATGGTGTCTCTTCTTCCTCACCTACAAAGACTTTCATGCCGAGCCCAGTTCAAGTGTACGAGATCACCCAAAAGAGGGAATTCGAAAAATTCTAGTTCGGTGTGGCTGTTTGGACACGTGACTATAACGTCATATCACAAGATCTAGGTTCAAGGCCTGGCTGCCAATGCCAGCGTCCTACTGATGCAGACTGCAAGGCAGCAGGTGACAGCTGAAGTAGTTGGGTCCCTGCGACCCACAGGAGAGGCCTGGATTGGGTTCCGAACCCAGCTTTGGCCTGGACCAGTCAGGCTATTGCAGGAACTTGGGGACTCTCTCTCTCTCACTCCCTTCTCCCCCCATCTCTCTCTGCCTCTCAGATAATTTTGTACAAAAGAGCCCAGCCATCATCTTCAGTGTTGGTCTAGACTGAGCAACTCTAAAGAGAGACTGTGCCTTTAAAACTATTAGATTACTGCATAAGCCGGGGGAGAAACAAGGAACCACAGTGGTTCCCCTCTCTCCTCTTTCTTCCTGTGCTCCCTCTCAGCATCGTTTTCGTCCTCAGCCTGGTTTTGGCCATACATCCTGCTTTGGATTTTTCAAGTGCACAGAAATCCTAGCCAACAGAATTCTGGGAAGCTGCTCCGAACACTTCCCCCAAGTCTTACGGTTTCTTTTCTTGGCTATTCCAGGCATCTACAGGAGCCCAGTCTTCTGCCTGTCATCCACTGGTCAAGGTCCCTGTCTCCAGCACTGCTTTAATTCGTTCACCTCATCACTCCGTCTTAGAACATATACCAGCCGGCTGCTCCTGTGTGCAGCTGCCCAGAGAAGAGGAATTAAACAATATTCTGAGTTGTTTCCCTAAGGAGGGAAAAGAGGAGTTAGAAGAGGGCTAACTTATTTATGCCAGTCCATTCTGACTTCTGGTGACAGTTCTTGTCTCTTAATTAGTATTTGTTCTGGGCCGGCACTGTAGTGTAGTGGGTAAAGCTGCAGCCTGCAGAGCCATCATCCCACATGGACACCAGTTCGAGTCCCTGCTGCTCTACTTCAATCCAGTTCCCTGCTAATGTGCCTGGGAAAGCAGCGGAGGATGGCCCACGTGCTTGGGCCCCTGCATGCATGTAGGAGACCCAGAAGAAGTTCCTGGCTCCTAACTTCAGACTGGCCCAGCTCCGGACATTGCAGCCTTTTGCCGAGTGAACCAGTGAATGGAATACCTCTCTCTCTCCCTCTCTCTTTCTCTCCCCCCTTCCCCTCTCTCTAACTCTGCCTTTCAAATAAATAAATATTAAAATAAAAAATGTGTTCTGTAAAATGTTTTAATTTTTGCCTCTACAGTTGGGCTATTGTGTCGTGTGGTCTACGATACCAGTTACCCCCTTCTTCCTCACAGAGCAGGCTGGAAGAAAGGGAGTTGTGGGAGAAGGAATAATTCTGGAAAAGGTTTTCTCACTTAATAGAGTCTCTTTTTTCCTTCCTTGGCATGTTGTATGTCTAGATAGAGTGCTACAACTATCTTGGTACAAGGCTGAGAGTGAAACCAAGACTGGAGATGGCCTAGCAGGGAGGTGGAAGCAAGCTGGGTCCCCCCTAGTCCATCCACCCAGAGCTGCCATTCCCCAATAGGTAAGATAATAACCCTGTTATCTGAAGCCTAAAGCTGTCTATAAGAGATTCATGTGTCCTGTTCTTTTCTCTTATTACATAAGGCAAATAAACTGCTATGTATTTAACTCACAGTATATACCACAGAAAACAGTCTTTGCCAATGCTTCTCTTCCGTTTTCTCATATTTTAAGTCATTTTGCAAATCCTTTACAGAAGAAAAATAAAAGAAGAATGAGGAATGACTCGAGGGGGAGCGGCGTTGTGGCACAGCAGGTTAAGCTACCACCTGTGACACTGGCATCTCATATGACTTCTGGTCTGAGTCCTGGCTGCTCCACTTCTATCCCAGCTCCCTGCTAGTGCCCCTGGGAAAGCAGCAGAAGACGATGTGAGGGCTTTGGCCCCTGATACCCATGTAAGAGACCCAGGTGGACTTGTAGCTTCCTGGCTTGGCCTGACCTGGCCTTGGCAGCTGTAGCCATTTAGGGAGTGAGCCACCAGATGGAAGAGCGCTTCCTCACTCCGCCTCTCCCTCTCTCTCTGTAACTCTGCCTTTCAAATAAATAACTGTTTAAAAGGAATTTTGAATATAAATTTTAAATTAAACATAACAAACCCACTGTTTTGTTGTATGTTTTCCTGCATTTGAAGGAAGACTTATGGTAAGTGAGAAACGTCCTTTGAAGACAACAGCTTATCAGCATATAGGAGCCAGGAACACAATCATCTTGTAAATATCCATTCAAGATTTCAAATTTATCTCTAATGGTTCCAGCTGAGCGTTACTTCTGCTCGTTCTTGCGCTTGAATAAACAAAAAGCAGTGCTTTTGAAAACTTCGCTGAATTGTCATTTTGTTGAAGAGAAAATAGATACGTTCTTTGCTCCCTAGCTAAAAACAAATATTCACATTTTAGATTTATAAACACCAATTAGAATTAGCAATTCATTATTTTTCACCTGTACCTCATTCATTCACCCTTGTAGGTACATTGGCCTTTCTCATTTGTTACTTCCAAACTCTGTGAACATATTTGATGTGCCACATTCTGAAAGAGGTTGAAATACATTGCGTACTTTTCTAGAAAGGCTTAGGTTCTCATAAAACACTGGTAAGGAAGTCACTCACAAGAAAGGACTAATTGAGTAAGAATACCGTATTTTATTTTTTATTTATTTTTTTGGACAGGCAGAGTGGACAGTGAGAGAGAGAGACAGAGAGAAAGGTCCTCCTTTGCCGTTGGTTCACCCTCCAATGGCTGCTGCGGCCGGCGCACCGCGCTGATCCGATGGCAGGAGCCAGGAGCCAGGTGCTTTTCCTGGTCTCCCATGGGGTGCAGGGCCCAAGCACCTGGGCCATCCTCCACTGCACTCCTGGGCAACAGCAGAGAGCTGGCCTGGAAGAGGGGCAACCGGGACAGAACGCGGTGCCCCGACCAGGACTAGAACCCGGTGTGCCAGCGCCGCTAGGCAGAGGATTAGCCTAGTGAGCCGTGGCGCCGGCCGTATTTTATTTTTAAATATAGTTGAATCATCAATTTTATTTCAGAGTTATTTAAAAGGCAGAGTGTGTGTGTGGTGGGGGAGATCTCCCATTCACATTGGTTCTCTTCTCAGATGCCCACAGCGGCCAGGACTGGGTCAGGTTAAACCAGGACTCGGAACTCCATCCAGGTCTCCATGTTTGTGGCAAAGGCTCAGTGACTTACCCCCTCTTCTCGTGCCTTCCCAGGCATGTCAGCAGGAGACTGGACTCAAGCCGGCACTCAGTATGGGATGTGGGCCTGCTGCGCCACAACATGGCTCCAAGTCATCCATGCTGAGAGAATTTCTCTGGGATGTTATCACCTGAAGACATCACCTGGTATTTCCTTTATGCGATAAATCTCACCAATATCATTAGAGTTTAGAATTCTGTCCTTCTGAATTCTTCTTCTGATCTTTCAAATATTTGGAGATGTTTTATCAATTTTCTTCTCTTTGCCATCTTGAGAAGAAAATAAAAAATTTTAAACTCTCATGCTGGCGCCGCGGCTCACTAGGCTAATCCTCTGCCTTGCGGCGCTGGCACACCGGGTTCTAGTCCCAGTCGGGGCGCCAGATTCTGTCCAGGTTGCCCCTCTTCCAGGCCAGCTCTCTGCTGTGGCCAGGGAGGGCAGTGGAGGATGGCCCAAGTGCTTGGGCCCTGCACCCATGGGAGACCAGGAGAAGCACCTGGCTCCTGCCATCGGATCAGCGCGGTGCGCCAGCCGCAGTGCGCCAGCCGCGGCGGCCATTGGAGGGTGAACCAACGGCAAAGGAGGACCTTTCTCTCTGTCTCTCTCTTTCTCACTGTCCACTCTGCCTGTCAAAAAAAAAAAAAAAAAAAACTCTCATTAGTGAGTAATAAAAGCTTTACAACAAGAGGGGGCAGGCACTGATGCAGTGTTTCAGTTAGCTTCAGATGCCTGCCTACATGTCTGAGTGCCTTGGGGTCCCGCTCCACTTCCAGTTCCAGCTTCCTGCTCATGCACACCTGGAAGGCACCAGATGATGACTCAAGTATTTGGGCCCCTGTCATCCATGTGAGAGACCCAGATTGAGTTCCAGGCTCCTGGCTTCACCCTGGCCCAGGCTTTGCTGTTGGGTGCTGGAAGATTCTCTCTCTCTCTCTCTCTCTCTCTGCCTTTAAAACAAATAAAACTTAAAAAAAAAAAAAAAGAGTGAAAGGATTACTAAACAGTAAAGAAGTGATGAAAGAAGGAAAATTAAATAAAACACAAAAATATCTCTGGATTTTTTTAATACCCCCTTAAACGATGATGCAGTTTTTCAGACATTAGAAAGATAACGGGAAGGGGAGGAGAGAGGTTGGCATTGTGGCGCAGTGGGTCAACCACTGCTTGCAGCACCAGCATCCCGTATCAGAGCACAGGTTTGTGTCCCTGCTGCTCTACTCCTGCTTTGGCTCCCTGGTGACGCACCTGGGAAGGCAGTGCACTATGGCCGAGTACTTGGGCCCCGTCCTCCATGTAGGGCACATGGTGGAGTTCCTAGCGCCCGGCTGCTGTGGCCGTTTGAGAGATAGTCCGAGGACAGAACATCTGTCTCCTCCTCGCTCTCTGTCACTCTGCCTCTCAGATGAATAAATTAAATCTTTAAAAACAAACAAAAGTATAACAGAAGAGTGATTTATTTGAGTCAAACTTCTAGGCAATTCACAATTATTCATCTTATTGTTTTTGTCTTTTCTAGCGCAATTGAGAATGATTATTGAGAAGTGTTGAAATAATTCCTGGGATTTAGGATAGTGATATAACAAAATGTTTGCAGTTAGAGAAAGTCAAGATCATTAAGATCCAATAAGTTATGAAAGGTTCCAGTAGACCTTGCAAGATAAAATGAGTTTGATTATAGTTTTCAAAAGAAATTAGTTGTTTACTTTTTGGAAAATGTGAGAGTTAAAGAATAAAAATCGTCAACATTCTTAGAACATCTCAGAACCTGGGATTGGATCCAAGGAAGCCCGTGGTATAAGGAGAATCCGTGGTGGGCTTGTTAACGTTGTTCGCAACAGCACTCACTCCAGCTGGTAATCTCACAGTGGCACTCAGCGACCTCCAGCACACTGACATCGCACGAGTTTTCCTGTCGCCTCTGCAACCAGTTCCTCCAGTCTGAAAAGAGACCTTCATCCTTTGGTAGTGCAGGCCTCTTCCGGTTCTAACCAGCCTTGTAGGCTACTCCCTGAGTCTCCCTGGAGCCTCCTTCTCTTGCCATCCTTGACAAAATCCCTTCAGGTGTCTCTTCGCTGCCCTCTGCACGTCCCGCCTGTACGGTCCCCACACACAGTCATCCACTCCTGGGACTCGTCTGCTGCTGCTGACGCCCCATCTGTTACTGAGACCCTGACCTCGCTTGCACGTATCTCTGTGGATAACTCACAGGCAGCCACGCTGTACTCTCGCTCTGCTTCTCTTACATGTTCCCTAACTTGGCGGCTAGAACCCCACTCCCTTACACATTTGTTTTAAGCAGAAACCCAGGAATCGTTCTGAGAAGATCCAAAGTCTTTCTGACATCCACGTCTGTCCCTGTGCTAGTCCAAGCCACTGTGGTCTCCTGGACTTCTGCAAAAGCCGCAGTTGGTTCCTGTCTTGCCCCATCTCAGTCTACATCACTTACACACACAAGCTTTACTGTTTCATGTCACCTTCTTAGCTAAAATTTCTGAGTGGCCGGGGTTGGCATTGTGGCACCACAAAAAAGGCCACTGCTTGCGACCCCGCAGGCATCCCATATGGGCTCCAGTTCATGTCCCGGCTGCTCCACTTCCAATTCAGGTCCCTGCTGGTGCCTGGGAAAGCAGCAGCAGATGGCCCAGTGCTGGGCCCCTGCACCCATGTGGGAAACCTGGATGAAGCTCCTGGCTCCAGGCTTCAGCCTGGTCCATTCCGGCCATTGTGGCCATGTGGGGAGTGAACCATCAGAGGGAAGAATCTCTCTCCACCTCCCCCTACTTCATAACTCTGACTTGCAAATAAATAAATAAATCTCTAAAAAAAGACTTGGGTGATGAAAAATCTGAAGCTTTGGGCTTCCTCTGGTTACTAGTGTAAGGAATTACAAATTATTAATCATGTAAATAAAATAGTAAAAAGATTAGGAGAAAAATCTGGAGAAAGAAGGTACAAAAGGAAAGATGAGAACATTAGAGAATCCATTTAGTGACTTGTTGATAGGTGTTTCAGAAGGAGATATGAGAGAAATCAAGGGAAACAAACCATCAAAATAATAGAAGTTTCCCAGAACTAAAGGACAAGAGTCCCTGTAATAACAGGGCCTACCAGACAAATGTTTAAAACGAACAAACACAAGCATTTTCAGACATGTTATCATTGGATTTCAGATCATCTTGGATATGGGAAAAAGTTGAACAGAAAAAGCTGATCACGAATAAAGAAATAAAACAGATGTCTGAATAGCATCAGAGTTGTCGCTAGCCACCCCTGATGATAGAATGTAATGGGGTATAACACTAAAAACCCAGAAAGGGGTGGGTGCTGAGACCCAGCTCGGAACGCCCGCGTCCCATACCGGAGTGCCTGGCTTTGCGTTCAGCTCTGCTTCCAAATCCAGCTTCCTGCCAACGCACATCTCGAGAGGCCGCAAGTGATTGCTCAAGTGCGTGCGTCCCTGCCACCCACATGGGAGACCTCAGTTAAGTTCCAGACTCCTCGCTTCAGCCTGGCCCAACCCTGACTGTTGGGAGCTTTTGGGAGTAAACCCACCGATGGAAGATCGATCTCTCTGCATTAAAACAGATAAGTGGTTTTTTAAAATCCAGAGGAAAAATTATTTTCAGCCTAAAATCCTTTACCATTAAGTAAATCAAATAATATAGAATAGGCATTGCCAGTTTTACAAAATCTCAAGCATTAAACCTCCTATGCATTCCTAGGAAGCTGGAGGATGTAGTTTAGCAAACAAAGAAATGAAAGCTATGAGAGAGGAGATCCAGGTAAGAAAAGCAGCAAGGGAAATCCTAAGGTGGCAGCAAGTCCCAAGGCCCCTGGGAAACAACCAGGCCAGAGAGAGGGAGGCAGCTGAGGGCTCCAGAGGCCATTCAGAAAAATGGAATTTCAGGGCCTGCATTGTGGCATGGCACGTTAAGCCACCACCTGCAGTGCCTACACCCCGTAAGGATACTGCTTTACTTCCAGGCTGCTCCACTTCTGATCCGGCTGTCTGCTATTGCGCCTGGGAAGGCAGCAGTAGATGGCCCCAGCACTTGGGTCCCTGCCACTCATGTGGGAGACCCAGGTGGAATTTCAGGCTCCTGGCTTTGGTCTGGCCCAACCCTGGTTGTTGTAGCCATTTGGGGAGTGAACCAGTGGATGGAAGATCTCTCACTCTCAGTCTTTCTACCTCTCTGTCGTCTCTCTCTCCCCTTCTCTCTCTCAATCTTTTATTTTTTAAGGATTTTATTTATTTATTTCAAAGCCAGAGTTACACAGAGAGCGGGGGGTGGGGAAGGAGAGAGAGAGAGAGGTCTTCCATCTGATGGTTCACTCTCCAATTGTCTGCAACAGCTGGAGCTGCACTGATCTGAAACCAGGAGCCAGGAACTTCTTTCAGGTCTCCCACGTGTGTGCAGAAGCCCAAGGAGTTGCGCCATCATCCTTTGCTTTCCCAGGCCATAGCAGAGAGCTGGATCAGAAGTGGAGCAGCTGGGTCTCGAACCGGCGCCCATATGGGATGCCAGTGGTTTAGGCCAGGGCGTTAACCCCCTTGTGCCACAGCGCTGGCCCAGACTTTTATTTATTTATTTTGAAGATTTATTTATGTATTTGAAAGTCAGAGGTAAACAGAGAGAGAAGGAGAGGCGGGGGGATGGGGAGAGAGAGAGAGAGAGAGAGAGAGAGGTCTTCCAGCTACTGGTTTACTCCCCAGATGATCACAATGGCCAGAGCCACGCCAATCTGAAGCCAGGAGTCAGGAGCTTCCTCCAGGTCTCCCACGCAGGTGCAGGGGCCCAAGCACTTGGGCCATCTTCTACTGCTTTCCCAGGCCACAGCAGAGAGCTGGGTCAGAAGTGGGGCAGCTGAGCTCGAATCGGTGCCCATATGGGATGCCGGCACCGCAGGCGGCGGCTTTCACCACTACACTGCAGTGTCAGCCCCAATCTGACTTTTAAATAAATCTTGTTTAAAAAATGGAACCTAAATATTTGAGCACTAAAAAATATGGTTGAAAGTACAGAGAAGGGGCTGGTGTTGTGGTGCAGTGGGTTAACGCCCTGGCCTAAAGCGCCAGCATCCCTTATGGGCGCTGGTTCGAGACCCAGCTGCTCCACTTCCTGTCCAGCTCTCTGCACCCATGTGGGAGACCAGGAAGAAGCTCCTGGCTCCTGGCTTCGGATCGGCACAGCTCCAGCTGTTGTGGCCATCTGGGGAGTGAACCATTGGATGGAAGACCTCTCTCTCTCTCTCTCCTCTCTCTCTGTGTAACTTTCAAATAAATAAATAAAAATCTTAAAAAAAAATTACATACAGAGCAAAGATGTTGGAACATTGGGGAAAATTGGTAGGTAGATGGAAAATCAAACAAATGATAAAACAAGGAAATTATTTTTTTAAATTAAAACCTGTACAGGAAACAAGATTGCAGTGAATTATTTGGCTCACTGAGCAATATTTGTATAGTCCTAATGTTAACACTGAATATTAATATAACAATAAAGTATATATATACAACTGCACAAGGAAATGAGGAGGAAAAGTAAAATTAGGGTAGGAGAGTGCAATTCTAGTATTTATTCACCATAGCAAGAAGTCATCAAAGACTAGATTTGGGAAATCAAGAAAAAGTTATACCAGCATGTGAATTTTAAATATGGAGACAAATGGCTGACGCCGTGGCTCACTAGGCTAATCCTCCACCTGCAGTGCCAGCACCCCGGGTTCTAGTCCCAGTTGAGGCGCTGGATTCTATCCCGGTTTCTCCTCTTCCAGTCCAGCTCTCTGCTGTGGCCCGGGAGTGCAGTGGAGGATGGCCCAGGTGTTTGGGCCCTGCACCCCATGGGAGACCAGGAGGAAGCACCTGGCTCCTGGCTTCGGATCAGTGCAGCACGCCAGCCGTAGCAGCCATTTGGGAGGTAAACCAACAGAAGGAAGACCTTTCTCTCTGTCTCTCTCTCTCTCACTGTCTAACTCTGCCTGTCAAAAAAATAAAAATAAAAATAAATAAAAAAATATGGAGACAAATATCAAGGGAATTAATCAGAAAAGTTGAGAGTAGTGATCTGTAGAGCTGGAACTGGTTATGGGTTAGGTGGAGTAAGAAAGTTAAAAAAAAAAAAAAAAAGAATTGTGGGTCCAGCACTGTGGCATAGCAGGTAAGGCCATGGCCTGCAGTGCTGGCATCCCACATGGGCGCCGGTTCAAGTCCCAGCTGCTCTATTTCTGATCCAGCTCTCTGCTGTGGCCTGGGAAAACAGTGGAAGATGCCCAAGTCCTTGGGTCCCTGTACCCATGTGGGAGACCTGGAGGAAGCTCCTGGCTCCTGGCTTCGGATCCGTGCAGCTCCGGCCATTGCAGCCAATTGGGGAGTGAACCATCGGATTGAAGACCTCTCTCTGCCTCTCCTTCTCTCTCTGAATAACTCTGACTTTCAAATAAAGAAACAAATCTTTAAAAAAAATCATAAGCCTTTTAGTTCTATCTGACTTTTTAAATTATACATATAGGGGTGGCTATTGTGCTGCAGCACCTTTTTTAATTTATTTTTTATTTAGTAAATATAAATTTCCAAAGTACAGTTAATGGATTACAATGGCTTCCCCCCCCCCGTAATCTCCCTCCCACTCACACCCCTCCCATTTCCCACTCCCTCTCCCATTCCATTCACATCAAGATTCATTTTCAATTATCTCTATATACAGAAGATCAATTTAGTACATATTAAGCAAAGATTCCATCAGTTTGCACCCACACAGAAACACAAAGTGTAAAATACTGTTTCATTACTAGTTATAGCATTACTTCACATTGGATAACACATTAAGAACAGATCCCACATGAGAAGTAAGTACACAGTGACTCCTGTTGTTGACTTAACAATTTGACACTCTTGTTTATGGCGTCAGTAATCTCCCTAGGCTCTAGTCATGAGTTGCCAAGGCTATGGAAGCCTGTTGAATTCACCGACTTTGATCTTATTCCAACAGGGTCATAGTCAAAGTGGAAGTTCTCTCCTCCCTTCAGAGAAAGGTACCTCCTTCTTTGATGGCCCCATTCTTTCCACTGGGATCTCACTCGCAGAGATCTTGCATTTAGGTTTTTTTTTTTTTTTTTTTCCATAGCGTCTTGGCTTTCCATGCCTAAAATATTCTCACGGGCTCTTCAGCCAGATCAAATACCTTAAGGGCTGATTCTGAGGCCAGAGTACAACATCTTACACCACACCTGGTTCAAGTCCTGGCTTCTCTGCTTCCGATCCCACTTCTTGCTCATGCATCCTGGGAAGCAACAGACTCCGAGTTGGCTCCCTGCCAGGGAGACTCTGATGGAATCCAGGCTCCTGGCCCCTGCTTGGTCCAGGGCAGACATCTGGGACGTTAACCAGTGGATGGCAGAGTTGGCTCCCTGCCAGGGAGACTCTGATGGCGTCCAGGCTCCCGGCTCCTGCTTGGTCCAGGGCTGGCCGTTGCAGACATCTGGGACGCTAACCAGTGGATGGCAGAGCTCTTGTCTCTCCCTGTAACTCTGTTTTTTAAGTGAAATAGTAAATATTTAAAACTAAATGAAATGCTACACATGAATGTGCTTATTTGTGCTAGTGTGCATGTCTTTAACTTTGCTAAAAAATAAAGTTGATTTTTAAATAGTCCTACCTGTGGACTTTGGGAAAAATTCTATCCCTGGGCCTGATCCTGTGCGATTCCAATCTAGGAAAGCTGAAGTGAGACTCGGGAAACTTTTCACTATGACTTCAAGAAATGTGGAAGCAGACACTCCACAGGCAATTCTTTGGAAAATATCACTCAGACCTCTAAAATATGCAAAGTATTCCAAGAATGTGTAGCTTTTTTGGAAACAGCCCATAGTTTTTCAAATTCTTTTTGATGCCTCATACCCAAAAAAGTTTAAAAATTGCTGTTCTCTGCTTCCTGCCTGCCTGCCTGCCTTCCAAGAGTAATTGAGATTCCATCTGTTACTCAAGGTCAGATGTGGACTAAGTACTTTATAAGCCTCAGTACATGATGGAGACTAGAAAGCACCGGCTAAACTTCCATCCCATTGCTCAGCCTATTGCCACGGTGAATAGCGGTGCATTTTTTACCCGCCGTGTATTGGATGTAAACATAATGGCTTGAAAAACTTAGTGTGAATTCGTCAGCACCTACTGTGATGTTGACCAACTCTGCAGTTAAATTATATTCAGTTGTTCAGTTATTCACTTGAAAACAATGTAGTCAATTGATGGTATTTTTAATGGTATAACAGTCCAACTAGAAAAGCTTAATGCAAATACTTTGACAATCTTTTACCTCTAGTCATTTTAGTAATTTTATGGTACAAACCAGCCTTTCTCCAGTTTTCTCAGCCCTTTAAAAGTTGTTTTTGTCTTTTTAAGATGTCACTAGAACTTCTGAGGTATGATTTTGATTAAACTAGAAAATTTGGTAAAATTTGGTAAAATGTGATTTTTACCAAAATGGAAGGTATTAACTTTTTTTAAAAAAAAAGATTTATTTATTTACTTGAAAGTCAGAGTTACACAGAGAGAGAAGGAAAGACAGAGAGAGAGTGAGAGAGAGAGAGACAGAGAGAGGTCTTCCATCTGCTGTTTCACTCTCCAACTGGCTGCAGCAGCCGGAGCTGCGCCAATCTGAAGCCAGAAGCCAGGAGCTTTTTCCGGGTCTCCCACGTGGGTACAGGAGTCCAGGGACTTGGGCCATCTTCTACTGCTTTTCCAGGCCACAACAGAGAGCTGAATCAGAAGAAGAACAGCCTGGACACAAACTGGCACCCATATGGGATGCCGGCACTGAAGGTGGTGGCTTTACCTATTATGCAACAGAGCCGGCCCTGGTGTCAACTTTTGATTCATATTTTAACCATGTACATTATGTTACTGAAATTAGATTTATTTTGGTGAAAACATACAAAAAATATAGTAAATGTTAAACATTTAAAAAGATATTCCATAGATTAACACAAACCAGTAGATGGCAAGTTCATGTTTGTTTAATGAACTGTAACATAGCATGGCCATTGTTAGTATCTAAGTTTACTATGCACTAATTAGCATATCAAACATTCCTCATTCATACATCCAGTCTTCTCCGACAACATTGGGTGTGACACATCAATTCTTAGAAATCAGAGCAAGCACGTCCGTAGCACTTGCTGTGTCTCATGTATCAATCTAAGCATTTTCCTGGCAACAATTCTATGAAGGAAACATTTTTTTATTTTTTTAAGATTTATTTATTTATTTATTTGAGAGGTAGAATTACAGACAGAGAGAGGGCGAAACAGAAAGAAACGTCTTCCATCTGCTGTTCACTCCCCAAATGTCCACAACAGCTGGGGCTGGTCCAATCTGAAGCCAGGAGCCAGGAGCTTCTTCTGGGTCCCTCATGCAGGTGCAGAGGTCCAAGCACTTGGGTCATCTTCTACTGCTTTCCCAGGCCATAACAGAGAGCTGGATGGCAAGTGGAACAGCTGGGGCTTGAACCAGCGCCCATATGGTTTGCCAGCACTGCAGGTGGTGGCTTTACCCACTACACCACAGTGTAGACTGCAATGTTTGTTTTTACTTATTTGAAAGGATGAGTGTGCGTGGGGGAGAGAGAAAGAGATCTTCTATCAACTGGTTCACTCTCAAATGCCAACAAAAGCCAGGGCTGGATCAAGCCAAAGCCAGGATCCGGAACTCCACTGAGGTGAGTGGCAGGGACTTGAGTCATCATCTGTCGCCTCTCATGATGCACATTAGCAGGAAGCTGATTGGAAGCAGAGTAGCCAGGACTCAGTTTAGCCAGTACGATATGGCATGCAGGTACTCTAAGCAGCAGCTGAAGCCCCTGTACCACAACACCCACCCTGGAAAGTATCTCCATTTTCCAGATTGCAAAGCTGGTGCACAAAGTTACATAACTGCATGTGGACAGGCAGTGGTTTGAGCTCTTCAATCTGGCGCCAAAATCTATCCTCTTAACTACTGTGCTATATACTCTCACGGGGCCAGCTATCACAGAACAGTCCCCAAAACAACCACATCAGTATACAGCTGGCCTTCCATTATCCAGGGGCTCCACACCCTTAGGTTCAGCCAACCACAGATGGAAAATATACTTTCTGGGGCCGGCGCTGTGGTGCAGTGTGTTAACACCCTGGCCTGAGGCACCTGTATCCCATATTGATGCCGGTTCAAGACCCGTCTGCTCTACTTCTTCTTCTATTTTTTGTTATTTAGTAAATATAAATTTTCAAAGTACAGTTAATGGGTTGAAATGGCTCCCCCCCCATAATTTCCCTCCCACTCATACCCCTCCCATCTCCTGCTCCCTCTCCCATTCCATTCACATCAAGATTCATTTTCAATTATCTTTATATACAGAAGATTGATTTAGTATATATTAAGTAAAGATTTCATCAGTTTGCACCCACACAGAAACATAAAGTGTAAAATACTGTTTGGTACTAGTTATAGCATTACTTCACATTGGATAACACATTAAGGACAGATCCCACATGAGAAGTAAGTACACAGTGACTCCTGTTGTTAACAATTTGACACTCTTGTTTATGGCATCAGTAATCTCCCTAGGCTCTAGTCATGAGTTGCCAAGGCTATGGAAGCCTGTTGAATTCACCGACTTTGATCTTATTCCGACAGGGTCATAGTCAAAGTAGAAGTTCTCTCCTTCCTTCAGAGAAAGGTACCTCCTTCTTTGATGACCCATTCTTTCCACTGGGATCTCACTCACGGAGATCTTTCTTTTTTTTTTTTTCCCCAGAGTGTCTTGGCTTTCCATGCCTAAAATACTCTCATGGGCTCTTCAGCCAGATCCGAATGCCTTAAGGGCTGATTCTGAGGCCAGAGTGCTATTTAGGACATCCGCCATTCTATGAGTCTGCTGTGTATTCCGCTTCCCATGATGGATCATTCTCCCTTTTTGATTCTATCAGTTAGTATTAGCAGACACTAGTCTTGTTTGTGTGATCCCTTTGACTCTTAGACCTATCAGTGTGATCAATTGTGAACTGAAATTGATCACTTGGACTAGTGCGATGGCATTGGTACATGCCACCTTGATGGGATTGTATTAGAATCCCCTGGCACGATTCTAACTCCACCATTTGGGGCAAGTCCAACTGAGCATGTCCCAAATTATACATCTCCTCCCTCTCTTATTCCCACTGTTATATTTAACAGGGATCACATTTCAGTTAAATTTCAACACTTAAGAATAACTGTGTGATAATTACAGAATTAAACCAGTAGTATTAAGTAGAACAGACAAAAAAATAATAAGAGGGATAACGTATTAAGTTGTTCATTAACAGTCAGGGCTATGCTGATCAAGTCACCGTTTCTCATAGTGTCCATTTCACTTCAACAGGTTTCCTTTTTGGTGTTTAGTCAGTTGTCACCGATCAGGGAGAACATATGATATTTGTCCCTTTGGGACTGGCTTAATTCACTCAGCATGATGTTTTCCAAATTCCTCCATCTTGTTGCAAATGACCGGGTTTCGTTGTTTTTGACTGCTGTATAGTATTCGATAGAGTACATGTCCCATCATTTCTTTATCCAGTCTACTGTTGATGGGCATTTGGGTTGGTTCCAGGTCTTAGCTATTGTGAATTGAACTGCAATAAACATTAATGTGCAGACAGCTTGTTTGTTTGCCAATTTCATTTCCTTTGGGTAAATTCCAAGGAGTGGGATGGCTGGGTCGAATGGTAGGGTTATATTCAGGTTTCTGAGGAATCTCCAGACTGACTTCCATAGTGGCTTAACCAGTTTGCATTCCCACCAACAGTGGGTTAGTGTCCCTTTTTCCCCACATCCTCTCCAGCATCTGTTGTTGGTAGATTTCTGTATGTGAGCCATTCTAACTGGGGTGAGGTGAAACCTCATTGTGGTTTTGATTTGCATTTCCCTGATTGCTAGTGATCTTGAACATTTTTCATGTGTCTGTTGGCCATTTGGATTTCCTCTTTTGAAAAATGTCTATTGAGGTCCTTGGCCCATCTCTTAAGTGGGTTGTTGGTTTTGATGTTGTGCAGTTTCTTGATTTCTTTGTAGATTCTGGTTATCAACCCTTTATCTGTTGCGTAGTTTGCAAATATTTTTTCCCATTCTGTTGGTTGCCTCTTTACTCTCCTGACTGTTTCTTTTCCGGCTGCTCTACTTCTGATCCAGCTCTCTGCTATGGCCTGGGAAAGCAATAAGAAGATGGCCCAAGTCGTTGGGCTCCTGCACCCACGTGGGAGACCCGGAAGGAGCTCCTAGCTCCTGACTTCGGATTGGCACAGCTCTGGCCATTGTGGTCAATTGGGGAGTGAACCAGTGGATGGAAGACCTTTCTCTGTCTGTGTCTCTGTCTCTCTCTCTCTCTGTATAACTCTATCTTTCAAATAAATAAATAAATCTTTTATTAAAAAAAGAAAATATACTTTTCATTGTGTCTGGACTGAACAAATACAGACTGCGTTTCTTGCCATTTTCCCCTAAGCAACGCAGTATAACAGCTATTTGCTTGAGATACTATGAATAGTCCAGGGATGATTTAAAGTGTATGGGAAGATGTGTTTAGGTCACATGCAGCTGCTATACTATTTTATATAAGACTTAAACACCCAAGTATTTGACCAAGACCTGGAACCAGTCTCCATTGAATAATGAAGAATACAGATTTTAATGATACATTTTAAAAGAAACGTATCACTAATGATTTTTTTTCCATTGGAACAGTTTATCAACCAGCATCTTGTGTTACCCTCATGTTTCAGAGAACACATTTTCTGAAACTGTGACATAAGTAATGTCAGGAAATTTCCATTTCAATCATTCCTCTTTGGTTATGGTTCCTTCTCTCAGCTCTTTCTGAATTTAGGTGCCTCTCTTCAGCTGTATCTCTTTGAAGACATACTATTGGAGACACTTTCATGTAATTTTCTGGGTATCCAATATGGTTTCTTAACAGGCCTGCTCCAGTTATATGCTTATTCTTTAAGTTTCTGAACAATTTTCTTTTTCTTTTTAAAGATTTATTTATTTTATTTTAAAGGTAAAGTTATGGAGAGGCAGAGGCACAGAGAGAGAGAGAGAAGCCTTCCATCTGCTATTCACTCCCCAAATGGCCACAGTGGCCGGAGCTATGCTGATCCTAAGCCAGGAGCCAGGAGCTTCTCCCAGGTTTCCCACGTGGGTGCAAGGGCTCAAGGACTTGGGCCATATTCCACTGCTTTCTCAGGCTACAGCAGAGAGCTGGATTGGAAGTAGAGCAGCTGGGACTCGAACCAGCGTCCATATGGAATGCCGGTGCTACAGGCAGTGGCTTCACCCACTATGCCGCAGCATCAGCCCCTGAACAATTTTCTAATGCAAGTGTAAACAGAGTCGGTCACCAACACACATCTCATTAAAGAAATGTTAAACCAGGTTACCTCATTGCAAAAGGGTCCTGTGAAGTCTAGATTTTCCAGCAATTTGATAACTTAGATAACAGCCACAGAGTTTGTTATCATTCTTTGACATCCTTGAACTGATATTTCTATTCTAGTTCTCTCACATGATTTTATCTTAATGTAAATGTTTTTTACACTTGAATGATTACTTGTTTATGTTTTGTAACAAAATATGCATATAAATTTAATGTCCTTAATAAATGCTGTGAATATTCAAATATTCTATCCTTTTAGTTATTAGTAGTAAATTGGTAAATAACAAAGTTGTGATTCTTAAGCATAGAAGATTGCATTGTTACTGCATTTCCCAATGACATAGATTCAGTTCACTTCTGTGGGTGAAGATCACACATTGCAAGACTGAGACAGAGTGACTATTGATATCTTTTCTTTGTTTTTAAAGCAGAAGTGCTAGGAAACCATGTTTACCTAAATAAGTACAGGAGAATGAGATGAATTTTGTAACAGCATTATGACTTTTTTCCAAAATGTTTTAAAAATCACTGTCTTCTAACATCAAAAATTAGACTAATATCCAGCATGTAAAAAATTGTTAACAGAAGTTAGTATTGGGGCTGGCATTGCGGCACAATGGGTTGCGCAGCCACCTACAACAAACGGCATCCCTTACGAGTAACTGATCAAGACCCAGCTGCTCCATTTCTGATCCGCTCCCTGGATCCAGCTAATGTGTATGGGAAAGCAGCAGAAGATGGCTCAAATCTTTGGGTTTCTGTACCCACGAGGGAGACCCAGATGAAACTCCCGGCTCAGCCTGGCACAGGCCTGGCTGTTGTGGCCTTCTGGGGAGTGAAGGAGTGGATACAGGATCTCTTTCTGTATCTTTCTTACCCATTCATCCACTTATGGGCACTTAGGCTGATTCCATATATCTTGGTTATTGTGAAAAATGCTATAATGAACATAGGAGTGTAGATATCTTTTCAATTTACTGATTTCAATTCTTTTGGGCATATACTCTGAAATGGGTTTACTGGTTAGTCTCTTTCAAAAAAAAAAAAAGGTGTGTGTTGGAGAGTTGTCCTGGTGTTGTGGTGTGGCAGGTTAAGGTATTCCTTGAGACGCCAGCACCCTATGAAGTGTGGGTTCGAGTCCCAGCTACTCTGCTTATGATGCACATTCCTGCTAATGCACCTGGGCAGGCAATGAATGATGGCCCAAGTGTTTGACCCCTGCCGCCCACTGGGGAGACCTGGACGTATGTACTGACCCCTGGCTGCAGCTTGTCTCAGACCTGGTTGTTGTGGCCATTTGGGGAGTGAACCATTGGATGGAAGATTCTCTCTTTGTGTGTGTGTGTGTGTGTGTGTGTGTGTCCCTCTCTCTTTGATACTCTGCCTTTCAAATAAATCAAGAAATAAATGTTTAAAAAAAAAAAAAAGCTTGGAGGGGCTCATATACCTTTCCCAGTAGGTTTTAAAAATGCTTACGGTTTTTATTTTTTATGTATTTGAGAGACAGAGAGAGAAATCCCATTTCTGGTTTACTCCCCAAACTAGTGTAATGGCCAGGGGCACAAAAAGCTGACACCAGGAGCCAGGAATTCAGTCCAGGACTCCCACATGGTTGACAGGGATCCAACCACTTGAGCATCAACTGCTGCCTCGCAGGGTCCACACAGACAGGAAGCTGGACTCAGAGTGGAGCTGAGACTCAGACTTAAGCACTCTGATTTGGGATTACTTTGTCAAATTTTTAAAAGTTGAGTTGAACTATTAGAAATTCATCGACATTTAGATTAATTTTGGCATATTTCATATCCTTTCCATATCAAATCTTCTCATCCAGGAACCCAGTAAGTCTCTCCATTTATGCAAGCCTTGTTTCTTATCACACAATAAAGTTTCAAAAATTATTTATGTATTTTATTGATTTGAAAGGCAAAGTGGGCCGGCGCCACAGCTCACTAGGCTAATCCTCCACCTGCAGTGCCGGCACACCGGGTTCTAGTCCTGGTCGGGGCGCTGGATTCTGTCCCGGTTGCTCCTCTTTCAGTCCAGCTCTCTGCTGTGGCCCGGGAAGGCAGTGGAGGATGGCCCAGGTCCTTGGGCCCTGCACCCGCATGGGAGACCAGGAGAAGCACCTGGCTCCTGGCTTTGGATCAGCGCGGTGCGCTGGCTGTAGCGGTGCCAACCGC
Organism: Oryctolagus cuniculus; assembly: GCF_051225735.1. Taxonomy (NCBI): domain Eukaryota; kingdom Metazoa; phylum Chordata; class Mammalia; order Lagomorpha; family Leporidae; genus Oryctolagus; species Oryctolagus cuniculus. The sequence continues at coordinate 5,556,564 of NC_142874.1, read as the reverse complement.
AGCAGCCATTGGGAGGTGAGCCAACAGTAAAGGAAGACCTTTCTCTCTGTCTCTCTCTCTCACTGTCCACTCTGCCTGTCAAAGAAGAGAAGAGAAGAGAAGAGAAGAGAAGAGAAGAGAAGAGAAGAGAAGAGAAGAGAAGAGAAGAGAAGAGAAGAGAAGAGAAGAGAAGAAAGGCAAAGTGACAGAGAGAGAGAGACAGAGCTCCATCTCCTATCTACTGGTTTCCTCCCCAAATACCTGCACTAGCTAGAGGTGGGCCAGGCCAAAGGCCGGAGGTAGGAACTCAGTTTGGGTCCCTCACATGGGTGGCAGGGACCCAGCAATTTGAGCCATCCCCCGCTACTTCCCAGGGTGCGCATCACCAGGAAGCTGGAACTGGGAGTGGAGACTCGAATGCAGACAATTCAGTAGGTGGGAGGCAGGTGTCCCAAGCCACATCTTAACTACACGAAATGCCTGCCCTTCCCCAATACAGCGTGATGGTTGTCTTTTTATAGTTTTTAAAGTAATATAAGATATATTCACATGCCTTAAGTACATTCCTTCTTTCTTCTCCCTTCCTCCCTTCCTCTGTTGTCTCGTCATCCCGGATTATAAACTCTCGCAGAGTTGGGAGTGGAGTGTCCTTATCATTGCTCCAGTGTCTGAGGACTAGACTGGCTGCCAAGGGAAGAAATACTCACCAGATAAATAAATGAATGAAAGACTTGATTCATAAACTAGACATTTAACAGGAGAAACCGGGAGATGTGCCAGGAAAGGCCCAAGAATTGCAGTTCCCCAAAGATGGGTGACAAATCGCAGCTTGCTGACACCACTTGGCAGGAATTTGTCCTGACCCCGGCGAGGCTTGGGCTACAACTTGGTGAACAGAGCTCCTGGGGAGTGTGTGTCGCCTGTCCTCTGGGCTTCCCTTTTGACTTGGTTCCCAGAGGAGGCTGAGGGAGACCTCTAGGAACCATCAGAACTTCAAGCCCGAACCCTGAGTCGAGCCTCCGCCCTCCCCCGGGGGCAGAGTGCCACTGCTTTCTGCTTTTCTCCCTCTGTGCAGGAATTCACGCCATGCTTCCCCCACTTCTGTGTGCAGTGGCAGGAGCCAACACCCGTCCTCAGGGTTCCGGGAAGACCTCCTTCCTCACTGCCTCGTGATCCTCACAGCCTGAAGCCATCGGGATCAGTCCTGTTGTCCGTGTCCTTGTTTACAGCAACACTGCTGGGAGCCGGGAGCTCCGTGGCACCGCTGCCTCCCGGCTCCAATCCCCCTGCGGCCCTCCAACCCTCTTCTCTTCCCTTTCCACCCCTCCGTGCTCTGACAGCCCTCCCCTTCTGCTCACGTTGTGCCTGTCTGTCAGCAGCCGGTCCCTACACGGCGCGGTGTGGCTGCACCGAAACCAGGATCCCCTAGATCCCAGGTCCCTGCAGCCCTCCCTAGAGGCGGCTCTTCCCTCTGCCCCCTCCCCACTGACACTGGGACTGGAGGTGAGAGGGAGGTTCCCCTTGCTCCTCATTGCCACCTCCAGTCACTCCTCCTACCAAAAAATCCTGGCCTTGGCCGGCGCCGCGGCTCACTAATCCTACGCCTGCGGTGCCTGCACCCTGGGTTCTAGTCCCGGTTGCTCCTCTTCCAGTCCAGCTCTCTGCTGTGGCCTGGGAAGACAGTGGAGGATGGCCCAAGTGCTTGGGCCCTGCACCTGCATGGGAGACCAGGAGGAAGCACCTGGCTCCTGGCTTCAGATCGGCGCAGCGTGCCTGCTGCAGCGCACCGGCCACAGCGGCCATCTGGGAGGTGAACCAACGGAAGGAAGACCTTTCTCTCTGTCTCTCTGTCTCTCTCTCTCACTCTCTAACTCTGCCTGTCAAAAATTAAAAATTAAAAAATTTTTTTAAAAAATCCTGGCCTTGGCCCTCATGTCACCAGGTCCTACTACCTGCTAGCCTCATTGTCACCTGTTCTCATTTTTCAAAAGCTTTAGAGATGGTGTATGGTTGCTTTCTCCAACAGAACTCCTAGCATAATTCTAAAAATTTTTTTAAAGAAAATATTTATTTATTTGAAAGCTGGAGTGACAGAGAGGGAGAGACAGGAAGAGATCTTCCATCTGCTGGTTCCCTCTTCAAATGGCCACGTTGATCAAGGCTGGGCCAGGCTGAAGCCGAGAGCCAGCAACTCCATCCTAGCCCCCCACATGCGTGGCAGGGATCCAAGGACTTGAGCCACACTGGGCTGCCTTCCCAGGTGCACCAGCAGGGAGCGGGATAGGAAGTGGAGCAGCTGGGACTTGAACTGCTGCTGCAGGATGCAATGTGGGTGCCACAGGCTGAACCTGCTCTGCCTCAGTGCTGGCTCCAGTTCCGAGCCATTGCAATATCCACTGTGGTCATCATCTCCAAATGGCCTCGCCTCAGTTCCTTTCTCCTGGGAGTTCGCCTTTCACCCTCCCCAAGTCGCTCGCTGTGAGACCGAACCTCAGACCTCACATAATCAGCACAGTCACCCACATTCTCTCTCCTTTTTTTTTTTTTAAAAGATTTATTTATTTACTTATTTGAAAGTCAGAGTTACACACAGAGAGGAGAGACAGAGAGGAAGGTCCTCCATCTGCTGGTTCACTCCCCAATTGGCTGCAATGGCCGGAGCTGCGCCGATCCGAAGTCAGGAGCCAGGAGCTTCTTCCAGGTCTCCCACATGGGTGCAGGGGCCCAAGGACTTGAGCCACTTCTACTGCTTTCCCAGGCCATAGCAGAGAGCTGGATCAGAAGTAGAGCAGCCGGGACTTGAACCGGCGCCCTTATGGGATGCTGGCACTGCTTCCGGCAGCTTCACCCGCTACCCCCAGCGCTGGCCCCAAACAGTCACATTCTCAATATCTAGCTCCTCTCTCCTACCCCACCCCAGCCACGCTCTGGCTCCGCCGAGCCCCACAGTCCCTCGGCTCTACCACTTTGGCCGTTCCTCTCTCCCCAGATACCCTCACTCCTCACTGTGCACTGTGAAACCCTCGATCGAGTTTCATTTTCTCCCTTGGAGAGAGTTCTAATTGTCCATGAAAATCCATCTTCCTTGGGCCAGCATTTGGTGCAGCAGTTGAGCTGTTGCTTGGGACACCCCCACCACGTATCAGAGTACCTTGGTTCAAGTCCCCAGCGCACTTTCGATTTCGGCTTCCAGGGAGGCAGCAGGTGATGGCTCAAGTGCTTGGTTCCCTGCCACCCTGGGAGACCTGGATGGGATCCCTCTGCACTGCCGGCTCCAACCTGGCTAATGGCGGGCGTTTGAGGAGTGACCAGCAGATGGAAGATCCTTCTCTGTCTGTCTCTCTGCCTTTCAAATTCAGTAAGCATTCTTAATCCAGCTTTTCCTTCTCCTAAAGTAATAGGATTATAGCTAAGCACGTGGCTGACCATGCATACTACATGGGCTTTCTTGCATTTAAGGGTAGCCACTGGGCTAAAAGTTCGTGCATGGACTATGAACCGTAGTAATGAGTAGCACCTGCAGCCGGGGCTCTTGGAAGGGCGACGCTTCTCCTTCTGCCTCCTGGTGCAGGATGTGCCTGCATCCCATTTTCTGTGGCTCAGATAAGAAAAATGCCCTAGGACATGGAGGAGAGACAAGACAGAGGGCTGCAGTCCCTAAATTGTTGTTTGAAGCTGTGACTGAATGACCTAGAATGGCCACGTCTGATGGTTGCTTGAAATAGAAGCAAACGTCTACCTTAAGTCACCGAACTAATGTTGGGTGGCTCTGTTACAGCACCCTGGCTCCGTTCTCAGTAATACAACTCTCAGTGCCCTTGGTTCTCTCACTGGCTAATACTCCCCTGGCAACATCATAACCCTGGCTAAAACTCGGCCTTCTCCTCCCCTGAATTCATTCACGGAGTCTGACCAGAGATAACTACCCTTGATGGCTCATCACACTTCAGTTTCTAAAGTCCCAGAGGCGTTTAATGCTGCCAGGCAGTCACACCATACTCTGTGGAACCGTCCGTCTCCTGCCATCCCAGGCAAGGCGTCCTTCGCTGTTCTTAACTAACAGTCCTGCACTTTATTTCATTGAAGGAACTGAAAGCTTCAGAAGAGAATTTCAAGAAGCTCATTCCTGGGGCCGGCGCCGTGGCGCAGTAGGTTAATCCTCCGCCTGTGGCGTCGGCATCCCATATGGGTGCCGGTTCTAGTCCCGGCTGCTCCTCTTCCAATCCAGCTCTCTGCTATGGCCTGGGAAAGCAGTAGAAGATGGCACAAGTGCTTGAGCCCCTGCACCCACGTTGGAGACCCGGAAGAAACTCCTGGCTCCTGGCTTCAGATTGGCGCAGTTCTGGCCATGGTGGCCATTTGGGGGGTGAACCAACGGAAGGAAGACCTTTCTCTCTGTCTCTCCCTCTCACTGTCTGTAACTCTACTTGTCAAATAAATAAATAAAATCTTAAAAAAGAAAAAAAAAAGAAGCCCATTTCTCCACATGTTCCTGTCCTCGCCTCCGTGGGCACTGACCCTGTCCTTACTGTGGGTAAACGGTCCATCCTCCATTCCGAGACCAGCCCTCCCACACTGGCATCTGATCACATCCCTGCTCACCTGACTCAAACGTGTTGCCCCAAAGTCCCCCTTCTCCCCAACATGATCGAATTTTCTCTCTCTACCTGTTTTTTCCAGTGGCTTTCCATGTGTTGTGATTTCTTCCATCTTGAAAATTAGAAAGGGAAAAACTGACGGTTTCCTAGTCCTCCATGTGTTGCTAAGACTATTGAGACTGAGTGACTCAGAAGAGCAGAGAATTGCTTTGACTCCCAGTTCTGGAAGTTGGGAAGTCCGAGAGCATGCACCGGCTTGCAGCGTCGACTGCTTCCAATCCTGGCAGACAGTGGCAAAGCAGGACAAGAAAGGGCCTTCAACTGAGGGAAGGGCAGAGGGGCCGCACCTGCTGTGTAACAGCCCACCTTCTTTCTTTTTTTAAGATTTTATTTATTTTATTTGAGAGTTAGAGTTACAGTCAGTGAGAGGGAGAGACAGAGATAGAGGTCTTCTTTCTGTTGGTTCACTCCCCAAATGGTCGCAACAGCTGGAGCTGAGCTTATCCAAAGCCAGAGGCCAGGCGCTTCTTCCCAGTCTCCCGTGTGGGTGCAGGGGCCCAAGCACGTGGGCCATCCTCCACTGCTTTCCCAGGCCACGGCAGAGAGCTGGATCAGAAGTAGAGCAGCCGAGACTAGAACTGGCACCCATATGGGATGGCAGCACCGCAGGCAGAGGATTAACCCACTGCAGCACGGTGCTGACCCCAACAACCCACTTGCACCATAGAAACTCACCCACCCACAGCGAGAGAAGCGCTAATCCTTCCTAATGACCTAATCACTCTCAAAGGTCCCAAGCGCCCCAAACCCACCACCACCACCACAATCAAATTTCAGCTTGAGTTTTGGAGGGGACCAGCCATTTTCAGAGCATAGCAACCACTTTCAAGTTCCCTTCCCTTCCACCTCTCACCTCATCCTCGTCCTCTGCCGTGGGGTAACGAATCTCCTTATCTCATCACTCAGTTTCAACGATTATAAATATTTTGCATGTTTACTTCATGCACCTGCCTCCCCTAACGTTTCTGGAGTATTTTAAAGCAAATACCAGATCTCAGTTAATTTTATCTATAAACGTGCCAGTATGTATCTCTAACAGATAATGACTTTCATCTGCTTCTTTTCCAAAAATTTCTTTTTTTTTTTTTTTTGGAAAAGCAGAATGACACAGACAGAAGGAGTGACAGAGAGAAAGAGATGGGGAGAGAGAGAGAGATCTTCCATCTGCTGATTCACTCTCCAAATGGCTGCCACAGCCAGGACTGGGCCCAGCTGAAGCCAGGAGCCAGGAACTCCATCCTGGTCTCCCACGTGGATGGCAAGCACCCAGGCAGGCCCTTGAGCCATGTTCCGCTGCTTTGTCAGCTGCACTAGCAGGACTCTCCTGAGCCAGCACGCAAGGGACGTGCTGCAGCACGTGATGCCATCCCCAAGATAATGACTTCTTTTTTTTTTTTTTTTTTTTTTTTTTTTTTGACAGGCAGAGTGGACAGTGAGAGAGAGAGACAGAGAGAAAGGTCTTCCTTTGCCGTTGGTTCACCCTCCAATGGCCGCCGCGGCCAGCGCGCTGCAGCCAGTGCACAGTGCTGATCCGATGGCAGGAGCCAGGTGCTTCTCCTGGTCTCCCATGGGGTGCAGGGCCCAAGCACTTGGGCCATCCTCCACTGCACTCCCGGGCCACAGCAGAGAGCTGGCCTGGAAGAGGGGCAACCGGGACAGAATCTGGTGCCCCGACCAGGACTAGAACCCAGTGTGCCGGCGCTGCAAGGCGGAGGATTAGCCTAGTGAGCCACGGCGCCAGCCGATAATGACTTCTAAAATGCCAGTTACATATGCGTCAATTTTTTAAAGTATTAAAAAAAAGAACCTCAAGTAGGTGTTTGGCCTAGCAGTTAATTAGGATGCTCACATCCTGCAGCAGAGTGCCTGAGTTTAACTTCCTGGCTCCGGCTCCTGACTCCATCTTCCTGCTAATGTGTACCCTGGAAGGCAGCAAGAATGCTCAAATACTTGGGTTCCTGCCACCCACCTCTAGATTGTCTCAAAAACTTCTTTTTATGGTAGGCATGCCCTAACCAGGCTCTGAGAACGCTGTATTTGGCTGACGTGTTTGCTAAGTCTTTTCTCATCTTTAACAGTTTGCACCTCACTTTTTGCACGCCCTTTGTATGTTAAAAACAAATGAACAAAAATATCTTTTTTTCCTGTGGAAGTTCCCATGCTCTGGACGTGGCCACTGGCATCCTCGCGGTTTTATCCTGTTCCTCTCTCTGCCGTCTTTCCTGTAAACTGTAGTTATATCTAGGTAGAGGCTTGCTTCTCTCCTCTCCGGAACTGATCCAGGCACATGCCCACCTGGCTGCTGCCCTAACACTGAATGTCTCGTCCAGTTCACTAGTGAACGGCATCGCCAGGACTGTTGGTCCATTTTCAGCTCTCGTCTCCCTGGACGCCCAGCAGTAGTTGACACAGTGGACCACTTCCTTCTGCTTGGGGGATTTCCTTCTGTGGCTCCCAGGACACCGCCCTTCATTCGTTTTGCCTTATTTGTTTGCTCCTTCTCAGTCGATCCTGATGGCCCCTCTTTAGAATTCCTCAATCTAGGCCGGTGCCGCGGCTCACTTGGCTAATCCTCCCGGTTCTAGTCCCGGTCAGGGAGCCGGATTCTGTCCCAGTCGCTCCTCTTCCAGGCCAGCTCTCTGCTGTGGCCAGGGAGTGCAGTGGAGGATGGCCCAAGTGCTTGGGCCCTGCACCCCATGGGAGACCAGGAGAAACACCTGGCTCCTGCCTTCAGATCAGCGCGGTGCACCGGCCACAGCGCGCTGGCCGCAGCGGCCATTGGAGGGTGAACCAACGGCAAAGGAAGACCTTTCTCTCTGTCTCTCTCTCTCTCTCTCACTGTCTACTCTGCCTGTCAAAATAATAATAATAATAATAATAAAAATAGAACTCCTGAATGTAAATGTTGGAACGCTCTGGCACTGCTTCTTAGTTCCCGCCTCTTCTCTAGCTGGGCTAACTCCACTGGAGACCTCGTTAGTTCTCGGGTCTTAATTCGAATTCTTACCTGTTGATTTCCTAATTTTTAGCCTCCAAGTAACCCCCATCCACAGACACTGTTTGAGCACCCAGGAAGCGTCCCAGAAGGATCGTGTCCGCAAGTTTGCACCTGACCGCCCTCCACATCTCCCAGTCTTCATTTCAGTGACAGTGACTGTCTTTCCGCTTTACAGACGGAAATCTCAGAATCATTCCTGAATCTTTCTTTTTCTCTACTCCAACCCTTCAGCAAGTCCAAGTGTCCGAACCCTCAGAATACACCCATGAGCTCCCCATTGATCACCACCTCTGCTCCTCCCGTCTTGAAATCCAGTCCCCTGTCTTCCTTTGCCTCATACCAGAACCACCTAACTACTCCCTGCCCCACTCCTCTGTTTTTATCATGCAGGTTAAAAATGTAGGTCACCAGGGCCACTCCTCTGCTCAGAACACCCCAGCGGTTTCCCTATTTCCTTAGAGTAAAAGCCTTAAAGCACCCTACGTGTCCTGTTCAGATGTATCTGCCAGGATTCTCCCCTCGCTTACTCCCCTCCAGCCACACGGGCCTTCTTGCTGTTTCTAGCACATGCCTTGCACTCTACTCACCTCGGGCCTTAGCACTTGGTGTTCTGTCCCGACTGCCCTTCCCGGCTTGATCCCTCACCTCCTGCGGGTTTTGCCTTGTCACAGAGTTCTTCCCTGAGCCTTTAAAACTCCATGTCCCTAGAAGTAGAAATGATGGGTCCTGGGTTGGCACTGTGGTGCCACCGGTTAGGCTGCTGCCTGCAGTACCAGCATCGCATGTGGGCTCTGGTGTGAGTCCCAGCTCCTCCTGCTCTGATCCAGCTCCCTGCTAATGCACCTGGAAAAGCAGTGGAAGGTGGCCCAAGTCCTTGGGACCCTGCACCTATGTGTGAGACCCAGAAGAAGTTCCTGGCTGTTGGCTTCAGCCTGGCCCAGTCCTGGCCATTGTAGCCATTTGGGGAGTGAAACAACAGATGGAAGATCTCTCTCTCCCTCTCTCCCTCTGTAACCCTGCCTTTCAAATAAATAAAATAAATCCTAAAAAAAAAAAAAGAAATGATGTGATGAGGTGTCACAATGCGTAGCATTTGTGCTTTGACACGTATTGCCAAATAATAATGTATGAGTATGTTTTCCCCCATGGCCTGGCCAACTGAGGTTAATTTTTTTATGATTAGGTATTCAAGATGTTTATTTATCTATTTTAAAAAATTTATTTGAAAGAGAGAGAGATCTGGATCCACTGGCTCACTTTCCAAATGCCTGCAAGCCAGGAGCCTGGACTCAATCCAGTCTCCAGTGTGTGTGGCAGGGACACAAGCAAGGAGACTGTACCGGCTCAGAAGCAGAGCCTGAACTCCTTGAATTTTGACACAGATGTTTGAGTATAATTTTTTTATTGCATTAAAATTATTTATTTATTTGAGAGAGAGAGAGAGAGAGAGAGAGAGCAGGCTCTCATGCACGCCTTCACTCCTTAAATGCCCTCAGAATCTGACGGGCCAAAGCAGGGAGTCATGAACTCAGTGCAGGCCTCCCATGTGGGCAGCAAGAAATCAGCTACTTGACCCATCGCTGTTGTAGAATAGCCCTAGAACTGTTCGGAGGAACACTATATACAACATCCGAAACTGAGTCCACTTGCCCAATGCCCAGCCGACACCAGCCCAAAGTGGAAGAAAGTAGGTATTCTTAGCAAAGCACGGAGCAAGGAGCTGAGAAACTATTCCTTCATTCCCAGGCCCCCGGAGGCACCAGGGGTCAAGGTTCTTATGGATTGAAGTGGGGGTGGGGAGGTGTATATTCAGCTCCTGTCCAGGTCTCCAATTGGTCTGGAGTGCTCAACGCTTTCCTTTGGTCAGGGATATCATGTTCTTTTGGGAATTTTGATGACAGCAAAATGTTGGCTCCAGTCAGGTGGTAATTACTTCTGGCTCAGGGTCTGGGGTTCCTGGAAAAGAACCCCTCAAGGCAAGATCAGACAGCAGGATGCTATCCATGGGGGAGATAAGTGACCTCTTGAGTCTTGTGATCAGGGACCCTGCAGGATTGGCTGCACAACTGCCTCCGTTGAATGAGTTAAGTAAAAGCAGAACAAGGAAGTTTTAAGCTAAGGAATGGAGGCCAGAAGACAGGGGCGACTATGACTTCTGCATCAGAGGCGCTGAGCAGGGTCTTTGATTTCTCACCCCTGCCTTCAAGGTCTGCATTAGCCTAGAAAACTGGAGTCAACAACTGAAACAGACTCACACCGGGCACTCCAATGTGGGGCATGGGCTCTAACCACTAGGCTTCACGTCTACCCGGGTTTTCATTTTGTTTGAAGATTTATTTATGTATTTGAAAGGTGGAAATACAGTGAGACAAGGAGAGAGAGTTAGAGTAGGAGAAAGGGAGAGAACAGGAGAGAGAGAGAGAGAGAGAGAGAGAGAGAGATCTTCCATGCAGGGGTTCACACCCTAAATGGCTGCAACAGCTGGAGTTGGGCTGGTCCTAAGTCAGGAGCCAAGAGCTTCTTCAGGTCTTCCACAGAAGTGCAGGGGCCCAAGGACTTGGGCCATCTTCCACTGCCTTCCCAGGTGCATTAGCAGGGAGCTGGATTGGAAGTGGAGCAGCCAGGATCCGAACTGGTGCCCTTAATGGGTGCTGGCACTGCAGGCAGAGGCTTAACCTTCTACACCACAGCACTGCCCATTATTTCTTATGAGGGAGTCTGAATATCAGTTTAAGAGCCATTTGTATTTCCATTTGTTTTTCTTTTTTTTTTTTTTAAGATTTATTTATGTATTTGAAAGTCAGGCAGAGAGAAAGAGAAAGATCTTCCATGTGCTAGCTCACTTTTCAAATGGACGCGATGGACAGCACTGCACCAGGGTGAAGCCAGGAGACAGGAGCTTTATCCGGGTCTCCCGTGTGGGTAGCTGTGGCCCAAACACTTGGGCCATTTTCTGCTGCTTTTCCTAGGTGTATTAGCAGGGAGCTGGATCAGACGTGGAACAACCAGGACATGAACCAGAGCACGCATGGGATGCCAGCGGCATTGCAGGCAGAGGCTATACCTGTTATGCCACAATGCCGGTCTCCTGATTTCCATTTCTGAATACTGTATGTTCCTTTTTAAAAACATGTATATCTTTCATCTAGTTGAATTCACTCTGGTATAAGTTGTGGGGTATACAAGAAGTTTTCAAAAGCTTCATGGAAAATGCATAGTATGAAGAAAGAAAGCATGGATTCCAAACTTTTTTTGCACAAAAATAAATTTATCTGTCCATTTTCTGTGAACTTTTCGAAGGCCCTTCATACTTCCAATTTCACCTTTTTGTTTTCAGATAGCCGCCCATCCGTCCCAACGTCCTTTGTTGGGTGTTCCTTGCTCTTCCACTGACATCAAATGCCGCCTGCCAGGTTCTTAGGCAGAGTTTAATGGCTGTGAGCTGAAGCTGAGGCAACAGTGTTTTTTGCTTTGTGAAAGCTCTGTTGGCAGAGACTTCAAGCATGCCATCGGGAGCTGCAAACTGGTCCAACCTGCACCATGCTGAAAGCCCACGCCCAGGACGTGCCTGTGTAGCATCTCCAGATTGTAGCTGAGATGTTGTGAGCACATGATTCTTACATAGTTACCTCTTCCACCCCACGCACATTCTCTCCAATGATGTCACAGCGTGGCAGGCAACAGTCACATGGCTTGTTTTACACACTGCATCCATTTGAGGGAAGACCGGTTCTTAACATTTGCAAGTCGTTTTGAAATATGGCTAAGAAAAGTGCTCTTGAAATCGCCATGTTGTCATTTAGATTTCAACCACGTTATGGAGCATTTTAGGCTTAATGAAATTTTCTTTAAATTAGCATAAACTGACCTACCTATGCTCACCTAGTTGTGAAACTGAGCCACTGGGTGTGGATGATAAGACTGAAGCACTGGGGGATAGATGAAAATTTCAGAATCGGTGATATCATGAGGCCATTAAAGGAGGTTTGCCTGGCATCCATGTTGTAAGATGGTTTTTACATGAGGACACAAATCTATTGTCAATGGTAATTATATTGATAATGGTGATGGTAAAATACTGCACAATCCTGCAGAGCTCTCTGAAATAAGATCTGAATCATCAAACATAATTATAGGAAGTACAATTTAACTCTTAAGGCTGCTTGGCAATATTCCGTAATGGGAATACTTTGTAGTTAGTGGTTTTGTTCAAGAAGCATGCAAGGTGAATTTTAATCTCTTTTCTTCTACTTTTTATTTGAATGACTTTGAGCAAGTTACCTAACTCCTGTAAGCCTTAATTTTTCTCCTCTGTAAAATGTTGACAGTAATAGTATTACTATTACAAGGATTCATGAAAAAAAAAAACACCTGAAGCATAAATTCTATGACATTCCCCCATCTGTTCAGAGAAGGTCAAAAAGCCTAAAGATACATTTATTGGGGCAGTGTAAGTTAGCACAACCATCGCAAAAACAGTTTGGCAATGCCTATCAGAGTTAGAAGTGCATATACATACTTTTTGGGCAACAACTGTTCTTATTAGAATTTAGATACTGTATCTGGCATCCCATGTTGGAATGCTGGTCTATGTCCTGGCTACTTTGGCTCTGATCCAGTTCCTGGCCAATGTACCTGGGAAAACAGCAGAAAATGGCCCAAGTATTTGGGCTCCTGCCACTCACATGGAAGATCCAAATGGAGTTTCTGGCTGGTGGCTTCTGCCTGGCCCAGGCCCAGCCATTGTGTCCATTTGGGGAGGGAACCAGAGAATGGTAGCTCATGCTCGCTCGCTCTCTCTCTCACTTTCTCTCCCTTTCTGCCTTTCAAATAAATAAATCTTCAAAAAATAATAAAGGAAAAGGAAATATTTGTTTTATTTATAATGGTAGATATTGCCGAGGTATTTGGCAAATCACAAGAAGCGAAGTGTTAAGCAGTGAAGGACAGTGGGATGCGGATAATACATACACATATTTGTATAATCGTACATATGCTCAATACGCACCCCTCCCCCATTCAGGAAGCACTGACTCTTTTCAAAACTGGAATTTGTGTGGCGTGGTGGTCAGGAAGGTTTTTCACCGTATATTCCTTTTTTTTTTTTTTTTTTTGACAGGCAGAGTGGACAGTGAGAGAGACAGAGAGAAAGGTCTTCCTTTGCAGTTGGTTCACTCTCCAATGGCCGCCACGGCCGGCGCACCGCGCTGATCCGAAGGCAGGAGCCAGGTACTTATCCTGGTCTCCCATGGGGTGTGCAGGGCCCAAGCACTGGGCCATCCTCCACTGCACTCCCTGGCCACAGCAGAGAGCTGGCCTGGAAGAGGGGCAACCGGGACAGAATCCGGCACTCCAACCGGGACTAGAACCTGGGGTGCCGGTGCCGCAAGAAAGAGGATTAGTTTAGTGAGCCGCGGCGCTGGCTATTTTTTTTCTTTTTTTTTTTCACCGTATATTCCTTTTCATCTTTGTTTTTTTTTTCTTAAAGGGTCCATTTATTTATTTGAAAGGCAGTGTGACAGAAATACTGAGAGATCTTCCATCCTCTGATTCACTCTCCAAATGCCTACAGCAGCCAGGGCTGGGCCAGACCAAAGCCAGGAGCCCAGAACTCCATCCAGGTCTCCCACATGGGTTCAAGGACCCAGGAACTCAGGCCATCTTCCACTGCCTTGCCAGGCGCATTTGCAAGGAGCTGGATGGAAGTGGAGCAGAACTCGAACCAGTCCTGGTGTCCCTATCTGTGCCACAACACCAGGCCCCTCCTTTTCAACTTTTGATTGTGGTTTGTGAAAGTGTAACTTCATTTAAATAAAATGAATATAAATTATATACCGCAGCGTTCACGACAGAGTAATAAATAAATAATAATAATAAATAAATGCAATAAATATTATTTAAAATTGTAATTTCAACTTAATTATAATGATTATCTACCACTACACTTAAGATATCCAGATATTTGTAAAACAAATTTAGGTATTTGGGGCCAGTGCTGTGGTGTAGTGGGTAAAGCCGTTGCCTGCAGTGCCAGCATCCCATATGGGTGCTGGTTCAAGTCCCGGCTGCCCCACTTCCCATCCAGCTCTCTGCTATGGCCTGGGAAAGCAGTAGAAGTGGCCCAGGTCCTTGAGCCCCTGAACCCTCATGGGAGACCTAGAAGAAGCTCCTGGCTCTTGGCTTTGGATCAGCACAGCTCTGGCCATTGCAGCCATCTGGGGAGTGAACCAGCAGATGGAAGACCTCTCTGTCACTCTCTGCCTCTCTTTTTCTCTATGTAACTCTGGCTTTCAAATAAATAAATATTTTTTTTTTTTGACAGGCAGAGTTAGACAGAGAGAGAGAGAGAGAGAAAAGTCTTCCTTCCATTGGTTCAACCCCCAAATGGCCACTACGGACAGCGGCTGTACCGATCCGAAGCCAGGAGCCAGGTGCTTCTCCTGGTCTCCCATGCAGGTGCAGGGCCCCAAGCACCTGGGCCATCCTCCACTGCCCTCCTGGGCCACAGCAGAGAGCTGGACTGGAAGAGGAGCAACCGGGACAGAACCAGCGCCCCAACTGGGACTAGAACCCAGGGTGCCGGCGCCGCAGGCAGAGGATTAGCCGAGTGAACCACGGTGCTGGCCAAATAAATAAATCTTTAAAAAAATTAGGTGTTTAAAACTGTTTGGATCAGCCCTTACATCATCTGGGACACCCACATCCTTGTATCTAAGAACCAAGTTCAAGGCCTGGCTCCTCCGCTTTGGTATAACTTCCTGCTAATGGAGGGAGGCAGCCGACATGTCTCACCTACTAGTGTCCCTGACACCACAGGAGAGACCAGATGGAGTTCTGGGCTCCTGACTGTGGGCTGGCCCAGTCTTGCTGCTGCAGCCCTGTAGGGAGGGAATGAGTGGATGCCGAATCTCTCTATATACATCTCTTTCTGTGTCTCACTGCCTTTCAACTGAAATGAAAATAAATAAAACTAAAAAAAAAAAACTTAAATACTAAAAATTTTATAATATAATGTATAAATACTTGCAAGTAATACATTCATAAAATTAGTCTTACTGCACGTATAAAGGCATTGCTTTTGGCTCATCAAGTTCTATAATCTAGTACTTTATCATTTATATTTCTTTTTTTTAAAGATTTATCTATTTATTTGAAAGGCAGAGTTACACACAGAAAGAGAGAGAGACAGACAGAGAGAGAGAAAAAGAGAGGGAGAGATCTTCCATCCAGTGGTTCACTCCTCAAATGGCCACAATGGCTGGAGTTAGGCCTGTTTGAAGCCAGGAGCTTCTTCCAGGTCTTCCAATGGGTACAGGGGCCCAAGGACTTTGACCATCTTCTGCTGCTTTTCTGGGCACATTAGCAGGGAGCTGGATGGGAAGTGGAGCAGCTGGGACTTGAACCAGTGTCCATTTGGGAAGCCAGTGTTGAGTGTTGCAGGAGATGGCTTTACCTGGTATACCAAAGCACCAGCCACTATCATTAACATTTCTAATAAAAGTATGAAGATATATAGTAATCTCTAAAAATCTGCTTATGCAAACAACATGACTAGCAGGATAATTTGTTTTAGTAAGAGGATACTTCAAAAAGTTTGTGGAAAATGGAATTAACAGGTAAGTTTGGGGCCGGCGCCATGGCTCACTTGGTTAATCCTCTGCCTGAGGTGCCAGCATCCCATATGGGCACTGGGTTCTAGTCCCGGTTGCTCCTCTTCCAGTCCAGCTCTCTGCTGTGGCCCAGGAAGGCAGTGGAGGATGGGCCAAATGCTTGGGGCCCTGTTCCTGCATGGGAGACCAGGAGGAAGCACCTGGCTCCTGGCTTCGGATCGGCGCAGTTCCGGCCATGGTGGCCATTTTTTGGGGGGGGTGAACCAACAGAACGAAGACCTTTCTCTCTGTCTCTCTCTCACTGTCTAACTCTATCTGTAAAAACAACAACAACAACAACAAAACAGGTAAGTTTATTGGGACCTATGTTGTTACGGTGCAGCTAGTTGGACCTCAGTGTGTGACACTGGCATCCCCCTTGGGGGTGCCAGCTGAAGTCCTGGCTGCTCTGCTTCTGATCCAGCTCCTGCTGGTATACCTAGGAAGGCAGAGGAGGACGGACCAAGTCCTTGGGCCCTGCACCTACGTGGGAGACCCATGTGGAGTTCCAGCCAGGCTCCTGGCTTTGGCCTGGACCAGCCCTGGCCTTTGCAGCCATTTGGGGGAATGGACCTGTGGTTGAAAGATCTCTTGGCCGGCGCCGCGGCTCACTAGGCTAATCCTCCGCCTTGTGGCGCTGGCACACCGGGTTCTAGTCCCGGTTGGGGCGCCGGATTCTGTCCCGGTTGCCCCTCTTCCAGGCCAGCTCTCTGCTGTGGCCAGGGAGTGCAGTGGAGGATGGCCCAAGTGCTTGGGCCCTGCACCCCATGGGAGACCAGGAGAAGCACCTGGCTCCTGGCTTCGGATCAGCACGGTACGCCGGCCGCAGCGCACTGGCCGTGGCGACCATTGGAAGGTGAACCAACGGCAAAGGAAGACCTTTCTCTCTGTCTCTCTCTTTCTCAGTGTCCACTCTGCCTGTCAAAAAAAAAATATATATATATATCTCCCTTTCTCTGTAACTCTGCCTTGTAAATAAGTAAATCATTTTTAAAAGGATGAGTTTATTTTGATGCAAAAATTTTAAATCAATGCATAGTTTTTCCATGAACTCTTTGAAGACCCTGCATGCAAATGAAAATTTCTCATACTTTAGTCTTTGAATGATGGGAGATTTGGTAGGCAATGGGTGTCAATAAAGTTCTTTCAAATGTTACTAGATTTTGACGAAGGAATGAAAATGTTGAATATGTTTTAAATTTCCTAATTTACCTATAGTTGAATTTCATTCACAGTGCTGAGTTTTGAGTCGATCTGGATGACTTGCGAATAGAGAGTTCCCTTTCCACACACATTTGGTGTGTGTGTATTTTGACCTTCAGATTGTGTTAGCTACTTTTGTTTCTCAATAAACTATGCTTCCAGACTTCTGGCTGCTCTCGGATATCACCGTTAGCATCCTATTTGCTTTTCTTCCATATTCTGGAAATAACAGGGTCTCTTCGTCTCTGGTTTTTAATTTCTTGGATACAGTAGTTTTTACATGATTCTACATGCCTACACACACAACACACAGACACAGACACACACGATGCTGACATGTGTCCCTCCGGTCTCTAATTTTTTAGCCTAGTTTTTTCCGGAACCTAAGAAGATTTAGTTCAAATGGCACCTCCTCTATGAAATTGTTAGAGGGGGTGAGTATTGTGGCACAAAAGTTAAGCTGCTGCTTGGGATGCTCGCATCTCATATCACAACACTGCTTTGAGTCTGGGTACTCCGCTTCCAATCCAGCTTACTGCTAATAAATCTTGGGCGGCAGCCGTGATGGTACAAGTGCCTGAGTCCCTGCCCCCCTTCCCAGCTCCTGGCTTTAGACTGGCCCGGTCTGGTTGCTGGCATTTTGGGAGTGAACTTGTGGGTGAGTCAAAGACACCTACCCTCCTTTCTGACTTTAAAGTAGATGAAAACAAATAAATATATATTTTTAAATGCAGGTCTGTTAATGTCAACCCTGCTGAAAATCCTACCTCGGCTTACTATTGTTTCGGGAGACCATCCTAAATCCTCAACACAGAACAAAAGTCCTGTCAATCAATGAGCCCTAACAGACCCTCTCTGTAGTAAACCCTTCTGTCAGAGACACCACCGTCTGTGTCTCGCGTATTTATTTCTTTCGACTTCAGTATCTTCCCAGAATTGGAGAAATTCATGGAGTTGCAAAAAGGTTGGCACCAGCTCTCAACCAGCCTTTTTCATGCCTTGCAAAATGATTAGGAGAAAATTTTGTTACTGTTTTCATTTTCTATGGAAAATGTTTCAGTTGCCATGTTAAAATCTTATAGTAGAGGCTACCAAAGGTATAAAAGCCTACTGTTTTATGATGTTGGATGACAGCCAGATTACACAAGGATGGAACAACTCCACTGTTCATGTTAGAAAGGCTCCAGGGCCCTTTTTACGTCATAGTGCTTCTTGTAAATATTTGAATCTATAGAGATTGTTACGTTATATCTGTCTAGTGCATGGCCAAGTGGCTTTAAAATCATATAGGGTAACTTTCGTAACTTCTGTAGCCCTTACTTGTCTGATAAGTAGAATGGGAGAATAAGGTTACCTACACTACAAACTCACTTGAGAACTAAATAGGAAAGGCATGTGACGTACTTAGCGCGGAGCCTGGCACATGGTCATGATCAGAAGGTACTAGCTGTGTTTGTGATAGTCACAAAGTGATCTTTAAGGACGTCTTTCAGGCTAACGTCAGCTTAGTTGTCCCTTTGGAGGAAAGGAATGCTGAGGATTTGAACACGTTTATCTCTGGTTGTTCCATCAGATAACCGTAAATACATGTTTTGCAACTGAAGACACTAGAAGGCAGGCACAGGCATTTGCGCTAGCAGCTAAGACCCCAGGTGGGATGCCTGTATCCCATACCAGAGGGTCTCGGCTTGATCCTGGCTCCAACTCCAGCTTCTGATTCTAGTTTCCTGCTAATGTGGACCCTGGTGGAGGAGAAGTGATGGCTCAAGTGATTGGGTTCTTATCACTCACATGGAAGACCTGGATTGGATTGAATTCCTGGCTCCTGGCTTTGGCCTGGCCCACTCCCAACTATTGTGGGCATTTGGAGAGTAGCCCAGCATATGGGAGCTCTCTCTGTGTCTCTCAAATTTATTTATTTATTTATTAAAAAGATTTTATTATTTATTTGAGAGGTAGAGTTACAGACAGTGAGAGGGAGAGACGGAGAGAAAGCCTTCTGTCCGTTGGTTCATTCCCCAAATGGCCGCAGTGGCCAGAGCTGCGCCCATCTGAAGCCAGGAGCCAGGAGCTTCTTCCAGTCTCCCACACAGGTACAGGGCCCCAAGGACTTGGGCCATCTTCTACTGCTTTCCCAGGCCATAGCAGAGAGCTGGATTGAAAGAGGAGCAGCTGGGACTAGAACTCGGTGCCCATATGGGATGCCAGCACTGCAGGCGGAGGATTAACCCACTGTGCAACTGCGCAGGCCCCTCTCAAATAGATGTAAAATAATTTTAGCTGTTACTCTTCAAAAAAGAAAATGATTGTATTACTCCTCAGAAGAATTACCCTTACTTCTTATTACACGTAAGCCCTCCTGTCTTGTGCTATTGCTAACTGATAATCTGTATCCTCTTTTGCTCATGTTACTTCCAGCTCCTAGATGAATAATCTTACATTGAGAGACCTCAGGCACTAAATACTGTGCAGTGCTCTTATCTGTGCACCGACTGCTGCTGGTGGCAGACTCTGCTGTCCCCTGGTGGTAGCTGCTGTCTTGTTGGTTCAGTATTTTAGCTTAGAAAACCTACAAGAATCCTTAGGTGATCTGAGCCTGAGCAGTATTCTTGCACTCTGACCTGTGATGTTACTCTTGCGGTGGAAGGAGCACTTTTTCTATTTGGTGCAAACCGGGGTCCTTGGTTACGCAGCTCTCCCACACGCACTAGGCATCAACACCAGGGCTTCCTGTAGCATTATCATCTCTCTCCCTAAAGAGTAGCATTTCAAAAGACTTACTTGAAAGTCAAAATGAGAGAGACGCGATCAATCTTCCATTCACTGGTTCACTCCCCAGATGACTGCAATGGCTGGGCTGGGCCAGACTGAAGCCAGGAGCCTGGCGCTCCACCCAGGTTTCCCATGTAGTTCACAGGGCCCCAGGTGCTTGGGCCGTGTCCTGCTGCTCTCCCAGGCAGGTCAGCAGGAAGGTGGACCAGAGGCAGAGCAGCTGGCTCACCAAGCTTTGCTCCATTAAGGGGTGCCGGCCTCAGGAGCAGGGACTTCACCAACGGCACCGGCCCTGTATTTACTTGTTAATATACTTACATGTTAATATGTTTACATGTTAATCTCTTATTCAGGAATTCCACTTTTCTCATCAGAGCTTGACTCTACAGACAGAATTCTGGAACTTCTTCCTCCATCCCTGGTGTCCTTCCTGGTACCCACATTTGACAAATGGATTGGGTGCTCTTTTAAATGTGTCTTGGGTTCTAGCAAAGACTTCAGTGATCCGCAACCTATGCTGATGTAAAAGCATAAACTCAGACATGTGTGAAACATGAAGGGATCTTCAAAAAGCTCACGGGAGTTGCATATTACGAAAAAATTTTGAAGGCCAGCGCCGCGGCTCACTAGGCTAATCCTCCACCTTGCAGCGCCGGCACACCAGGTTCTAGTCCAGGTCGGGGTGCCGGATTCTGTCCCGGTTGCCCCTCTTCCAGGCCAGCTCTCTGCTGTGGCCCGGGAGTGCAGTGGAGGATGGCCCAAGTGCTTGGGCCCTGCACCCCATGGGAGACCAGGATAAGTACCTGGCTCCTGCCATCGGATCAGCGCAGTGCGCCGGCCACGGCGGCCATTGGAGGATGAACCAACGGCAAAAGAAGGAAGACCTTTCTCTCTGTTTCTCTCTCACTATCCACTCTGCCTGTCAAAAAAAAAAAAAAAAAAAAGCTAAAATTTGAGTATGCGTGGATTTCAAAATTCAAAATTTTTTACATCAAAATAAACATCTTTTAATTCCACTTTTCCACGCAGTTTTGAAGTATCCTTGTACAATTTTATTCTTCTATAACTTACCTTAAGTATAATTTTGTGTATACATACACGTTTTAAAAAAGATTTATTTATTTGAAAGGCAGAGTTACAGAGAGGCAGAGGCAGAGAGACACAGAGAGGTCTTCCATCTGCTGGTTCACTCCCCAGATGGCTGCAACGGCTGGAGCTGAGCTGATCCGAAGCCATGAGCTAGGAGCTTCCTCTGAGTTTCCCACATGGGTTGCAGGGGCCCAAGCACTTGAGCCATTTTTTTAATGAAAATTTCATAGGTACAGCTTTAGGAATATAGTGGTTTTTTCCCCCATACCCACCCTCCCACTTCCACTCCCATCCTACCTCCTACTCCCTCTCCTATTCTATTTTCATTCAGATTCATTTTTAATTAACTTTATATACAGAAAACAACTCAATACTAAGTAAAGATTTTAACAGTTTGCACACACACACACACACACACACAAAATGTAAAAAGTACTGTTTGAGAACAAGTTTTGCAGTTAACTCTCATAGTACAACTCATTCAGGACAGAGGTCCACCATAGGGAGTAAGTGCACAGTGACTCCTGTTGTTGATTTAACAATTGACACTCTTATTTATTACATCAGTGATCACCTGAGGCTCTTGCCATGTGCTGCCAAGGCTATGAAAGACTTTTGTGACCACAAACTCCATCGGTATTTAGACAAGGCCATAGCAAAGAGGAAGTTCTCTCCTCCTTGGGCCATCTTGTACTGCTTTCCCAGGCCATAACAGAAAGCCAGATCAGAAGAGGCGCAGCCAGGACTCGAACTGGTGCCCATATGGAATGCTGGCACTGCAGGTGGTTGCTTTACCCACAGCGCCGGCCCCCATAAGTATTTTTGAAAGTTTATTTGTTTGAAAGGTAGAAAGAGAGAGAGGGAGAGAATCTTCCGGTTCGTTCCTTGAATGCCTGTAATATCCAGGGCTGGGTCAGGCAGAAGCCAGGAGCCAGGAACTCCATCCAGGTCTCCCACATGGGTGACAGGAACCCAGGTACTTGGTCATCATCTGCTGCCTCTCGGAGCATTAGCAGGAAGATGGATTGGGAATGGAGTAGCTTGGATTTGAACCAGGCACTCTGACAGGGATACATTTGTCCCACTGGCCGGCTTCACCTGCTATGCTACAACTCTCATCCCTTGAATTCAATTTTTACTGACCTAGTTCAAAGGTTATAATATGAATCCTAGTCAATTTCCAGTATCCTTCAATTCTCCCCCTGGAATTGGATTTCATTTCTAAATTTGAGGTCAAATATGGTGAGAAGATTTAGAGTTGGAGACCTAAGGTTCCAATGTCATCTGTCTACAGAGGCATGAGAAATTCATCATTTTTTTATTTTTAAGATTTATTTATTTATTTGAAAGTCAGAGCCACACAGAGAGAGGAGAGGCAGAGACAGAGAGAGAGGTCTTCCATTTGCTGGTTCACTCCGCAATTGGCCTCAATGGCCAGAGCTGTGCCGATCCGAAGCCAGGAGCTTCCTCTAGGTGTCCCATAGGTGCAAGGGCCCAAGGACTTGGGCCATCTTCTACTGCTTTCCCAGGCCATAGCAGAGAACTGGACTGGAAGTGGAGCAACTGGGACTCGAACCGGTGCCCATATGTGATGCTGGCAGTTTCACCCACTGTGCCACAGCGCCGGCCCCAGAAATTCATTCTAAGCCAGGCATCTGTTGTCACAGGCCTCTACTTAGTTCACAGTTCTCTTCTGCAAGCCCCACTCAGCTTGGAGGCTGTCTGTCCTTCTCCGTGCCCCATTCAGGGACATACGGATATCTTGGGAAGTGCGTCTAGTTCCCATCTACCTGCTAACATCATGAGTCTGTATTCTCTTTCTGGGGCCTACTGCGCTTCTGGGCTGTTCAGGAATCAAGGCCATGTTCCCTCTGGATATCACCAGCCCATCCTAGAGGCTTGCTGGAGTCCCAGGGTTGTGACTGGGGAACATGGTGAGCTCTCTGGGACAGGGAAGGCCGGCCGTGTCCTTGCTTCCCCTCTGCCTCCTCTTTGGCCGCATCCACAACCCCTTCGCTGCCCAGCGGAAGAAATGGTTTGTCTGATTGATTGATTTAGTTTTTAATGATTTATCTATGCACTTGAAAGGCAGAATTACTGAGAGGGAGAAACACAGAGAGAGATCTTCAATCTGCTGGTTCCTTCCCCAACTGGCTGCAACAACTTCGGCTGGGCCAGGCTGAAGCCTGGAGCCGGGAGTTTCTTTGCAGTCTCCGACACGGGTGCAGGGACTCAAGAGTTTGGGCTGTCCTCTGCCTTCCCAGGCACAGCCGCAGGGAGCTGGATGGGACCTGGAGCAGCTGAGACTTGAACTCGGCTCCCACATGGGATGCTGGCGCTGCAGGTGGTGGCTTAACCTGACGCGGGGTGGGGTGGGCTGCAGGATTTATTTTTTCCTGATGCTTGATTCGCATCTTTTGGCTTTGCCAAGAGTCTTTTCTGTTCCTGAGAAGCACAGCCCTTTGCAACAACATGGGAAACTCTCAAAGCTCATGGCTCTGGCCAGGCCCTGTCCTGGCTGTTGTGGCCATTGGGGGAGTGAACCAGTGGATGGAAGACCTCTGTCTCTCTGCCTCTAACTCTCTGTAGCTCTGCCTTTCTTTTTTCTTTTTCTTTTTTTTTTTTTTTTTTTTTTTTTTTTTTTTTTTTTTTGACAGGCAGAGTGGACATTGAGAGAGAGAGACAGAGAGAAAGGTCTTCCTTTGCCATTGGTTCACCCTCCAATGCCCGCCGGTGTGCTGCGGCCGGCGCCAGGAGCCAGGTGCTTCTCCTGGTCTCCCATGGGGTGCAGGGCCCAAGCACCTGGGCCATCCTCCACTGCACTCCCTGGCCATAGCAGAGAGCTGGCCTGGAAGAGGGGCAACCGGGACAGAATCCAGCACCCCAACCGGGGCTAGAACCCGGGGTGCCGGCGCTGCAAGGCGGAAGATTAGCCTAGTGAGCTGCGGTGCTGGCCTAGCTCTGCCTTTCAAATAAATAAATAAATCTTTTTTTTTTTTTTTTTGAAAAGACATGAAATTGTGTTTGGCCCTAAGAAATAGACATGCTCTTGGTTGGCTTTGCCCCCATACTCCTGTTAAGCACAGGCGTGATGTCAGAACTCAGAAACCCTGATCTAAGTAAGTGAGCAGCTGGCAGCTACACAGCTTGCCTTCTGGCAGAGGCCTATCTTTTTGCTAGAGATCCAGCTCTGAGTCGTTTTCAAAGCTATGCCTCTCTTACTTGGTTTGGTTCTAGGAATAGAACAGATTTATAAAGCTGTTACTTTAATGTGAAAAATCCAGACACAGTGAGAGTAACACGTGGCTCGGTCTTTTACACCTGGAAACCTGTATGACAGGACGAATCACATTATTTTTGTCTTACAGGCATATAGAAGAATCCTCAAAGCTCTTTTTTCCTTTTAGTTTTAACTCCCATCTTGGGTATGTTTATATTAGTAATTGTTATAATAAAATATTTGCGATTCATGTTTAATAATAGTGGCTTTTACTTACTGAATACTTAATGTGTCAGATATGTCAACACCTTAGATTAATTATCATAAAAATCTTATGAGAAATGTATTTTTATCCTAATTTACAGGGAAGGCAAATGAGTCAGAGAGAGGCTAAGTAATTTGGCCAAAGTCACAAGCTGGTTACCTATTAGCACCTGAATGGGAGGGGAGAAGTGCTTGAGTATCTTCCCAGTGTACAGGTACATTCATCAGACTAAGAATGGTTGAGTGGCTATGGTATAAACGTGACTGTTTTTGCAAAGATAAGTTAAAGGCTAATTTCAGCTAGAGGATTAGAATGAATTGTTTTTCAGTTACAGAGAGAGAAACAGGAATTGATAGAGTTCTTCCAGTTCTCCCACCGGCAGAGGCCCATGGGCTTTCCATTGCTTTCCCAGGCCATTAGCAGGGAGGTGGATGGGAAATGGAACAGCTGGGACTTGAACTGAGGCCCATATGGGATGCCGGCACCGCAGGCGGTGGCTTTACCTACTACACAACACTGGACTCTAGGATAAAAATTGTAATGGGGGCCAGCGCTGTGGTGCAGCAGGTTAACGCCCTGGCCTAAAGTGTGGGCATCCCATTTGGGCGCTGGAGACCTGGTTGCTCCACTTCCGTTCCAGCTCTCTGCTATGGCCTGGGAAAGCAGTAGAAGATGGCCCAAGTCCTTGGGCCCCTGCACCCACGTGGGAGACCCGGAAGAAGCTCCTGGCTTCAGATTGGTGCAGCTCTGGCCATTGCGGCCAATTGGGGAGTGAACCATTGGAGGGAAGACCTCTCTCTCTCTCTCTGCTTCTCCTCTCTGAGTAACTCTTTCAAATAAATAAATAAATCTTTTAAAAAGATTTTAATGTGAATCTATTGTTGTGACATATGTGAGACAAAGCATAAGTTACTAGTTTGCAGCCCAGACTTGAGACTGGATTGGAGAGATTCCGACCCCAAGAATTTATCATTTTCTTGCAAAAACTACATGACAATTTAATTACTAATGATTTAGTTTTATATTGTGCACCCAGTAATATACACACAAATTGGACAAGAAATTTCTTTTTTGCCATTTAATAGATTTTTACCTGGAAAAATCTTAAATATACAAAAACAAGGAAAACAGAGCAATAAACCTCGGTGCACCAGTTTCTTGGCTGCCCAAACCTGACCCCAGATTATTTTAAAATAAAGAGACAAAAACATTTCACTATTACAGTGACTTAAAAGGAAGCAGGTTCCGAGAAGTTAAGCGACCGTTCTTTGCTGACACTCCCCGTGTGCGTGCACACTGTAGCCGGCATTTGGAGCTGGTGACACTCCCAGTGTGCGTGCACACTGTAGCCGGCATTTGGAACTGGTGACACTCCCCGTGTGCGTGCACACTGTAGCCGGCATTTGGCACTGGTGACACTCCCCGTGTGCGGGCACACTGTAGCCGGCATTTGGAACGATCTTTCCTCTTTTTTTGACATCTGCTCTAGTGCTCGTTACACGCCATCTCAGGCTGAGAGCAGGAACTTGGCTGATCTTTGTCATCCTAAGGTTTGCGCATCCGCAGGCCGGGCAGTGAAGGACACGGGCCTGTATCTCTGGCTGGCCGGTGGCAGGTCTGATAACACCAGCAGGGGTCTTTCCTTCCGAACAGCCACGCAGGCTGCCTTTGTCAACACACACCTCCGGGTTTCCGAGCAATATGCCCTCACTGCCGCCAGTAAGTTTTATTTATTTATTTATTTTTAAATTTTTAAAAAATTTTTCTAGCAAAAAACCCCGGCAAGCCTGGAAAGCTGCTTCGTGCCCTGAGAAGCATCGGGCTGCGTTTTCGCTGTGGGCTCTATCAGAACTAGAATCAATGCGTCCGCACGAGCAGACGTCTCCAGTCAGGCTCTCTCCAAGAGCGAGGCCGAGAGCGCCCCACGCAGGAAGATGGAGCGTGGCGTTTTACCAGGCCCGTCAGGGAACGGACGCCCTCATAATGCGGTTTCCTCAGGAACCAATCCGTCCTTTTTCCTGGATTCTCAGCGTCCGCTTTTTGGCCCACCATTCAAGGTTATAGTGCGAAGATCAACGTAAATAACAACACAGCTCCCGCTGACGGGCAGCCCAGTTTACATCAGGCATCGTGCTGAGAGATGTCTGTCTTTCATCCGAACGCCATCTTCCGAGGCGAACATGTTCGTCCCCACTGGCCAGACGAGCAAACTGAGTTTCTCTGGCAGAGCTGGGGAGGGCAGGGAGACGGTGGGGAGGCGACGACGCGCGAGCGAGAACACTAAAGGGGATCGCGGTTTCTAACTCCACGCTCAGGGAGAAGCGCAAGCGGCTGCCATGGACGCACGAACACGGGCGCGCTGACCGCCGCGGGGAGGCGGTGCCGGAAGTCGGGGCGGGACTTCCGGGCGTCGGGGAGGGACTTCCGGGCGTCGGGCGGGGCTTCCGGGCCCGGCCGGAAGTGGCCCCGCAGCGCCGCCGCCAGCTTGCTGCTCGGAGGGTTCTGGCTTTTCGGCGGCCGACGGTGCACGCGGTTCGGGGCTGTGCTTTGGCGCGCGTCTGCAAGTGGCGATGTCGCACCCGTCACCCCAAGCCAAGCCGTCCAACCCCAGCAACCCCCGAGTCTTCTTTGATGTGGACATCGGGGAGGAGCGAGGTGAGGGCGTCTGGCGCCCCGAGAAGGGTCCCGGGGTTTCGGGGGGCTCCCAGGGCGGGGCGCGGAGCAGGTGGCCGCTTAGGCCGCGCCGTGGGAACGAGCCCGGGCTTCCAGAACTGGGTCGAGCCCGCGGGCGCCCTTGTGCCAGTGCCATTGGTCCTGCGGAAGTTTCTGGAAATTTCTGGGTCAGGCATGGTGGCGGCCCTTTACGCTTCGCCTGTCTTGATTTGGTTGGACTTGACCTCGCCACCCGTGCACCCTTTGGCTTTTCAGAAAACCGTAATTCTCCGGAGAAGGCGGGACGGCTCGGAGGGCTCCCGGCGCCGCGGTCCGCCGGGCTCCAGTCGCGCCGCGCGCCGTTCGCACGCGCGCCCCGGCTGCACCTGTTTCAGGGGCTCGTTTGCCAGGGGCCTTTTCCTCACGGCTGCGGGTGTTGGCGTAGAGGCGCGGGGGCACGTGCAGACGCCTTCACCGGCTCGGCCTGGGGGCACCGAGCTCGCAGCACCCGTGGGCTTGCCTGGGTTGCAGGGCAGCTGTGGAGGCTTGGTGCTTCAGGGGCGTGTTGCTGTGCGTCTCACTTGGGTTTTGTTCTGAAACTGCTGGAATTTCGACCTGGCCGTGTTTGGATGCGCGCGCGGGGCCCACGTGCGCATTCACAGGCGCATCCGACCTGTTTTCAAACTGGGCTTATTTTGCCCCGTCTCGGGAATTTTCTCCAGCTTTTGTTTCATAGGCTGCAACACAGAACCGTCGCAGATCAAGGCTATCCACCGCACTGCTGTGAGGGTACTCGGTTTTCCCCTGTTGGCTGTGGGGGAAATTACCCTGCCTTTGAAACTGCTTTCCGGCGCCCCTTAAATGGTGCTCATCTGCCGGCCGCTGCAGCTGATAGTGTGTGTGGTGTTTCAGATGGTAGCCAGGATTTCGGTTAGTAAATGACGGGGAGCGCCAGCAGCCCCACTATGGCTTTGTACCCGAAGGAAAGGAAGTGTAATCAGAGATAACCTGCCCTCCGTCCGGATCCTCTGCGGCCAGGATAGTGGAATCCACCCAAGTGCCCATCAGCAGAGGGATAAAAATCGCTGTATACACGCAGTGAGATACTGGGATGAGGCTAGAGGAGGGTGTGCACAGTGAAGTAAGCAGAACACAGGCAGGCAGCGCGTGCCCTCACAGGTGGCATGGTGCTCCTAGCGGCTGGGCAGTACTTAATTTCTGTTAGATAAGAGGGGTAAATTCGAGCTCTAGTGTACAAGGCGGTAACTAGTTCACAGCAATATACTGTGTTCCTGAAGGTGCGAAAGGGAAAGATAAAAGGAACTTGGTACCGCCTGCACTCCGCTTCCTTTTTATCTTAGCTGTCACTGTAATTGGTTCAACTCTCCTTTTATCATTTGCCTCTTTGGCTGTTTTGCATACTAACAAGATTTTTTTTCCTTTTTTTAGTTGGTCGAATTGTCTTAGAATTGTTTGCAGATATTGTACCCAAAACTGCAGAAAATTTCCGTGCACTATGCACAGGAGAAAAAGGCATTGGACCCACCACTGGGAAACCTCTCCACTTCAAAGGATGCCCTTTCCATCGAAGTATGTGAGATCTTTATGAGTTTGATTGCTCTTCTTGCAGATAATCAGATCCTGTTCCTTTCCAGTTAGAGGAGGAAACACTAAGTAGGCAGTAAAGGTTAAAACGTACTGTTAGTTCCTAGGGGATGCTTTGACGTCCGAGGCAGTAGCTCAGTTTCACAAAGCGTGGGCTTTCAGAGGTAGAGTTAACTGTGGGAGGACACTGACGTTGGTGGCTTGAAGTGGATTACTTGCATTTCACTCTCACTCCAAGATGACTCCGTTGGGAGAGGAAGAGTCTGGCCAGGGGTAGAGTAGCTGTCCTGAGGTAGATGGTGATAAAGTTACGCCTACTTCTTGGGCTGGATTGCCTGGGAAACCTGCAGATTCGAAGATGCAGTGTGTTCAGTACACTGATAGATGTGATTAAATCTGCTTACCACACTTTGTAATCATACCTTTGTTTCGTGATTATTTGATGGTTCCCCCGGTAGACTGCAGGCTCCCTAAGGTGAGGGACTGTGTTCTCACCATTGTTGTCTTTAGCATCTGGTCCTTAATGAGTAGGCAGTCAGTAAAATATTTACCAATAAACAAATAGTTAAACTGGAATCATATTTTTCTAAAAGTTGATTTGTTAAGAAAAATTAACATTGCTTTTTTTAAGTATTGAAACTATTGGTTTACTTTCATGTTTAATAAAATGTTAGAATACACTAATAAAGTATGGGCAGGAAGCGGCTAACTTAGCAGGCTCAAGACTGCTGTCTGCAGCGGGGTGCTTGGCTGGAGTTCAGGAACTCGGGTCTTGAGCATTCCTAAATCCTGAGCGTGGTGCGCTGTGTCTGGGCTGTACAGACTGCTAACTCAGCACAATACCTGCTCTGCAGTATTAGGGAGTCTGGACTTCTGGAACATGCAGGCCGGGTAAACTGCAGGAAGCACCTGGGTGCTGAGTCCGGCTTCCCTGGACAAAAGCATCACACACACACACTGTGTTTTCGCCGCTGGGGGAGTGTGCGTTCTCTACCCTTCGTGGGAGGGAGACTGCCCGTGTCCTTTCACCTCGTCCAGCTGTGGTAGAACCAGACGCTGGGTCCCGAGACGCCCAGGGATGTCTGAATGCGGGGTGGTCTGGGTGACCCTTGACTGAAGTGATGGTGTTTGCTGGACTGTTTCAGCCAGGGGCTGACAGACCTGCTAGGGATCCATGGTCTTCAGCTCACTGAGTGACTGGTGTGTGCCCAGCCGTGGAGAGTTACAAGGAGCAACAAGTGCTGTCCTTAAGAACTTGGTTGTTCACTGAGAGAGACAGCGTCATGATGTCTGTTGTGAAATGGCGTCGAGATGCTATGGGAGAAGAATTAGGAGACCCAGCGTTTGAGCCTCCGTGATGGTTTGTCAGGGAGGTGCGTTTGAAGCAGTTCTAAGTGGTATTAGGGAGCTGGGCAGGAAGTGTAGGTTGGGCTGAGATCATGAGAAAGCTTCGGAGTCAGGAGCTGTTGGCGTGGTTGGAGAGAGGCAGGCAGTGACAGGACTGGAGTCCTGCTGCATGATTCTGTTTCACTAATGCGTGTTCATCAGGCACCGTTGCTGAACTCATCGTGTCTGTCCCATTTTCCTTTTTTTGTAGTTATTAAGAAATTTATGATTCAGGGTGGAGACTTCTCAAATCAGAATGGGACAGGTGGAGAAAGCATTTATGGTGAAAAATTTGAAGATGAGAATTTCTATTATAAGGTAAAGTTGAGAAAATGGCATATTATTATGTAAACATTATGTATCTAGAATCCTGGCTAGATTAAGAGACCAGAAAATGTCACACATATGCTTAGATTTACCTTTTCTTGTAAAAGTTATTTTGTAAATATGTATCTTTAATATGGAAAGTTTTCATCTGGTAATTTTGTCAAAAATATTATAGTATTTTAGTGTGATCACATGCTTCATTTAAACTGATAAATTAAGTGCAGGTACCACATGGCAAAATCATTTCCAGGAAAAACACTGATTAAGTGGGAGGTGCACCTTTATCTTTGATTTTGAAGAGCAACAAAACTATCTTTAATAATCCAAGATGTCAGGAAATTGGCGAACTAGTGGACACGATTAGCGTCCAGGCTCCTAAAGGACATTAGTGGTGCTTGTGCCTTCTTATCTTCATTGTCCCACGATACAATCGGGGCATATTGCATCGTTCAGGTTATAGAATGGACTTGTAAGTACAGAAGTGAAGTGGTACTTTAGACATGAGAGTGTGAGCAAGGGAGTCAGGGTAACCTGAAGAGGAAATCTCTCCAGTCTGTACAGTGTTGTCGACACAGCTGTGTGTTCAGCATGTCGCTGGCGCCAGACAGCTCATGAAAATGAGAGGCCTGCATGATAGGAGTTCATTATCCTGCCTTGGAGACGAGATTAAAATACATGGGACAACTGGAAGTTAACAATAGGCAAATAAATGTTAGATTGATGGAATATACTTGCTTGTGTAACACTGACAGAAGTTTGACTAACCCATTCTGAAATGATGAGATGTTTCAGATTTTTCAGGTTTTTTTTTTTTTTAAATATTTGTATAGTTTTGAGTTGTTGAGGAACTGTAATCTAAATTCGGAATGCCTCCCAAATCCAAAAGTTTTGAGCATGATGTTGGTGCTCAGTAAGTTTTGAATTTGGGTTTTCACAGTAGGGATATTCAGCCTGTAGTGTTCACTCTCTGTGTATGCTGTAGGAGAAAGATATGCCTCATGTGGTCCTGACGAGGGGATATAATGGAGAGGATGAGCACATATGTTAGGTAAGCTGGGCATTGCTTAGGCAGGAACTAAAATATAAACAGAAAATTCAAGAAAGGATATGGGTGAGGAAAGACAAAGGCAGTGGGAGGCTGATGGAAAAAAATTAATTTTGTGGTTAATATTGTGGAAAAAGCACCAAGCAGGGAAGCTGCCAGAAAGATAAAGTGATGATGCGATGACCATATTGATGAAAAGGGAAGGAGCATGTAGAAGGGGCACATGGTTCTTGCCTTCTACAAGTGCGTGGCGTTGAAAGCTGAATTGTTTCCACTGACTGGCAGGGTAAAAGTCATTTTAGGTAGGAACACCAACACGAGAGTTAAAAAGGCATCTGCTGAGAAAGCGGTAAGAGAGGCGATGGAAAAATGAAGAAACTGGGTTTCACAGACCCTTTGAAACGGGTTGATGCCAGTAGAATTCTAATGTCAAGGCAGAGTTTCTCTTGAGCACTCTTCGCGGTGTTCATACACCTGGGCTGAAAGCACAGATTTGGATTCTTCTGAGGTTAGGACAGTACCTAACCGGATGTCTTGTCTAAGTTCAGCATCTGGGGCTGGCACTGTGGCATGGGGAGTAAAGCTGCCGCCTGCGATGCCAGCATCCCATACTGGTGCTGGTCTATGTCCTGGCTGCTCTACTTTTTTTTTTTTTTTTTTTTTTAATTATTTATTTATTTGAAAGGCAGAGTTACAGAGAGAGCTCTTTGATCTACTGGTTCAGTCCCCAAATGGCTCCAGTGGCTGGAGCTGGGCCAACCCAAAGTCAGGAGCTTCTTGTAGGTCTCTCACATAGGCTCAGGGACCCAAGCACTTGGGCCGTTTGCTGCTGCTTTCCCAGGCGTGTTATCAGGAAGCTGGCTTGTTAGTGGAGCAGCTGGGACTTGAACCAGCGCCCACGTGGGATGTGGGCACTGCAGACAGCTTAATCTCTTAGACCACAGTGCCAGCCCCTGCTCCACTTTGATCCAGCTGCATGCTAATGGCGCTTGGAAAGAAGTGGAAGATGTCAAAGTGTTTGGGCTCCTGCCACCCACCCGGGAGACCTGGATGAAGCTCCTGGCTGTTGCAGTCATGTTGAGTGTGAACCAGTAGACGGAAGATGTCTGTCTCTCTTCTCTCTCTAATTCTGTCTTCCCAATAAATAAATAAATCTCTCTTTTTAAAGGTTTATTTATTTTATTTGAAAGAGTTACAGGGAGAGGAAGAAGTAGTGATAAAGAGGTCTTCCATCCGCTTGTTCTCTACCAAATGGCTGCCATGGCCAGGGTGGGGCCAGGCTGAAGCCAGGAGCTTCTTCTGGGTTTCCCGCGTGGATGCAAGGATACAAGCACTTGGACGATCGTCTGCTGCTTTTCCAGGCGTATTAGCAGGGAGCTGGATTGGAAATAGCCAGGACTTGAACCATTGGTGCCCATATGGAATGCCAGTGCTGCAGGTGGCAGATTTACCCACTGTGCCACGTCACGGGCCCCAAATAAATCTTAAAAATAAATTCAGTATCCCGTCACTTTTCCTAGTTCATTGACATGTAAAGGAAGGATCCTGTGCTGTGTTTGAACATGGGGCGACTCTTCAGGTCTCCCTGAAAAGAGAGCATTCCTCGTGCAGAAGCCGGTGCACGGGTTAGATTCCTAGTGCAGCTCTGTCCTGGTGCAGAAGCCGGTGCACGGGTTAGATTCCTAGTGCAGCTCTGTCCTCGTGCAGAAGCCGGTGCACGGGTTAGATTCCTAGTGCAGCTCTGTCCTGGTGCAGAAGCCGGTGCACGGGTTAGATTCCTAGTGCAGCCTCTCCTCGTGCAGAAGCCGGTGCACGGGTTAGATTCCTAGTGCAGCTCTGTCCTGGTGCAGAAGCCGGTGCACGGGTTAGATTCCTAGTGCAGCCTCTCCTCGTGCAGAAGCCGGTGCACGGGTTAGATTCCTAGTGCAGCCTCTTCTCGTGCAGAAGCCGGTGCACGGGTTAGATTCCTAGTGCAGCTCTGTCCTCGTGCAGAAGCCGGTGCACGGGTTAGATTCCTAGTGCAGCTCTGTCCTCGTGCAGAAGCCGGTGCACGGGTTAGATTCCTAGTGCAGCTCTGTCCTGGTGCAGAAGCCGGTGCACGGGTTAGATTCCTAGTGCAGCCTCTCCTCGTGCAGAAGCCGGTGCACGGGTTAGATTCCTAGTGCAGCTCTGTCCTGGTGCAGAAGCCGGTGCACGGGTTAGATTCCTAGTGCAGCCTCTCCTCGTGCAGAAGCCGGTGCACGGGTTAGATTCCTAGTGCAGCCTCTTCTCGTGCAGAAGCCGGTGCACGGGTTAGATTCCTAGTGCAGCTCTGTCCTCGTGCAGAAGCCGGTGCACGGGTTAGATTCCTAGTGCAGCTCTGTCCTGGTGCAGAAGCCGGTGCACGGGTTAGATTCCTAGTGCAGCCTCTCCTCGTGCAGAAGCCGGTGCACGGGTTAGATTCCTAGTGCAGCCTCTTCTCGTGCAGAAGCCGGTGCACGGGTTAGATTCCTAGTGCAGCCTCTCCTCGTGCAGAAGCCGGTGCACGGGTTAGATTCCTAGTGCAGCCTCTTCTCGTGCAGAAGCCGGTGCACGGGTTAGATTCCTAGTGCAGCTCTGTCCTCGTGCAGAAGCCGGTGCACGGGTTAGATTCCTAGTGCAGCTCTGTCCTGGTGCAGAAGCCGGTGCACGGGTTAGATTCCTAGTGCAGCCTCTCCTCGTGCAGAAGCCGGTGCACGGGTTAGATTCCTAGTGCAGCTCTGTCCTGGTGCAGAAGCCGGTGCACGGGTTAGATTCCTAGTGCAGCCTCTCCTCGTGCAGAAGCCGGTGCACGGGTTAGATTCCTAGTGCAGCCTCTTCTCGTGCAGAAGCCGGTGCACGGGTTAGATTCCTAGTGCAGCCTCTTCTCGTGCAGAAGCCGGTGCATGGGTTAGATTCCTAGTGCAGCTCTGTCCTGGTGCAGAAGCCGGTGCATGGGTTAGATTCCTAGTGCAGCCTCTTCTCGTGCAGAAGCCGGTGCACGGGTTAGATTCCTAGTGCAGCCTCTTCTCGTGCAGAAGCCGGTGCACGGGTTAGATTCCTAGTGCAGCCTCTTCTCGTGCAGAAGCCGGTGCATGGGTTAGATTCCTAGTGCAGCTCTGTCCTGGTGCAGAAGCCGGTGCATGGGTTAGATTCCTAGTGCAGCCTCTTCTCGTGCAGAAGCCGGTGCACGGGTTAGATTCCTAGTGCAGCCTCTTCTCGTGCAGAAGCCGGTGCACGGGTTAGATTCCTAGTGCAGCTCTGTCCTCGTGCAGAAGCCGGTGCACGGGTTAGATTCCTAGTGCAGCTCTGTCCTGGTGCAGAAGCCGGTGCACGGGTTAGATTCCTAGTGCAGCCTCTCCTCGTGCAGAAGCCGGTGCACGGGTTAGATTCCTAGTGCAGCCTCTTCTCGTGCAGAAGCCGGTGCACGGGTTAGATTCCTAGTGCAGCTCTGTCCTGGTGCAGAAGCCGGTGCATGGGTTAGATTCCTAGTGCAGCCTCTTCTCGTGCAGAAGCCGGTGCACGGGTTAGATTCCTAGTGCAGCCTCTTCTCGTGCAGAAGCCGGTGCACGGGTTAGATTCCTAGTGCAGCTCTGTCCTCGTGCAGAAGCCGGTGCACGGGTTAGATTCCTAGTGCAGCTCTGTCCTGGTGCAGAAGCCGGTGCACGGGTTAGATTCCTAGTGCAGCCTCTTCTCGTGCAGAAGCCGGTGCACGGGTTAGATTCCTAGTGCAGCCTCTTCTCGTGCAGAAGCCGGTGCATGGGTTAGATTCCTAGTGCAGCTCTGTCCTGGTGCAGAAGCCGGTGCATGGGTTAGATTCCTAGTGCAGCTTCTGCACCTCCGAGATGATCTGTGGGCCTCTTCTGGAGACGACCACGCCAGGAACAAGCCTCTCTCCTCACTCCATCTTTGTTTGTTTGTTTAAATAAATTTATTTCTTGTAATTTTGTTTAGCTGATGTAGTTTCTGTTCAGTTATGAGAATAATTTTTTTAAAGAATTATTTATTTGAAAGAGTTACAGAGAGAGGTAGACAGAGAGGTCCTTCCATTCTGCTGCTTCACTCCCCAAATGACTGCAGCGGCCGGAGCTGAGCCGATCCGGAGCCAGGAGCCAGGAGCTTCTTCTGGGTCTCCCACGTGGGTGCAGGGGCCCATGGACTTGGGCCATCTTCCACTGCTCTCCCAGGCAATAGCAGAGAGCCGGATGGGAAGAGGAGCAGCCGGGACTCAAACTGGCACCCATATGGGATGCGGGCGCTGCGGGCTGGGGCTTTAACCCACTGCGCCACTGAGCCAGCCCGGAGAATAATTTTTAAATGCTGGTAGATTATTGGCTAGCTTAATGGGTGGAATAATGAAGTAGAATATGTAAAACATCAGGAAACGTACATTCAGAGCCAGCTAAGTGTTTCCACTGAACCTAAACTGGCGAATCCACTAGACAGAATCTTCAACAAAAGTACTAACTGATACAGAGGGTTTCCTCATTCAGATCAGTGTGGATAGACCAGCCTACCTGGAAGCTAGCGGAAATACAATGAAGAAGCCTCAACTAGAAGACTCTACCCCGTTATGTGTCTGTTATCTAAGCTTAAAATCTGATCAAGCACCCCATGTTTTGTGAAGTAAAGGTTTGCAATTTATACAAAATAAAATATTTTTAAAAACCTCAACGTGAAGTTCGCTCTCCATGGAGGTGCAGTCCACCTGTTTAATGTGCACGCCTGCTGAAAGAACGGTTCAGACTCGTGGCTCTGACCCTGGTGTACTTCTCATGGCTTTTATTTCTACAGCATGATCGGGAGGGTTTGCTGAGCATGGCGAATGCTGGTCGCAACACAAACGGTTCTCAGTTTTTCATCACAACAGTTCCAACCCCTCATCTGGATGGGAAACACGTGGTATTCGGCCAAGTAATTAAAGGGATAGGTGTGGCCAGGACACTGGAGAACGTGGAGGTGAAAGGTGAAAAACCTGCCAAAGTGAGTACTAAGTTAGAGTGAAATACGTTTATTTTCTTAGTTGCTGTCTTACAGAAATGTAACCTAAAGGGTCAGCTAATTGTTAGCTGGAAAAACTGAAAAATGTTAGGATGCTTTTTGGTATTGGAGCCTGGATCTGCCACTTTTTCTTTGAAACTGATTACAGCAGTGGGAAAGATTAGGGAGGGTTAAAAGGCGATTTTTATTCCTACTTCACCTTCACTGTTGGTGACATTTGCTGGATTACTCGAGTCTTGCTATACCTGCAAAACTTTTCAGACAGTATGCATGCGTAGTAGCAAGGACAGCAAACTAGAGTCTAATTGGACTGTGCCATTAGGGGTTAGGCCTTCATCTAGTGACTTGTCCAGTTTCCTCGTACTATTTAATCACTTATGGGTTTGTACTAGAACATTTCTGCAGATCCTTGTGTTCCAGCTGCCTGTGAATCAGAATCACCACAATGCTACCCAGCCTGAGTGACTGTTACCCGTGGGAATTGGAGCCTTAGGAGGTCGGCTCCCACAGTATGAAAGCAACAGTGTAGTGACAAGTTGAAAGCTCATATGTCTCATCTAAAGACAACCGCTTAGAGAATGGTAGCACTTTCAGCTTACTGTGTGTTCCCCGAGTTCCTGAGTAGCAATACACAGTGACACCGTTACCTTAATTGGAGTGCATGCAAAGGATGTTATAATTATAGCAGATAGATGAACCTCCTGACCTAATTCTTTTACAGAAATTGCATGACTTCTAGCCATATAGCTTACACACTCAAACTAATGTTTTAAATCTCTCGTTAGTATAATAGTGCATTTCTGCATCTTGGTATTATTTTTACAGCTGTGCGTTATTGCAGAATGTGGAGAACTGAAGGAAGGGGATGATTGGGGAATATTCCCCAAAGATGGCTCTGGTGATAGCCACCCGGATTTCCCTGAGGATGCAGATATAGACTTGAAGGATGTGAGTACTTTTCGGATTAGTCAAACTTTAAAGTTGGAGCTTTGTATTACCGTGTTATAATGATACAACCTACTGTTAGACCACAGTACGCACTAACTTACAGCATATTTGTATTCTTTCTTACAGGTAGATAAAATTTTATTAGTTACAGAAGACTTAAAAAACATTGGAAATAATTTTTTCAAATCTCAGAACTGGGAGATGGCTATTAAAAAATATACAAAAGTTTTAAGGTAGTAAGATTTTTAATAAATTTTAAGAATTTATGAATTATAAAGATTGCTTATGTATTTTGGCAAATTAGTAGAGTAATAAGATGTGTTGAAATACTTGTATTTCTTTTGTTCTCAACTTAATTTGAAAAAATTTAAAATACAGAAAAGTTGAAAGAATAGTACATGATTACTTACAAACCTTTACCTGCATTCACTGATTCTGCTTTTTATATTTTGCAATACCATTTGAGAAGTTGTAGATGATACTTTACCCCTCAGTGTTTTAGCATGAGTTCCTAACAGACCAAGCACACTCTGTGTAACTGCAGTGCCATTGAAACACCCCAAGTGAAGTGAGGTTGTGGGGCAGCAGGTTAAGCCACCACTGTGACGCTGACATCCCACGTCGGAGTGCCAGTGTGAATCCTGGCTGTTCTGTCTCTGATGCAGCTTTCTGCTGACGCACCTGGGAAAGCAGTGGATGATGGCCCAAATACTTGGGCCCTTGCCACTCACATTGGGAGACAAGGATGGAGTTCCTGGCTCCAGCCTGGTGCAGCCCTGGCTATTGGCAGCCATCTGGGGAATGAACCAGTGGATGGAAGATCTCTGTGCTTGTCTGTTACTCTTTCAAAAATAAAACTGATAGAATAATAGTTTTTTTTTTAAGTTTATTTCTTTATTTTTTAAGAACTTATTTATTTATTTGAGAGGTGGAGTTACAGACAGTGAGAGGAAGAGACAGCGAGAAAAGTCTTCCTTCTGTTGGTTCATTCCCCAAATAGGGTCAACGGCTGGAGCTGCACTGATCTGGACCCAGGAGCCAGGAGCTTCTTTTGGGTCTTCCATGTGGGTGCAGGGACCCAAAGACTTGGGCCCTCTCCTACTGCTTTCCCAGGACACAGCAGAGAGCTGGATTGGAAGTGGAGCAGCCGGGACTAGAACTGGCACTCCATATGGGATGCTGGCGCTTCAGGCCAGGGTTTTAACCTGCTGCGTCACAGTGCTGGCCCCTAGAATAATAATATTTAATGTATAATCCATGTTCAGATTTCTCACAGGCGGTGGCTTCGCCTGCTGTGCACGTGGGGTGCTGGGGCACAGGCGGCGGCTTCGCCTGCTGTGCACGTGGGTGCTGGAGTCACAGGCGGCGGCTTCGCCTGCTGTGCACGTGGGGTGCTGGGGCACAGGCGGCGGCTTCGGCTGCTGTGCACGTGGGATGCTGGAGCCACAGGCGGCGGCTTCGCCTGCTGTGCACGTTGGGTGCTGGAGTCACAGGCGGCAGGTTCACCTGCCTGGGCACGTGGGGTGCTGGAGTCACAGGCGGCAATTCAGAATCAGTACTACAGGGATCTTCATCTTTCCCTGTTCGGTTTCCTTCTGTCATGAGAATCTTAGTTTCAAGCATAATGTCTCGCTGATCTGTGACAACTAACAGCACCTAAAAGGAAATCTGTAGAAGTGAAATTGACACTGTGAGAAGCAATGACTTGGGCAGCCTTTGTCTTAACTGTCGAGGAAAAATTTATTTTAGTTTTTTATGATTTTCTTTTTCTGTATAATACTATTGGGTGAACTCTTTACTTAGCACAGAATTATTCATAGGTGTTTAAATCTAATTGAAAATAGATCCCAGTGCCGGTTGTGTGAGGTGAGGGGCAGGTGCGGACGTGATGGGAGTCTTCACGGGAAAAAAAAAAATAGATCCCGGTAAAAAATAAGAGTGTGAATAAGAGGGAGGAGATGTACAGTTCTGCACATGTTCCCATGGACTTACCCCTAAGGGTAAAGCTAAAACCTTGGCCAGGGACTCCAAATCCCATTAAGCTGGGTGGTACTAATGCCATCTTACATGTTAAAGTGTTCATTTTAAGTGTGTAACTGATCATATAGATAGGAAAAAGGGTCAAAGGGATTACATAAATAAGACCAAGTGTCTGGTAATAACAATAGATAGAATTAAAAAGAAGAGAATGATCTAACATGGGAAGCAGTCCACACAGCAGACTTAGAATGACAAACGCCCTAAACAGCACTCTGACCTCAGAATCAGCCTTTAAGGCATTCAGATCTGGCTGAAAAGCCCATGAGAGCATTTCAGGCATGGAAAGCAAAAAAAAAAAATGTAAATGAAAGATCTTTGTGAGTGATCCCACCTGAAAGAACGGGCCATCAAAGAAGGAGGTCTTTCTCTGAAAGGAGGAGAGAACGTGCTCTTTGCATACGGCCCTGTTTAAATACCGATGGACTTTGTGTACTCAAGAGGCTTCCACAGCCTTGGCAGCTCGTGACAAGAGCCTCGAGTGATTACTGATGTCATAAATAAGAGTGTCAGTTGTTAACAGGAGTCACTGTGCACTTGTTCCCCATGTAGGACCTCTGTCCTTGATGAGTTTTACTAGGAGAATTAACGGTAAAACTTGATTTACACAATACTTTATACTTTGGGTGCAAACTATTGAAATCTTTACTTAGTATAGAGTTGGTCTTCTGTATATAAAGATAATTAAAAATGAATCTTAATGAAGAATGGGATGGGATAGAGTAGGTGGTGGGAGGGTGGATATGAGGGGAAGAACCGCTATATTCCTAAAGTTGTACCTATGAAATTTGTATTTATTAAATAAAAGCTTTCTTAAAAACCCATAATGTCTGAAAGTACACTTTGCAGGGCCTGAGTTTTAAAAATAGGAGTTTTATGAGTGCATAATTAGATTTGGGAATTGTTGGGTTGGCCTTTTTGAACACTTCAGGGAAAAATATTGGAACAAAACTTCCAAAAGAAATACTACTTAATAAAAAGATTGTGATCATTAATAAGAGTATGGACAGCATTTGCTGAGGTTCTTAGTCAGAAATGATGTAAGCCCTTTTGACACAGTTGAAGGAACTCTCGTTGTGTAACACCGCATGCTGCCTTTCTGAAAATGTTCTCCAGATACGTGGAGAGCTCCAGAGCTGTCGCTGAGGAAGCAGACAGGCTGAGGCTGCAGCCTGTAGCTTTAAGCTGCGTGCTGAACACTGGTGCTTGCAAACTGAAGCTGTCAGACTGGCAGGGAGCCATCGACAGCTGTCTGGAGGTAAGCTCGTTTGAAGGGACTGGACTTTCACATAATAACGTGAACAAAAACACTATTACACATTGATGTGTATCTGTTGTATAGGATCCAGTAAGGCTTGCTAAAATGTGATGGAAGTCATCTTGTCTGTTTTGGACCTCAGTTCTCAGTCCATTCACGTTGCTTATAACTGTCACTTAATACCTATTAAGATACTTGAGGTTTTTTTTCCTTCAAAGCATGTGTATCAGCTCATTTATTCATTTAAGAGCAACTGTAATGTGCCAGGAATGACTAGGAATTTGGGTGGTGTGGCTAGACGTGGTTTTTTAAGTGAGATCTCTGCCATTCACGCGCCTTGTAATCTTGGATACGCTGCTAAATTTGGAGGCTCTATTCTTCCATCTGTAAAATGGAAATAATACCTACCTCATGGGCTAGTTACAAATATAACACATGAGGGACTTCAAAAGTTCATGGAGGGGCCTAGTGTTTAAGATACTGTTTAGGATGCCTGTGTCCCGCTTGAGTTCCGGGTTCAGGTTCAGGTTCTGGTTCCAGTTCTGGTTCCAGTTCCTGATTATAGCTTCTTGCTAGCAGATCCTGGGAGGCAGAGGTGAGGACTTGAGTCGTTGGGTTCCTGCCACCCACGGGGAAGACTTGGATTGAGTTTCCTGATCTTGGCTTCAGTCCTGTCCAGCCCCTAACTGTCACAAGAATTTGGGGAGTAAACCAGCAGATAGGAGCTTTGATTCTTTGCCTTTCAAAAAAACGTTTCTGGAAAAGTGAGATTGAAAGATGTTTATTTTTGCTCAAACTTTCGGCATGAATTGCACCAATGTAAAAGTAAACTTATCCATTCCATTTTTCATGAACTGTTTTTTTAATCTTTGAAGTCTACTGAAAACAAACTTGAATCTGTTCCAGTCCTGACAGGTGTGGATGTCATTCATGAACTTTTTGAAGTACTGTCGTAAAGTAACGTTTGACAGTGGTTGGCACATTTTATGTACCTAATTGGGACTGGTTATCTTATTTTTAAAATTATATCATTTTTAAAATTATTTTGCTTTATTTGAATGGCAGAATGACAGTATACTGTCTGCTGGTTCACTCCCCAGATGACTTCAAAAGCCAGGAGCCTGGACTTCCATCCAGGCCCTACACTGGGTAGCAGAGCCATCGTGGGCTGTCTCCCAGGATACCTATCAGCAGGAGCCTGCCTTGGAAGTGTAATAGGGACTCGGTTCACTCGGATGTGAAATGTGGGTGTCCCAAGTGACACTTTAAGCACTGCACCGTATCGCCTGTCCTGAAACGTTATTTTAATTAACACACAGACCCACATCCTCAAGAAGCTTCATAGATTTGGTATAGGAGGGAATTTCTGTTTGGGGTTGTCAGGAAGTGTATAGGGAGACTGGGCAGTCCTGGACACAGAGGAATGTCATGTTTCTTTGAGGGTCGTCTATGTATAACTGATAAAGCTAGAAAGAGCTTGCCACCTCCAGCACTGGCATCCCACATGGGTGCCAGTTAGTGCCTGCTGCTCTACTTCCAATCCAGCTTCCTGCTAATGTACCTGGGAAAGCGGCACAAGTTGGCCCAAGTGCCTGGGGCCCTGCAGCTACGCGGGAGACCTGGGAGAAGCTCCTGGCTTTGCCTTGGCCTGGTGTTGGCCGTTGTGGCTGTTTGAGGAGTGAACAGCAGAAGGAAGAGCTCGCTCTGTTTTTCCTGCTCTGTAACTCTGCCTTTCAAATAAATAAATCCATAAAAGAACTGCTTTCCTCAAATAGAGCAATGATGACTCTTCCCCGTGGTCGAGTCTGAAAGTTTTTCTAAGCTGCACATTTTGTTTTTCAAAGATTTATTAATTTGAAAGGCAGAGTTAGAAGAAGGAAGAGGCAGAGAGCGCTGGTGTCCTCCCCAGACAGCCACAGTGCGGGGCTGGGCTGCCAGGAGCTTCACCCGCGTCTCCCACTTTGGTTGCAGGGCCCCAGACACGAAAGCCATCTCCTGCTTTCCCAGGTGCACTAGTAGGGAGCGGGATTGGGAATGCAGCAGCCGGAACTCGACCCAGTGCCGTATGGGATGCTGGCCTTGCAGGTGGTGGCCTAACGCACTGCACAACACCGACCACAACATTTCATGGAGTTTGCACGTTTTAATTGTGTGCACAGGTTAGCTGTCTTCAGAGCAGGCGGAACTAAAATGAGGTTCTTGCTCAGGAAGCTGGGCTGAAGGGTAAGCAGGAATGTAGTTAGAAGGTGGTGTACAACAGGCAAATTATCCAAGAAGACTTTTTCTTCTGGATCTCATTTTGACCTTTGTGAGGAAGACACGTTATACCCTCTGTGGTAAACATCTGAGTGAAAATTTAAAAGATGTTATGAAAACAATATATTTATTTAAACATTTCTAGGGTGGGAGCTGTTAATTTAGAAATGTGGATAGCAAGTGAACAAGTGTGCAGTTGGCCTTCTGTATCTGGGTTCTATATTGTTGAATCCAACCAGCTGTAAATTAGAAATACTCTGTACTGAACGTGAACGACTCTTTTCCATTTTTAGTGTTCCCAGAACAATGCAGCATGACTGTCTGGTAGCCTTTACACTGTATCAGGTGGAGTGTTGGAGACGACACTGTGTAGCAGGGTACCGGTACCCGCGCTAGCTGTATGCAAGTGCTGCCACACCACTCTATGTCAGGGACTCGAGCACCTGTGGGTTTTGGTATCCACCGATGTCCTCTAACAGATACTAAGAGGTGACACGATACAGATTCTTATTTATTACGATTTTTTCATAAACGCATTAGGGCCGAGTTCTGAGATAGAAACTCCAGTACTGAGAGGAGCACATGCAGCCTGCAAAAGCCCAGTCTTTCTCTTCCATGTCCATTTAGTGCCCTCTGCTGACAAAGTCTAGTACTGAACCTGCTGGCAAAGGAGGGCTATTTAGTTTGCAGATCCAACAGAAAATAAATTGCGATTTGGCACATAATGTAATACTTAGCTGTGAATACCCATTTATGATTTCTTTGCAGGCTCTTGAAATAGACCCATTGAATACCAAGGCCCTGTACCGCAAGGCTCAAGGATGGCAAGGCTTAAAGGAATATGATGAAGCTTTGGTAAATTCTGTTCTACGTGTTCAAGTTTTTTTTTAAACAGCTACCTTTATAAATTATAGACCCAATTTTTCCTTAATTTTTTCCCCTCTACAGGCTGATCTTAAGAAAGCTCAGGAGATTGCGCCAGAAGATAAAGGTAGGTTGGCAGTTTTTGTAGTAAACATTCATTTTGCCCTTTAAAAGTTGATCTTCATGAGCCACTGTACACTGTGCCAGATCTGATTTATTTGTTCAACTAGTATTACAGAATGTCTGTAATTGGGCCAGGCATTGATCATATGGCAATGAACAAGACAGTCAAGGTCCCTGCCCTCAAGGGGCTTACATTCTAGTTCCTCAAAATGTGCTAGTTTTTCATGTAGCTGAATACTGTTTGCCCTGCTTTCTCATCTGAGACCTGGTTCCTGTGATTCCAGTTGAAAACTCAACACTGATAGATTTGAGCCGAATGTGACTATAACG
The DNA here is from genome assembly GCF_051225735.1 of Oryctolagus cuniculus. Lineage (NCBI taxonomy): Eukaryota > Metazoa > Chordata > Mammalia > Lagomorpha > Leporidae > Oryctolagus > Oryctolagus cuniculus. The sequence goes on along the minus strand of NC_142874.1, from coordinate 5,512,902 downwards.
TACATGTAGCTACTGGATACATGATTTAGGGACACTTTGACAAAAAGTCGTTTTTAAAAAAACCGTCCAAGTATGAATAGGAGCATAAGGTCTGCATATGGAAAACCAAACTTTGGTCTTGTCTTGCTGAATTAGAACAAGGGAGGCAGTCGTGCTCTCCCTGGTGGGGAGGGCCTGTTTACGTAATGGCGTCCCTCAGCTGACAGCTTCCAGCTCTTCCTAGTTTTTACAATTGTTCTTAAGAGGTGTTATCAAGGGGAAGCTAGTTATTATTAAAAAAAAAACTTGCTAATCACCCTAATTTGCTGGATTTTGAGAAATAACTCACTGCATGTTTATTTTGCAGCTATCCAGGCAGAACTGCTGAAAGTCAAACAGAAGATAAAGGCACAGAAAGACAAAGAGAAAGCAGTATATGCAAAAATGTTTGCTTAACCAGTCTGCATTGGTTACACCAAGGCATTAAGCAAATGTAAGGGTCACGGTCTGTCTGTGACCCCTAATGTGTTTCCTGTGACATTTCAGCTCCCATTGTTTACAGTTAGGAATACTGATAAAGGTTTACTCTTAATAAAAGTGTTACAGTAAAGTCGCTTCATTTTCAAATAATGGTGTACAGCCAGTGTTTAAACTCTTAAACATATACTTTGCTGGGTAAGTAGATGAGAGCTTTTGTGGTTTCCTCCAATTCTTTGCTGTATCTGTAGTTGTAGTTGGTTTGTGCTGGTGTTTTATAAAAAAAAACTATGGGAAAAGTTTATGCTGCAGACTGCGCTCTGAGTTTCATTTTGTCCAGGAACTGTTCGAACCACCTGCATATTCTTGTTCAGGGGTTGGCCCAGCCTTTTTCTGCAGTGCTTGTCTGTCACATCTCAGCTCTGCACTTCTGCCTCAAAATTAGCCACAGACAACCAGTGAGCACAGCTGTATCTCAGCAAGACCACACTCACAGTAAGGGATGAGCTGAGGCTTACCCCTGGTCCAGAATATATGTTAATTTTTGGACTTTAAGACTTCAGTTTGGCAAGTTAACTGTAAAGGTCAAAAGTGCATTTTTCTGTTAGTACTAAATCAGAGGACAGCAGAGTGGTAAGTAGATGCTGCATCATTTACAAAGTTTTATTTAAGGGAAATATTTATAAATTTTATAGGACAATTCTAGAAATGGTAGTATAAAGGTTTTGTTTCACTGGTAATTATTTTGTGCACATCCTGACAATTAATGCTCTTTTTTGGTACTTGCCTTACACGTTAAAAAACTGGCTGTCAAATGTGCCTGCAAATGAATGAAGTCGATTGTGGTTTACATTCCGTTGTAAGCAGGTCCTCCTCCACCTTCAGGTACCACCCAGTTAATATTCTGACTTGGGTCTTTAATGTCACACGTTTTACAGTGCACACAGTTCTGAGCATTTATCTGTAGCCGAAATCCATCACCTTGTTCCAAAGGCACAAATTCATAAACCCCTGTTTAAAAAAAAATAACTATTAGAGAACCAAAGCTTGAATAGTAGCTACCTGTGAAGGTTGTTTTCTGTCTAGAGATGTGAAAATGTATGGTGTGCGCTACTACTGTTAGTACAGACTGCACACACAGTAAGAGGAAGCACAGCAGTGTCTGGCTGAGCCTCACTGCCAAGGGTGCTTACCTTTGATGTGCATATATACCATGGAGCTCCAAAAAGTTTGAATTCCATGCATAATCTTTTCATAAAGTGCATTTCTATTAAGTTTTTGAGGCCTCCATGAATACATGCTGTAGTTGAAACAGATTCAGTCCTTACACTCGGAGTTTATAATCCGTGTATTCAAAGTTACAGTCCAGGTCCTTGTCCTGGAACAGCCTCAGTCCCAGTCTCTGGAGAGTGTATTAATCTCACACAAGGCTACTTCCAGAGAGATCATGGGGACATCATTTGGTGCAAAAAAGTGCTGAAATCCATGCATTTTTTCCCTAATACATACTTTTTTTTAAAGATTTATTTGGAAGGCAGAGTTAGAGGGGGAGAGAGAGATCTTTCATCTGCTGGTTCACTCCCCAAATGGCCAGGAGCTTCATCTGGGTCTCCCGCATGAATGGCAGGGCCCCAAGCACGTGGGCCATCTGCTGCTGCTTTCCCCGGGCACGCTGGCAGGGAGCTGGATCAGAAGTGGAACAGCCGAGACTCACACGGGATACAAGTGTCACAGGTGCCCGCCTAACCTACCCACTGTGCCACAATGCCAGCCTCCATACTACGTATTTTCCATGAAATTTTAAAATACTTTACTTGCTTTATATCATTTGAGACTTAGTTCCTATTACTGTGATTTTAGCTGCAAACTCGGCACTAGAAGGAACACTGTTCATGATGAACTTCTAGGACATGAAGGTGGCCGTAACCATGCATACATATGTTTGTGCTAATGGCGCCTGGGCTGCCTGCGCCTCGGTCCCAGTGCCGGTTTGATCCCGGCTCCTCCACTCCTGATGCAGTCCCTGGCAGTGTGCCTGGGAAGTAGATGACGCTCAAGGAGGAGACCCAGATGGAATCCCTGGCCGCTGCCTGACCTGCCCCGGCTGTGCGGCTGTGCGGCTGTGCGGCCGTTTGGGTGGTGCACAGTGGATGGAAGATCTGCCTCCTCTCAGATAAATCTTGAAAAATAAGTACGTGAACATGCGGAGAGAGGTAGTGCTCGTTCATAGCCGTTAGTCTGACAGGAGACGAGGGCAAACCGGGCTTGACAGAAGTTTTCCATTAGCATTGCCAGTTGAGAGTGGATTTCCTAGGAGGCTGACTACAGGCGTCGTTCACAACCATTTCCAAGCAGTGGGGGGAAGTAAACCATTTCTCTGACAGTGTTTAAAGCCAACGGTTGTTATTACACTTAGCAATGGGTGGAAGCCATGACTGACCTGCAGGGCAGAACCGCTGCTCTGGCCCGTCGTATATTGACAGGTTTCTGTTCACAGGTATACTGTCATCCTTTAAGGTTAAGTGTGCTGGCTGGTCGTGTTCATGATTAGTACCACTCAGAGCCACAGACGACAAGAGGTCAAAACTGATCCGTCCATCAGGTTTTGGATACTCAATAGGTGTGCAGTCCTTGGCTGGCTTGAGCTTGTCGGAGTCACTGCCTTCAATGTTGATGAAGATATTAAATAAAAACATCACTGAAGTTCCACCTTAAGTGTGTGTGTGTGTGTGTGTGTGTGTGTGTAGTTAACGGGCAGGAAGGTGGTGTAACAAATAGGGCTTTAGTGCTCTTCTGTTCTTTTAAAGACAACGAATTTGTAATTCCTCTGATTAACCAAGTTGGAAACATTAAAAAAAAGGTTAACTCCACTAATTAATGGACCCATCCATCCATTTTTAATGATGATTATGCTCATACCCGCAAGTAAGTGTGAATTACCTTTATGTTTTAGAGTCCATGGCTCCATTCCTCTGAATATCCAGTAAAATATTCCAGTGTAAATCATCCCTCCATACACACCCAGCACTCCGTGGCAGGACGGCCTGATATTTCGGACAGCGTACAACTCTTTCCATACCCACGATTTCTTCAAGTTGTCCTCATACTCAGTTACATGGAGTCCTTTTATTAAAAACATAAAATGGCAAGTCTGAAATTGCCCCAAAGCACACAGTATACTGATTTTTAAGAAGTATTTGATGACTGAATTTCAGTACTGAAGGACCGTGTGTAAGTCTGGGCATCTTCTAGAAGGGTAATCACACACAAGGGACCGTCAGAAAGCTCACGGGAATCATGTATTACCTTTTAATTATATCTTCCTGAACCCTTATATACATAGGCATGTATGTTCCATATAAGGATACTTCAAAAAGTTCATGGAAAACTAGAGCAAAGAAATTTTAAAATTCATGCATAGTTTTTTTCATATTTTCCATAAACTTTTTGAATATGCCTAGTATACATTTCTGGGCAGTATGGCATTTGATTCCTTAATCCTGGCAGTGTGCAAAATTGGTTTCAAGATTCAGTGAAACTAAAAAGGAAGCTTAAGCCTTATCCTACCCATGAAAGTGAAAAATACTATGTGTTGCAGGTTGAAAGGTGTCCCCACAAAAATGTATTTTGAAACCCTAACCCCAGTATCTCACACTGTGACTTTGTGAAAGGGTGGTTACAGATGCAACTGAGTTCCACTGGAGTAGAGCGGGTCCCCAGGCTGATGTGACTGGTGTCTTATCAGACACAGCAGCCAGCCAGGTGGAAATGAAGGCCGAGACCAGAGTTCGCCACACGCCAAGGAAGGCCCAGTGCTGTCTGAAGCTGGGAGAGGTGCGCAGAGGTCCATCTTCAGACTTGAGAACATGGTCCTGCCAGCACCTGGGCTTACAGTTACTTCCACTATTTATTACTGGCTTAAATAAATTTCCACTGTCTGAAGCCACCCGGTTTGTGGTATTTTGTTAGTGCAGTCCTAGGAAATGAAGCCTGGTGCCGATGTTTAGTATTTCCGGGCAGAGTGGGTTCTTCTCGCCCTTCATTAATTGTAGTAACTGCACTCCACAATCATCCCTTTGCTTCAGACGTCTATCTTTAGTTTTTTGTGTTAAAGTGGCTGCAGTACTAGTTGTAGGTGATAACAGTTAAAATATGGCTGTGGTGCAACAGAGAACAGTACAAGCAGACATGAGAAAAGTTCTATCCCACAGTCCCATCTTGCCTGCTCTGTTCTCCATAAACTGCACACTTGGCTTGTCTATACTCTACCTTCCCTCCTTCCAGTCTCACATGCTAAGCCTCCATTCCTATAATGATATTTGAGGAAATAACCAGGTTACACACTTCTAAATAGAGGAACACTTATCACCTGTGGATTTAAGGAATGGGGTTCGAGTCGCTACTAAATGCCAGGTGTCTACAGTTCATAATGAACAAAGTCCCTTCTCTCTCTGCATTTTCATCCCAGGCAGGGGTAGATAAAGTTGTACTTTGAATTCCACTCTTTCCATAAGCTTTTTGCAGTGTCCACATAAAGAGGCCAGTGTTACTGGCACAGATGGTAACAGATGAAGTCAGAGGGGTGGGGACGCGTCCTCTCTGAGAAAATCAGGGGCTCTTTTTAGAGGAAGGCCAGAACTCGCACTCCACCACAGCAGAGTCACATACCTGTGCTTGCAGAGCTTGCTAAGCAGTGGGGTGGGCGCTGATCTTGCCTTTTGCAGACTTTTACTTTCAGGGTGGAGAGCTCACTCTGTGAGGTACCCCATGTGTATATAGATGTGTGCAATGTAAACGCAGAACCTGACTCTGAAAGTTTCTAGGTGGGTGGGACACTACCAGTACTAGTCTGCTTTTGATGTGAGCAAAAATTATCAAACCTAATTATGAGGGGTCATGGAGTTGTTTAGTATGTATCTTACTGAAATAGACATAACCTGCTAATTAACCTTAAAATAGGAATTTCTTACCTATTGTTTTTGATTGGAGATTTTCAGTAGTTAGTTGGTTAAAAATGGATTCTGCTGCCAAAATTCCACTTTTCATTGCCGTGTGGCTACCTTTGATCTTGGGAACATTCATGAAACCAGGGCTACAGCCAATTAGTAAACCACCAGGAAAGGTGAGCTTTGGTATAGACTGAGGAAAGAAAGGTTCAGAATATTATTTACTAGCTCAAATTCTACAAATAAAATTGAATAGCTAGAATCATAGACTTTTCAAGTCTTCTAGTTGTAGGGAAAGGTTGAAAAATACATAAGCATACTAAGTTTCACTGTGCTTTGCACAGTGTTTTTCACACACCAAAGGTTTGTAGCAGCCCGGTGTCAGACAAGTCTCCTGGTGTTATTTTTCCAACACTCAGATGATTATTTTTCAGCAATAATGTATTTTCCTTTTTAAACTTTTTATTTACTTGAAAACCAGAGACACAGAGTCAGAGAGAGCATCCATCATCTAGTTCATTCCCCAAATGCATGCAACTCGGGGTTGGGCCAGGCGGAGGCCGGGAGCCCAGCATTTGAGTCCCATCCCCCATATGGGTGGTAGGGACCCAAGGACGTGAGTCGCCGCCCTCTGCCTCCCTCAGTGTATCAGCAGAGCTGGGACTCACACCCAGGCTCTGAACTGGGATGTACGTAGACGTCCCAAGAGCCATCTGAACTGCTACTCCAGACACGTGCCCTGCACTGCATTTTCAAGTCTGAATTCACAGTATAGAAATAAAGAGCAACAGCAAGACGCTGGGCACGTTACCTGGAGGCCACCTTCATTGAGAGCTCTGGCTCCATAGGCAATCCTTTTTCCACCTTCCAGTGTTGGCTGAATGCTGGGATGGTGTTTCCACCTCTGGAATTCTCTAAATGGACTCAGATATGGATTTTGGTAGTCCAGGCCAACCTTAAAATATTTGTATTTAAATTTGAATATACTTTACCACTAGACATTTAAAAGTTTACTTACAGAGAACTGAGAAGTTACAAAGCTGAGTGGGTTCCCTGACAGTGAGAAAAATTAAATTCTGCCAGACTGTAGAAAAACTAAGAATCACCCTGCCTAATGCCAAAGTGTGAAGAGTTTTTTTTAAAGAACTCTGTAGAGGGAGGGAGGGAGGGAAGGGGAGACAGAAACAGCTTCACTCATTGCTTCACTCCTCAGATGCCCTCAGTGGCCATGGCTGAAGCCAGGAATTCAATCCAGGACTCATGTGGGTGGCAGGAGTCATTCCTGCTGTCTTTTGGGATCTGCATTAGCAGGAAGATGGGGTCAGGAGCTGTAGCTGACAACTGACCTCACCTGATGCGTGGCACAGACATCTTTACCAGTAGGCTAAATATGCCTCAATTAGGCATTTTTAATTTCAAATTAAGATGTGAGCAATATTTATCAGAAAACATGTTACATTTCTTGTACTCAATATGAAGAAATATATGCAGTAATGCAAATTAAAAATTATATAAAATCTGTTTGAAAAAAAGGATCAGCTGGTGCCGCGGCTCAATAGGCTAATCCTCTGCCTGCGGCACCGGCACCCTGGGTTCTAGTCCCAGTTGGGGCGCCGGATTCTGTCCCAGTTGCCCCTCTTCCAGGCCAGCTCGGGAGTGCAGTGGAGGATGGCCCAAGTGCTTGGGCCCTGCACCCCATGGGAGACCAGGAGAAGCACCTGGCTCCTGGCTTCGGATCGGCGCAGCGCACTGGCCATAGCAGCCATTGGAGGGTGAACCAACGGAAGGAAGACCTTTCTCTCTGTCTCTCTCACTGTCTAACTTTGCCTGTCAAAAAAAAAAAAAGCAAAAAACAAAAAAGAAAAAAAGGATCAACAAAGATACCATGTGTTCATAATCAGTAAAACTTTAAAAATTTAGATTAAATCATTCTGCTCTGGAAATCAAAGTCCAAATCAGACAAGTATCTGTAAATGTCTATGTTTTAGGAAGTTGTAATTTTTACTATTTACCCATAATAACTCTAGAAATAAACTATCTGCAGTTCCACTGATGCAAACATGAAGAAAGTGGAGGTCAGCCGCAGTTAGAAAGCAGCACGGATGCAGAAAGCTGCCCTCTAGAGTCACTAAAGTGCTGACGCCTGTGACCACACCTTTTCCTGGCCATTCCAGGGTGACAGACTGAACATTTGGCTAGGAGTCGGGACACGCCAATAGTAAATAAATGTAACTGTGTCGCCTACAAGATTAGCCATGACATTAAATCACAAAGCTGCCACCAAATGCAAGGTGCAGACTCTGCTTTTCCATTTCTAGTAATCTTCAAGATGTAGTTTACTGCAAAGACACAGTTGGCCAAAACAGGACTCACTGCTAGTGTTTTTAAAAACGTGCAGGTTCAAACACAATGTGAGCTGCATTCTCAGTGGCAGCACGTCACAGTGCAGATGAGCGCTGAAGGCACGCAGCTTCCTGCTTGACTCCCGCCTCTGTCATGT